>NC_046382.1:18971994-19716994 GCF_011125445.2 Fundulus heteroclitus | reverse complement strand
TCAGGATAAAGGACAAGATACCACTTTACAATAGGCCTTCCATTATAGATGATTAATAAATGGTTTATAACTAGGTAATTAATTAATCTGTATTCACTAATTCAGAAATGTTTCTTATGCATTAATTAATAGGGAGGAAGAGACACAACTGACAGGTTTGTGCTTACACTGTAGTAACTTGAACTCTGAAATGTTTGATATAAGCAACTCTAGATAAACTGTATAGTTAAACAGATTAGGTTCACTATTTGGAAAGAAACCGGTCGTTTTTTTCTCTTGCTCGTACTTATTTAATTCATAATAAACACTTATAATTCATTAATAACATAGCTATAATCTTATTAGTCATCTATCAGGGGAGCCTTATTGTAAAGTTCTACTAACATCAATAATACATGTGATTTTAGAACCTGTTTTACTCTGTCTGCAATGAAAACATTAACAAAGCAGAGTAGGGGGGTTCTCATTTTTACGTTGGAGCTCAGCACCAACTCATGTTTATGTTAAGTTACAATCCTGACACTGTTTGAGGTGACTGAATAACGTGCTGATCCAACAAGTTCCTCTTCAGAAGAGTTTTGTGTACAGGTGGAATACTCTAAAGTATTGTGAGTCTTCCCTAAAATCTCATAGTCCCTGTTCTTGACCAAGAGGTTTTAACTGCTCTAGAGCATGGGTAGAATTAATTTTAATTATTGTTCACTTACTGTTATTTGTATTCATTGCTTAGCAGTTGTCCAATCCTAACATCAAAAAATAAAGAAGGGGCATTTTTTTTATGTTAAACTTTGAATGTATATTTTAAAGATGAGTGCATTTATTTATATCAGCTGATTTCTTAATTCGAAAACATAAAAATGGCTTAGTAGAAGCATGTTTTCAATTCAGTCTCAGAAGATCATGATTCACATTTCAGCAGGACTTGTGCAGTCTGAACTCTATTTCTGTTGAATGGAACAAGAACCTGCAGAGGCCTTTTAAAAAGTAACATAATGTTTTTTTTCACTGCAGCAAATAATTGCATGTCATTCAACAACCAACCACTGTTAATTAAGCTAAATGTATTTGCAGATTCAAATAATTACCCTGAGCAATTCAACCAGTGAACTTATCTAAATCAGCATAACTGAAAAAAGGTTCACACAGCTTACAATTTTAATGAAGCCGAAATAGATTTGCAAGTTTAAACAATTACACAAAGGAGCTCAATCAGTTATCAACTCCAAATGAGCTAAATAAACACAGAGGGTTGCACAAGGGGATCTTAATCAAGACTACAAAGTAATGTTAGTAGAACAAATAATGTTTTTGTACCTAAATTTCCATTTAAAGGGATTCAATTTTATTGTATCTTTGCAGTTGATTCTGTTTGCTTGTTCCCCTCTGTTCTATTTTTATATTTCTGGAATCTACAAGACATTTTTGCAAAAAACAAACAAAAAAATTCTAATGTTCTTTTCACATGTTAAATTCATACAATTTAAAAGGTTTCTAGCACATAGTAGTCCTAAACATTCTTAGGTTAATAAAAATGTCTCGAAATATTTACTTCATACATAATCTATCATAATCATGATTGCCTGCAATCTTACAAACAAAAAAGACAGCAGGTTACTTACACTTTCTAAACCTGATGACTTCTTTTTTAATAAATCGGCCACTTATTTAAAAAAATGCCAATATTCTATTTTTGCCACTATTTATATTGCAAAAGTATAATTTCCCCATTGTGCTGTTTTACCATGAACATAACCCTACAGTGAGCCGGAATCACCTCCTGTTAAACAAACTAATATGTGGAATAAGTAGAGAGAAACTGGCTGGTGACCAGCATGGGTCGATTTTATGCATGACCGGCCCTGATAGGAGATCAGACAGTCGGAAACAAAAACAATCTGATCTTTCTCCCAGTCAGTGAGCCCACCCTATCTAACACATCACAATAACACAAGTACTCTTTAATGTAGTTATAGAGGGAAGATGACAGCTATTTTCAGCATCAGTGAGGCATTTAGATGAAGTAAAAAGAAAACACAAAAGCTGTTTATAGAAAGCAAATCATATTTTTTATGAAGGTATCCCTGCAGTAAATAAATGGAAGCAGAAGGTATGCCAGCAAAGTTGCTCTAATTAATCTTTTTCAAGAGTCCAATTCTAGATATTATGAAAAATGCTACATTGGAAAGTAATTCTACTGTGGTGGCTATTAGTAATGCTAACCAGTCCAACTGGCCTAATCTTCTTGCTAAAGCTAAAGGCAATTTAAAATGTCAGCTCTGTAATCATGTTTGACTTTGGATAAAATTAATATTAAATTTCTGTGTCCATATTCACAAAGATGCCCGGCCTCTCGCCCAGTGAATGCTGGACATAGGCACCAGCAACCCCCGCGACCCCATGAGGGATTAAGCGGGTCAGAAAATGGATGGATGGGTATTCACAAAAAACCCTACTACAAGTGACATCATTTTTGGAAAAATCTCAGAATTTGCACAATTCTTTGCTTTTTCTTAAAATTTTACCAAAACCGCAAGAAAGCTCCTAAAGTGGAAAAATATGAGAAAAGGATTAAGAATTATGAGTAGAGAGGACGACTATCACTGTCTAGAGCCTCAAAGCTCTGACGGCACGTCTGGTATAGTGGCTCCTGTTGGGAGGAGCTACTCTGTTCTCTTCCTCTGCCGGACTCTTTGTAAAATGGCGGATGAAATCAAGAGAGGGGCTTGTGTTTATTTAGTGAATAATATAACATATTCTGCGTTGTGTCTGAATTTACCACAAAATTCAGAGGCGTTTTGGGTTTGGTGAGTTTCACCAACTCCTGCAGGAGCTGCGTGTTGATGATGGTCGCTTTCAGCACTAATTATGTCTCACCCAAGCCCAGTTTGACAACCTGCTGACTGGCATCAGCACCCCCATCTCCAGCCAGGACACCAGGTACAAGTGCCCCATTTCAGCTGAAGTGAGCATCTGTCTCAGGTTAGTGTGCATCATTCAGGAGGCTCGATGTTAACATTTATCAGTAATCCTAAGTAAAGATATTTTTCCCGTTGGAAAATCCCCCACTACATCACATAGCGGAGTCTCTCTGATTGGTTGACGCTCCGCGTCCATCTGCAAAAGTTCAGATTTTCCAGCTCTTGCGTCGGCTGCTCTAGAGGCTCACGAAGCACATCAAGACAAACGCGCAGCACAAAATGCACCAAAAGCTTCAAAAGCGCAGCGCAAGATGCGCTTCAGGACCTCTCAAAGCCCCCTGAGGCGCATCCACCATCGGCTTTGCATGTAAACCCGATGGCATTGAAGCTCAAAAGACGTTTGGTCTGAACGCAACATAAGAGCTGTTTGTGTGATCTACCACCTAAACATTGGAGGAAATGAGCACATAAACAGTCATACAATTATTAATATGTAGATAAGATTAACTTTATCATCTAAATAGGGGGAAATTATTTAGCTTCAGCGACTTGACGGGTTAAATGTGTGGCTCCAGTGACGTATTTTTATTGAAAATAAACAAATAATTTGAAAAATATTGAATAATCATCATTAAAAACTGGAGAAATATACAAAGAATATAGTACAGAGAATTTTTTATGTTATGTACAGAAAGGCGGTGAATAAGAAACAATTTAGAAGAAATGGAAAAAGTGGTAGAAAAATAGATACATAATTACACACTTTAGACAAAATAAAAGAGGTGAAAAGGTATTTTCTATATTGTACAGGAAGATGTCAGTAGCCTCAGTGGTCATCTAGAACTTTGCTTGTGTGGTGCCATCTCCGCTCTGGCTTTTGATCGCTGCACAGAGTGCTTCTCACTTTCCAGGCTGGTGCATAAAAGCACCAAGACGCCCAGAGAAAAGGACGTCTCTGTTTCAATGTCTGCCTATTTGTGCCGTGATCCACGGATCAATTTCCCTTTCAACACTCCTATGTTCTCCTCCCAGCTCTGGGTCAAACTTTTTGCTCCATTTTATGTCGATCATTTTGCCAAATACAACCGCTTTATATAAGCCGGCAATCCCAGGAAAATGCTGACAGTGCTCATAAATTTCAAATGTATGAAGTAGTAAAATGAACACTATGGCAACTAAACACCAGTAAATCAAAAATGATGATGAGCATGTAAATGAGGTGCATTCAAACATTTTAGTGCTGTGTGACACATTTTTAATTTAGCTAAGTTTCATCATCATGTCACACATGTCTTAAACCAGTCTAATCAGTTAACTTCTCTGCTTTGATCACAAGGAGTGTTTTTTTGGGGGCCAAATATATCACATTTTAATAGATCTTGAAGAACCAATGTTAAATCATATGGAACAATCTGTTTTGTAAAAGAGTAAATAAAATAGGCTGTAGTTCTTATTTGGGTTTATTTGTACGCTAAATACTTAATGCAGAGAGACAGCTTTGTGACAAGGGGCTGTTGTTGAAAAAAAAAGGTTTTACTGAGAACACTTTATTGCTAATTTATTTGAAAACTAGAAAAAGTTAAAAAAATATTTTTTTATATTTCTAGCAGAGGAATTGAAGATGGTTAAAAATTCTATTTGAGTTTTTTTTAAATCTGTGACCAGAAATCAGACACAAAAAATCTCACAATTGAATATTGATTAATAAATAGGAAATTCAGCACACTGAAATCAAGACTGTTACTTCTTCCCTCTCTGTTCATACATTTTCTTTCAAGTTTAGTCTTACATGTAACACCCCACCCTAAAATAAGTATTTAACTGATTATAATTAAAATTCTCAAACTTTCTATTTTTTTCTTTCATATTGATGGCTGTAATGAGTGATAACTGTAATTATCAACAGCGCAGAATGACACAGGGATGTAACTAATGAAATGGCCTAGAATCAAAGACAGTGAAAAACGAATAACATGAAAAATGAATAACGTAAAGCGTGAAATATATTCATACCTTGTGCATGAATCCGTGATCGGAAATGGTGCTTTCAATGATTACAGAGGAAGTAAAGCTTTTCGCTTTTGCTCAAAACGCTCCATGCTGCTAAACTGCCTGCTGGAGAAGTCTCATTAGGCTACATTTCAGACTTTGCCAGTACAGACGTTGCATAACTCAGAATCCTGAGCACTGTGTCACAGTGATTTATGACCACTGTTCTTCACTGTACCCTTGGGTGCTTTAGTCTACTGAAAACTTTGGGTTTTGATGACTACATCAAAATAAACAGAAAATGTCCAGGAGCTTTCCATACGGCGGTATCAAGCTCAGGGGGATTTTTAAATTTTAGTGTTTGTGGGAAGGTGCAGCCAAACAAGGAAGCCCAAACCGAAAGCCTCCATTCAGCAATCAACCACTGAAATCACAGCAAATATAACACACAAACAAGCACAGAGAACTGACCTCACAGCTTCAGCGTTCAAGTGATTTCAAGCAGCAGTTCATTACCTTTGGATACTGTTGGGCTGGGATGAGAACTCTTTCAGAGAGCTTGATGTTTTTATTGCTGATAATATCAAGATATTTCTTCGTGTCACCTTCTTTTTTCGGGTCATCACCTTCATACTTCCCAATCTCTGCAGAAAAATGAAACAAAATTAGAAAGGAAAAAAAATATTGGTTTTGTGAATTAAAAACACACACATGATGACATGTTCAAATCTAATTTGACGCTGTTCTAAAGTACCAAAAGTTAAATAGACTTAAAATTATAAATAGATAACAATGTTTTAACTAATAATTCTTACTTTACTCTGTTGCTTTATAACTTGGATAAAATTGGAACAGAAGTCATTTTGGTTGAATCTCTATATGATTTGGTTGGGTTGTTTTAATTTCTTATGGTTTTTTTTTTTACTAATAATACTTGTCGCTTTATTCTGTTTTTATCAAGTGTTTTAAACTGCTTACTAATGCATGACACTTGCACCGATGGTTTTATGCTTTTACTAAACCCTTTGTTACGGCTGCTTGTGCTTAAAAATAACTATGCTGCTTCCCTTGACTAATTTTATTTGTATTATTGCTTCTTTTCTGTTGCTGCTTCTATACTGCAAAGGACTAACACAGCCCTAATATGTTGTTTTGACCCCTTGTTTAATTAATTTAATTTTCAGGGTGCCACTGTACAACTGGCAAACAGAACTACAGATGAAAACTGGCTTTTGACTAACTCTGGCCTGTTGCAGGTGTACTGTCATCAATATGCATTGTCCTGGTAAATAAATCAAATAAAAAATAAAATAATAAACCGACCACATATTTTAGCATATGAATTTGATCTGCTTGTCTTGTAAAGTGCCTTAAAAGCATCTTCTGTGAAATGGCACTATACAACTAAACTGGATTGAATCAAATTGATTGGAAATATGCTCCCTTTGCTTACTTAACGACGTGACATCACCCTGTTGGCTCTTAAATTGTAATCTCATGATCCAGTGATTCCAATCAACACAACAAAAGCCTGCAGTCTAATCTTTGTATGCATCTTCTCACTTCAAAACTCACTGGTATTCACACACCACAGAGCCAACACCGATGTAAAAATAACCGTATAAATCAATACTATCGGGTAAAAGTTATTTGCTTAGAATAATAACCAATCTGTAATATTTGGTATTAAGGTTATTGTACAGGAAATTTATTCTAATCAAAATGTAACATCCGTTTGTAAAATCTATTGGATGAAATGCAATACAACTGGGGCACAAATGATGTGCAACGCTTCTGCTCCGCACCCATGTGCTTCCTGCTCTGCTGTGTTTTGGTCTGGCTGGTTGTATGCTCTGCGCTGCGCCACTAATTAGTAGGAGCAGCGTCACCTGCGCTACCCTGATTACCTGATCAGTGTGCACCTGTGTTCCTGACTATATATCCCTGCCACACGCAGCCACATTCTTGAAAGCCATTGATTGAGTAAACCATCCAGCGATCTTCGCCTGCCTCCCTGTCTGTGACCTTGCTTCGTGTTTTGGATTTCCAAGTTGGCCTCAGAATCGTGGACATTGACCTCCTAAATTGTTCCCTTACCAGGCCATTTGCCTTGCCCATGTGTTACCTCTGCCTGCCTTTGGTTTTAAACCATGCCTGGATAATGGACATCCCCCTGCCTAACCCTGTATCTGTTCAGGGTGCACAGATAATGTGCTCCAACGTCTTCCCCAGCATCAAGTCGGAGCCTCTTGACCCACTGATCGGTTCCAGCTCAACCTCTCGAACACTAAGAAGGTTAGTGGCTGTTGTTCACTGCTCAGTCTATCTCACTGAGTTGTTACTGGCCACTAACCTCTCTCTCTCTCTCCTCCCCGCAGTAACCCCTGAGTAGTCTTCTGGCAGTTCCCCGACAGTGATAGAGAACGTTTTTCTTAATTTATTAAAACCAGTCCTGTTGTCTGGCTGAATTATCGGGTCCTCTATCTAGGCATTACAAAGAGAGGAAGCATATATTGTCTTTGTTTTTATTTATTTTAGCCCTTACTCAAACAACCAGAACACCCCCTGAAAAAAAAAAAAAATAGATAAGAGAGGAAATTTATCAACGCTATTTGCAGTTGCAAATGGTATGCAAACTTAAGGCTGGGTATCATTATCATTTTTGTAACTAGATACAAGGGTAGGTGTGTTCCTAAAACTGAGCTGCCAAGCAAATACAATCCATCTGCACTGTCACAGTTGGGAAATATTTTATTGATGCATTATGCAGGGATATATTGAGTCCAGTCATTACACAGTATATTTGCGTCGATTACATCTAGAGGTAATCTGACCAGCCAGATTGATAATGTGTAGCACTCTACATTCTGCACATTATCAATCTGGGCCTACTCCCATCGCATCCATTCGGGCTTTATAAAAATGTAGATCCTTCCTTATTGTGCAACATGGGCAAGGTACACTGAGAAACCTTTACTCTCCTCAGTGGTTTTCTTGATACTAACAGGGACATGGGAAGAGAAGGTTTGTTTGAGGGAACAGATAAGGAGGAGACAACAAGGCCACAGTTGGTCCTAAAACTCTTTGTTCAAGTGAAATTAAAGTTTTAATTAAGTTAATTGTCCTAAATGAGTCACATGAGTTTCCTAACATTTTAAGTGCTCTTGAAAGGGTATATTTTATGCATCCTTATAAAGAAAATGTAGCATTAAAGCATCTTAGACTATGATTAAATATCCAAATAGACATGATACTACATAGATGTAGTTCCTGTGAAATTAAATTACAGTAGAACATTTTGGCCACAATCACATGGTTGAAAAAAAATAAAGGAAGACCTTTGTAATCATGTCTGTGTTTGTGGTAAAGTCAATAATGACTGGTAAAGACGTGCAATAAAAAAAGTCCTGTATAAAAGTAACTTCACTAAAAGTGTTACTAAAAGTAACACTGTAGAAAAATTATCTTTCAATTTGAATACAAATATTGTCTATTTGATTTCAAAGACAATTTTTTATTTATTATTAATATCTAGAGATTTCTGATGCCATGCACTTTAATCGACCATTCCAGTCAGCAGGTTTGAGGTGCTTTTCCACATGTTTGCCCTTTGTTTCACACCTAACCCACCTGGAGTGCTTGTAGCCAAAAAGTTCAATCTTAATATACTCTTACAAAAGTATGCAGGTCAAGTTAAGGCCACAGTAGGGTATAGCAAAATTGGCATGTTCACGTTTGTGATGGCAGAACAGAAAAGGCTTTTTTTTCCTGGGATGCCTCCCACACAACTGGTTACCATGCTGATGGGACTTTAAACACTTGTTCTAGACAAAGATTCTACATTTTGCTGCAGTTGTCACATCGGTGGATGTGGTAGCAAAATAAACTTGGGTCTTTCCAAATGTATCATCATTTTGTCATTGACTATTTAATTATTGCTCTGACTGTGTTACTCATGTAAAACCACATTTAAAAAATCTTGGGACAGACATCAGAAAGCACTAAGCATGCAAAGAGTTACATATGTTTGGGACGGTAACAAAAAATGTCATTGCAACCAAACAGGAAACAGGCTAAAAAGGTTTTACAAACTGCCGGCATTTCTATCAGCAGGGGATGGAGACACATCAGACTTTGCTTCAAGCCCATTTTCATCTTTAGTCTATATAATAGGTTACTGCAAAAACCAAAATGAAAAAAAATTTACATGTAATAGTATAAAAACAATTTGAAAATCTTACACTGTACCCCTTTGGAAAACAAATCAATATTTTTTTATTTTTTATAGAAGTATATAAACTTGTTACAAATGAATCAGCAATGTATGCTAAAACCTCCATAAAAGTGCTTTCACATGTCTCCTGGAGAGGCTGTGAGATAAATGTAGTATGTAAAGTCAGTGGACCAGTCAATGTCCAGTCACCTGCAACTGGGAACAGATGGTGTCTAAAACCTCTCGTTAAATATCACAGATAATCAAACTGGAAGACTCACAAGCCTTTTATTCCTGAGCGCAGAGACAATTCACATCATTATTTGTAGCACTTTAGTGTGACAAGAGTCCCCAAATACAGATACTTCCAAATAAATTGGAATGTCACTGAAAACATCATTCACTTCAGGGATTAACTCAAGAGGTGAAACGTATATACTGTAGATTCATTACATACAAAGTAATTCATTTTGAGAGGTTATTTTTGTTAATTCTGATTATTAAGGCTTGCAGCTAATGAAAACCAAAACTTAATTTTTGCATGAATGTGAATATCACTTAAGATCAATAAAAAAATGTAACTACAGAAAAGTGCAGCAACTGAAAAGTGTGTTCATGTAGAGTTCAGCATATGCACTCAGGGCTTCTTTGGGGCTCCTTTGGCTGCGTGGCATGGAGGCAATCAGAATCTGCAGGTGTTGAAGTATAAGGAAGCTCAGGTTGCTTTTTAGCGGCCTTAAACTTTTTTTGCATTGTTGACTCTCGTGTCTCTCGTCTCCCTCTTGACAATTTTTCATAAATTCTCAATGGGGTTTAAATCAGGTAAGTTTGTCGGACAATCGATAAAGTTTTTCAGCAGAAGGACGCATGAAAGGCGCTAAATTATCCTTGTATATGGTGATGCTGACTTTGGACACGAGAAAACACAGTGGGGCATAATCGTCAGTGGAGATGACTCTCCAGATTATAGTAAACCTTCTTATTTGTCATCAACATGATCTTCAAACCAGGTCGGTAGAGGCCCGGGTACACCGCTGGTGCTGGTGAGTGACAGGGTACAGATGGATATTGGGCTACTGTTGGTCAGCACAGAAGAAGCAGAAACATACATCTCCATATGCAGAGAGAGAAGCAGAAAGCCAAGAGTCTAGGACTTTGACTATGTTGGGACTATGACAGGAAAAGCTAGAGAGTTGGCTGACATAATGAAGAAGAAGATGAACATACTGTGTGTTCAGGAGGCTATGTGGGATGGAAGCAAAGCTACAAGCTTAGGAGCATTCAAGCTATTCCACTACGGTGTGGATGGGAAGAGAAATGGTGTGGGAGTTATCTTGACAGGAGTTTGTCAGGAATGATCTGGAGGTTTGTGAAGCAGCAGATTCTCCACTGGATGCACTAATGTCAGATGAATCTGACCTCTGTGTTCTTGTATAGTGAAGGACTGTTCAGAGTTAACATTCAACTCTGCTCCAGTTCACGTCCTCTTTGAGCCTCTTGGAACCAGGTATTTTTCCTCCGCTTTGCCTCTCACATGCGAAGCACCTACATCCACTTGAATGCATGACAAGCATTGTGCGCCAAGGCAATGGGTTTCTTATAAGCTGATCTTTTTGAATCAACAAATAGGCTACAACCTGTAAACTGCGGAGAGGTCAGCAGGGGGCAGGGATGTGGCTAGAAGTCCCGGTACGCACCGCACACTAGAAAAAAGTCCCAGTATGCTGAGGGATAAACTTTAGAGGTGCCAGTACTGTGTACCACTCCGTATCAGCCCACTACTGCACTAATGTCAGTACATAAATGTGTTGGTGTAGTGCCATGTTTCCACCTTTCAACACAGATTTGGATCTTTTTTAATTAAAAATTAATTAGTGCTTTTGACTAAAAAGTGTATATCTTACAAATACACCTAATATTAATTTATAGTTGACTATAGTAAAATGTGTAATTGGCCAGAAACATGATTGCGCTTTTGAACAACGTTTAATGAGAAACCTTTATTCGACCCAGCAGGCTCTCTGTAAACTCAGCAGTCAATTGTGTAAAAGAGAAAAGGAAGGAAATGAGCTTACAATATTTAATCTAGAGAAACGTGAACGCTGCTATCATCTCTGTATAGTACGTGGTGGAGAGCAGAGGGAGCCCAAAGATGAAAGTAGTATGACTGCACTTTGAAGGTCACTTGTTTCAGTCCTCCTGTCAGCTTAAAAAAAAATCTCATTTAGGGGGACTGAATGAGTAAAACCTTCTTTCAGCTTTTCTGGTGCCCCTGATCCCCTTTGTTTCAGTGCCCAGACTGCATCAGCATTGCTTCTGAGCAGGCTGGGGTGAAAACACTGTATCAATTGCACAGCAACCAGATGTATGTGTGCAATTGTACAAGTTAGGAGAAGAAAAGAGAATTTGCTCAGTCAGCCTGCTATGGCTTAAGGTTAAACACATCAGCTTTGGCCTGTATGCAGTGAAACAGAGCACCAGAAGAGACCAAATATCAGTTTGAAGTGCATTTATCGAAGAACTGTGAAAAAAATTATAAATCCCTTATGAAGGAAAGTTGAGATGTTTTTCTTAAAACGCCACACATATCTACATTTTTTATTTAATTTCCTTATAAACTTAGCAAATACTGGATATTCAGTGTCTTTAATATAGGAAAATGTCAAATTTTATACTAAGAATACACTTAGAAATTTACCTATTTGAGCATTGCGGCTACATGTAGAAGTATTTTAGTCATCTGTAAGTCTAAACTCATATTGCACTAAGCTCCAGCAATTAACTCTTATACAATGCATACTTCACACATTTTTAAAATCGGTTCTTTAAAAAGACACTTGGACTACAATTTATCTTGTAGCTTAAAGATCAGATATAGCAAAGGATTGACAAACTTTTCCTTTATGTAAGCAGAAAGCCATGACACCTCTTCATGTTGAGAAAACAAGCCTCTACTGAAGACTGTTTTTATACCCAATCTCAACACCCTCAAATGTCAACACAAACAAAGAAACCGGTTGCAAAAAAAAAAAAAAAACAGGATGCAGAGTTCGTTAAAAGAAGGCTTTCCTCTCAATATTAAAACTGACATAAGCAGCATTGTTTCACAAAACTGGATTAATGCAATATGGAAACTGTAACATACAATGACGTCATTTAACGCCATGTAGACATACTATTCTTGTACATGTTGGGTAAGTATATCAGGGTTTCTCCTGCATCAGTGGTCCTCAAATCCAATCCCCGAGGGCCGGTGTTCTTCAACTTTTACCTATTAATCTGCTTCAACACACTGGAGTCAAATAATCCGGTCATTACTAGGCAGGGCAAGTTTATTTCTAAAACACTTTTCAGTAACAAGACAATTCGAAGTGCTGTACATGAACAAAACAAAAAAGAAAAAAAAAGAAAACTGTAAACTAAACTGTTCTAACTGTAATAGAATAATTCCCTGAATCTGATTCACACACAGCTTCAATCACTTATTCACCTCGTTCACTTTGTGTTTCTCTGATAACTTTCTTTTTGGTACAATTAGTTTTATGTAGTGTTGATTCAGGCAATATATCAAAATTCATAAATTATTTCATAAAGGTCATTTGTAGTTCCAAACACCTTTTTTCACTGTTTTTAATTACTTTTTTTCTCTTGGCTTCTCTTTCCTACAGCCTGGGTCACAAGTGTATGAACAAATATACAAATAAGATGATGATGACCCACTAAACCCCCCAAAGACAGACAGACACACACACACACACACACACACACACACACACACACACCCTCAACCCACCACCATGGTTTGAAAAATCTTACAGGAAGCACTGTTCCTCCTTCACATATGTAAGTTATTACTCACATTCAGAGTCCAAATAGATATTTTGTTTTTTGACCATCACTTTCTGAGCATAAATACAATTTATTAAATCTATAGTTGGTAATACTGTTCAAATACACTTTATTTTACACTGGGTATAAAATAAAGGGCCCTTCCATCCTGAAAGTAGTTCATACATTATGTATTCACAAAACGGAGGTTAAAAAAATCATTCTCTTTGGGAGCTGCAGGCCTGTAAAAACTCTAACCAATTTCTGCCATTGGGTCTGAAAGGCATGGATTTGTCAGTTTTGTTCCTGCTCGCACCCATAGACATTATATACCACCCTCCCCTCCCCCACTTCCCTTAAGTTCCAGCGGAATAGGCTTATATATTGGTTGTCCCCCATGGCAATCACTACGACATGCTCATGTAACACCAGTGTACATGTTTCTTCCTTCCTAGTATCCGCTTGCTAGCTGGTCGTATGTATCTGGTTAGCTTAGCAGCTAGGTTACCAGTTAGCCGTTCATTTTAGTTCCGCTGCTCTCGCTGTAGACTTTAAACATGGCTGAGAGTTGTAAGAATCAAACCGTATACAAGTTTATTAGAAGAAGAGGAAGACCTCAGTAGAAAGATATAAGAGCAAAGTGGATTTGGTCTTATACATAGTTATTCAAAATGAGACTTGGGGAAACTTCCGGAAAATCCTTTGACCCTAGCTTTAAATGTAATGCCAGCAACTACATATGAATTTGTTTTCAAAATGCAATGACGTTGGTCAGTAACAACTAAACTGGATTTAAATGAGCCAAAAGAAAAATTTCACCACTGTTGAGCACTGTCTGTAGATCAAAACAAGATGTCTTGCAAGGCATGACTCTCTACCACCAAAATCTAAGCACCAGATCAGTTATCAGTTTCAATTTTACATTTTTTTGTCAAAACAAGAATGCCCAGAATGTAGGTGAGGGTCACACAGGGCAGCTGACAAGCCCACCGGGATGTATTTAACAAAACTAACTGTGTTAGCTGAGCTATTGGCTCCTCATCTCACATAACTTTAACTAACGCCTGGCCCATTGCTGGTCAAACTCCAACATTTACCACAATTCTAACATTACATTGAATAAAACCAACATAGCAACACAAGTCAAACAAGACTGTCACACTAAAAGTTCAATTCAGTTCAATTCAACTCAATTTTGTTTATATAGCGCCAATTCATGACGCATGTCATCTCAAGACATTTTACAAAGTCAAATTCAATCAGATTATACAGATTTGGTCAGAATATACAGATTGGTCAAAAATGTCCTATACAAGGGAACCCAGTTGATCGCATCAAAGTCCCGACAAGCAGCATTCACTCCTGGAGAAGCGTAGAGCTACAGGGAGAGTCGTCTGCATTGTCCATGGCTTTGCAGCAATCCCTCATACTGAGCAAGCATGAAGCGACAGTGGGAAGAAAAACTCCCCATTAACGGGAAGGAAAACCTCCAGCATCAAGTCAAATGTTTGTTTTTGTTGCTAACCTGTCCAGAGGAGAAAAGCCAGCACTGAGTTAAACTAGAGCTCCTTCAGCTCTCGAAGTGCTCGCCGCCTTGTAAAAGCCGAGGCCAATGTTAATCCTTGTTTTGTCTTTTTCCTTATCTGACAACTTATTTACCAAAGACCTTTGTTTTTTGTGGGTTTTTTTTTCTTTTTTTCTATTTAAAATAATGAAATTTCTCTTATGGCTCTTTTAAAAATGTCTAAACCACATTGAAACTGATCATAGTTCCATCCCTTACCACGGGGCTACATTTGTCCTAAAAGTAGAAAGTTTTGTAATTGCCAAACAAGCAGACGTAGAAGCTGAATGTATCATCATAGCTTACATGAGGAATAATCTTTGAAGAGTCTTTATGTTAACATATCGAACACTATTATTATTTTGTTTGGCCATTTTTCAGCAACACAGTTCAAAAAAGGAAAACTCTTTTAGATGGCTTTGTGGTTAATGGACTGAATTTCTAAAAGCACTTTTACAGTTATCATGACCACTCAAATCACTTTACAATGGCACCACATTCACCTAATCACACACACACACACTCATACACCAATCAGCAAGAAACTTGGTGTTTGGTGTCTTGCCCAGGATCTCATTGACATGTAAGAGCAGGAAGCTGAAATCAAACCCACAATTTTTGGATTTGCAAGACAATTACTCTCCCCACTAAGGCACTGTTGCCCCATATGTAGACCCATTAACCAAGAACTGATATATTTTAAACATTTATTTCTGTTACGACAATTATAGCTTCCAGCCAAACTTTAGGTTATCATGTGAAGTGAGGACTTCAAGCAACTGAGCAACAGTCCAATCTTTTTTATCCTTAGCCCAGGTAAAACCCTTCTAATCTATCCTCTGGTTAAGAAGTGGCTGAATGCAACGTGTCTGCCAGTTGTAGCTCACATCCTGAATACAGCTGTGTGATGCCCCTTAAAGCTATAGTTGGTAATCTTGTTCAGAAACACTTTTTGTTATACTGGGTGAAATGATACTCCCATCCTGTCAATTGTTAATACATTATTCAGAAAAAGCAGGCTCTCTGTGAGAGTTGCAGGCCTGTAAAAACTGACCAATCCCTGCAGTTCGGTCTGTATGACACAGATTGGTCAGTGGATTGGTCCTGCCCTCACCCCCCTCTGTCCATCAAGTTTCGGCAATCATTCTGACGCGCTCACGTAACGGACATTTGCGTGCTTGGTCCTTGTTAGTGTGCGCTCGCTGGCTGAGCATGCGCACTTCTAGAGTTTATGTATTTAGTTTAGTTGTAGCTCTGCTGCTCTCATTGTATACTTTAAAAACGACGGAGAGTCGCAAGAAGCAAACCGTATACAAGTTTATGAGAAGAAGAGGAAGGCCTCGGTAGAAAAAAATAAGACCAGAGTGGATTTGGGAAATTTTTCCATGCGATCCCCCTGAGGAGCAGAAGAGCAGGTAAGACGGTCTTGCGCATGTGCAGTTATTCAAAAAGGGACTTGGCTGTTTCTTACTTACATTTCTGGACAGATCACAGACTCTACCTTTAAGCTCTCACACCAGCTACAGCCCATGCTTTGTGAATCTCCCCCAAACTCTTGAATGGGATTGGATTCACAATCCTTTCAAGGTTGCGGTTCTCCTTTTGTGTCTTCAACATTCTTTCTACCACAAGTTTTCCTTCCACTCAACTTTCCATTGATATGCTTGGTTACAACACTCTTTGAACAATCAGGTTCATTATGAATACTTTCTGTGGTTTTCCCTCTTTGTGGATGGTGTCCATGAGTCTTGGCTCATGAACTGCTAGCGCCCTTTTTTATTGGTGTCATGTAATATTCTAATGTCCTGGGAGTTAAACTTTATGTGACCGAATTAAACGCTTGAAATGTATTACTCTGTGTATACTTAATGTACATAAAAAAATAAATAAACTAACTTTTTGATGATATTTTGGTTTACTAGAATGCAACAATAGACAAGAAAAGTTTTAAGTAAACTCAACTTACTGTTGATATTTTATGAACACACTTCTTGACATTGATGGAACAGAATCAACTTGTGATTTATGGCTTGTCCTTGTTCAATAAGTCTAAAAAAAAAATTGGGAACTTACTAAAAAGAAAGTCACCTTCAGAGCTTGAGCTATTGTTAATATGAAATCACATGTGTAGCAACAGATCAAGAAGGGAAACAGTAAATATGTTATTTGCTAGAGATGATGTGTTTACAGCTGGATTTTATTTATCCTTCTACGATAGCTTTATTGGATTCTTTTGATTTGCTGGAAAGTCCATGTAACCGAGGAGGAGGCCCTTTTTGAGATGCGTATGCTTATCGCACACAGTTCCTGTGATACGAAATCATCTTTTGTGTCTCTGTTGGGGGTTGTAATTGGAGATTTAGGCGGGAGGAGGGAATGTTGTTTTTCTGACGGGTCGACAGAGGAACATGAATCCAGACAAAACAGACATACAGCGATGAAATGACACCTTAATCAATCCAATCAGACTTAATTTCTACCAACATACATCTGATTAATCTTCAGTCTGCTGCACTGTCACGTCACACTGGGATTTGATGAGATAAAACAGAGGATGAAGCATGCACATCATCACACCCAGTGGAGCAAACGAAGGCTTGTTGTGGCATCTGATGTGTGCTTTGAGTAGACAAATAATGCACACAGTAAGCATCCTTCTTTGACTATTTTCTTTCTTTCTTTTTTTTTTTTTTTTTTTTTTTTTACTGCGCTTACTTTTTTGCTTTGACTAGGTGCATGAAAGACAGGGAACCTTGAATAACCCTAAATTTGATGCACAAGCTTTAAGGAGAAAAAAAAAAAAAAGCTGAAACACGGGATGTGTACGGCTGTAGTGGGACTTTTGACTTCAAATCTTTTTTTTTAATGCTGTTTAGCATCAAGATCCTTGAAAATATTTGTTTATGCAGCGTTGAACAAATCAATAGTGAGTAAAGTTGTTAATTATGTTATACTTTGAACCATGGGCTGCTGTGCCAAACACACTCAGAGGCCAAAAATGCAGAAGCTTTTTGTTGAGTGCACACTTTACCAGAAGGTTAAAATATTCACAGATTTCTTCCAGCTATTGAACAGTACAGACTAGCTCAGATCATTTCATTGAAAGATGTTGCAATGCCTGAAAGAGGGGACCTGACGGTGCGATTAAACTATGAGATGTGCAATTAGCTTTGGCCTTTTCCTTTCAAATACAGAGTAAAGAAAAATAATACACGCAGCTGGAAAGGAGCGTTTGGTCGTATGCCGATGATGGGTTTTTGACTGCGGTGCACCGAGGCAATCTTGTCTAATTTCTATGCCATGTTCAAATTCTCTGCACAGAAGTGTGCTGAGTCGAAAAGTAATTATGTTTGACGAAAATTATAAATTTAAAGTAAGGGGTCATTTATCATTTTAATCACAATGGATTTTTAATGATCACGCTTCTTTTAAATTACTGATACGCCAGGTAGCCCAAAAAAACACATAGATTAATATTCATCAATTTGCATTTTAATTCGCATAAATATCATCTGAAGGCAAGTGTGTTAGAAAATGGTTTTAGGAGGAAGACATGAACAATTTTGTTGATCGGTGTTCTCAGTGAGGCTTTTATCCAGTTGCTATTCAACAGAAAGCAAATATTTCACATAACATGTTAGGGCACCAAAGTAATTGGCTGTGTGCATAATGTATGTGTTTGCTGTTTATTAACTCTTTATTACTAGTCACAAAGACAGCCAAACTATAATTGATCAGCAGACATCCACCCACCCACCCATCCACCCATCCATCCATCCATCCATCCATCCATCCATCCATCCATCCATCCATCCATCCATCCATCCATCCATCCATCCATCCATTGTCAATTCCTACGGGATTGCGAGGGGTCTGTTGCCTATCTCCAGTGGTCATTGGATAAAAGGTGAAATACACCTTGAACAGGTCTGCAGTCCATCACAGGGCAACCACAGAGACACACAGAACAGACAACCATGCACACACATAATCATGCCCAAGGGCAATTTTGAGAATTCAATAGAAATAACAGTGATGTTTTTGGATTGATATTCTATGGGTATTCTGGAGAGGACCCTCACATAAATGGGGCGAACATGCAGACACATATGCAAAGGAAACCCAGGCCAGGATTCGAACCCAGGCACCTTCTACTGCACATTTAAACCCTAATTGTGTCCTCGGCAGCCATCAGGAGCTGCAGAAGCCTGCTAATCATTCATTCATATAAGTCAGGCGGGGGGCAGCAAGGAAACGCCACAGGGCAGTGGTGCTTGAGGACCAGGCTTGAGAACCACTGTTCTAAAGCATTAAAAGCAACACAATGTTAAGGGAATCTGTTTCTAAACCATTTAAGATTTTGGTAATTTTACCTTTTATTTATTCTTTCCTTCTGTTACCAAGGACCAAATATACTGTTCCTTGCAATTGCATTCCTTCCCCTTAAACTTTGTCACGTTGTGTCATCTAAAACCCCCAAACTTCATTGAACCTCATTAGCATTTTATGTGGCCCGAAAGGAGTATCACTTAATTGTGAAATAAAAACAAACATGATATAAGACTTTAAAGTCTGAAAAATGTGACGTGCACTCGGACTCTGTTGCTCTCATACCCCTAGATGAAATCCATTTCAGCCATTTGCTTTTGGAAAACACTTAAACACTTAATTAAGTAGTTAGAGTCCTTCTGGGTGCTGCTTAATCACAGTATCATCCATCTTTTCTGTTAAATCCTTAATGTTTTTTTAGAGAACAGTAGTAAACAAACAGCGTCGCAATTTCCAAGGAACTCACCCGACACGTTAGAGATAAAGATGTGGAGAAGTTTAAAGCAGGGTCAGGTTGTAAAATAATATCCCAAACTAGGAGCATCTCACGGAGCTCTGGTAAATCCATCATCCGAAATTAGAAAGAGGTTGGCACAGCTGCAAACTAAGACTGCACAACACATTGTGAATGTGGTGGATGTCTGCAGAATTATTGTCATCAGTGAATGCAATGTTGATTTTGCAAATGGCTGCTTAGAATGTTATATTTGTTGGCTGTTTTATTTAAAGTGTCATAAATTAATACTTTGGATTTCAATATTATTTTCAGTCTGTCGGGTAAAGTCTTACATCAGAAAATTCCTCTATGTGACACAAATAGGAGTGGCCCAGATCCTAAAGGTCCTAGAACATGTTTGAAGCACCATTAGGACCAAAAGATAAAGAAAGAATGTTAACTTTGGATTTATGCAAAATATGTCCCTATTGCAGTATTCAGTAATTACTTTGTCATCACATGACTTTCTGATATAATCCAGCCTCATTGGAAACCTAATAAGACATTGGTGTCCACCTAAACAGCCCAGGGTAACATTGTCTAGAGATGTAGCTAAGAGACCTGTGGTAACATTGGAGGAGCTGCAGAACTCAGGTGGGAGAATATTTTGACAGGAAACTACTAGTTGTAAACTCCAGAGAATTACTAGAAAAAAAACATAAGATAGAGGCTACAGAGAACTTCAGATTGTGTCCATCTTCCAGCAGGTTTACAACCTCACACATGAAGGCAGAGCTACAATGGAATGGTTTAAATCAGGGAGCAGTTTCATGTTAGAACGGCTCAGTAATGACCAGACCGAAATCCAACTGATAATCAGCTAAAATATGCTATTCACAGAAGCTCTCCATGCAATCTGAATGATTTTTGCACAAAACAATTGGCTAAAAAACATTTTTACTTCAATCTACAATAGATATGTATGTAGAGGCGTACCCCCCCAAACAAATATTTGCAGAGTTTCACAAATGTATGTGTCAGCACGGTTGCTAATTTATACAAAGTATTGTATCAGGGGAGTTGAAGAAAAATTGATTCCAAATTTTTTTTCTTTCTGACTTAACAATGACGTGCTGTTCCGTGTAGCTTCATAACAAAAAAATCCCAGCACAACACATTTAAGTTTGACAACAAGACTAAATGTAAAAATAAAAATGTCTGGGAATATACCATTGAACTTGCCTCATTAGTTTTCGGTTACTTCACAGTTGTCTCTGTCTAGTGTAGTTAAATTAAATTAGACTGATCAAATAACAAGGACGGGCACCTGTTGTAATTTAACCAGCCATGCTTTAAAATTCTTTCCAGCTTCTCTGAATTTCTTTAAACTTTCCCTGTTTTATGTGAACACTGAAGAAGCCCTGTAATATAATCTGCTATCTAATATCTATTGTCTGAGCGCTGCAGCTTTGGCTCATCCGCTCATTTCTGTTGCTGGAAATAACTGTGACCTTGGAATTTAATCGTATTCGACCTGTGCACTCATTGTAAGTCACTCTCAGTAAGAGTGGCTGCTAAATGCTGAAAATGCGATCCAAAATTACATCTCTGCCCTGATATGTCATTTTTGCGTCCTTTTGATAGGTCACACCAAGAGAGCTGCCGTTTATCTGTCACAACAAGCTCGGTCAGCGCTGTGTCCTGGGCAGGCCATAATGGGTAAATAGAAAATGTGAGCAACAGCAGATGAACAATAAAGGAAGCTAGATAAGCAGAAATCAATTTTCAGAATCAGTGGTTAAAAGAAATATCTTTCTCTAAATCAATTCTATGACTTTGGGATACACTCTGCAGTACAGGAAATAATTTCAAAGTTATTATTCAGCTCCAATGCATTCTTCATGTCAAACTCCCACTCCAACAGTTCACTACGTATTTTGGGTAAATATGTCTAAGGCTGCAGGATGTAACTGGGTAGAGGGATGTCTGGGTTTCTCTCCTTGACCTGTTACCCCTTGATGGATGGATGGATGGATGGATGGATGGATGGATGGATGGATGGATGGATGGATGGATGGATGGATGGATGGATGGATGGATGGATGGATGGATGATGGTGAGTTGTTTAAGGTAGCCAGGCTTTAAATTTGGAACCTGTTAAAACGGAAGGAAGGAAGGAAGGAAGGAAGGAAGGAAGGAAGGAAGGAAGGAAGGAAGGAAGGAAGGAAGGAAGGAAGGAAGGAAGGAAGAAAGAAAATACTTCCACACTCATGCAGAACTTGAAAATATCAAATTCGAACAGCAGCTAAAGAATTTGACTCCAACATCATCTTACAGTGTTTGCGCAAAACGTATCTTCTACACATGGATCCTTTCCCCCTCACTCAAACGCTGTTATTGTGGTGCAGATTTTCCAGATGCCTAATTATCAACCAAGGGGTCTAAAAAAGGCTGGGGTCCAATGTCTGGTCCAATGCTTTCTTGCCCACTGACTGGCATTATTTGCAATTTCAGGCAACCAGCGTAAAAATCTGGAGAAAAAAAGCATTATGTTGTTTTTTTTTTAAGTATTTTATTATCGCAAAAAAAAAAAAAATCTTATATCTAATGTTATGTAGGTCAGTATATTTTATTTTTTTATTATTTTAGTTACTTAAACTCATGTATAAGTGTACTCTACAAAGGAAGCACAAGTTATCACAACTTGACATACCTAGTTCTCTTATTTCTTTAAGTGCAACCAGTTTGTGTGCCTTTATAAAATAATGATAACTAATTGTATTTTACATTTCAGTGTCATTGTAGTGTGACAGGTTTCACGTCACAGTTTTCATCAAACATATATATGTCTATGAGGACACTATACATGGACTTTAAACACTTTAAAGAAGTTTTAAACAAATAATGAGTATTTTTGGGACTATAAATTGAGAACCAATTCATCAATTCAGGTAAAATGTTGTTGCGGTAAAATCTCTGTTGTCCTGAAAAAAAAAAAAAAAAAACGAGCTTGGTTAAATATTTTCTAGTTTATGTCAAGCTTGAACGCTTCAAGACGTGATGCAGTATTTCCACTGCCAGTAGTCAGACCAAAAATAAATAAATAAGTAAAATGACAGATTTGTGTGGACTAAAGTGTGAACAAGAGTCTTTGAACAGCCACAGTCTCTTGTCAAAGCGGTTGTCAAAATGAGTGTCATTCATCACATCTCTTACTGGGACCCGGCATGACCTCAATTATTGGTCTCCCAACAATATGCTTTGGGATATGTCAAACACATCTAATTTTAGCATCAATATAATGCAAAATGGCCCTTTTTTTTTTTTTTTTTTTTTTTTTTTTTACAGATGCCTTCTATTTAAACACTTAGTGCTGGGTAGGGGAAACACTTGCAAATAGGTTTCATTCAAACTGAAAAAATTGGTCTTCGGAAAATGCTATTTAAAATGCATTTTCATTCAGTCCCTTGGCCTGAGCATTTGCATTTGATAACACAGGTGAGGAGAAATCCTCTTCAAAAAGCAGAAATGTCCAGCAGGACCAAACTCAAACAAGGTGGATGTCTGCCTGGGGCAGCTGGGAGATAGAGGACAGCAAAGGGACACAAAGCACTATAAAAACGGATTTGGGTGATAAAAAACGGATTTAAAAGTACTCTGTGAGATGTTGAAAGTTCGGGATATTGTTTTATAACCTAACCCTGCTTTAAACTTCTCCCCAACTTTATCCCTTAGCTGTCTGCTGTGTTTCTCGCTCTTTGCGAAACTGTTTGCTCTCCACTGTTTCCGACAAACCAAACAGACATACAGTAATTGTGCTCAAATGAACGGACTACATTGACTGTTTACTAAATAGAAAGGCTGAATAAAAAAACGTGCAACCCACTTTTAAGATTATTTGTCAGATTATCAAGCATCAGTTTTAGTTTAGTATTCCAATACAAACATTTAACATTGAGGTTGCAATATGACAGAAGAGCTAAGAATATCTTCGCCCAGCACTCTGTTTCCTGTCAAAACGTACACTGTTGGCAGGAACGTAAGGTATAGAAAAGACCTCGCTTTGGCAACATTCACACAGAGAAGTTTCAGGAACGGTTGTTTTCCTGAGCGGCTATTGCCCGTCTCGTTGTCCTTCACTTCCTTTCTGCCTCCCTGCCTGCTCATTAGGAATCCCTCTGGTTTCCATACATAGCATGTAGGCGAGTCTTACAAGGGATACCTGTGGGATCTATTAATGGCTCGCCTTTTCTTGTTTCTCACTTCCACCCACTGTAGAAGACAAAAAAAAAAAAAAGCAACAACAGCCACACTTCTTTAGTGAGAAGAAAGTGAAGTGCAAGAAATAGCTGACTTTTATCTGTCAGTCTGAGCGGTCATTAGCCCCTTCTGTTTCCACTGAGAGCCACGGTCAACAAATGTCGAGACAGCTACGGGCGCTGTCTGTTAAAGCGGTTTTGTGACCGTCTAGTTATTTTGAATATCAAAAGTATGAGGAAGTCTCTACAACAGTGAAAGACAATTCCCCCCCCCCCCCACCCAACCCCCAGCCTTCCATGACAACCAGGTAATAAATTATCTTCATCCCAAACAAACATACATCTGCTCAAACATAGACAAATGATTATGGGGAGTGTATCATTTGTTCACAAAGCATGAATGCCATATTTCATAAACATGGAGATGTTAACTCAGACCCCAGTAAATCCATGTTTGGTGTTTTATTGTCTGCGATATGAATAATGCAGGATGGCGTGCCTTTCTGTTCGGTGATAAATAACTGAATCAATAAATTGCTGAAAGCAGTTTATCTCGCTGCCCGCAGGTATGCAGGATTCTGCATTATCAATGGGCAAAGGCTGACGAAAGAGTTTTTTTTTTTTTGTGGAAGAAGGAGAAATCCCAGCTGTTACCTCGCATTAAGCCGGCAGAACTTTAGACCATTTCCAGGGCTGGTTGTCCAATATTGTGGATGATGCATTAAATTCAAGTTCTTGCAACAATTTTGCGGAAAAGCGCACAATTGACTGCAGCAAGGAAAATATACATGTGTGGTCTTTTTCTCACGTGTCTTTATTTTTGAGAGTGAGACTCATCACACAGGTCACGTTAAAGATAAAAAGTTTGCATTTTGTGAATGGACAATTTGTCTGTAAGTTAGCGCAGCTGATGGTACAATAGGAGGGTAAATAAATAGATTAACTTTTTCATATGTAGAAATGTAAATGCTCACAAAATACAGTATGTAATTAGTAAAAACATACCTAATGACCTTCATCTTCTTTCATGTGTTCAGAGTGAAGCACCGTTTTCTACTAACTTAATTAATTTCTCACTTGAATTAAATCTCATTTAATAAATATAAATATGTATAAAGAAAACTTGCATATATGAGAGTGTTTGTTGTGATAGAAATATGCTTTAACTGAACGGGATGTTTGTAGCGTACTGTTCTGTCCAACCCTCCCTGCAGCCTTCCTGCTGAAATGTGTTGATGAGACACCTGACAGTGCCTCTTCTGGCGCTTACTGGAGTGCAGATGGGATCATCTGTCACACGTTACGTTTTGCCAGATTTTCTCAAGGCTGACTCACGTGCACAGAAAGTAACAACAAGAAAACATGTTACAGAGGCCATTAAGATGCTGTCGTGTGTAAGAGCTCCTCCAGTGGTGTTATTCAAACTTTTGTCTACATTACTTGCTCTTAACTTGACCGTTGCTAATAGTGCAGCGTGGTGTTGCTTTACAGATAGATGCATACATAGTGTACTGCAATAGGCGGCAGAGTCACAAATTAACCTAATGCATGGTTTTGGATAATTGGATGAAAAGATCCATATTCTGTGGGCCGGGGTGCCGCCAGGAATTTTGAGCCCCATAACAAAAAAAAAAAAAAAGACAAAAAAATTCAGTCGTTTTTGTGACAGCTATTAAGCACTGTTGCTGTCAAGAGCGCGAATACAGGAACAAAGTATTTCATGCCAATATAGGGATATATATATACATATATATATATATATATATATATATATATATATATATATATATATATATATATATATATATATGTATAGATAGATGATAATATAGATAGATAGATAGCTAGATAGATAGATAGATAGATAGATAGATAGATAGATAGATAGATAGATAGATAGATAGATAGATAGATAGATAGATAGATAGATAGATAGATAGATAGATAGATAGATAGATAGATAGATAGATAGATAGATAGATAGATAGATAGATGGATTAGGGTTAGGGTGCAACCAGGGTTGCACAACATCAGGGAAACGTGTAATACATGACTAATATTGCGATGATCACATTGATTAAATTCAACCCACATGTTCCCGGACCCTTTCGTTTTCCCCATCACAATGTCCCCACTGCTCTTTGTGAGCTTGAGCATCTCGGCCACAAGATGTTTGGGCAAACTATTGCGTTCAAGCAGTCCTTTGTGACTGACGTTAAACGTGTTGATATTAAGCTGAGTCTGCGATTCAATATTTTGTGCAGTTCTAATGATAAGCTTATAAGCTAATTAAAAATAGCGCAGTTTACACCATCTCGTAATTACAAAAAAAGCTAAACATTTATAACAACATCTGATTCAGTTTCAAACAGAAAGCCTCCTTATGTGTACTGGTCATAAAATAATTTTACAAAAAATGTGTTTTTACAATTGTAGTAATTCTATGTGCACAATGTATTCATTGCTATCTTATTACATACATTTAAGCAAATTATGGGATTAACATAAGATAAATTTAGCAGTAGTTCCCAAGAACTTATTGTGCAGATCTGGTTTTTCATCGCCTGCTGCTAACGTTCATATTCCCAAGTGAAGTTATACCTAAATAACAATATGTGCATTCCTTTAGTTTCCACACCAACTTTCCGTTTTTAGAAACAGGATGAATTTATAATCCTGGTAAGCAAGGAGAAAGTGAGCTTGCCTTCTTTCAGTCAGCTGGCTTTCAGTGCTCAGCAACAGGCGGAGCAGGGCTATGCTATGTCCATCCATGAGCAGGCCCCTCCATCACATTCCACAACATATCAATAAACACATCTTAAACCACATGAATGGTACGCAGAACATTTTATCCTTTTTTTGGACCGCAACCTCTTAAAACCTGTGTTCCTTGATACCGATAACCAGATGATGTTTATTCCATGATGCTCTGTATACCACAATCAGTACAGCAACAAACCAAAATGTACCTAAAATTTTAGAACTCATAAAAAGAAGAAAAAGTGAAATATTATGTTTTGTTGCGTCTGCGTGTTATGTGTGATTTATGTGTTCTGAGCCGGGGTCTCACCTACATTTCATTATGGTAACACAGGACGACAGATTCTTGATTTAACCGTTTCCAAACCTTTTTAATTAACCAGTCTTTGCTAATGATATTTGTGTTACAGCCTCGTTTTGTCATGCCTTTTCAGCTTTATTCAGGTTTCTGAAAAGCGTGTTATCTTGTTAAAATTGCAAAACAGTTTGGGTTTCTATTGTATTGTTCACAGAGGATCTCCAATGTTTCTTCATGTCTGGCACTTTTTTGTTTCTTTTTCTTTCTTTCTTTTCGTGTGTGTGTGTGTGTGTGATCGGGAAGATGAAATCAAGGGAGGTGGAAAAGTCACAGATTAACTTTTTCACTCCTATCCATCGCAGGAATCGCTGTGAGTTGTTAATTGTTGGACGTCTTGCAGCCACGCATTAAAAACACGTTCTGTTCAGATCTGACTCTTTCTGCCTCTGACGTTTTTGGGAGCGCTATATAGAAAACAAGAAGATGACTCTTTGACTTTGCACACTTTACTTTCCGTGTTTGCGGTATTTCTTGCAAAGTTCCCGAACGGTAAACGCGCCAGTTGCTCGTGTGCACCGGAGCGAAGTCTCCAATGCTGGCAAAGACGCGCAGCGTGGGGACCGTGGCTCACAAGCAGCGCTCAGAGCGCATAAAAGATGAAAAGGAACCGGCTATCTGACTTACCGTCTGCCAGGAGCCGAACCGCATGAACAAAAGAAGGGTCCAGGCTGTTCTTTTCTGCCATCAGCTCAGGTAAGCACTTATCCGGATGCATTACGATCGCAGCGAGCCTCTCCGCCGGCAGTGCAGGTGAGACCACGGAACTACTAATAAGCGTCGGAATGCAACCGAGAATCTCTCTCTCTCCCTCCTTGCGTTCAGATGGCTGCAGTCTGTCCGTCCGTCCGTCTGAGCAAGAATCAGCTCAAACCCCTTCTGAAAAAAAATGTTGCCGATCCAGATCTGAGAGAGAGAAACTGGCTGGAGGATGAGCTGTGATTCAGAGGTGTGAGCCCATCTCCGCCACCGCTGCCTCTCCTCTAAATAAAAAAGCCGCCAGACTCTCACCAGACTCAGGGGGTCTGCAGCCCCCCCCCTCCCTCCCTCTCTCCCTCCCTTCCACCCCGTCCTCTTCCAGCCCCCCCCCCCCGCCCCTTAACAACGTTACTGGCTTCATTCAGGATGGGACTGGTGCTGATGGAGAATCTGCCAGGTTCCCTCTGAGCGTAAACCATCTGTGCGCCGAAGATCGAAGAAGTTCATGCAGGATGCATGGCTGGTAAAACATAATGTCACAGGCTCGCCCGAGAAATGTATTCCTCCTAGAAAACAAACAAGTGTTGTGGCGACTGATGTTGCCAGATTTAAAAGAAAGAAGTTCATAAGGTGGCCTTCAAAACTCAGAAAAAGTTAAAGTCTATGGCCCATTGAACATCGCAGAAAGGAAGACACATTTCTCCTTTTGACAAGCTCATGGTGATATTTTAAACTCTTAACACATTAAGTTGTTACTTGACAGTTTCGTTTAGATCTCAAAAGTTACAGCAGACCTTGCTCACTGAGATAATTAGCCTATTCTTTGTATTTTATATATATATATTCTGCTGATGATATGATTAATTATGATTAATCAAAAACAAAGCTGCTTTTAACTTTGGTTTGGAAAGTTTCTAAACATCAAATTCCAAAAAAAATTTAAAAAGGATTCATGACTGTAGAGTGCAATTGACAGCTCTGTTGCCGTTGACGTCCTGGATTCGAATGCCAGCCTTGGGTCTTTCTGCACAGGCTGTGCAAGTTCTCCTTGGGCGTGTGTGGGTTCTCACCGGCTGCTCCGGCTTCCTCCCACAGTCCAAAAGGCATGGCTGTTAGGTTAAGTGGCCAAAATTGTCCTCGCTGGTGTGTGTGTGCGCATGGTCATGTCTCCCGGGGATGGGCTGGCTACCCGTCCAGCGCAGTGGCGGTTCTAGACCAAATTTACCAGGGGGGCCAAGGTGGGGCCAGTGTTTTTTCACAGGGGCACAGAACAAAAAAATAAAAAAACTACAATAAAATGTCAATATTTAACTGTGGAATAATATTAAGTGAGCCACTTGTGGCTCTGGAACTGCAGTTTTCAGACCCCTGATCTAGCAGTTGAATACTTTGCCCCCAGCTCAATACAGCTAAAGCTAAACGTGAAACATCTTAAGTTTTAAATTCTTTTTAAGTAGAGTAAAACTGTATAGGTAAAAAAAAAAATAATAATATTGGTCAAAGTGACCAATCAGTTATGGTTTCTTTGCCATTGCAAATAATTATGAGAAGTGTATTTAATATCATGTCTTTAGTACAGGGGCCATAACAGGGGCCAGGACCATTTCTACAGGGGCATGGGCCCCTGTTGGCCCCAGTCTAGAACCGCCCCTGGTCCAGCGTGTACACCACCTCCTGCCCAATGACAGCTGGGGATCGGCACCAGCCTCCCTGGAACCCTGATTGCAGAAGCGGGTATCGAGGATGGATGGATGGATTCATGCAGACGGAAATCTTCATAGTTACCTGCCTTAATTTGATGCTGATAGTTCACCATTTTTGCTGTTTGTGTCTTTGCTGGAGTCAAATTCCAATTCAAATTCCAATTCCATGCACATTGGGACTGCAAACAACGCTTGATAAACAATAGATAAATGACGGTTTACGTGCTTGCTTGAAAGCCCACGTAAACGTTGGACCTTCTGCCTTGAGAAGCTGCACACTGAAAATGACTGCCAGGCCATGCAATGAGAAAAATCAAAGAACAAAAATGCTGCCAACCACCTTTTATTTGGTTTAGAAAGTGAGGATCAAGCAAAAACGTGAAGGATTTCAAACCATGAAACTGAAGGTGTAAATATCCAGTCAAATGATACAAATATGTAGTTGCCGACTTAACTATAAATGCTATAGTGAATTAAAAAAATTCAGCTGTCTTAAAGGTAGTGTTGTTGAATCTTAAAGTGACCCTCTGCCCAGCATGTTGGCTGACTAACTCATTCGCAAATGAGATTTTAGCAGATGAAAATGGTCAAGGACCAATTGTAGCTCCACTTGACCTTTAGAGTCGTGTCTCTTCCCACTGATCACACTCATAAAGACGGCGGGGAAGCTGCAGACAAAACGTTTCTCAAGTGTGTGCTAATTATTTTTGTTGTTATTTATGTTCCCTCCTCTAATAGGATGATCTGTTTACTGTGTAAATTAAACATCTCATCAATATAGACCTTGAGGGACATACAGCTGGCGAGAAATTAGGGATCTTGCAGACTTTGATTCGATCTCTGGCACATAGTAATTAAACTGAAAAAAAAAAAAAAACAGAGACGAAATGTTTAGCTCTGAAACTTGCCACAATCTGGCTAACTCTTTAGTTAATAATGATGATTTTCAAAATCCTTTTTAGGGTTATAAAGAGCCTGGAAGGATTCACTGCTGTAACAGTATTTGTGGACAGACTAAAGATCAAATGCAGGACAAACACAATGGAATCAGCACACATGCACATCCGTCCATAGGGGAAATTAATAAATCACTGGTTAAACAAACTTGATTGTTTTTGGACTATGGTAGGAAGCTAAATTCCCACGGAAAACACTCCCCACACAATATTCTGCACATAATTTAAGCCAGGCACCTTTTGGGTCTGTCCATCCAACCATTATGTTTTGCCTATCTGAGACCAAGACATGGAGGTAACATCCCTTCTCCATAACAACATATTTCAGATCATTCCAGAGAATCCCAAGGCATTCCCAGGCCAGAAGGCACAAATTATCTGCCCAGTGAGTTTTGGGGTCTGCCCCTGGTCCTCCTCCCCGTAGGTTTTGTGCAGAAATCATCCATAAGGAGTTCACCCAAAGGACATTCTGATTAGACTCCAGAACTCCGTGTGACTCCTTCCTAAACTGAGGAGCATCAGCTCCAATCTAGTTGTAGTAACTGTGTTATGCTGGATGGGCTTTAAATTGCAGTGGTCTGTAGGTGTGATTATATGTCAGCTTTATACTCTTTACTGCAAACGAGCCATGGTCCGTCAGGGTTTTCTGTGCTACAACAGCTAGATCCACTGCAACTAGTGTGAGGTAAAATCTCTAATCCAAGACTTATAAAGGTTTTTAAACATGTGCTTTGCCATGTTACGTTATGATATGTCCTTTCTTTTTTTACTTAGTAGGGAGGCTCAGATTGAGCCAGTATTAATAATAATAATAAAAAATCACTGTTGCCTTCATTTTGGATTTCTTTTATTATCTCAGCTGCTTCTGAAATGAAGCACATCCTTAGTGTTTCAGTGTAGCCTTAAACAATGGACCAGACCAATCTGGTCTTTAGGTGTATACTGACTCCAGGTCAGGCTTATTATTACAATTATCAATACTATTATTTCCGCCATCATCATGGTTGTTTTGTTTTATTGTGTCTGCAGCTTTTGATGGGAAATGGAAGTCTGAAGTAGTTATTTATTCATCCATCCATCCATTTTCCAAACCGCTTCTCCCTCATGGGGTAGTTATTTATTCATTTATTTGTAAAATCTGTTACATTTCTTTTGACCTGGACTCTTTTCAGTCCGACTGTATAAAATGTCCCTGGGTAGCTGTTCATTCATTCAACGTGTTGTTGCTGCCCTCTATTGGTCAAAGTCAGACACTACAAAGTCCGGTGAAACAAAATTGTACTGTACAGCCTGTAGAATGGCTGCGCCCTCTACTGGCCGAAGTGTAATAGTACATATTCTTCTGAAACGATACTGTCATGATGACGGAGTGCTTTTAGAGCTTCAAGACTGGGTAAACTATTTCATTTCTGTAAAATAAAATTTTTCAAAAAAATTGTTTTGGCTTAGACAAAATTAAGTTTTATGACCTCTAAAGTTTAGATTATTTTTTTGCAGTTCTTATTTTTTTAGGTGTTGTATATGTCACAGTCTCTTATGACTCACTACACAAAAAATTATTTACAAGTGTTTGCTTCAAGCCTCTTCTCTTCTTCATATCGCACAACCTTTTTTTATAAAAACAAAACTATAAGAAATTCTCCCTGTTGCTTTTATTAAAGTATTACATTTTGTAATAGATGAGTTTATTGAGATGCAGTCTTAAACAGACTTTTCTTTACGTATTTAATGATGATGGGTATCTGAATGAGGGGAATGTTTTTAGAGGATTCAGTTCATACTTATACATTTGTTTCAAAATCAAATATGTATTTTTTTATTTTTTTTGCATGCGGTTTGAGATTTTGCGTGTGAATATATTAGGGAAAACAAATCATAGACCAAATCAGCCAAAAGATTGAATTGGGAAAATCATACAATGTGCAAGCTTGGTAAAAGTTACAATTGGTTTTCTTTTCTGTTTTTTTTTTTCTTCTCATATATCAAAGTTGCAATAGTAAAGCTATATTTGCTTTAAAGATGCATTCTTCATACTTGGGCTGAGAGAAGTTTTAACTGCTCTAGATGTGCCTTGTAAGCACACATAAGTGATCTGCTTTTTTTCAGGTTTCCTTGCTTGGGCAAATAGTTCCCATCTTAATTGACTCTGTGTCTTTACCTGCACATAAAGCAAAAATAATTGGCACATTGTTATCAATACAAGGGATCGCTCTCAGAGCACTCTGCCCTTTGTTTTTAACAAGCATCAGCAAAACTGCTTGTACCTGTTTCAGTACTTTTTGTATTCCTTTTTAAACTGCTTTATATCAATTTCTCCCCACTGTTGTGCTGTGAAAGTTAATTGATAGTAAATGAGATTGCAGGCTATTCTCTGTCCTGATGCTGCAACGGAAAACAAAGCATGTGCTGAATCTCCTACGTTTTCACAGTATGAAATAGTTTAAGTGTTATCTAGACAGTGTAGTTTACAAAGTATTACACATAATTATCTTTTTTAGGATGCCAAACTATACAGATTATTCAGACAATAGTTTGGCTACCTTTAGTTTAAGATTAATCTGTTGACATATTATTTTGTGTTCTATATTGAGGTTTTGTGGTTGAAGACTTGAAAGACATTTTATCCTGAAAGGGCCCAATTATTGACTAGAGAACAAGATACCAAATGGCAATGAACTCTATTTTTTTCACTTGTCCTTCTTTTGTGGTTTTTATTCTAAATTATTTTTTGTATCAAATTGACATCAGTTCAATTTGTGCTTCTCATGTAATTTTCTTTCCAAATAGTTGGAAACAGGTTAAGTTTGTGACAGCATCAGCAGTGTTGAAAATTGGCTTACGTTTCTGATTGTGACATCAATGTTTTCAGTAGCTGATTTTGTTAACTTTGTGGTTGTGGCATCCCCGTTTTCAAATAGGTAATAAATACATTACGTATGCGGTTTTGACAGCATTGTTTTTGAAAAGCTGATTATAGCTTATGGGCTACTTAAGAAATAGCCATTATCCTCACAATGATAGAGACAAACACTGATATGTTTTGGCACTCCATTTGGGCTTCTGCTCCAGTGTGTCCTTGGTTTTTTTGGTCTGGCCAGGAAAATACATATTTTTTTGCATACAAGTGAAATCCGTCATGTTTTCTTTTTTTAGGCAAATAATCAAATTTCCATTTTATTCGACTTTGCAAATCACCACACATTGGATATGCATGATTCTGATCATGCATGTACCACGCATATATAATCATGCATAATACATGTTACCAACCTAATATATTAGATTGGTAATGAAGTCAAAGAGGGTTCTACACTCTGTTTTCATCACCATAACCAGAAAAAAAACCCCAATACATACCTCTTTATTTCAAATAAACTGCCCCACTCTAAAACAAATAATTATAAATTATAAATCCCAAAGTTTCCAGTCGGAAGTCTTGTCATCAATTATATAAGACGTGACGTCAGCGTGCAGCACGCGTGAGTTATCAGCGCCTCGTCGCACTCTCTTGGTGTCGGCGGACCGTCTCTTCTGAAAGAAGTTTGGAAGTCGGGACAGGTAGGAAAAAAGTTAGAAATGTTATTGTCCCTATATTCTGGTGTTACAGTAAACTGCACGGAGTGTATGGCAATCAGAAACTTAGGCCCCTTTGTTCTCCAAATCAGCGCTGTCAACGTAGGCTACACTTTGTACAACTTCTAAAATCTTAACCAACACAGAATGAAATACATTTGAGCAAAGCGGGAACTACACAAAATACGGGGCTTCATCCCCCTATATTTATTTATTTATGTTACTAATTTTGAACCCCCAAAATGATTAAAAATAACAGGTGGAGGGTTAGGACATTTTGTTTATGTTCCGCATGATCTGTTTTTGCACATTTACAGTTGGGTTCTGTAAGTGGAAGAGATTCCAGACACTCCATTAAAATGGGCCATCCCATAAAGCTGCAGTTTCTTTGATCTATCAGGACTGCTGTCAATCAAAGTTGGTACAAGTTGCGACTCCGCCCCTCCCCTTCTGAGAGTCAGCGGATTCAGACAGAAATATATCGTTCTGTTACTATAATTCACTTTTTGTTTATCTTTTCGGAGTTACATAAATTCCACAACGCCTACTGGGTGCATTCTAATCTTTGTTTAAGACACACTTTCGCTAAATAAAGTTTGCGAGCGGATTCCGTTTTCCTTACCCGTTGAAGTCAGCGTCCGACGTGCGGTCGTTCCTGCTGCTGTATAAATGGCGATTTCGCTGCAGAACTGTCAAAATGGAAATGATTGAATCACATGCTAACTTCAGGCTTGTGTCTCACCCCCCCCCCCCCCCCCTTCTCCCCCGAGAGCTGCCAACAATTTACTTACACTATCAAGGATAGCGAGAATATGATGCAGAGGTAAAATAAATTAATACAATAAATAGCTTGAAAAAAGCTTATAAATATCTGTTCTTCAGTGGCTTTATGATTTTTTTTTATTTTGAGGGTTTAAAAAAAGAAAGAAAAAAAAAAGAAATTGGGGGATCAGTTGCTCCATTGTTGAGACAGCTCTGAATGCCACAACAAACTAAATTTTGCATTAATTATTATTATTGATTCATATGGTCTTATATATGAACAGAATTTAAGTTTCTGCTTTGCTTTTCTGTCAGTGGTCATTTCTTCCCTTTTCTTGTTTTCATAGGAATGAGTCTGCAAAAATATTAAATAATATTGTATAGTTATATAATACGTTTAGGACCATCTATAATATCTGCTAGCAGAATGAAAACACTGAAACTATATCACTGCCTTATGAGCAAAACATGATTAAGCTTTCATCATTTATCGCTTTCTTAATGAGATTAGATGAACGGTAAGCTGGATAAAGTCCATCATTAAAGTCCAACCATTTAGATATTCTCAACATGAGCAAATCCGCCTGTAAATGTTGTTCGCAAGTAACACCTCCGTCTTTATCAGGCCTGTGGGGATTTCTGCATGCAGTTCACGGTGCAGATTCTCCCTGAATGTTGAGGCTCTGCTTGGGAGAAACGTCTCGCTACAAAGATTAATATGTGTGGTTCATAAAAAAAAAGTCACCTGTTGGATGGGATGTTATTTATTGTAATTGAAGCAGACATCAGAGAGTCATTGAAGTTAAGGGCTGTATTTTTGTTTTAAAGTCTGTTTTTATTTTCCAGGGAAAAGAAATGGTCACATAGTGAGCGTTCAGTTTAATAGCCTGGCCCTAGCCTGATCGTACAATATTACATCTCGACTCAAGCACACACGTTGCCTATTTAGAACACACTCCTGCAGGTAGCTGTACCAATGATTAAACCCAAACTAAACATAGTTTAGCTGATGTTTTGCAGGACCTGGTGTGCGAAACCTGTAACAGCACAGGTGTAACTGTTGATAAATGACATACCTACAGCTCAAAGTTCAGTGTTGCTCTTACTATCAGTAGCTAAATATGTTATTTATTATGCCCTTTAGTCAAAGGTGTAAATGAGACAGCTAAAACTTAGCCTTTGTAACAGTACAGGATAATAAATTTTCTGCTTGTATAGTTTGAATTTTGAAAATGGTAATTGCAACACATTTCATATGCATAGTATGTCTGAGAAATGGGATTCATTTTACATCCTTGCCTGTGCCTTTAACACACTACAGGTGAGAGTCCATCTTTTCCTGCAGGAGCCTAAAGATGTCTGGGGTGCTGGTTGTTCATGGTGGGGCCTGGGCCATACCAGATGAGCTGGCCCCGGCCTCTGTTGATGGGGTGAAAGCCGCTGCCCGCCACGGGTCTTCGGTGCTCAAAAGTGGGGGAAGTGCGCTGGATGCTGTTGAGGCTGCTGTGAGGGTTTTAGAAGACAACCCAGTGTTTAATGCAGGTGAATACAATTATGCATTTGTCGCTTCAAGATTAATTCACCCTGCTTAGTTTGAATTCAAAGAATTCACTCTAAAGAGATCACCCATTATTAATGTAGAAAAGAACTGACAACACGTGCCGCCTACCCATTCACTATATTATATAATCCAGATATATCAGAACGCTGTCTCCATCTGCTGGTGTAGATATTAATAGCCATTTGATCCTAGCAAAATTTAATGTTCCTTACATGTCATTGGTGGGGGTTTTTTACGAGATTTATCTTAAACATTTTCCTTTAATAATTTATGATTTTTGTTCATGACATTTTAAAGCAAAACCACATAGAAACCACAGGGACAACATGTGCTGTTTATCGAACTTTAGGAGAGAGCTTGACTATGGATAAAACTGCAAATAAAAACAGGATTTGTATCTCTTTCACTAACAAGTATGGCTGTATCTAGGTCCATGTCAAGTCTGCACAAAAACCTATTCTACATATTATCTACATTAATCATAAACAATATGGATACCTAAACACTGTATGACCATGAATTCACCCATACACCTCTAACGACCGGAGACATTAGAGATTTTTATAGATTAGGGTGAGACACAGAAAAAGCTGCATATTAGTAATATTTCATCATTCACAACTCTTTTCTGTTGCTACTTTTAGCAGCTTTAACTCCACCTGCTGGAGGAAATAATAGCTAAAAACAAACCTGAATCCTGCTATGTTTTCCCTCTGCACACACATTATAATTTTTTTTTTTTTTTCAATTTTGTTCCTTTAGGGCATGGAGCAACACTAAACATTGATGGAGAAGTAGAGATGGATGCCATTATTGTGGATGGAAGGACACTTGCCAGTGGTGCAGTGTCCTGTGTAAAAAACATCGCTAACCCTGTGTCCCTGGCAAGGGCAGTCATGGAGAAGGTCTTGTTATTTTAATTGTCTTATTCATTGTTGTGTTGCATTCTGTTTGGGATGGGGATCAATTTTCAATATTTTTGTTAACTTAATATTAAAAAACTTGAATGGCATCATGCAATAACAGAAGACAAGCCTGCCGCTTTCAGAGATTCAGTAGCACAGGTAACGTGGGTCCAAAAACCAGACATCTTCATCCTCAGCTAAACTCCACAACTTATTCTGGTGGATCCCAAGGCATTTCCAGGCCAGAAGGGATATCTTATCTCCTCCAAGCAAGTTCAGTGCCTCCTCTGGGGTTCCTCTCATAGGGAGGCGTCTTTGGAGAATTGGGAGGCTTGAGAAAACTTTCCTGGAGGTGTGAATTGAAAATCTACTAAACATGGTCCTCTGCCAGAAATTCTCAGTCCAACCTTGCCACTCAAGTGAGTTTAACCACTCTGTCAAGCTGCCTCCCCCGCCGTCAGATCCATCCCACATCAGTTTAAACTCCTACACATGAGTGTAAAAGTGTTAACTAGGACAGAAGTAAAACAACAAAACCCCGCTGGGAATCAAAATTGAGTAGGAACATTCCTTCCAGATACGGTTCTCCACGTTACTCATCATTGCACACTTTGACAGTGAAGTCCCTCAGGTGCAGAAGGAAATCACCAGATGGGAACCCTGTCAGGATTCCATCCAGAGAATACAGGAAGGAAACTGGAATGGCTGTTTGGTGCACAGAAAACAGCCAGAAACTCCACTCTAGTAACTCAAAGCTGCAAAGAGACACTCTCACTCCCTAGAGAGAACACCGACACCATGGCACTCATTTGGGGGCTTATGAGCATCTCCAAACCTGAATGATGTGAGAGGTTGTCCTGCCTCTCTTCCAGAGTAATTTCAAGAGCCCAAGCTCTGTGTGGAAGTGAGTCTAACTATCTCTACTTGATCTCGTCTAGCCTCACACACAAGCTCTGGGTCATTTCTCGCCAGTCAGATTGTGATGCTGAGAATTGCCATGCTCTTATCCTGGCCTTTCAATGCCACTACACAACACCCAAGCTTAATGTGGAAGAAATCTTCCCGATGTGTTTTCAGACCAAGCTTGGCCCAAGCCCTCCAGCCAAGGCATGATCACCACCTGCTCGTGGGCAAGCTTCCCCCACTAAACCAAAATGGTGTTCACTTCTCCTAATATGTTTGAGGTTCCTCCTTTATTATTGTCTTGCAACTTTCAGATCGTCCAGTTCGCTCTTGTTCTGACCCCTCTCCTGAGAGTAGTTTGCCAATTTGGAAACACTATCATGAGCTGAAGCCCTGGGTGACATCACCTAGGATCATATGGGGCACTCAAAGCCCGCCTAAAGTTGCAGTTCTATCAAGATGTTTGGGAGTGATTCTCTGTTTAACCAAAAACTGAAGTAACATATCTTCTTTCTCTAAATGTTCCTATGTTTTGCTGCTGTGAAAAATTTCAGACTTGCCACGTAATGCTGACAGGCAAAGGTGCGAACCAGTTTGCAGAGAGCATTGGCGTCAGCACTGTTCCCACTGATAAACTGGTGACTGAATATGAGAAGAAAGAATGGGAAAAACACAAGAAATATATTGCTGGAGTAATGGAAGAGTTCAATACGAAGTGGTAGGCCATTTGCTTATCCATTGTTGTTCAATCTAACTTTTGGTTACTTGAAAGTCCTTTATTATGCCTATTCTGTTTTCAGCAAAAACCAAAACCCCTTATTAAACAATAGGTTTTTATCTTGTCAGATAATTATACTCAGTCAGAGAATTATAATTTGATTTAATGGCATTTTTCTAAAGTTTGATACTATCCAGTGTTAAAGTGTGTCTAATAATAGATACATGACACTTTTAAACAGATTAGTTGGAACTTATAGGACTTTCAGCCCAGCTAGGGCTGCACAATTTTACAAAAATATTACATTACAACATTTTTGTAATGACAATTTTGATAATATTAACATATTTTCCTCATTCCTGTGTCCATGTGTCTTACTGACCTTTCTTATTTTGGCAACAAAGATCTATACTATATAGATCTATGGCGGAAAAGCAGCGTGTTCTCTGAAAACTCTGCTTGATTCAGCTCGGTTTGACCCCGCTCTTGATCAGGGCCGTAGAAACCCAGGCTGGCCCTGAAAAAAAAAACAACCTTATTAAACAATAGATTTTTATCTTGTCAGAGAAATATACTCAGTCAGAGAATTATAATTTAATTTAATTGCATTTTTCTAAAGTTTGATACTCTCCAGTGTTAAAGTGTGTCTAAAAATAGATACATGACACTTTTAAACAGATTAGTTGGAACTTATAGGACTTTCAGCCCAGCTAGGGCTGCACAATTTTACAAAAATATTACATTACAACATTTTTGTAATGACAATTTTGATAACATTTAACATATTTTCCTCATTCCTGTGTCCATGTGTCTTTCTGACCTTTCTTATTCTGGCAACAAAGATCTATAATATATAGATCTATGGCGGAAAGGCAGCGTGTTCTCTGAAAACTCTGCTTGATTCAGCTCGGTTTGACCCCGCTCTTGATCAGGGCCGTAGAAACCCAGGCTGGCCCTGAAAAAAAAAAAAAAAACGCTCATCAAAAACTTGCAAGCAGACAGAGCTGAGTAACTACACATTTAATGAGAGGGCAGAGTTTTATGAACGGCACCTGAAATTCTATGTACTTGCAAATATTGGATTCACACAGTCCTTGTAGTATTTCTCACATTGATGTTGCAGTGACGATTGTGGCTTGATTTGTTCTGCAGATTTAGGGCCAACATAAAAATGTCCTCAGACACAATCCACGCCTCCAAATTGGTTTTCGTGTGTGTATGCTGAGCATGCATTTATTTTGTAGTTAATAGAAACTTTTCTCTTCCAAGGGCCCATGATACTGTTGGGGCAGTAGCTGTGGACCATGCAGGGAATGTTGCATGTGCAACATCTACTGGAGGCATTAGGAATAAAATGGTTGGCAGAGTTGGGGATTCTCCTGTCATTGGTATGACGTCTTTTATATTCCAAACTAACTTAATAGTTTTATTTAACTCATCATTTTGCATAGCTTGAATGTAACATCTAAAATAGGCAAATGCTTGAAAAGTTAGATAGAGAACTTTAAAAAAAATATATTTTTTGTTGTAACATTTGCTTTGAAATTGTGCATTTTTTTTATTTAAATATATTTTTATATGTCAGTTAACAAATGCATTACCGCAGCATACGATATAATAAACAATATCTTAAGTTTTGATTAAAACTTCACAACCTTTCTTTTGTCTTGAAATTTCTGTGCGGACAAAATAAAACATGTTTTGCTTATTTTTTTGTCTTGGTAACAAGGCTGTGGAGGATATGCAGACAACTTAAGTGGTGCTGTGTCATGTACTGGACATGGAGAATCTATTCTTAAAGTGACGCTGGCTAGACACATTCTGTCACATGTTGAGCAAGGTAAATTAACACTCGATCCAGGCATACAAAAACACAAAGCATAGGAAGTAAGAGCTTGTCTGTGCCCAATATTATTTTTCATGATCATCACAATACAATTGATAATTTTCCTGAATTGGCATGCTTCTTTTGTAGTTAAAGAAATGGTATGATTCAAAGCTGTTCTTTACTGAGTTTGCTCTCTTCATGTGAAGGTTATATTGTGTATATATGTTTTATTGCGTACACACACACACATACATATATATATACACATATATATGCACACACAGACACTCTAATCAGGACCGGCAGGTACAAGTCTAAACAGTTTGTTTGTGGGATCTGCAAAAAATGTTAGCTCCTCCTTTCCTGAACCTATACCTGTACAAGTACTGGATGAAGCCAATCCAACCAAAAACACAGTATTGAGTGAGCACAGGACAGACAGACAGGCAGACTGAATAATGCCAGCATAGTAGATGACCAGCAGTGCCTGTGGAAGGTTGAATTTCTTGAGTTGCTGCTGGAAGTACCGTCTCTGCTGGACCTTCTTCCAAACAATGTCTGAGTGATCGGCAGCAGAAGGAAGCGTGGGAGGTGCTTCCGCAGACAGGGTGTGCTGTGAAACTTGGTTTATCATTTGGTGTGTGTGGCGGGTCTTTGTCTGTAAACATACGTTTCTACTCACAAAAACTGATATATGAAGTGACAGTTTAAGCAAGTGAATTTAAGTCCATGGTTGAAGCTTCGAAAACACTTTAATCTATGCAGTCAAAGCAGGCCTGTAACACCTGCTTTGACCGCTTCTTCCATTTCCTAAAAGTCCGAAGCACAGGTTTAGAAGTTTTTAATTTCTGCCTGTTGGCTGGAACAAGACGAAGCAACCAGTGATCAGAAAGTCATAAAGCAGCCCTGGTGACAGTGTGATATACATGTAACTGTGTTTTTATTCCCTATGGGACACTTAATATGCTGCATTTATATTGTTAGTTCAGAGAGTTTTATGCTAAGACCCCTGGAACAACAAAAAGAGAATTTTTTTTTCTCCATGTCTGTTGTCAGCTCACCAAGCTGTTTTTCAACCTCTGATGTGAAGGCTTGTAAGCTTATGTTTAAAACTGATCAAAACAAATAAGGAGAACTCCTTCGGTGAATAAAAAAGCCTATAAAAAAATGACCCCGATGGGTATTTAGGATATTTAGGAGTTCCTCCCTTGTTGTGACCACAGAATGATGACAGAGCAGAATAAACACACACAAAACAAACAAAGTACAAGAGAGCAAAGTACAGAGTACCACCGCAAGTAAACATGTTTCTTCATTGTTTTTGTGGAATTGAATGAGCAGACAATTATTTATTGCCTTTGTGTCGTCACAGGAAAGTCAGTAGCAGATGCCTCACAGTTGTCCCTCCAGCACATGGGTGAGCGTGTCCAAGGAGCAGGTGGTGCAATTGTAGTTTCTCCAACAGGGCAGTGGGCTGCCACATTCACCACCGAGCGGATGGCTTGGGCTGCTGCTGAAAACGACGCGCTGTGGTTTGGAATAAATCCAAAGGAGAGTCTGAAAGAGAAATTGACCCAGTAGAAAATGTTTTATATTGATTAGTAAACGACATGCATTTCAAAAATAGTTTGTTGTGTTTTAGAAAAGTGTTTTCATTTCAGTTGGTGCAAATCAGTGAATGTTTGTTCATCTTTATTGGACTATAGTTAAATAAGTTGCTTCTTTTCAACTAATGACAAATATCCAAGGACTGTGTAAAATAAAAAGATACTATACAGCAGTAATGATTAATGGGTTTGCTTTCATTCCAGATATATAAATGAAACCTATATATTTATGATTGGCTAAGGAATTGACAGTATATATATATATATATATATATATATATATATATATATATATATATATATATATATATATATATATATATATATATATATATATATATATAATGTCATGTTTGGCTGAGATACATTAGATTCCAATGGTAATGAAACATCTCTTGTAAAATAGACTGATGAGGGCTTTTTGACATTCATATACACCCAAGTTTTGCAATCACTACTGTTGGCTTTTTGGATGCTTAAACTTTTGTAGGACTTACTATCTTTACAAGTGAGGTTATAACTTTGTACATAATTAGAAATAGAGAAACTGTAAAAAATGTTGCTTACCATCAAGACCAAATTTTAAACCTTTATTAAAAAAGTTAAAAAATAAAGCAAACTTTTAAATAAATCAAACAATACTTCTGACAGCAAAACTTAATAGCGGATTTTTGCAATGATTTTTAAATGCAATTTTTTTTAAACAAAGGCTTGGGGATCTCGGCTGCCGGTTGAATGTGTCGTGTTTCCAGCCAGTAAAGCTGTGGTCAAACAACTGGACCTTATAGATGGGAATGTCACAGCTGATGGTTACGTGGTACAAAGAGCACAAGAAGTGAATGAACAACTAGACAGAGTACACTTTAAGAGAACCTTTTTATATGCTTCCTAAACTTTATATGTTGAGATCAAATCCTGAAAGCCTCCTGAACTTTATGTAAAACTTTGGTGTCCTGTTTCCAGTTTTTGCTGGTTGTTGAATGTTGTGGGTGATGACCTGATTAATTTAGGTAAGCAAACTCTTCAACATGCAGGTCCACCAGGTGATTTAAATCAAGTATGTTGAACCAGGAATAATAATGATTAAAAAAATATATTTTAGGACAGATGCTCCTGAGTTTTGGAATTGCAAACATTTTCTTTCAGTTTTGGTTTTTCCTTTTCAGGGGTCACCACAGCAAGTTATTTGTCTCAATGACTCCATCTAATCCTGTCTTTTACACCTTCTCAACTCACACCAACTACCTTCATGTCCTCTTTCACTCAATCAAAAAAGCTCATCTTTGGTCTTCCTCTAGGTCATCTGCCTGGCAGTTCCAGCCTCAGCATCCTTCAACTGATGTATTCACTAAACCTCTTTGGTGCACCTCCCAACCATAGTCTGGCTTCTCTAGATTTATCTTGTCTGATTTTGATCTCCAATACATCTAACAATAGCTGTGCCTCCAATTTACTCATTCCCGATACAATCCATCCAAGACTCCCAAAGAGGACCTCAACATTTCATCTCTGCAACCTCAAGTGCTGCCTCCTTTCTAGAATTGGAAACCACAGTCCTGAAATTCAACAGAACCCCTAATAATAATAATAATAATAATAATAATAATAATGTTGCAGAGGGCGATAGTCTCCTGCTGAAGTCTGTCCATCAATATGTTCATCATATGTTACAACCATATGTTACAATCCATCTAATGTAAAATATGTTAAAGTCCATCATATATTACTCTACTGCTATTGCCTATTTGCACATTTGTCCGAGGAATATCTAATTGCACACTTATGTAAATGAAGCTTCAAATCATTGCACAAAAGTAACTTATTACCTCATTATTTGTGATTCATTAAGGACAACTAACCTATGTAACATGGCTCATACTGCTTACAAAGGGACTGATACCAAAGCCCTCAGACTCTGATACAAACTTTTTTCTCTTTCTTTTGACCTTTTCTGTCTTCTTTATCTTTGCATGATCAATGTGAAAAAAAATCTGTACACATTGTTTATTGCATGTTGTTTGTTGTATGTACTCTAAGCCTATAAAGAATTTCACCACATTAACAATAAAGAGTATATAATTATTATTATTATTATTATTATTATTATTATTATGTTAAGCAATACTATAAAGGCAATAAACATATAATAAAAAATAAATAAAAACGGCACGTCCAATGTAAGATGTCAAAATTTGCTTATTGCGTTATAGCTACAAAATGCAACTAAATAACTAAGTCTACATTTACGTTTGCCATTGGGTCAAGTAACAAGGCGCCATTTGTGTATTTGTTTGCGCCATTTATTTATTTGTTTTAATACGTCAGTTTTAACTGTTCAGACGATTAGAATTTTCCCTTTTTATAGCAACCGGCAGTTGTCCTTTCACTGCTTTATTTAAATGGTTGGCCGTGTGCGTTTTAAACCCGCCGTGTTTTACACGCTTTAGTCTTTCATCCAGGCTAACTTTTAAGATAGCGGCGGATGCCGAATAAAACAACCGCGCAAAAGTCCTCCACGTTTGGGGAACGAGCTGCTTTGCTGTCCGTAAACAGAAACCACGTGACCGCTGTAGTCGCCTGCTAGGAGCTGTGCAGCAGCAGCGGGACGAATGACGGCTCTGTAGAGGAAGTTACTGGGTGCAGCTGTGCTAGAATGTAACCTCACACGGGTGGGCAACCTTATCGCAGCACGGGAGAGGTGAGAGTGTGCTCCACGCAGACAAACCATTCACAATAACCCAACTGCAAGCCTATGAAAACGTGCACGTGATCTTCTAACGGCCTATTCGGGCTACAAACAAACTTGATAGCCAAGGCCCGTGCTAAGGCTACCTAGCTTCCGCCGTCTCGGATATTTATCTCCCAGGTTTGGCTCAGAATAAGATGAGTAGATGATGCATGTCTTGGGTTTTAAGGCGCTCGTTAACTTTGCAGCAGGTTGCCGTGACAAGGCTTGAAACAGCTATTAACGTTGGGGTGTATTTTTCCCCCCCGTAAAAGTAGAGCAGGCTACCATCCATGATGGCGTTCTAAGCGGATTGTTGCCCTGCAATGTTAGCATGCTAGCCTGCTAACACGCTTTAATTGATTCAGTAAGGCGTTGTTTTGACTGTGAATTAAATAGGGGGGGGGGATTTAGGTCAGCGTCGCTGTGAGTAAAGTACTTTATTTGTTTCCTGGAGTGTTTTATGATTCACAGACTGCTTAAGTGTGTATTGTGTTAGGATGTGTAGCTTTTGCGGCGGTTGAGCAGACATTATTGGACACACGTCATCCGCTATTTTACTTTTAACCTATGGTCACTAGGGGTTGTCAAGTTAAAATACTCGACACGTGCCAGAACTCGTATTTTAGTTTGTTTTTTTTAATATATAGTCTTTGCCTTTTTTTTAAGATAAACATGACCACGTTTAACTGGATTTTGAGCAAATTCCGGTAGCGAAAATTAAAGTTTGCATCGCCTACTTGTTTTTCTCTCTTTTCTTCCGATCAGGTCATAATAGATTTGTTAGCAAACCTTTCCTCTTTTTTATGTTAACGCAAACAATCTCATCCAAAAAGAGGATTACCATTACTTTTCAATAAAAGGTTAGGATTTCAGACAGATGCCGCGTTTTAAAAGCTGAAAATCTGTGCAAATATTATCATCCAAAAATCACAGTACTTCTAAGCAGTCATATATTCAGCAGCCTTCGAACGTTCTGCCCTTTTAGTGGTTACACGTGTCATATAAGTGACTTTCAGTGGACCTTTTATTTGTTTTACAATATTTTCACAGTTTAAAAAATCTAAAAACATTCTAGCTTGAGACTCAATGTAACACTTTTCTGATAAAAAATACTATTTAAATCCAATTTTTCATGGCGCCCATAGTATGCACATGGTTCTGCTGGTGTATTAAATCAGTAGCTTTTTTGTACCTATATACTTAATATGTAACAGACTATTTGGTTGATATAAGAAATGTGCTAATTTTTAAGTAAATCAAAATTAACAATAAACAATTCAACTGAATTGAAAATGGATTACAAAATGGATTACAAATCCAGAGTGTATTTACATTACGTTATCTTTGTAAATTCTTGAAAGCTCCATCTTGTATAATGGATTTAAAAAAATAGATTTTCTTAAGTGCCAGTCGGTAGCCTAATAACTAATAAAGGGAGTAAAAATGGTAGCTCTAGAAAAGACCAAAGTTCTGCAACCTGTGGCTCCGGAGCAACAAGTGGCTCTTTTGACTTTCCACAATAGGTTCTTTATTAACTTTGATGAAAGTCAATAAAAAAACCAATTCCTATATAATAACAGCAGTTTTGGAATTTCCACAACAGAATTATGTTACAAGTAGCAGTAATGTATATATTACTCCTTTTTTTTTCATTTCTCTTGTCATTATATTTGAAAATGTGTGCTGCTGCTTTACATCATTCTCAAGAAATAACATCCAATAGGGGGGAAAAAATCCTTCTCGTTTTGCTAAAATGTTATGTTGAAGGTTGCAGACTCCTGCTCAAGATTCACTGAAATTAAAAAAATCCTAATCAGTGTTTCCCGCAGGAATTAGCTTATGCGAGGCGGACCGACTCGTCGAGCGGGGGGGGGGGGGGGGGGGGGCGACACGTTTTCCGCGGAGCGGGGGGGGGGGGGGGGGGGGGGGTGGGTGTGCAGGCGACGACACGTTTTCCGCGGACATCCCATTCACGCGTCTTAACGTCACTTTTTTTTTTTTTTTTTTTTGGAATGTTGGCGTGGCGGTAGCGTGAGTTTGGCGTGGCGGCCGCCACGCCAAGATAGCGCTGCGGGAAACACTGCTAATCATATTCATAATGTATGTGAATAAGTCTTCGTCATTGTTGTTGTACTATACAGGATTGGAGCCTTATTACAGTTTAGCTTTCTTTGATCGGGAATGTAGAGCTGTAACAGCTGCTGCATATTCATACTGTGTGTTTGTGGTTTTGATTCAGGAAGCAGGCTTCATGGATATTGTGGACACCTTTAACCATCTGATACCCAGTGACCAGTTGGATGAGTCCTTAACGTTGAGTCAGAATTTGGAATGTGAAGCTGGTAATGAGTTTGGGTCAGGATCCAGGCTGGACGACTCTCTAAAGAACATGCTCAGTGATAAAGACCCCATGTTTGGATGTGCAAGCACTCAATTCAATCTGCTGGAAAATGAGGACCCCGCTTTTCACATTGCTGGTTCAGCAAGTAAGTCCAAAGCCAAATGAGTTGATTTAAAAAAAAATAAAAATAAATCATCATGTGAAGATTTGTGTTTCAGACGCTGGAAAGCAAAGCTTAGAATTTTCACTTGTTTTATGAAACCTTAACAAAAGAAATCAGGATTTGTGAAGGGGTTTCCTCTTTGCTGGTTTTGCTTGGTTGATTTTTAACCCAGTTTGGCCTGAGACGCTCTGGAAAACATCTTCATAGTGACCAGCTGTGTGTACTCAAACAGTGGAATACCAACACAGAGCATGGGTCGGTGCGAGACACAGTATGGTAACTTTGAGTAAAGATACTACACATGTAGATACTATCACAGTAGCAAAAATTGTCACAGTAGCAAAAATCGCATTGCATGATCTAATAACTTGTACTCAAAAAAGAAAAGCAGCGATCAGTTCTTGTGCAGCTGAGAAAACGCATTGATGATTACAGTGATACTGTTATCTGACCTCTATTTGTTTTGATATTGATGCATAGACTAAAGCTGAAATGTAGATTAATCAGCTGCTAAATTGATTAATACTTTTCAAGGAAACATGCAGAACATTGAGCTGTCCTGCAATTTTTCTCTTTATAGAATAACACAAGTACATGTTAATTAAGCTGATGTTGTCTGGTTGATTTCTGTTGAGATGTCTCAGGTATCCACAGCATGCAGTCAGATGCTTAACAGAACTCTCGCTCATACTTTTCGATCTTCATATTTTTAAAGGTGACTTTGATAAGAGAGCTGGGTGGTGCTCCTTTATTTTATAGCGCATGGCTGCTTGTCTTGTTTTTGGACCATAGTTATTTTCAAGCAGCTAAATTTGTCTTGGAGTGTAACCAAGGGAAGAGTTTAGTAGCCTTTATTCAGCATCTGACCAGCAGCATGCAGCAACAGGTGAGAGAGGAGGAGAGCAACACTACTTGATGCTCAGTACAGGTAGAGGAAAACTTAGTTTCAAACCATAGGGATGGTATTATACAAATTTCAAGCGGTTTTATTAACATTATTGTATCACGATACTGGTGACAGTTTCACGCCTTGTCAGCAGTACCAGCAGGTCACAACTTTCAAACTTAAACTCAAAAACAGGAGTTAGTAATATGAGCCACAGTCAAACAAAATTCTGATATTTAGAATTCAATTGTAGTTTACTTGCTCTTTTCATTGGCATAAAGAGCAACTCAATTCTTTCCTTTGTGGTTTTGTAGGTCCACATAGGGATTCAGAATCTGCAGGCCTCACTAGTGAAGTAAATAAACATATCGCTGGCGAGCAGAAGAACGACCAGAAGAACCAGCCCAACAATTTAGGCTACGGTAAGTCGGTGGTCGTTTAATAGGAGATCTATATGTTAATTAGAGGATATTAAAAAGTCATAGAGTCATCAGAATGACTGGTGACTGTGGTTCAGTGGGTAGAGTAGTTATCCTGCATTTGGAAGATTGCGGGTTTGATTCCAGCCTCCTCTTGTCACCTGTTAATCTACCCTTGAGCAAATTAACCCCAAGCTGCCTGCCAATCTGTGTAGTAATGAATGAATGTGTGTTTGCCTGTGAGCAAGACTTGAGCTAATGTAGCTCAAGAATGTAAAGTTCTTTGAGTGGTTGAGACGACCAGAAAAACACTATATAAATTAAGTATGTTACATTCATAAAATAAAGCAAGAGGCTTTATTTTATTTTTGAAATATCAGACATGGAGCATAACGGATTTGGAAATGCTTGCAGCCTGTTGGAAGACTTTGTTGCAAAGTAGAAATACTTACATTCTAGAAAACATACTGAGAGGCTTTTGTTACAGTTAGCGATACTAACAAGTAATCACTAATAAAATATTTTATCCCTTCGTTCAGCAGTTGTTATCCTCCTTGTAATGGTGACATGGTATGATTATTTTTATTTGGGCTTATTTATAAATACCTCCGTTCCATAACGGGGGATTTTACCGTATTTGTAGATTTTTTTTTTTTTGTGATGCAGAGAAGCAGTTTTGTAACATTTTCTTTAAAGAATTTTTTTTCCGATTAATTTTTTTTTTTTTTTTTTTTTTTTACATGTTTTTAACTTTTCAGTTCAGCTTATTTACATTGGGCACATGTCATCTCAAGGCACTTTACAAAGTCAATTCAATCAGCCTGTAGCAACAGACTGGTTCAAAAGTTATCTAAGGAAACCCTGTCGATTGCATCAAGTCATTGACATGCAGCATTCACTCCTCCTGGATGAGCATGTAGCGACTGTGGAGCGGATAACTTCACTTTAACAGGAAGAAACGTCCAGCAGAACCAGGCTCAGTTTGAGCAGTCATCTCCAACAGCCAACTTGGGGTTAGAGAAGACAGAGCAGAGACATACAAAGAGCACAGAAGCAGTGATCAAGGAATACTTTCTATAGTAGTAAAAATGTAATGGGAGTAGTAGCTTCTTTAGAGGCTTTGTCTAGGAGAAAAACCCAGCTAAGCAGATAAACTCTGAGCCAGTTTATGTCTGTAGGATAAAAGAGAAGAGAGACAGGGTTAAAGCCGAAAGACTAATCTGTAGGAGAACATGCAGCTGTTTGCGGCAATAGCTCAGCTGATGCCCGCTTCCAGGATGGTGTCACACCTAAATACAGCCAGATGTAGCTGCTATGGGAAGAGAAAACAGAAAAGAGAACATAATGTTGAAAGTTGGATTAACACCAAATAATACAAAATTGGAGAGTAGTAGGAGAACGTAGAAGAGTGAGGGAAAACGTTGATTATGTCCTCCAGGCGCATAACTACAGAGATAGCTCAGGATTACCCGTAGCCACAAAAATAGGCTACGGGTATCCTGCTTCCACAGGAGAGGAGCCTAATAACTAAAAGAGCTGGCTCCCATTCTACTATTGCAATTTATCCATACTGTAACTAAAAACTATTTATTTTTTGGATCCCGGAGCTGTTTTTTTTTTTTTAATGCACAAAATGTGATGGGCCACACGCGCTCTGGTTGGTGTATCTCCATACAATGATATGTTGCCAATGTTGCATTCTTTTAACAAAAACTGCATAAGTGGGTTTCTATTTATGTAATTTTCAGTAAAAATCTGTGAAAAAAAATATTCAATTCCACATGGCTTACACTTATGGCATAAACATACTTACTTTATAGGACAGCGTTATTCAGGGGGAAAATTTATCCTCTAAATCTCATGCCACTACAGAGCATTTTAATATTAAGAAAACTGCGTAATATATGTGTAATATATATATATTTTTTGTTTTCTTTTTACTTCAGATCATAAAGGTGACAGGCAGCCCAGGATGTCGAAGAACACGTTAATCAGAGGACGACCTGGAAGGCGCCACAAATGGCTAAGCAAGTCATTTCTTATTGAGAAAGGAGTTAGAGGTACAGAGCAGAAGAAAAAGTTGACTCTGGGAGGGCGTATTAACATCAGTGATCTTGACAGTGGTTCATGGTTGAATCCCGCCGTCGTATTGAGGCGTCTGACAGTCACAATTGGCGGATTTAAAATCGAGCTGCTTCCAGGACCCTCTTACACGCAAAGCCTTGACACAAGTGAGCCAGCAGGCTTTGAGGACGGCTTTTCTTATGGCGGCGACGTCGGTATGGCCATTTTGCCAGGTGATGCTGTCTGCATGCATAATCCAGTACAAGAAACCCCGACACCCGAAAAAGTGTCAGAAATGGATGTTGCGGAGAAGAGCTTGTCCGATGACACAAATCTCGGTTTAGGCCCGTATGTGAACCCAAATGACGTGCAAACCTCGAACGGAACATTACCAGAAACCGCCGCGACGCAGGACACGAAACACGAAGACAAGAAGGCCCCGGTAAAAAAGAAACGGCCATTCCACAAAGGCAAAGATGGCGTCAAACATCCACTGAGCATTCAGAATAACATAGCCGATGAAGATAACAAGACCGATGGGAAGGAAAAGCATCAGACTGCAGCCAAAACACCACCCAGGCCTAAACAAGGACCGACCCTGAGCAAGAGCAGGGAGTTGGCTTCGTCTAAACCAAGCCACACAGATAAGGAGCACAAAGTAACCCTGGATAAGCCACCCAAAACCATCCAAAGAGAAGACCTGCACAAAATGAAGTCTGTGAAGGACAAACAGGATGTTTCTCCTTTGAAAAGGCACTCTGAGAACGCACAGAGTGAGCATGCTGCTAAGGCCCAAAAGCTCCACGGCGGCGGCGATGATAAAACGAAGCCGAAGTCACCGGGTACACCGAGCTCGGGGGCCAAAAAGATGCCGTTACCTGCTAACCGCGCTGGTGACCATCAGGGACCGGCTAAACAAAGTAATCCTCATCATAGCTCAAAAGCTGAGCACCATCATCATGCCCACAGTAATCCTGGCAATTCTCTAAAAACTCAAGAGGGCGGGCAGGAGAAAGTTAAAAAGCCTGAAAAAATTCCCCAGAAGCAGAAAAGCAGGAACTCGAGGAGCATCTCTTTGGACGAGCCGGAGCTGTTTGTCCCAGATAACGCCCCCCCTGTGAAGAAGGAGACGGCCGAGGAGCCGCCCGCTGACGGCGAGAGCGTTTGGGATGGGAACAACTGCTGCGGCCTGTGTAAAAAACACCACAACAACATGTAAGTGTTGCTCTCTACTCACACCCTTTATAGAAAGACGAACCCGAATGCAGTTCTTTCGCCTCTTCTCGCGCAAGCAAAGAAACGCCTTTCAATGATAATCCCGCCTCGCCCAGGTTTATGGTCGGCTGCGGTCGCTGTGAAGACTGGTTCCACGGAGACTGCGTTGGCCTGGACCTTGCCAAAGTGCGCGAGATGGAGGAGGAGGACCAGATGTACGTGTGCTTAAAATGCTGCGAGGAGGAGAGTAAGAGCGTGGACCCTGAGCCCTCAGAGGTCAAGCCAGAAGCTCCCGAGGAGCAGGATCACAAGCCGCCTCACAAACCCTGCCCCGCATCCTCCCAGCCGCTGGCATCAGGTGGCGTCAGACCAGTAAGAAAGGTAAGCAGAGGCAGTCGGGGGTTCTCTTGTTTAAATACAATGTTTATTGATCTGGTTTTATTTGTTCAGTGACAAAGAATCTGCCATTTGTCTCCCCAGCTAATTCATCCTCTATTAATCATAGCCTGTGTTACCACTAATGAGGGTTTGTTCTGTTTTTTTTGCTTTTTGCTTTGGCTGGAGAGGTGTGCACATAGGTGTATGGGTAACACGGTCCACTCGCACATTAATGTCACGTGTCAGATCTACTCTTAAGCATTTCTTTGTTACCGGGGAACATTCTGTTTAATAAGTAGGTGGTTCTGTTGGTCTCTTATTGAATTGCATAAGAAGTATCTCTAATCTACGTTTTGTACTTCTATTTTGAAACAGGATGCAGAAAGGAGGCAGTACACCGATATCAAAGAAGCAGCTCATAAAACAGGTGCGGATAACTGCTGTGAATGTTTAAATGTTTTTGCTTTCTTCTTTTTAATGTTTTGCCGGGCTTCATAGGGCCCACGGTTCAGTGTCCCTGTAGGGGAGTACACAGGTTTCACTGACTGGAACAATAATCTGCAGCACTTTTATTTTTAGTTTGTTTTTCTGTATAGTTTTGTTTTTTATTTTTCCTCAAAACTGCCAGAAATGGATGAGGAATAAAAAATCGTGAATATTTTATTGCAAACGCATTTTAATTCAATTCAGTTTGTTTATATAGCGCCAATTCACATCACGTCACCTCAAGGCACTTTACAAAGTCGATGCAGTCGGCGCATACAGACAGATTGGTTGAAAAGTTTTGCATGTGAGGAAACCCAGCAGATTACATGGAGTCATTGATTCCTCCTGGATGAGCAGGTGGCGGCATTGTCGTTGGCTTTGCAGCAATCCCTCATACCGAGCATGTTGGTAGTGAGAGAAAACTCCTCTTTAACTGGAAGAAACCTCCAGCAGAAGCAGGCTCAGTGTGAACGGCCATCTGTCACCGACTGGGGTTAGAGAAGACAGAACAGGGATTAATTTAAAACGTTAATAAATCAGATTCTTTTGGTTGCATTTTCTGTATATTGAAAAAAAAAAAAAAAAAAAATATATATATATATATATATATATATATATATATATATATATATATATATATATATATATATATATATATATATATATATATATATATATATATATATATATATAAAAAATCGATTTTATGAATATACTTTGATCTTAAAGACTTCAGATCTCAGGTTGACTTGATTTTGATGAAGTTTCATTAGATAATCTCTTTATATTTTTGTATAACTTTCAATTTAACATTTAATATTTACGCTGATCAAATGAACATTCTCCCCCCACAGGTAGTCTGTCCAAACACGAAACTAAAAGTAAGGCTCCGTCTTTGACCTCCAAGAAACCTGTGTCTGTGGAGGCAATCCGGCGGAGTGTGCGCGATTCCCTGAAAGAAATCCTCACACAGAGGTCAGTGTGTTTTTTTTTAGAAGTGAATAAACTTATTAACTTTTTGGATCACAGTTCCATTGAAATCACGTCTTTGTGTGCTTTCTAAACACACACCATTAACATATTCTGGTGTGATTTGTGTCACGTTTTTAAATCCCAAAATCTGGGCGACGTCTTGGTCACTTCTGTCTTACATTCAGTGTTTCAGGTTGTGTTCTGGTTTCTACGTGGTTTTATCTGAAACAGATTCTTCAGAGTTTACTGGGTCTCTGCAATGTATTTTTTTTTTTATTTAAATATCCTCAGATTTTTATTGATGGCTTAAAATATATTTAGCTGACTCTTAACTTTGAGATACATTTCAGCCTTCTCTGGATACCTGCAATAAAGACTTGTTCCTTGAACTGCTAATATTTCATGTTTAGATCAAAACAGTTGAAATTGTTTTAATGTCGACCCTTCTAGCTCTTCCACCATGGTAATCTATATTTATATGAAGGTTGATTTTAAAAAAGAAAAAAGAAAAAAAAAAGAGAGATTTCAGTAGTTATCTAAAACTTGCTATCTGTGACTTATGAAGTATACGATATTCTGTAGGAGCAGAAATTAAAACTTTAGTCATGCTGGGTATGGAAAGCTCCAATTTAAGTTGAAAAACTTGTTTTAATTTGATTAAACTGTTAAAGTTGAGTTATTTTTCATAATTCATGTAGGCAAATTTAAATTATAAGAAGTCTCATTAGAAGTACGTCACTTGGATGATTTTGATCTAAAGCCTTTCTGTCCTGTTCTTCCCCAGTTTTTGAATCTCAGGTTCATGCCAACTAAAATATTAACACTAATTTATCTAGAAGCATATATCGACAAGATATATCTCTAATAAGCTGAACATTTCCCAAATAACCGAAAGCTCGTTTCCTTCAGGTTGAAGGATTCTGACCTAAACATCCCAGAGGAGAGAGCCTCTGAAGTTGCCAAGAAGACGGAAAGGGAGCTGTTTCACCTTTACAAAGACACGGACCATAAATACAAGAACAAGTACAGAAGCTTGATGTTTAACCTAAAAGATACAAAAAACAATGTAAGTACCTATTTATGTACAACCCAACCATTTGCCATTTTACCGTTCATATTTTGTAAATTGCTCCTCTGTTCTGTTGCAGGTTCTGTTCAAAAGGGTTCTCAAAGGGGAAATTTCTCCTGGTAACCTGATCCGCATGAGTCCAGAGGAACTGGCCTCCAAAGAGTTGGCCGCCTGGCGACAGAGAGAGAACAGACACGTATGTGATGCTTCATGTTGTCTTTCTTAATGCGATAACTTATCACTCGAAATGGCCTTCTTGCAGCCTTTGAATATAAATGTGAATCTCATGGCGTAATATTTACTGCATTTATTGAACATTTTACTGTTTTCTGGATGTATGACTTAAAAAAAAAAAAAAAAAAATTAAGTTATTTATTCATTTTTAGACTATTGAGATGATTGAAAAAGAGCAAAGAGAAGTTGAAAGACGACCCATAACTAAGATTACCCACAAAGGTGAAATTGAAATTGAGAGCCAGGAGCCGATGAAGGCTCCGGAGCCTGTAGAGGTAAGGGCCAAAGCTTGAATAAATTTTTTTTTTTCCTTTGAAAACACGGCCAAAAACCCATTGGTGACAGTGGCTGAGTTCCTTCTTGTTCTTTTGTTTAGCTTGACCCTCTCCCCAAAGTGACTGAAGAGGTACAGGAACCGCCCAAAATCCCAGAACAAAAAGAAGAGAGCACCAAGATTGAGAAAGACACTACAAACCAGCACAAGTCTCACTTATTTGATCTACATTGCAAAATCTGCACAGGTAGGCTGCAAAATTAGAAAACAACCTACCTAGTTTTCCTTATTATACTCTCTTACACAGCATTTTGCTCATCACATGAGAGGTTCTACCGTCCCAACGTGACGTATTGTACTTTCTTATTCAAGGTCGTATGGCGCCCCCAGCGGAAGAGGCCCAAACAAAAGTTGCCAAAATTGCAACCACAGTGGTGCGGAGGCAGTCGGCTAAATCAGACGAGGGGAAGGGCACGCCACCTCCTCCAATCGACGACGACCTGCACCTTACTGTTTTAGAGGAGAGCTTCAGAAATGCCAAATCAGGCTTTGACACAAGGCAGGGAGGCATTTTTTGACACCTCTTGCGACTTTAATGTTTAAGTTTTTGTGTGTTTGCTGGAATGTCGCTTTCTTTTGCTACAGGTCAGATCTCGCAGCTGGAAGAGACGAAGAAGTCGCTTTCCTTTCTAACTTGAAGCCCTTGTGGCGCGGATTCATTCATATGCACTCAGTGGCGAAACTGGTGACAAAATCCTTTCCTGTCTCGGGAATTTTGGACAACCTATCGGAGGTAAAGTGGGTACAGAAAAAAAAAAACATTTGTAGAAAGTAAACACCACAGTTAAGTGCCCTTAGAAGCAGGACTTCAAGTGCACAGGGTCTGTATTTGCAGTTATGGCTCAACAGCACTCAAGAAAAGGGCATCTTCCACACGAGAAAAGGGCTAGAGGGGCTCAAATAGTTTAAGCACCAGCAAAGGAGAAAGATAATCCAGATAATGGCATCCTTACACTATTTACACACAGGGTGCTTGCGCAAGTCTTGAAAGTCTTAATAAGTATGGAATTTTGAAACACTGTTTTCCACACTGATAAAAAAATAGAGGTCGACAGAACTTAAATTATCTAGGCAACGTGATGCATTTGGTTTTTTGAGTTTTCCTTACTTAAATTCACTGTGGTTGAGTTTACAAAGATTTTTGAGTTCTGCCAACTTAGGTTTTTGGAGTGTTACATAGAAATTTTAAGTTCTACTAACTTAGGTTTCTTAGTTTTATACATACATTTTGAGTTCTACCAACTTGGGTTTTTTAGTTTTATACATACATTTTGAGTTCTACCAACTTGGGTTTTTTAGTTTTATACATACATTTTGAGTTCTACCAACTTGGGTTTTTTAGTTTTATACATACATTTTGAGTTCTACCAACTTGGGTTTTTTAGTTTTATACATACATTTTGAGTTCTACCAACTTGGGTTTTTTAGTTTTATACATACATTTTGAGTTCTACTAACTTAGGTTTTTCTGTTTAACCTTTAAGTTCTGAGTTCTATCAACTTTGTTTTATGAGTTTGACATATAGATTTTGAGTTATACAAACTCAGATTTTGTAGTGTTATCTGTAAGATGAATTCTATCAACTCAGTTTTTTTTAGTTCTACCAATGGTCTTCACTACCAATCATTCAACACACAAAAAATTATGTTAATACAACATTTTTATTGCTTCAAGTCAAACATTGTATCAATAGATACAGTATAAAACCATGTTCAACAACATAATCTTAACTGCACAGAGCAAAGTAACCTGAGAGCCTCTTGAGAACTGCACTTTCCTCTCCACGTGTGCGTGTGTTTGCTTATTCAAGAGTTGGAGACCTGAATGCATGCATGTGTGTGTGTGTGCGCTGTGGTAAATGGCAGTCTGGGCTATGTGTGCAACAAGGCTACTATATCAACAGATACAAACATAAAACCACAATGTTGAACTGTTATGGGGAGAGCACAGAAGAGCTTGGGGCCCTGAGAACAGAGCTTCTTGAGAACTGCTCTTCTGTCTGTGTGTGGGGTGAGAGAACAGTCTATATGTATGAGAGCTATGTGTGCTGGCGAGCAGAGTAGCAGGTGTGCACATTGGTAATGGAACCTCAAGCTGTTTAACAATATCCCCATTTACATGACCTTCTTTCACTTTCAATCTGATTGATAACTAGATGTAAGCACCTCACCAAATCAGAATCTTTGGATCCAAGAGGTGGTGTAGGTGACACCTTTTCTAAATACTCTAATCTGGAAATTAGGCAAGAGGGGTCATGTAAATGCAGCTATTGTATCAAGATACAAAACAACAACATAAACCACATATATTATAAAAATATACCCACAATGAACTTAATGAATTATCTTAGCTTCTAGAAGAAAGCACAGAAGAGCTTGGCTCCCTGAGAAAAGAGCTTCTTGAGAACTGCTCGTTACTCTCTGTGTGCACGTGCAGCATGCTTGTTCTTGGAAAAGTTGTTGGGGAACAATATATGTGTACAGGCCTGTCCATGTGGTAGTCGGCAGAGAAGAGCTTTGTGTGTGTGTTCATGCAGGAGTTATGACAAAGCTGTGTGTGCATGCATGCATGTTGATGTCCACGTGAGTGTCAATCTGGCTTCACAGCAGCAGCTTCTCTTTCAAGGATCGCGTGCGCTGTGAGCATCTTGAACCAAGTTCGAAAAAGATGTTCTGGATAGCCTCGAAGGTGTACCTCATCTGCTCTGGATAGTTTATGTCCATTGCATACAAAAGGCCAAACAGGCAGGCGTAAGCAGCTGCGAGGTCAGGTAAGTTGTGTAGTATCACTGCCCCTTCCAGGATGATGGCGATGTCAGTCACTGTTTCCCATGCGGCAGCATCATCATCTACATAGACGGTCAGTATTGCAACGGGCACTCCTTCAACTACCGATTCTTCAGGGTCTGTGTTCTGATGGTAAAAATCATACACAGCGACATATTTTAGCGATAGACACCCTGTAACAGTTGCTGTCACCCATTAAACAACACATATCCTTATTTAGTTGTTTACAGTCACATTTAGGCACAAGACTACCAGCCAATAATTTTCCAGTCTCTGGGGAGATATTAAAGAGGCACTGAAAAAACTAGTAATCACACAAAATTGCTCTTGACTTACTTACCACACACTTCAAATAGAACTCTGATGCATCGTCACGAACAAAAATGGGAAGGCCTTTCATTGCTGCTGTCCTTCGATGACGCACAATGTCTGTTGTCTGTGAAAATGTGCACACAAACATTGACACACACAAACACACACATTGTAACACAGCAAGATTTTGATGATTTAAAGTCATTTTTGTATTTGCATGTAGTTTAGTTTCGGGCACTTTACCCACCTCTTCATCAAGTTTATTCAGCAACATCTCCATATCTGGACCAAAAGCTGCTTTTCTGGCTCGGTACAGTTTTATCAGGCGAGGGACATACTTGTCGAGGGATGCATTCCAAGTTGCCCGGAGGTCTCTGCTGGTGATTCGATAGAATTCTTCAGATATCTGGACACAAGCAACAAAACAGTCTTTAATTATAATATCCATGTCAGTGTTTAATGTGGTAGTCATGCCAGCCTAAAGCAACAGGAATGAGCGTTAGTACACAAATACACAAGGAAATCCTTACCTCCTCATGAGAAAACAGTGCAGGCGATCGTTCTGGGACTTCTGACACCATAGGCTGCACTTCTACGATTTCTCTCCGACGATGGGAGAAAGTCAGTTCCATCTTTTGCCTAATCAGACCCATGTTCCTTTTCCTTTTCTTCATTTCTTCAATCAGTGCAAGCCTTTCCTCCTCAAGAGTGGTACCATCATGGTTGTCTGGATATTCTGGAACATGGTTGACCTCTCCACGTTTGGCCCTTTTCAGGATGAACGGAGCAGCCACTCCATCCTCTCCCCTTCTTTTTGTATTCACCATCACCTCATTGCAGCCTGCACGACGCAACTTTGCCCTGAAGTTGCCCATCTTATAATGAAGACTCTTCAGCCATCCATCATACCCAGTTACACTATCTGTCTCCTTTAGACAAGGATACTTGACCAGAAGACCAGATGCAACAGACACCAATTCATCCTTACTGGGATAGGCACCTCTGATATCAAAAATACTCTGCCAAAGTTTATTCACAATGTCAGATCTCATATCTCCTGTAAGAATGAGGCGCTTCTGTGTTCTTTCATATACCTCATTTCCCTTACGCAATCTCAGCTCAACATCATACGCAAATTTAGGGATTGGGAATGGATTTGGCCACCGAGTTGTACGCCTTAAAGGGGTCTGGGGAGAATCTGTATTGCTCTGGACAGAACTTGAGGAGGGAGAAGGGAGGGACTCGAACAAGCTCCCCTGGAAGGAACGAGTAGGGCTTCTCTGCGCTTCATTACAGTCCTCAGAGTGTAAGCTGGCTGTGTCAAGGGAGGACACTGAGCCAATCGAATGGCTATCAGATAGGTTGAGGGGAGATGCCCCAGTGTTACACACAATGTGCAAGACTGCACGCCCATCTGGCAACTCTGACATTTGAGTCAACTGACATAATGCATTTGAAAAATCGGGGTCCTCGAACTGGAGTGAGAAATCACCTTCCAACTGGATTTTGTCTTTAAGTACATTGATGAGCTGGTCAACAGATGCTGGTACCTCTGTGAGCAGGATTCGACGGGCTTCTTTTGGAGAGATAACTACTCGAAGTAACAAAGTCTGTAAAGGGGGGAGGGGGGGGGGGGGGGTAAATGTTGAAGTTAACAACACAACTGCAATGGTAATGTTAAATTTAAACACAAACACATTTAAATTGAAATAACAGTGAAGAATGTCCTGAGAGGAGCTTGAAAACTTGCATGACTTGCACTGCATGAAGTCCCTTCCTGAAACAGAATCACACACAAATCATTAGAATACATCTTGCTTAAAGCATAGGCAATGTTTCCATTAATATTCCTTCATTTCCTAGGTCAATTTCTTGTTAGTGAGTGACAAGGTATTGAAGTAATTAAACATTCTCCAGCCAGAAATGAGCTGATAAGGAGAAGAAGAACACAAGCTTTGCGCGGACGACCTGAGTGGAGCGCCTGTGTTTTTTCCTCCCATTCACTATATGCACGCGCGAAAGGAACGACAAAAAACCGCCTGTTATCGTCAAATAAACAGGATATCGAGTTAGGTTTTTTTTTTTTTTAATATTGCCGAGGCGGGAAACCCTGGACTGACACGGGAGTGGATTTTCACTCCTGTCCCGTCCCACAGAAAAAAAAAAATTGTGTCCTGTCCCAATCCCGGGCCAGAGTAGAAAGTAAAGTCCTGTCCCGTCCCACTCCTGGTATAATTACTCCCACTCCCATTCTCAATGACTCCCGCTCCTGCACCACTCCCATTCTTGTTGCCTTTATTAAGATTTCTAGCAATACACTAAACCTGATTTTCCTATTTAAGTTCCTGTTTTTTGGCTGTAGTAAAGGCCAGTTAAAGTAAGTGGAATAATGATAAATAATAATAATAAAAGTAAAAAAAACAAGGAAACAGACCATGCCTAGCTTAGTTGAATAAAAAACAAAATGTACAATGTTGCCTTTTATTAATTTATTAAGTCATTGTTTCACATGAACAATAAAGTTACTTTTATGTTTCAAATTTTTGAAACTAACTACCTAATTAATAAAGTGCATAAAGGCAATACTTTCACAATTTAGATAATGTGCTTCATTAGTTAAAAAACTCGGTTTTGTAAAAGAAAAAGTTCAATATTGTACAAGCATATTAATATTTGTACTTTTGCAAGAAATATCCACAAACTAATTAGGGTTTACTATCAGAACCAATACTTCCATCAAACATTAAACACATTCTTGGACAGACCTCTCAGCTTTTATCAAAAATTCAGAGTGAGATTATGTTATTTTCGGGGACTGGAAAGAGCTGGTCCAGTCAGCTCTGTCTCATTTTTATCTGACCAGACATTAAAAAGTGAAAGAAAAGTCTTAAGACGTTGTTCGGTTAGTGGGTTAAAACAGAAAGAATAACAACTGTTCAAATAATACTGAATAAAATAATAAAGTAGTTTTAAGTTATTGGCCGTATTATTACACTGTAGCACATTGGATAATGATTCCAGGAAACACGTTTTACAAGCAGGTATTGAATGTTAACACCGTCACATTCAACTCTCGCCAAGTTTGTTAATATTTGCAACTTTCCAGTCAGCTCTGTGATTTAATTACCTACTTCTGCGTTGCAAATCCAACTTTTCCAGTTTGAGTTCGTGAGCAGCGGTTAATTCCCCCATTCTGTTTATGAGCGAGCGGAAAACATAGACCGGAAGCACTGTTGGCTTCTGGGTCGTGTAGTTCTTTTGACTTGCATTATAGTTCAGGTTTCTTGGAAAAAACTACAAAATGGCGGCGGCGAGTCTACAATTTTTTTATTTTTTTTATTTAGTTCTGTACCGTCCTAATCACGTGATATTTACTAATGTTGACTCCGTTAACACGCATTTTTTTTGTTGTTTCGCGCGTGCGTGAATGGCAGGGAAAAAACACATGGATACCCCCGCTCCGCGCAAAACTTGTCGTCGTCCCCCCCCACTTCCCCGCTCCGTGCAAAATGTGTCTCTCCCCCCACTCCCCCCCCCCCCCGTTCGGTTCTTGAGCGAGCGGAAAACATAGACCGGAAGCACCGTTGGCTTCTGGGTCGTGTAGTTCTTTTGACTTGCATTATAGTTTAGGTTTCTTGGAAAAAACTACAAAATGGCGGCGAGTCTACAATTTTTTTTTTTTTTTATTTAGTTCTGTACCGTCCTAATTACGTGATATTTACTAATGTTGACTCCGTTAACACGCATTTTTTTTTATTGCTTTCGCGCGTGCATGAATGACAGGGAAAAAACACATGGATACCCCCGCTCCACGAAAAACTTGTCATCTCCCCCCCCCCCACCGTACTATAGCCTAGTGCCACTACTCGTTAAGCAGACGTAGCTCTTTCTATCCCGCTTGAAAACGCTCCACAACCACATTTGCAACAACCGCAGTTCTTACAAAACACGTGTATGTAGTATAAATACAATTACATTTAACACTTTTAGCGGTTTAAGTTACTGACTGCATAACCTCACATTCAAAAATTAGCCTGAAGTTAGCAAACTAAAAACAGCTAATAACTTCAGTAATTTGGTTGAAATACACTAAATATACGACTCTGGTTAATTCACCGACTAAATCGATCTTCATTTCTTTGAACAAAAGTGTTCTATGAAATCGTATTTATGGAAATAACAATAATTAGCCTACCTGAAAATCTCAAGTCCGCCAATCTTCTCAAACGCGAGGGAAGGCTGTGCATTTGAAGAAAGGGATAGGAAACCCCGTACCGTAGTAGGCGTGTCCATGAACATGAGCAGTGCGCATGCCCATGAGTTTACAGTTGAGGGAACTCAAAAAATCTTATATAGGCGATTTAAAACTCCTTGTTAAGCAAACTTCTGAGAATTTGAGTCGGGCAAACATGTATTTATTTGTTAGATGTCAAATTTATATTTCTGAGTCAGATTACAATACAATTGTGTGTTAGAACAACAATTGCCAATTACTTTTTTAACAGTGCAGACCTTGAAAAGTCTTGAATTTTGTGTGAAAGTCTTAATAAAGTATGGGAAAAAAATGTGTGGTAGAATTTTACAGTATGCTCAAAGGCATTGTGAAATGAGAAATAGGAAGGTAGGCTATAAAACCATAATTTTACTAACTGGTCACGTACTGTATTAGCCTAATGGAATCAAACACTTGTTTGATGTGAAATTCATGTACTTGTTATTTTCATGTTTTGAAACGGTTTCATCAGTAAAAGCATAATTTACTGTGAATAATGCATTTGTTCATTGAATACTAGCCTATGAAAATTAACATTTTGTGCAATCTCAACCAATGAAGTAGGCAGTAGGCACACAAGTATACAAGTACATAAAGTTAAGGTCTTGGGGAAAAAATATCAGTTTTAAAAAAGTCTGGAATTTAAATTTGAAAAAAGAGCAAGCACCCTGTACACATTTAATTCTGTAAAATCCAGAAAAAAATGTAACCATTTTGTTAAATTTTCAGAATAAGTAACCAGCAAATCACATTTTTTGTAAAAATAGAAACATTTCTGCCACATGTGGATCTTGTTTTGTGGGTCTGCACTATTTTTCACTTTGACTCTGAGTACGAACTCTCAATGATTGATCTCCTTTTCTTTTGTCTCAATAGGACCTTCCTGACAGCATCCAGGTTGGAGGAAGGATAAGTCCTCAAACAGTGTGGGACTATTTAGAGAAGATTCGGGCAACTGGAACAAAAGTGAGTTTTTGGCATCCTCCTTTTTTCTTCTTCAGGATCGAGCATAGAGCAAAACATAAAACTACCTCCACCTAAATAGAATGCAAAGCGTTTTTTGTGAGCACGGATGAAACTAGGAGGATTTAACTTCATACAGGATTTTCCCAAGTTGGGTTCAAAGCTCATTCGTATGGGACATTTATCTCACGGTTAACATAAATGAGGAAAAATTAAAAAGATTACAGCATTTTTTTGGGTAGATTTCACATTATTGGTTCTTTAAGGCGGATTGAGAGCTGTGATAGAAGATATAACAGCGTTAAAAACCTAGCTTTCCTGCTATAAGCAGTCATTAAAGACTAATAATCAAAGTATGTTAAAGGCTCTTACAGTTACTTTAACACAAGGAAAATGATTGTAAAGTTGCTTTAGTATCTTATATTAATGATTAGTACAGTTAGTGTGGCTACTATAACAAGAAATAGTTGTTTTCATGCGTAATCCATAAGAATGTTGATCCTTACCTTCGTTCTGAGATTTCCAAATTCTTGCCTACATTTTCATATTCATCAACTTTATTTCTAAAGCGTTTTAACACCAGCCACAGCTAAAACAAAGTGCTGAACGTCAAAGACAATAAAGGATAAAATGATGAAACTAAACAGCCAATAAATTAAAACTTGCTACAAAACACAGAAAACAGATAAAAACAATACAAATTAAGTAAAATCAAGTCTCAGTTGGGTTGAAGGCCAGTGAGTAAAAGCAAGTTTTTAGATGACTTTTAAGAATGGACGGCTAAAGGACCTGTCGAATGTGTAAAACTAGCGTGTCCCATAACTTAGGGGCCCAATAGAGAAGGCCCCGTCTCCTGTAAGCTTCTGTTTTGAACTGGGAACGACCGGGAACAACCGGTCAGCGGACCTCTTCCACAGGTTAAAAGCCCAATTAGACAAAAAAATGTGATTTTACTGTCATTTGTCCAGCCTTCCTGTTATCATCTTAAAGTCTTGCTCTCTTTCAAAGCTTAATGAAGCGCAGCCAGACCTTGATATGGGGTAGAAACAACGTTTTCTTTATGATTAGCTTCTCTCTGCTACCTTAGAGATTTTAAACAGCTCATGGATAATTTAAAATTACCAACTTCTTCCATCAGTAAATGTGTGTACATCAAACAATGTCCTTTCTGCAACCACATAGTCTGTGGTGTTGCATTTGACTGATTTTAGGTTTTGAAATTCTGATTTCTAGCTGTATATCTAGTTTTTATAAGTCAAAAAAGAGTAAGTTATTGTTCAAGTTTGTCATGGCAGTACAGTTTTGCTTTATTGGCTTATTAGGAAATATTTCTACACAGTGAGGCTTAGGGTCTCACCTCTGCTCGTTCTTTTTATGGTTCAGAAGCTAGCAGGTCTCTGAACCTCGTCACCTATGGGCTAACTTAAAGTGCATGCCTGGCCTAATTCTGCTGCCTTTTATTAAACCTCTTGGGTGCGAATTGCAGGTTTTACTGACACCCGCTTTGTGTTTGATTAAAAGGAGGTGTGCCTGGTCCGCTTCTCCCCCGAGACAGAAGAGGATGAGATCTCCTACACTCTTCTTTATGCCTACTTCAGCAGTCGTAGGCGTTTTGGGGTGGTGTCCAATAACCTGCGGCAAGTGAAGGATATGTATCTCATTCCCCTCGGTGCCACAGAGAAAGTTCCCCATCAGCTCGTTCCCTTTGATGGGCCAGGTAACCTTTTTTTCCCCCTTTTCTGATTGTTTTTCATACAACACTTCTTTCTTAACCTAATTGATTTCTTCGATAGGCTTGGAAAACAACCGTCCCAACATCCTCCTAGGACTCATCATCCGCCAGAGACCGAAGAGAGATTTTCTTACAGTTGACGTGAATGAATCTGCAAGGATTGTCCCAGAAATCAAGCCCATCACGGTTCCCCCCAAGGTTACAAGAACCACCGACGAGGAGGAAAAACTGTTCCTGTCCTCTTTGACCGCCCCGCTGAAAAAAGAGGCGGAAAAACCCCTGGATACTAACGAAGACGAGCCTGCCGCAGAGTCCTCCGAAGAACCGGCCGCACCGGAGGAGCCCAGCAACCAGGAGCCGCAGAAGCCGCTCCGCTTTCTTCCAGGTGTCTTGGTCGGGTGGGGCGGGGAATTGCCTCCTCTGCCAGATGCCGGAGATAAACCTGCGACAACAGGACACGACACCCCGAAGACCGAGCCCGCTCCCAAAACAGATGCATCAGCCGGCGACTCCAAGGGTCCGCCAGCTGCCGCCGTCTCTCGCTTTCTCATCAGGAAGAGAGAAACCAAAGCCGTTAAAGCCGAAGCGGAGCTACCTCGTCCCGCCGATGCATCTGCCGCTCACAGCTCAGCGGGGAAAGTTTCCCCCGTAGTGGCTCACCGCGCATCAATCACGCTGAAAGATAAACCCCCAGACGTGTCGACCGAAGCGTTCCTGGCGAGCATGTCGGCGCGTCCGAGTGGCACCGACGCCGGCGGTTCTGCCTCGGCAAACAAAGGCGGCCCTGGCCCATTGTCTGAATCTGCAAAGGAAACAAGCGAAGGCAATTCTCTGCCGGAGTCAGAATCCCAGGCTGCTGCAGATAACACGCATTTCTCAAAAGCCCCTTTAAGTGGAATACTGAAAAAATCTTCGGCCTATTCCTCGGAGAACGAAGATAAAGCGACGGCGCTACAAAAGGATCAAGCCAGCCTTCCTGATGTCTCAGGTCCTAAACCAGTCCCTGTGTCAAGCAGTATTAAAAAGGATCCCCTGTTACCATTTCACCAAGGCTATTTACAGCTCTCACAGGCCAGGCACAAGCTGGAAGACATGAATCAAACTAGTAAATCGTTGGCCAATAAGAAGGATGATCCCGGCCTGAGTCGCCCTGGCGCAGCAGTAACTCAAACCCCGAATCCTCCGCACGTCCAAGGTCCTGAAGATTCGTCGAGCGCAGAAGCCGCTGAGCCGGTCCCGGGCAGCTGCAACAACCTAGGCGCCGCAACTTCTAACACTACGTCCAGCTTGAACACAGCAGACCAGAATGCTCCGGACGGCACTTCAGAGGCGCCTCCTCAGCACCCTGAGAGTCTCTCAGAGCCAGCCAGCCACATAACACACGGGGTCAGGGAGCAGAAACTGCTGAACGAGCGGTACACCGACCCGTGGGAGAGGGGCCGCGCCCAAGAAGACAGGGATCACCACGGCCGGCACGGCTACCACGAGAAAAAGAGCCGGCACCACGACAGGGAGCGGGAGAAAAGGCACCGGCACGGCGAAGACGACAAGTACAGGGAGAGGAGCCGACACCACGGACACTCGGACGACCGGCACGGCGAAAGGAGGAAAGAGAGGCACCACAGCACCGAGTACAGCAGCCATCACAAGGACAGACACAGGCACAGGCAGGACTCCGACTACGAGAATGGACGAAGAAGCTCAAAAGACAGCTATTCATCGTAATATTATGGCTTTTTTGTTTTTTTGTTTGTTTTTTTAAATCCCCGCTCAAGAGCGTTTTGAGTTCTTAAGCTTCTTATCCGTGTCTATCACATGGCCGGTACACTTTTCTACACTGGCAAATGAGTTATTTTATACAAGAGCAGAGTCCCGTGTTATGGGTTTGATGGTGCAGCCAAATGAGGTCCTGACCGTTTTTATTTAATTCAGACCAACTAAAGACTGAATAGCGGCACGGTTTTCAACAGATCTACCCTGTCTGTATCTGGTTTCTGTAACGCTGCTGTACCATCAGTCTCCTGGTCACATGCTACTGTGTGGACCAATCAGTGAACACCAGATGAGCTTCACCTTTTAGCTTGAATGTTAAGCAGAATATTTAATTAAGGACGACCTAAACAGCAGCTTTGTGCTTTTTTTCTTTTTTTTCTATTTTAATTTCTTTTAAACTGCTTGAATATTTTATAAGCTGATTTTCAGTTAAAGTATGTACATTTTGCCTTGTAATATACATTAGAGATGCGTGCCTTTGCACCGTGTGTTTATGTACAGTTCATAATAAACTAATCCTTTTGTATTGGTGATTATTACCAATGTTGGTGTTTTTTTTAAAGTAGCAACAGATTGCATAGCTGAAAACCCTTAACCTTTAGGGCTGGAAGTGAGGATCTGTGCAGCTGTCCAAAACGGACAGACTGGTATGAGTTTGTGAGTCATGTTTTTAGACTGTGGGAGGAAGCCGGAGTACCCGGAGAGAACCCACACATGCACAGGGAGAACATGCAAACTCCACAAAGAAAGACCCAGGGTTGGATTTCAACCCAAGACCTTCTTGCTACAAGGCAACAGCGCTACCCACTGCGCAGCCCCAGCTGTATTTGTGTTTCTTGTAATTTAGGGAAAATGCTGATTCAGCAAGCTGATCAGCATTTGACTGAAGAAGGGCAACACGTGAGGGAGGGGCAGTGCTGCGTTACACTTGTATTCTTTAAACTTAGAGGCATCATACGACAGACTACTCGCTTTAAAACTACTTTTTAAAGCCTTTTTATACTTATATGATGGTAACCGGTCCATACGTACGTATTAACTTTAATCTCTCAAATAGTGATTTACACAGGGAATACACACTGCTCTGCCCAGAGAGTACTTTTGGGTCGCTAGTAAAATGAAACTGGCCAGTCATGTTGCAACAATTTAATTCATTTAGGAATCTAGATGCAGAAAATACAACTTGCTGAAGTTCAAACCAAGCCTCATACTGTAGAGGAGCAAGGGTTGAAGTGACTTGAACTATGAAGTGGATTATTTGCTGTATGGTGCTGATCTAATATATATATATATTTACACACCACCATTTAACAGGGGTTTGGAAAGAAGAAATTAAATTTGTGTCAATCGTATGGATGAAAATACCCCGTTCATGACAGAGGACAATAAACTGGTTAGAAACTATGGAAAGGCAACAAAAGCTCAAATAAAGCCCAAGTACGCAATACCATCTCAAAATGCACGTTTTGTCCCTTGAGCTAGGTTGGCTACAACAGCAGACCACACTGGGCATCACTCCTGTCAGGACAGAAAACCGAGGGGATTGGAACAGTCTTCCTGAAACAGGATAAAACAGACGAGGTTGATAATCTGGTCTGACGAGTCTCAATTTTAGCTGCAGCACACAGTAAGATCAGTTTGCCATAAATAAATAGAAAGTGTTGCTCCAGCCAGTCTCTGTCAATATTCAGACTGGTGGTGAAATGGTGAGGGGATATTTCCTCGGCACATGTGCCATGGGGTATTTATGCCTAGCAAGGTTTATGTAATAAAGTAGCCAGTAAGTGTATGTGCTGCTAATCTGCGCAAAGATACTAAAACCTCTACAAGAACAGAAGAAAGCTGGTTTATTTCACACTTTTTTTTTTGTCATTTGAATGCAGCTCAGTCAAATCACTACGCTACAAAACCATAAAATATTCAACAAATATTGCTAACTCAAAATACAAGCTAAAACTATTAAACTCCTTACAAGCATTTAAGTGGCTTGTTGTCATGAGGTGGCTTTTCTTTGAGCTTCTGTAGAGGTCAGAAGCCACAGTTTTCATTCGGTGCCTTCAAAAACATTAAAACCTTCACTGCTTTCAAGAAAGAGAACCGGGTTTCCATCTCCAAACAAAAACACATTTCGGATACTTCCTTCAAGCCCGTTTGAAAATACCCCAGCGGTGACCACAGATACGTTTCTGTACATTTCAAACCCACCGAAGTATGCCACGCCCCCAGAGTTCAAGGCCACGTATCGCTCAAATGGGTCCAAATCTTCAAACAGGATTTCCTTGCCGTCGAGGAACACTTGAAGAACAGTCCGGTTCAGATTTAAAGACACGTCGTGCCATTTCCTGCAGCAGAGAGTGACATTTTTGAAAGTCACCGGAAGGGCAAGTCTTTCTCCAAGATTGACCGCGATCTTCAGATTGCCTTCGTCAAGCCCAACGGCAAGGTAGTCGTCGTCTTCGTGCTCGGCCATCCCCAACCACGCAATCAGGCCGTCACCGGAGCTGGCGTAGACGCTGAAAGAGACCTGTGTGTATTTCAAGCTCCTTGTGTTGAATCTTTGATCTCTGTACTTAATGTGAGAGTTTCCAACAAACCTGAATGTGTCCGAGGACACTTTAGCGTCACAGTATGTCCCTCCCCACCCCAGGGGGCATATGCAGCTGTAGGAGGGGACGGTAGACGGGGCACATATCGAGCCATGTCTGCAGCTGTTGTTGACACAGCTTACAGACTGGTTACACACGGATCCAGTCCACGATGACGGGCATATGCATACGAATGAGTCAGCCCCAGTGGGCCTGCACCGACCTCCGTTACGACACACTTTGTACCCGCAGGCCGTCCCATCCCAGTCCCCGATGTTTGTTCCACCGACAGCTCCCGTCTCCGTTAGCTCAAGTTCTCGACCGTTGATCTTAAGCTCTCTCAAGCCGCCGGTGAAGCTCATCGGCTCCCGTTTGGTTGCTTCTGGGGAAACGAAGCTCAAAGTGGACACGCCTCCGACAAAGACGTCGGTGGCGACGTCGAGTGTGGTCATCCCGTCTGTCCTGTTCTCCCCAACCTCCTCGCCGTCCAGACTAAGGAAGCCCTGGCGACCGGTTCGGCCAGCCTTCACCACATGCCACGTCCGGCCCCGCAGGTCCGCTGCTCGCACTGACCGGAGAACGCGCGTGCCGTCACCTAGGTCGTATCTCAGCTGGACAAACCCAGACGTCAAGGAGAGGCAGAAGAAATCTCCTGGAAGAAAAAAAAAAAAAAAGAAGAACAACACATTTATATAGTAAGTTATCATTTGGGGAAAAAAAGTGGAGTAAAACATAGATTCAAAATAACTTATAGTTTGAATTGCTTGAGCAACAATTTTCAAGCAATTGTAGATATTAGAACTGAATACTTTTAAAAAGCGGGATAATCTCTTGTCTGGGCATTTTAACTATTGTTTTTTATTATTTTAAATCAGTTATGGAAGAAGCACAATGATTCATAGCACCCGAGGGAGACCACCACGAAATGGCTAAAAGAAACTGAAAAGGTTGCACCAAAACCTTAGTTTTATTTTATTTTTCCAAGTGAGGACTTACATTTGATCTAGAAGCCGTAGAAAGACCCTAAAGAGGCCGTTCACACTCAAAAACCCACTAATGCGACTGAATTAAGTGGATTCAGTAAAGAAGAGGACCAACATTTCTCCACTCTAATGTAAAGCATTCATTGCCAGTTATCGCAAATTTCTGACTGCAGTTGTTGTCGGCACGAGTGGCACTTACTGGGTTTAGAGGGCATTTTTGATTTTTCACCTAGGTCCAAAGTGGTTTGCAGAGCTTTTTTTCCCCCTCAAAAAAATCTAATTATCATTTGAAAAGCACAACTTATATTTACCCAGGTTTTTGTAGTCAGATAAAAGATATGCTGGGACAAATGGAAGCAATACTTACCCTGTCACATGTCATTTTAATATGAGCAAAAGAAGCTGGTCTTAAAATGGGATTAAATATCATCACCTGCTCTGGCGCCAAGATGCTGTGCAGCGTAGACGAGGATGCCATCAGGTGACACCGGCTGGAACTGCAGCTCCACAACAGTCCTGTGCCTGAGACTCATAGGAGGGAAGGACATCCATGAAGACAGGTTGGTACTGAAGAACGGGTCAGTGATGGTCACAGCTGAATGCAAAAGACAGGGGAGTTAAATAGTTAAATCCATAAAAATAAACAGATCATATTTTGTTTTCAAATACATAAAATAACAACAAATGGGGAACGTTACTCATGTACTTTTAAAAATATATATATATATATATGTCACATTACATTTACCAACTTCAATGTATTTTTCTGAAAATGTATCATAGACCAGCATAAAATATTGCATAATAATGAATTGGAAAGACAAGGAAACATGATTCTACAGTTTGCTTTTTTTTATTTACAATATTTATTTTTTTGTAAAGAAAAATCTGAAATTCTGTCCGGCATTATTATTCACCCCCCTTTAGTCAACACTCTGTAGAACCCTCTTTCAACCACTTAGTTATTTGGGGCAATTGACTAGAACGTGTTGGATTTATCCCTTATAGAACTGTTGGCAAACTGCAAATTGGAATTCTCATGACTTTCTTTTAATAATAGTTTTCTTCTTGCCACTTTCTCATGAAGGCCATTTGTGGAGTGTACTGCTGACAAGAGTCTCCAACATAAACCGTGGAATCCCAGCAGCGCCTCCAGAGTCTCTGATCAATGCTAACGTTGCAAAGCCTATCAGCTAAGACGGAAAGCCATGACTTTTTACCTGACTGGTCAAGAGGGAGACTCCCTTTACTTATTTACTTAGACTCCCTTTACTTCTGAAGGCAATTGGTTGCATTGGATTCTATTTAGGAGTATCAGAGTAAAGGGGTCTGAATCCCACACCGCTTTATTTCTAAAGCACCTTAAAAACAACATAACAGCTAACCAAAGTGATGCACAAAAATATGTATATATAGCAGAAAAAAACAGGATTAAACAATGAAAATAAATTAATCCTAGGAATGTAATTTTAAATAATACAGACACATGCAAAGAGTAAAAGATTAAGGCACAGTTGCCAATCCATTCAGACTTAAAAACCAAGGAGATAAAGTGTGTTTTGGAGCGAAAACTGCAAAAGCTTTGTCTCCTCTGGATTTATAAAAGGACTTTGGGACGGACAACAGCGTCTGACCCGCAAAGGCATGTGAAGGTGAAGCAGGTCAGACAAAAATGAAGGAGTCAGACCATTCAGAGACTTAAACCCAAATAAAAGAATTGTAACACATGCCTGACACATTTTTACAATTAAGCGCCGGTTTTGTTGGTTTTTCCCCTTCAGATACAAATAAAATATTCTGCTGTTTCTGGTTTCATTGTACCAAAAACTGCAGAATAAATAAAGGTGTTATAAATTCTTTTGCAAGAGACTTAATGGGAAAAAAAAAAAAATCAGGATTGATTCTGGTTCTGTGTTGCAACCTGTCTTGCAGTGGACTCCTGCAGTCCCCAAGGGGCACTGGCAGGTATATCCATCCGGCAGAGGGATGCAGGTGGAGCCGTGGCCACAGAGAGGAGGGGGGCTGTGTTCAGGATCGCACACAGACACGGTTTCAGCACAGAGGGCTCCTTTCCATCCAGGCCGGCACTGGCAACTGTGCACAGGAACAGAGTCAAGCGGTGTAACACTTAGAACCACTCTCATTCTCTTTACATATACGCTGTTGCAGCTAACTGGAGTCTAGACGACACGTTATCACCACACGAGTCCCGAACTTGTCTGACTCACTAGACGGATGAACCAGAGTCCACACACGTCCCTCCATTCCGGCAGCGAACATGAACACAGGGGCTGATTCCACATTGACCCACGCTGCGCCCGAAGGCCGGATGCCCCGCAGGTTGCCCCAACGCTTGGAACTTCCCGTCTCTCCTGGTCCGAAACTGAACGTCGAAAATGCACCCTTTGAGGGGAAGCGGACGCAGATGTCAGAGTGGCCGATTTCATTTTCCATAAAGCTGAATCGTACAAGAACACGCGTTAAGGTCCAAAGTGTGCATGCTAGAACCACAGACAGATGGGAACAGGTTTCAATTCTTGTAAGAAGTGCAGACAGACCCTTTTTTTATTTGGATGGGGGTCGCTAAACAGGAAACAACAAACATAATGGATGTAGAAAAAAAATATTGTCAACAGCATCATTAACACGCAGATCTGGTTTTTACAGAACTGCTGAATAACTTTTTTTTTAGGATTTTTTTTTTAGCATGCTTGTAATTTTTCTGTCAAACGCTTAAATCCAACCACTTGAACAGCAGGTCAACGCTGAAATTTGATGCTCCCTCTAAAGAGACCCCCTCCATCTGTCATCAAGCTTCTCCGTTGCCCCGTTTGCTTTCTGCTATCACAATTCAATTTTAGCAAGAAAATATTTGCTTTGGCCTGCACCTCTAGCCCGAGGGGGCCTTCTATAAATATAAAAAGGGCCGAACTCGACCCTCACAGTCATCTGCCCATGCAGTCGCTCGTCTCTCAGCTGCGTTAGTCATTGGCATAAACAGGATGCAGGGGAAATGTCATGCTCATTCATGAATATTCATGGCATGATGCCGTCTCCTTGGCAGATTCAAGTGGTTGTTGTGATGCAAACGCACGACCTCAAAAGGCAAAAAGGAAAATTCACAAAGAAGATTAGAAAAGATGGTGCGCCTTGATTTAGCTGTGATAAGTTCCTCCTCTTTTGCTTAGAACCTAACTTTAAATGAGCTTGTTATTTGTATTACTAATCTAGTCTGTAACTTGATTCCATTCTGTCCTACTCTATACATCCGTTCATTCAGGATGAACCAAGAAAACTCAGGGAGTTTGGTCCAGCACTGACACAGCATGGAAATCATTTTAATTGCGTTAAAAATACCTTAGATTCAAACCATACAATTTCAGAAACTTCATTTGAATCCACTGGATTTATGTGATAGACCAACGTAAATTAGAACATAATGAAGTGGAAGGTGAAGGATACACATTTTTTAGGTAGAAAAGTGAGAAACATTTGGGCACGTATGTTGCTTGCATTTGTATTCAGCCCCCTTTAATTTGAGACCTCCAAATAAAATCATGGTTAAATACTGAGACAATTTCCTAGGCTTTTAAAACCTCAAGGAGCTCACTGGTGAATCCATCCTTTGAAACTCTACGGCACAATGAGAAACCATGAACCGGACAGGACAGGCATTCATCTGAGAAGCTCCCAAGAAGCCAGTGGTAACTCTGGAGGAGCTGCAGAGATCCACAGATCAGGTTGGAGAATCTCTTGACACTCCACAAATCTGGCCTTTACAGAAAAGCAAAGGTAAAACTTTCTTAAAAAAACAACAAAAAGAAAACAAGCTAGTGGCAAACATGTGGGAGAAGGCGCTCTGGTCAGATTAGACTGGTGTACTTGCAACATGGTGGTGGCACTATCATGCTGTGGGGGTGGAGAGAGAGGCTGGTTAGAGTTGATGTGTGAAGATAAAGAAACAACAGGGCGACACACCTGTTAGATGCTGGAGAGGTTTGAGACTGAGCCGAGGTTTAACCACCCTAAACATACAAGCCAGAGCTATAATGGGCTGGTTTAGTTTAAAGCATGTTCCTTTAAAAAAAAAAAAAAAAATGTTCAGTAAAAGTCCAGACCTAAATCCTATTGAGAATCTGCAGCAAGAGTTGGCCACAGAACCTCTACATCTGATCTGGCTGAGCTCTAGCTATTCCAAAATAAAGAAAGGGCAAACATGTTCCATTTCTAGATGTGCAAAGGTGGTCGAGACGTCTTCCAAAGGACTTTGTGCTGCAAATGCACTGAAAAGTGACTCTAAAACTCATGGGGGATAAACACAAATACATGCCACTTATTTATATTCTTTTTTTTTTGGGAAACCCTTTTGACACTTTATCATTTTCCTCCCACTTCATGATTATGCACAACTTTGTGACGGTCCGTTACGCAAAAATCTTAATAAAACACGAAGGGCGAATACTTTTGTCGTTGTATTTTAAAGCGGCAATGAAAAGCGGAGGGCAAACCTCTCTGTTCCCGCTAATTTGATCGACAGCTCAAACGAAGCGACTTTTCATCCGCCTGCTGGCTGCAGCCACACAGCCGGCTCGTTCACTTTTTCCAGCAGGGGAGTGTGGATCTGTTGATAACTGGGAGTGAAGTGCATTATCAGTGTGTTCACTGCCAGCCATCATGATTAGGGCTCGAGGAAGGTCACACAGATCTGATTAGGCGCTCATGAGTTCTCATTACATCCTGAGTAGAAAGGTTACGGTTCCACCTGTGTGGCCCCCGCTCAGGTAGCGCTCTCCAGCAGGCGATAGTGACACAGTTAACGCGGCGCGAAAAGGAGCAACGTTTGCGTTGGGCGGATTTGTTTTTTTTGAAGCCTTATCTGGAGAACGTTAAAATGGATTCCACACGATAAAAGAATCCGACACGCAACGCACTCCAGTCCCTCGTAGATAAAAAAAAAAAAAAGCTTTTGTCCCACTCGAATTGATCAGCCGTTGCTTTTCATAACGATAAGCTCCACTGCTACGGCGCAGAGATTGCAGAATATGGTTATGGTGCTATTCGCGGCTGTTGTCATCATTACAGTCGCGGCAATTTTGGCCGCGCGGCGCCGCACATTAGCGGGCCAAACGACTGTCCTCCAAAATCGGTTCTCACACGGGGCCGCCGGGGAGAAGAGCGTAAATGGCGCCCGGTGTTGACAAAAGATTATTTGGATACTGCCCTTGTTCAAGTGACTTATCAGCAGTGGAATGAATTTACACACAACACACTGTACGGGGGGGGTGTGAAGCAATTACAGAGTGCAGATACAATCAACCTCAAAGCTCTGTTCTGGCCTGTAATTCCCTTTTCATTACAGACCTTCCCTCTGCTCGCACAAAGACACAGATCCTGGGAGAAAGTCCAAGCCCCGGTGCTCCCGCTGCAGATAGCGCTTTTGGGCCGTAATAAAGCCATTGAAGTCTTACCTTGAAAGCCTTGACGGAATCTGGAGCCAAGTGGCAGCAGTTCAGGGGTGAACTCATTATATCCACCTACAAAGAGCTGGTTGAAAACATTGAGGCCCACCAGAGGTCCAGGAGAATATCCTGCTCTGTTCCGCTGCCCATCAACCTGAGGAAGACGTGGAGCAAAACATCAATATTCAAGCCGGGGTCTGTAGGCGTCAGGAGTGGGAGGACAATTTCACAATCTGCTGAAGTTGACGAAATGTGCGATCTCAGGGTTTATCGCTGAGTTATTCAGTCTGAGTCCACTTAATAGTCGCCCTCCTAGGATTTTTTTTTTTGCCTCTAAACAGGCTTTTATATCACACTGCGTCGCCAGGGATCTAAAACCTTGTTTCAAACAGAAAAACCGCTGCATGCAGATGTTCATACTAAAGTTGAAGGATGCAAAAACATTTTTTTTCCACCTGGCTATAAAGATTGAAGGAAGGAATTGAATGCTTTGCAAGAAAACACAGCGGCATAGCTGATAAATCAACAGCATATTTCAGTCGTGTTTCAAGTTTAAGAAAAAGCAAAAGGTGGATGAAAAGAGAAATCATAGTTTGTATTTTAAGCTGAATGTTTTACAGACGGTATTATATAGTTAGCAAAACAAAAAAATAACGTATTAAATTACCTTCAGCCAACCTATTCTCTTGGACCTTCCAAAGGTAACAGTGTGGATGCCGATGGAGTCGTTGAGTCGGTCACTGACTATGGTTGCTATTCCCGATCCGAGGTTAAATCTGTGGACAACTCTCCCACGTCGTAGTCCTAAAACGAGGAAGTCATCGCCGTCATTGCCTGAAAATGTTTGGAAATAGAGGCCATTAGTACTAATCAAAAATATAAAACAAAATTATTGCACTAAACATCCTAAAAAAAAAAAAAAAAAAAAAAAAAAAACTTAGATGGAAAGGTCAAAACATAAAGAACCATCCATATTATCACTAAAGGTAAAAAATATATAGAAATCCTTAAAAACTATATAATTTCATGTCATATCACACAGACAAAAACTGCAGCAGTTTAGCTTTTCACCACTCATAGTAGTGGCAAGCTGAACTAGAATCCTTGTTTGTCACAAATCCAGCGGTTTTAAACAGAGTTCATTACCCAGGCTGTGGATATGGAACATTTTTGGCACACTAGAAACTTTCCAGTAGCCATTTTCTGAGTCGTGCAGATCAACACACGTCTGTCTTACTGGAGTGAAATGTGCTCTTGTCTTTCTGATTTTGTAGAGTGGCTAAAAAACACCCTTGAGTCCTGTCATAGTTATACCTCAGGTAATCCCAAAACATACAGATTACCAATAAGAGAATACAAGTTACTTGATCCTCTGATAAAAAAAGTATTATTAAAAAAATGCCTGCATTACATCTAGTTTTTAGAACTTGTTGGGGTTCGTGTTGATGTGATTAAACAAATCATTCTTTAACATGTTTTTCCATCCCCAACAAAATAATAACTTACCCACATTAAGGGTTAGATTTTTCAAAGATATTCAGTGTGAATACCTTTACGGGTGCCATTGGCTCCCTGCAGTTGCTTTTGTCATTTCTGCATGTGTTACTTGAGCGCACATTTAATAATTAGTGTTACTACATTCCTTGAAGATGCTGACAGGAGATGCCACTTCATTAGAGCAGTTTCCAGTGAAATGTTCACATTTAATCTGCCCTCGTGTTGTGCCTTTGTTCCATGCGTACTCTCCTCACAAGTGTTTCATTATCTGCATTCCTCTTGTATTATTTTGCCTCCACCTTGATGAATAGATCTCTCATGAGAAAACAAGCGCAGGACGGTCTATGAGATGTGACTTATTTTTTTTTCTTTTATTCCCTTTCTTTTATTCCAGATGAAATATGCTGCTGACAATGGCGCAGCAGTTACCAGCAACCGAATCTGACCCCACTGTGGAGAAATACTAATTTGACGTGAAAGCTGCCAACAGCATCTCGCATCAAAGCCCGTCGGACGTTATTAACTTTAAAACTTTCACGGCGATTGGTTCACATGTTCGTTTTAATGCGAGCGGCGCCGGCTTGCGCCGCACGAGTCAGAAACAATGAAACGGCAGCTTGAAATCGCATAATGATCGGAGAGATCATCATCACTGTTTCTGAATCTGTCAGGAATGAAAGCCCTTAGGGAAGCCCCTTTTGATTGGAGCAACCCAGAGGAGAGTGAAAAATCCCATATTTAGTTCATTAACATGCACGCAGATGTCCTAAAGGACTAACAGTTTTTACAACCCCCTCCCCCCCCAAAAAAAATAGGCTGCAGGGGACTAAGGAGGCCTCGTTCTTCTAGCTTCATCTCTGTGGGTGCCAGGGTTCAGCTCACCTTGTCCCTTTTGTCCAGCAAACAGGATCAGGTTGTCTCTGACAGCAGATGAATTATTTGCGAGCGTGAACCTCAACTTGAACTCATAGAAGAAGCTGAGGCTGGGGACGGAGGTGTAGGCCACAAAGGAGGTGTAGCCAAACTCATCGGTTCCACTGAATCTGGCACGAGTTACATTGATGGCTGAAAAGAAGAGAGAGAGAGAGAGAGAGAGAGAGAAAGAGAGAAAACAAGAACAAATGTCACCAGCAGCTGTGAGGTCTTCTCTGCTCGAGAAGTGATCCAGCAAGAGATCTGATTCAACAGCTGCTTCGCTGTTGGCCAAAAGATGGCACTATTGCCCCATTTTACAGACCCCCGACTTAAAGAAACATGAATTTTCTTTTCTGATGCTATTAGATGATGACCTGTTTTCAAACACTACCACCTCCTCGCTCCTATTCTATTTTCATCAGTGGCTCTTTCGGAGGGATTCTGGCATACAGGCTTTACTTTATATGCGATGTTCACCAGGGTAGCAGAGTAATCCAGATGATATTCAATTACAATCTTCAGTTTACACATTCAGACCGCATGGTTGATTCAATAATGTTACCCACTACATTTCATCTGAGCACACCCATCTTCTTGATTTAACACTTGGGACTCAGAGTAAATTTGCCCACGCTCAATCAAAAATTACATGCTGCCATGTTTTAGGTCCCCCCCCACCGTCAGTTTTCTTTACAGCAGTGAGGATCCAGACAAAAAGAAAAGAAAAAAATGCTCGTCTTCTCTGCGTTGAAGCTCCTTGCGTGTTCTTCTGCAGCCTCGGGCAATGGCTAAGAGTGCTTCAGAGCACCCCTCTGCGACTGCCCTCGGCTCAGTTTGGCTGCTAAATTATTAATAAAGCTGCAAAAGCTCCGGTTATTGTCTGCTAGAGCAGTTTGCCTCACTGAATTGTCATTGCCTTTCTTTATCTGCTAACTGGACCCTGTTTCATTAGATCATATAGATGCTGATGGAAATCTCTGCCATTAAGATTTTAGTTTTTTCCCCACTCATGAGCTCAGACTAATAACACAACAGCAACACCCTAAAGTCAGATAAACAAACAGGTTTTTTTTTTTTTTACTCTTTCAATTTTACAGCCTAATAAGAATTTCTAATACAATCAAATTCATTTTTGAAGTTACCAGAGAGCCTTGGATGGGTTACTTTTTTATGATGTAAAATGATTGACATGCAACAAATTGCTAATGTAAATAAAATTGAACATTTCCTTTAAACATTTAGTATCCATTTCGTGGCACACTGTTTAAAACTTTGCAGTAAATTATATTGCAGGAGCTTCATTTTCACAATTTTAAATCCTATGATTAAATCCTCTATCTTCAAAGGATTTATAGAACAAAATATATTTCTGATTCCTGCTGAGCAAAAGCAGAACCGCAGCATGACGCTGCCACCACCATGCTTCATGTGATCGATTGTATTTTCAGAGTGGTAGATTTTCTCTACAATTTTGCATGTAAGCAAATCCATGGGGACTCGTGATGTCCTGATGAATTTGTAGCTGTGCCGTACCCTCCACATTTTCAGAAGATAGGCTTGACCTGTCCGCTGTGCTCCTTGGTCTTCATGATGCTGTTTGTTCAATAATGTTCTCTAACCAACCACTGAGGACCTTCACGGAACAGCTGGATTTATGCTGACATTAATGGAGCTAATGGTTTATTAATTAGGGGCCTTCTGAAGGCAATATTGTTGGATTTTCTCTGGCAACCTTGGAGTAAAGGAGGTGGACTACTAATTTCTATTCGTAAACATTTTTTAAAATCATGTTTCATTTTACTTCCACAATATAGAGTCTAACCCATGTAATCCCTATAGAATATATTGTCCTGTTACAACCACACATTTCAAAGCATGAGAGAGTTCGAGGTGTGTGACCTATGACTCCATGTTTTGCATGTGTCAGAGGGGATTCAGGATGCACCACGAGATGCCCCATAAGATGTGCTGTTTGGACAGCAGAAGTAAAATGCATCCATCTGTAGATTGTAATGCTACATCCAGTCAGACCGTATTAAATACTATTTCCATTTTGCCCTGCATTTGTGTAATATGGTGCAAACCGGCGGAAGCTGCAGAAGTAAAACAGAGTGACATGCACCACAAGATTGGGAAATGAGTTTTGACATAAAACTGCTTACACACAATGTGCATCTTTTTTCTTTTCAGACACAAAAAAAGCTCAGCTTTTACTCGTGACTTCTAGAAAGAAAAAAGAAAAAAAACAAAAAAACAATTTTTTATAATAAAAGGTTAAAAACACAACAAATCAATACTAATCTGAAGTGCTGATGCTTCCAGAACCTTAGCCAAACTGCAGTGTTTGTTAATTGACTGGATAAAATAAACAAGTTTAGCCACCCCTGGGCAGAATGCATAATCTGTTGATCTAAAAAGGTACAAGAGGTGAACCACATCAACCCCCCCGCAGCAAATTTACAATAACATATTAGAATTGTTCAATGCGGAGAGACAGCAGTTGTATTTAATGTTGCAGACATGATTCAGAAGTTGACAAGACCCGAATTGACCTGAACTCCTTCAAGGGTAGATGTAATAAATCAGAATTATCAGCATACACTAACTCCAGAGGTGATAAATCTTTTTCATGGTAGCACCACACAAACATCCTCTCCACGAAGTAAGTGATGGAGAATCTGAAAGTGGCTATCAAATGGCTACACATAATGTTAAACAAATATATTAAAGTCCTCTGGGAGCAAATGATCGAGACATTGAAATGTCATTAAAAAACAGTTAAAGTAAAATGAAAATCTAGAAAACACCTGCAAAAGCAAAACTACTTTCAGACAAGTTTACTCATCCACCAGTACAAAGATGAGGCTAACTCTCCTTATGTTCACGGTGATCTACTCTAGCGGATGTTGTGGGTCGTTATTGCACAACCAGGGTTTGTGTTGAATTTGTTCTTACCTGGGATTTAATTATGAAATCTGTGTTATGCAGAACCGAAATACTAGAAAATAAGAGCTGCAAACAGAGGGAGATAAACCGAGCTCATGAAGTTTTAACAAACAGAACGACACGTCAAAAAGAACACCTCTCCTTCAATGCGAAGCATAACATTTAAGAAAACACACACATATAAGTCCCTGTACCATAAAGACCGCCCAGTTTGCCAGCTGCTCCAGTAATATAACATGGTTGATAGTGTTGAACGCTGCACTGAGGTCCAGTAATACCAGCACTGTGGTTCTTACACACATTGGCAAGTGTAGTTTCAGTACTGTGGTGAACACAGAGACCTGACTAGAAGATGTTAAAGCGGCTGGTTTTTGTTTGTAAGGTATGTTAAGTTGCAGTAGGGAGTTTTTCGAAAACCGTAGACTTAGCCAGAAAAGTTGAACAACCCCCCCTCCTCTGTGCTGAGCCCTCCCTCCACTGCTTGTTTTCTGAGCAGGTGCCACTCCAGAAATAAGAAGTTTTCCTGTAAAGCAGGTTGTTTCTCCGCCATTTCTCCACACAACTGCAGCCCACCAGCAATCTTGAGCTTGAATGATGGTAGCGCTGTGCGGGTGTCTCTGCACTGTGAGCAGCAAGTACACAAGAGTGATTGACACTGCTGTCAACCAATCAGAGCCAGGTGGAATGTCTGGCTCTGATTGGTTGTTTTTGACCCGGAGCGGTAGATTTCTGCAAATGGCATCCGGACCACTGGGAGGAGCCGGAGGAGCTTTTTCATGTCTCATATTTTACTGTCTGGACCAGTGGTCTCTGACATGATAAGTTAAGTGGGGCACAAAAACTCAATACCTATTAGCAACAACACATTTTTCTGTGATGCATACACCCCGACTTTGATCAATCTTAAATTAAACTGATAAATTAGCGCAAACCAACACACTAGAAATGCCATTTTATATAAGCTATGTAGTTACATTTTTATACATAAAATTACAAATACAGGCTCACTAATAATGTTAATTTATTGAACAGAAAAGATAAATCTTTCAATGAGCTATCAAGCACAACCCTTACTAGCTTATCGCACACTATCCACGTAAGGTAACGTATGCATTTCCAGCATTCGGGCAGAATTAGATATATAGACACACATTTTTATAACAGAATTTTATCGGTAAGGGAATCTGTCTTTTTTAGAATATTACTCTATAAGGAACGATCCTGTCCCACTGATTATTGTGAACATAGAGCTGCACCGCAAGATCTGGTGGGACCTGGCCCCACTGGCCCCAAATGCAGAGACACCACAGGTCAGGACATAGTTACACTTTTTTAAAAAATCAGTAAAAAATAAATGTATGCAAACGACAGTTGTAACTGCTGAGATGCAGCTTTCTCCATAACCTTACAGATGAACGGCAGATTTGACATGGGCTCTTAACTTTGTAATTCCAACTTGACCAGATTGTTCTTATCAAACAGTGGTTTGTTAACTGCTGTCTTTAAGGTCTGGGGGAAAACACCCGACCACAAGGATTAGTTTATTATTTGAATCAAATCAGATGCTATGACTGGCAAAACTTTCTTCAAGAAAGCTGTGTATCGAGACAGCAGGAGGAGGAGCCTGATTGATGTATAATTTTGTAATGATTTGGTAGAATTGTGTAATTTATTCACTGTTATTCATGTAGACTCCCCTTCTCATATTCTGCATTTTCTCACTAACAAAGTTAGCAAATACTTTGCAGGGCCTAGTGAGGTGGAGCTTAGTTGGTACAGAAACATACCTGTCGACCGTGGCAAACACAATAATTGTTTTTGTTGATGATTCCAGAGAAAAAAGGATTCCTTAGCATTCTTCAGTTGTAGGTTATATCTGTGAAGTCTCTTTTTTTTATAGATGTCACAGTGAACCTGGAGTCCTGTCAATCGCCACCTCGTGTGTTTTTTTTTAAACTCCTCTTTTCCTATCAGTCGAGCATTTATCCACAGACTTCTTCTAACCAGAGACAACCATCATCTCAATGGAAGCAACAGAATCAATGATGTCTGACATTTTAGAAGGGATATTTATCCTCTGTCCGATTTACTGGACAGAGTGGAAGTGGAAGGGTAAACTTTGTTATAGGTAGACCAATATGAAGTAGTGCTTAAGCATCCCCACAGATCCATGCTGCCACCACAGTGTTTCATAGTGAGGACGGTGTCTTCAGAGCGGTGTTCGTTTTCCACCACGCAGATTTGCATGGACGCCCAAAGTTTCCGTCTTCTTTCTACCCAGATCAACTACTTTCTTCTTTGTTGGCTGCATGCCTGGCCTACATGGCTCATGGTAAAATACAAACTGGACTTCTCGTGGTTTTTCTTTAACAATGGCATCCCTTTTTTGCCACTCTTCCCTTGAGACAAGATTTGTAGCGCGAACAACTATTAATTGTCTGTTCGACAGATTCTCCCACCTGAGTAGTGACTCTCTGCAGGTCCTCCAAAGCTGCCCTGCACCTCACGGCTGCCTCTCTGATCAATCCTTTTCTTGCCTGGCCAGTCAGTTTAGAGTAAGGATGGGCATGTCTTGGTAGGTTTGCAGCTCCGCTTTCAGCGTTTTGCTCGGTGTATTGTTCTTTAAACTAGATTCCTCCCTTACGTGCTTGGTCTGTTCCTTGGTCTTCACGATGCTGTTTGCTCGCTAATCTTCTCTAAAAGAAATCTCTGAGCCCTTCGCAGAACAGCTGGATTTAGACTTTGTATATTTAGCATAAAGTACTAAGAGCACCAGTATTTCTCATGCTGAATGTTTTCAAATGTTTCATGTCGACTGCGTTCGAGGCGTTCCACCATCAATTCCTTCTCTTCTCATTTTTCTATTTCCTGCTTTTTCTTGCCGTTCAGAGAGCAATTTGTAACTATGTAGGAACAAAAATAGCAATACTACATTTAAAAGAAAGACTTGTAGCTGTTTCATGTGTCCTAGCAGACAAACGGCATACGTTTTTTATTTTTTATTTTATCAAATAAGAGAGAAGAAAAAAAGAAACAGCCAGGCTCACGTGTAATTACTGTCGCTATTTTGCAACGCCGCCACACAAGAAGAAGTAGTGCAAAAACCCAGGAGGCGAGGGGGGGGACTGATCACTTTTTGACTTTGATCTAATCTGATGTTTAGGGATTAAAATCCAAATGTCAGCCATGTACTTTGTGTGAAAATAGACGGTTAGGTTTCTGTGTTTGGCAAGTGGGTGCTGGGAGCCTGACGGGGGCTGGGTCATGGTTGAGCGACTTATATGCCAAGCACCCTGCTGCTGCTACAGTCAGTCTAGTCAAGCAAAACCTTTTGTTTCTGTGTGTCACAACCTGTGAAGCCTGCAGTCTTTTATGGAACTGGGTTTGGGGTTGGGGAGGGAGGGGTGGGTGGGTGGGTGGCATATGAAGTTATGAAAGGTTAAAACTTTAATACAGTTGTTATTTATCAGCCATTAAATGCCTACGCAATAATACCGCAGCACAACTTTATAATATTGTTTGCAAGCTCCATATATCTCGCGTCTGTCATACACAAGTACACGCACAGAGAAGTAATGCCTTTCGCTGGAGATACGGTCACAGGAAATGGATCTTATAAACTTCAAATTGTCTTTTAAAATATTCAGCAAAGCAGCCACGAGTTTGATTATCTGACTCCTCTGCTGGAGGAGGACGTTTCTGCCTCTTCAGCGGAATTCAGTTTCATTAGTCCCTTTTTATCCAACAACAGACTCTGATTATACCGACTGCTCAAGGCTTTCATCCACCAAATGTTTGCAGATCCAACTCCTAATGAATCTGGGTCTGCTTTAAAACACCGCCCTGCGCTGCTCTGAGACAACTCGCTCCACGTTCGTCACCTACTTTGGTCGCAGAGCAGCCCCTGTCGTCCGTAGGGGCATAGACAAACGGCCTCCAGCTGCGACCTCGGGATGCACGTGGCTCCGCGGCTGCAGGGTCCCCGCTCGCAGGCGCTGAGCTGGCACAGTCGGCCCGTGTAGTGCGGGGGGCACTCGCAGAACCAGTCCTCGGCGTCACTGTTACATGCAGGGAGACATCCTTTTAGCCGATGCGTTTTTACCTCGGCTCACAGAACACACAGGGGAACAGGATGGGATAAAGCATCAAGAATAGCCTCGTCTGAGCGAACGGGGGAAAGCAAATGTGTCCATCCAGAGGGAACAGAAGTAAAAGTCTACTAATAGAGGTGGAGAAAAATACAAATCCTCTTATAAAGGTTCTCCATCTCTGTAGTTACAGCAGAGGCGCACTGTTTTAGATGTCTTTTGGTATAGGTGAGCGTACGCACCCTGAATTATAACAGCAGGAAGCAGGTCATTAGCGGCATGACAGCCAAAGGAATACCAAGAATTTATATAATAGTTTGTATCTCCTTTTTCTGCGATTTTCTTTCCTCTGAACCCCCTCTCTCGGAAAGAACAGAAGGATGATCTAACATCTGAAGTGATATCCAGACAGGGACTTTATAAAGTGCTCTTAAGACAGGCACAACTCTGAAAAAGGTATAAGATAAGACAGTGGAAGCATTGGTCGGGATTCAGACCTATAAATGAATAATGCGTTTGGAGCAGCAGCACTGTCGGATTTATTTTGCCCCTTCAGAAAATGGCTTCTGTGAATGAAATATTTACTTTCTGTCATCTAAAGTTGAGCATTGTTCGAAAAGGCTGCGAGACACAAAAAGGTTCCTTTAGAACACAAACTATGTAATATGAATGGTGCTGAATATTAACAAATTGCTGCTCCTATTTAAACGCAGTGGTAGAGCTGAAACAAGATAAATGGTAAATGACCTGTACTTGTAAAGCACTTTATCAAGTCTTGGGGACAGCAAAGCACTTTACCCTTCATTCAATCACTCACACATTCACACGCTGGTGGTGGTGAGCTGCTTTGTAGCCGCAGCTGCCCTGGGCTAGACTGACAGAGACAAGGCAGCCATACAGTCAGCACCACTGGGCCCTCTGACCACCGACAGCAGGCAAAGCAGGTGAAGTGTCTTGCCCCAGAACGGTCCTAGAGAGGGATCAAACCGACAACTCCTAACTCCTGCGCCACCATTGCTCCAACCGCGCCACACTAATGAGTGACAGAAATGTTTTAAAGATGTCTGTTATACCATACACTGCATAAACAGGTAAAATACACGCTTTTTTCTATCACGCTGACATTAAATTGTCATAAATATTTACTGGTTTAGGTCATTTAGGGTTATTCAAATTATTTCTATTTATTAAATGCCACAATAATGACTGATAGGATTGTTTTAAAGATGTCTATTTTTCACTTAGTTCGAGAAATTTGGAAGAGATGGCCACACTCCCCCGGTATCAACTTCCGGGCTGATCTTTTGAGGTGCAATTCAGTTCAGTTCAATTCACTTTTATTTCTATAGCGGCGATTCACAACCCATGCCATCGCCAGGCACTTTACAAAGTCAATTCAATTAAATCATACCAACGGATTGATTCAAAAGTTTTCTGTCCAATGAAAGCCTGTAGATTGGATGGAGTCATTGACCTGCATCATTCACTCCTGCTAAAAGAGCGAGTACCAACAGTAAATAGTCGCTTGGATGGATGATGATGCTTGCATTGAGGTGTTACTTTAATATTTCCACATAATGTCCTTTCCTCAAGATGCCATACATTTAATAAAATCCACCAGGCGTTCCTACAGCAAATCACCCACGGCTCTACTTCACAGGTGGGCTGTTACTCTTGCAGCCCACCTGCTCAAGCTTTTTTCTACCAAATATGACAGTGGTTATTTTGGCAAAACTCAGAGGTTTTGGTTTCATCAGAGCACAGGACACTCCTCCAAAATAGAAATGGGGTCTTCGTTCCTGAGTACAATGACGAACTTTAATCTAGCTTTTTATGTTCTTTTTTTCTTAGACTAATGTTTCTTCCTGTCTGAGTGGTTTTCAGTTCTTGGGAGTGGAGGACTCATTTTACTGTTGATAATGACTTACTCTTACGAGCTTTAGCCAGTATTTACACAGGGCCCAAGGAAGCAGTGTGTTTGAGGTGTTGTCCTAAAACACATTTCACAAGGTTGCATCTGAGTAGTTTACATGAACGTAAGTCCCAAGATTAGAAAGCCAGCACGCCGTTGTGTGGGCTTTTCCAAATAGTTTGAACACACATTAATCTCAACATATGCAAATCTTTGAATAAAAATAAAGTAATAATTACAAATTATCTTGTCCATTATTTTGGAACTTTAGCAGAAAAAAAAATTATTTGATAATGCTAGCTGATTTAAAAAGGGAAATGTTTAGTCTAATTTAATGTAAATATCTGGTTTCAACTGTATATAGCAGTACACCTTTGTTGCCATCTGTGGCGGTTTTTGTTACAGGAACAGACAAAGATGGAAAATACTAATAAGACATTCCAAGAAAGGCACAGATGGGTTTTCTATATAGACTTTGATAACTGATAAGAGGAAGTTTGGTGCTTTTAAGGCTGATAAATTCCCTTTTATGTTCTCACTTTAAATGTGACTCTTAAATTGCATGGGCCTTCCACCATATGTTTTAAATAGCTCCTCAGATAGTCAAGTTACTTAAAGAGGAGACCGTACATTAACTATATTTAGGTTTGAATCACAGGTGAATAGGTTGAAAAAAAATTTTTTTTGGCTTGCAAGACATTTTTTTTTTCAAAATATAGAGTGCAGGAAATGTGAACATCAAACACTGACTGGAAGGCCATTTTCACACATGAAATACATCTCTAGAGCTGAAATGCCGCGAAGACGTTCCAGACGGGTGGCGGGCGAGAGCGCAAATGTCAGCCGACTTTGTTCTGGACTCGCAGAGATTCTCTACTGTGCCAACTAGCAAAATCTGGGAAAGATCAGAAAATGTGAAGTGCATTTACAAGAAGCGTCAATTCCCGGTGAGTGCGTTTGTACAAACACGTTGAACTATACCTCAAGCAGTCATGGTGTGCTTAGCAAAAGTATTCACACCTCTTGAATTTTTAACAATTTGTTGCTGCACAGCCAGCATAGGTATTTTTCCCCTCTACTCCTAGATGCCCAAATGAAATTCAGTTTAACCAACTCCTCGCAAAAGTCACGTAATTGGTAAATAAACAGATCTAGCCTGTTTGTAACCAGCCATTCAAAAATGGAAATAGTATGGCACTTCCATTTTGGAAAGATGTTGCTAAAATACAGGGACATCAGACTGAGGTGAAGGTTCACCCTTCAGCCAGAGAATGACCATCCAGCTATTACTACAATGGAATAGTAGGGATCAGAGAATATTAATGTGTTAAAATGGACCAGTCCTAAACCCAGTTTAGAATTTAATCGTGGAAAATAGCTATTCACAGATGCTATTATAATATTTTGCTAGATAGATTGGGTAAAAAAAGAATAAGCTTTATTTGGCTATTTAAATACCGCAATGCACTTCAATGTGCTGCTATGGGACAATCCACCTTGGCGATGACTTAAGTAAATACAGGACATCAATTTTGCATTTTAAATTGCAAACATTTTTGAAAGCCACTTATCCTTTTCCTTCTACTTTAGAATAACGTTCTATTCTGTTCTGTCACATTAAATTGAAAAACCAACAACCAAAAACTCTTGGAATTTTGCAAGGCCCCATATATCCATATAGTTGATATTTTCAGATTCCAGCAGAATTAATGTCACAAGAACAAAAGCCATAACCAATTTCCACGGTTTCGTTTTTGCACAGTGTTCTGCCGTCTCAGTGCCGTTGACAGACGCTCCCCTGCACAAGTTCATAGTTCTGTGCTGTGAAATGACAAGTTCTTGCAGAAAATCACTTTATTTAGAAGGAAAACTTTAGAAAAGGAAACTTTGAAAAAAATATATCATCTGTACATTGTCTTGATTCCATTGAATCCCATGGGAGACCATCAGAAACGCTAATTAAATATCTGCGATACACTTTGTGATTATATCCCAAAATGTTAACATGAAAGCAGGTTGATTTACGTCTGGCTCACAATGTGATTCATAATTAAACTGGATGATGCTTCCAACAAAGGTTTTGTCTTCCCCCCCCCCCAACAGTCCGGTTTTGTAGCTCATTTTGATATACTGTAATTTCTTTTATAGATGTTGATAATAAAATATACGTTTTTGTTGTTAAAAAGGATTAATTTCCTAATTCTCAAAAAGCCCGTTGTGAGTCAGCATAACAATAAGACTATTCTTACAGTAGCTGACACACTTTTTGTGTATCTCCATGGGGACTTGGACGCCCTCCTCCTCTACTATTCTTTCTCAGTTTTTTTGTCTTTGAAAGCTTCCTTGCTGTGACATTGGTCCTGAGTTCCTTATAACAATTGTTTCATTTTTCATATAAAGGGCATCATGAGAAAAGAAGGCTTGCATTAAAATTCTAGAGCCAAACATCAGACAACTTTATAGAAAAACGTGACCCCGGGCAGGCAAGCAAATAATTAGAGTCCAGACTAGAACACCATTCATAACAAAGTCCCCCAATCTCAAAAAACCCATAATATAAATTGATTTAGCATACATTTGGTACTTTCCGTTTGTAGGGCTTGACAAATCACAACTGATGAGTCTGAATTTGTAAAAAAGTCTAGGATATTTTTTTCTGTAAAAAAAGTAATTTTGCCAGAGGAATTTAAATATATTAATACACTGTTAGTCTTCTAAACAACCCTTACATTAAAGTAATAAAAAACAGGTACACTTTTCAAATAGAATATCCATTGATTTAATCATTGATTGAATTAATGAAATTGACAACACCCCAAAACAGGAATGGTTTTGCAGATGGAAGTCACAGCCTTTTTTGTTTCCCCTCTTAAGTTTTTTGGGCTGCTATATAATACTTTAGCATTCAACCAGGGTCAGTGTCACTGCTGGTAGCACATGAGGTGATACCTGGACCCTGCAGAGATTGCATAGGCGGTCCGACTTAACACATCAATACATGCTGTTGTCAGGTTTGCTGTGTCTCCCAGCACAGTCTCAAGAGCATGGAAGAGATTTCAGGAGACAGGCAGTTACTCTGGGACAGCTGGACGGGGCCGTCGGACGTCCTTAATCCGTCAGCGGGATTTGTATCCGCTCCTTTGTGTAAGGAAGGACCGGATGAGAACTGCCAGAGCCCTACAACATGACCTCCAGCTGGCCACTGGTGTGAAAGTCCGACTAAACCATTAGAAACAGAATTCATGAGGGTATTGCTACAGCTATGTGGAACCGTGGAGCTCGCCTGGCATTTGCCAGAGAACACCAGCATTGGTGGGTTCAGCACTGGCACCCTATTCTTCTCACAGATAATAACAGGTTCACTCTGTCCTCATGTGACAGACATGAAAGGGCCTGGAGAAGCTGTGGTGAACGTTATGCTGCTGCAATATTGTTCAGCATCATCGGTCTGGTGGTGGCTCAGTGCTGGTCTGGGGAGGATCCTGACTGTCATAAGGTATCAGGATGAACGCTATATAAATATAAAACCTTTGTGTCTGGTATAGACAATTACCATTCCAGCCAATTACTGTAGGAATAGTAGAAACACATATGTGCTAAATGCTGTAAATAATAGTTTTAAAAGAGAAACTGAATCGGCTAATATTGCTATTTGCTGATTAAAGGTTTAACAAAACCATCTGTAGGATGTTGGCCTCAAAATTTAGTGGTGCATCCCTACTGTAAATAATGTAAAAACTTTGCATTTAGGTATGAATGACTAACTCAGAACAATTTATTGATGAGGTTACAGAAAATAGGAATACTACTGCAGAATTTTCTGTCATGAGTGAAAGATTCAGTATTGGTCATACTGATTAAACAAATGTTACAATTATTCCACTTGAAGAAGTACGTCTTGCTATGGAGAAGAGGCGGCTAAACAAAGAAGGTTTAGACCAATTATCAGCAGAGCCCCTGAAGTATGCTAGTCAAAGTGTCCACGTGTTGCACTCAATGTGCTTTACAGGATTTGTGAGTAACTTTATTTTACCTGATTCCTTGGTATCATTCATTTTAGTGCCAGCGTAAAATTGAGGGATAAACAATTACAGACCGGTTTCCTGGGCAAGTGTATTTTCTAAAGTTTTGGAACACATTATTTGACAAAGATTTCAAGAGCATATAATAGAGTATATACAATTTTTTTTCTTTTTAAAACTAAGCATAGTAAAGATCTATGTAGATATCCCTTGAACGAAATTGTAAGCAAAGGCAACGCAACTGTATTTACAGTCATATTTGATATAGTCATATTAGAATATGCATTTATAAGAGGCTTGTTTGTCAGATTAAACGTATCTTTTGAAAAAAACAAACAAAAAAACAACAACCTCCAAGCTGGTAATCAGCATACGTTTCATTAAGTCCCCATTCCTGCATGAAAAATGTTGCTTTTTTTATTGGTCTAGCGGACTGAGTATTGGTTGTGTGCACAAACTGAAACACTAGAGCTGCAAGTTGTACATGCAAGCTAATATGTTGGCATGTACATTTAAACGTGTACAGGTGACGTTAAAGAGGCTCTTTTTCGAGTCTGTTGAGCATATTTTGATATGGCTCACTTGTGGTGTAATTACAGGAAAGCTATAAGGGGAAAAATGCAGGTGTCATGAGCATTGTTCCAACTTTTCATGCCTTAATGAGGAGCTAGACAGTAATTAATGTGTCATTTGAATGGGTAAAAAAGTTTTATTTTTAGAGCTTTGATTGTTGCAGCACACAGTGACACAGGGTATACATCAAGGTTTTATAAACACCAGGAACATAAATCTGCAGATTTTATGATGGCTTTTTCTGCTAGAAGATGGAAGTCTAGATGTCTATGGTCCATTTTCTTCTGTGATGAAGGATAGTATTATTGAGAAACCTTAATATTACAAGCACATTATATTTAATAAGGGGCGAGTTGCCATAATGAAGAAAAATCTGATGTGTCAAAGGTTTGAACTTTTGAGGTAAGCAACCCTTCCCCTGCTCCATTAAGAAGGTCCATTTTAGCAAAAACAAAAAACAAAACAAAACCAAAAAAAAAGAAGTCTGTGATCATGTAATTCCTGCGGATGTACGTCCTATACAATAAATTGGAAACCCACTTGAACAGAAGCAGCAAAAACAAGCAGCAGATGTTTTTGGCTCCTTAAACGTAACGCATAGAAGTGTTGATCAGGAGAAGCTATATGCTTGGGAGAAAAAAAAAAACACTCCAGTTTTAATTGGCTCTAATCAAAAACTTGGTGTGTGGGGTGACAAAAGGTTATTTTAATTTGCCATAGGCAATCACTTTGATTACATAATTGTGGTATCAAAATTGTAGTTTGCAGACCAATTTGAATATTTTAATCACAGATGCATAAAAGCCGGTAAGCGACGCGTCTTACGCCGCTCAAAACTGGAGCGGCATCGCACAGAATCTGGATTAATTATTGAAAGAGATATACATTTTTAATCTAATAAGTACCAGATAAAATGATGAATAATGGACCAGTTAGCGTACGATACCATTGTTAGCTGGAACAACATGCTCTACAGCCACACGCTTTTCTCAGATTTCATACTTGTAAAGCTATTTACAGAGCAGTCCTTTTCAAGGGCCTGCTGGGTAGCAAACAGATCTCTCACACTGCTCCACTGCCATGAAAAGTCTTCAGTTGTCGGGATGAAAGCTTTTATTCTTTGTGAGAATAAAAATGGCAACTGGGTGGAGTTGATATCATTTAGAGAGGAGAACTGCTCTGGTGCTGAAATGCCGTTTCCTTTCCCACGCTGTAAAGACTAAATTGGACACAGTTATACAAAAGATACCATGATTCCTGATGGGTCAGGGGGCAAGTCAGTGGATTGTGGGAGAGGTAACTAGTCCCTCAGTCAATTTTGCAACTTAAATTTTAATAAAGGTAAACGGGAGAAGTGGATATTACCAAAAGCATGCGTTCGGCATATTCAGCCTCCTGTTTGAGCAGAAGGTTGTTCGATATTTCTACGACCTCTTCCAGGCCCTCTTTCAAACATTAGCCTGGGTGGTAAATCAGGGTGATGTCTGCTAAGTCTCGGCTGCCCTCCTTTCAAATATACTGCCATAGAAATGCACACAAAGACGATAACTTGAAATAAATCCTTATAGAAAGGAGGAATATAGCACCAGGGGAACATTTCTCAAGGAATCAGACAACATTCCCACAGTTCTGCTCTCTGCAGAACACCGTGGATTTATTTAACCATTCAAGTACATTAAAGTGACAGTTTGGAGACATAAAAAAACCTATTTATTTATTCATTGCATATCCACAGTCTTAGCTAAAAGACAGATTTAGAAAAGCTCATAAAACATACAGTTTAATCGCAGGACTTTTGTCAGGTTTCACCTAAATAATAAATAATGTCTAATTTACTTTTTTTGGTGAGCTTTTTACTCACTGTACAGCTGCTACGCGTTGGATGTTGAACAAGAAGACACAAAGGTATGAGGTCGATGGGCCACAGACGATCCTCGCTCTATTGCACAGACGTTCCACCTGACAAAGCGTATGCATTTAGACCAACACCTGCTTCAAACTGTGTACAGTGCCTTGCCAAGGCGTTCACAACCCCTGAACCTTTCCTCAGTTTGTCAAGTTGCAACCACAAACTTTAACGTGTTATACTGGCAGATTATGCGGCCTACCAGCACAATGTTTTGGATTATTGTGAGTACTGGTTTGACAACAGTTTTACGAATACAAATCTAAAAGGTGGGGCTTTGCATTCAGCGCACAGAGTCGACTCTTTGAAAAAACACCTTCCGTTGCATTTGCAGCTGCGAGTAATCGGGGTATGTTTCTATCAACTGTGAACATTTACTGACTGAGAACTTTCCACTACATCTTTGCAAAACCGATGAAGCCCAGTCAGTTCGGATAAAAAGCATTTTTTTAACCTCCATTTTCAAGATTTGTCACAAACTCTCAGTTGGTTTAGGTCTGGAATGGGCCGTTCTAACACCTGTATGTCCTTTGACCTAAACTATTCCACTGCTGCTCTGGCTGTGTTTAGGGTTGTCATCCCGCAGTAAGCTCAACCTCTTCCCCAGTTTCAAGTCTTTTTCAGCCTTCCACAGGCTCAGTTCAAGGATTGCCCTGTATTAACCTGGCCCCTGCACAGCTTGCATCACACTCCATATGAGACTTGTTATGATATTTCGTCAGTAATTCAACAATCCTTATCCTTCACCTGTCTAGTGTGGTCCTTGGTCTGTAAGATGCTGTTTGTTCACTAATAATCTCCGACAAACCTCTGAGGCCTTCCCAGAACAGCTGCATTCACCCTGAGACTAAATGACATGCAACTGGACTCTATTTGCTGACGCGGCGGTTGCCCTGGATTGTTTTGAGATATATTAGAGCAGCAGGGTCTAAATCTATAAGCACATGACACGTTTCTGGTTCTTATTTGTAAAAAGGATTGAAAACCATTCACATCTTGGTTCTGCACTAACTTGTGTTGGTCTATCACGTAAAATCCCAAATTAAATACTTTACTGAAGCACCATGACAAAATGTGAAACACATTTTAAGGGTGTGAGTACCATTTCAAGATCCCATGACCTCACACAGCATTCTTGTCCCCACAAGAATGCTGTGTGAAAGCATCCCTACAAACGCGACACTGCCACCATATTTCAACATTGGAATTGAATGTTCAGGGTGATGTACAATGTTGTTTTTGCATGACATATAGCACAATCTCATTCAGTGGATTACAGTGCTCACTGCTGATGACATGCAACTAGTATAAAGAATGAGAAGTGCAATGAATGTCCGGTGTGTTTTGGGAAAATGCTTAAAATCACTAGTGGCTTAATGTCAAAACCTCCCGGTTTCTAATTGACATGACTAGGTGGTAGGAGACAAAGGGATTTGGATAAGAAAAAAGTTAGAAACTATGACAGAATTTGCCAAAGCCTTGAGCTGCATGAATAATGAGGTTATTTTTGGGCAATTTTAAAAACCACAGGTGGGACCAGTGATGTTGGCATGCAGCTCCAGAGGAACACCGATTGCTGGTTTCAAAACATCTCTGGTTCCTAGTTAATTATTTTTTCCCCGAGATATAATCATGCCAATGCTGTAGTTAAATTCAGTCCTTCTGATCAGTGCGCCGCTGGTCCTGCTGAAAAATAATCAGTAATAATAGCAGGCCTCAAAGAGAAGCATTTCTGAGGGCATGACTTGCTTGACTGTCAAGGGAGTGTGAGAGAGTGACTGACAAGCTGTTTGGAAATACAGGCCAGGAGGTCCATTCACTGTTTGACCCACACTGCACAGAACGCTGCACATAGTGCTAATGCATGTCTATCATCTTGGCATCATTTTTCAGCTGATAAACAATTTATGCTTTTTTCTTTAACTTATCTACTCGCCTTGCTTAATTCACCTTGGGTTTAATGAAATTTTAATGTTCGAATAGGTACACAAAACCCTACAAGCATTCTGGCTTAATGTTAGGTAAGGGAAAGTAATACACAACACCAATCGATTTGTAAACAAACCATTAAAATACATTTTTATTTCCATTTGAATTAGTTTTGTCATCAGAAATTGACCGTTTGAACTCTTTTATATGTCAGTGTTTTTAAGCATAATATATATATATATATATATATATATATATATATATATATATATATATATATATATATATATATATATATATATATTTTAAATGTCTATTTGAAAATAAGACAATAAATAAGCCCTATTTACATAAAAAGGATACACTTTAGATAGACAAACACTTTATTTGTTTGAATCAACATTTCAATCAGAATGCTTGAATACATTTTTTAACCAATTAAAATATAATGAATCATAATTTGGCAATAATTCTGCATTTAATCCAGAAATATTTCAGAGCCACTAGTTAAAATACAAAAACAACAAAAAAGAAACCTGAAAAGGTCAACTATACTAGATGGTCGCGAGGAAGTCATTCTTTTCAACTTGATGCTTTGGGCTGATTAGACATTTAGCAACATGTTGCACACAAACATGTCCGAATAAAATCATACTGAAACAAATACAGTATTTGTTGTCTACTGCAAAAGCAAAATACTGTAACAATCTAATTGCATTATCTAAATCTACAACACTATAAAAGTTTTAACTGTTTTAAATTTTTCTGTTTTAATAGGCATGCTCAGAGCATTAGTTTTTGGTTTTCCTTTGAACCCACGGTGATTTTCTGCACCGGTTCTGCTCTGACTCCAATTCAAAAGAAATGATCTCCTCAGGAATAATTAGTAGCTACATACAAAAACTTGTTTGGCTGGTTAAAAAGACAGTTATTTGCTTTCTGCCACACTTTCCACCAAATCTGTTGCCAAGAAACCACTTTAAACATTTAAAACCGCTATTCTAGTTGGGCTTTAAAATTTAACCCTGTGAAGGTTAATCAAAAAATTACGACAGTAATTCTTTTCTATCTTTGTTTTTTGTTTTTTTTGTAAAGCAAGAAACCCAAAGAAATATTATTCGTGCCATCTTGATATGACACACCTGTGAGGTGGGATGGATTATCTCAGCAAAGGAGAAGTGGTCACTATCACAGATTTAGACTGGTTTGTGCTGATAAACAAACATTTAGACTGGTTTGTGAACAATATGTGAGGTAAATGGTGATATTGTGTATGTGGAAAAAGTTTTAGATCTTAAAGTTCATCTCATAAAAGATGGGAGCAAAACCAAAAGTGTTGCCTTTATATTTTTGTTGAGTATAGGTTATCCCTATTACTTGAACAACTTTTGTGACTACTCTTTTTCCTTCCACTCAACTTACTGGTGATATGCTTGGATTCAGCACTCTGCAAACAGAAGGTTTCTTTAGTAAGGGCCATTTGTGGTTTATCTTTGCGGAGGGAGAAATTTACTCGTCCATTAGCAATGATTGTCTCTTTAACAACTGTGCAGTGTTCTCAATGATGGTGCAGTACATAAACATCCCCAGGAAATAACAGAATTTCAGGTTTTTGTTGGTTGTGAGCCATAATTATCAAAATTAACAGAAAAAAATGCATTGACATCTATCACTTTGTATGTAGTGGAACTGTTCAAAATAGGTTCAAGTTTTTTATTTTATTTTAAATCAATTAACTTAATGATTTTTTTAAGATACCCTTGCATTTCATCACACTTAAGCTCACATAGCGCTTATGAAAAAGGTGTTAATTTAAGGTCTATTAGCTTCTGTTTAACAATTAGCATTTTTTAGTCTTTTAGTCCTGTCACTTATTAGATCAAACGTTTTATTACAATTCCCATAGCTCCTGGGATGGTGGTGATATTAGTGGAGAGTGAACCTAACTGTATTTAATGATCACATTTAGAACTCACTGATTGTTACATCTAATTTTTATAATAATAATAATAATAATGACAATGCAGGGAATTTAAACGAATCCCCAGAAACTAACTGCCCACAAACAATGAAAAAAATCCATGTGAAATAAAGACCGGGTTTTCACAGTCAAAAACAAACTCTAGCTTGCATCCTGAAGTGTGTTCATAATTTCACTCCTATCTTCACGTGTCTTAAAGGCATTCACCCTGCATGATGTTGCCACCTGCTTCCACTAAATTTCCAATACCTGCTTAGAATGAGGCACAAGGGGATGCCATTAGCATTAGCACCCCAGCAAGAAACTCACAGTCAGGGAGCAAAGGATCCAGGTGCAAGCTGCACCACACTGATCATAAGTATATAGGAAGAATGATGCAGTTGTGTACATTTCTAATCTCTTAGTCCACAGCTGTTAGCTTTTATAACTTTTGATTGTGCAGGTGTTTGTATTTCCCTCTGATGAATTAATATCTTTTGATTTTTTGACAGTTTTTCATTTTCTTTTTGTTAAAGAGCAGCACTTACACTACACACAGGCAGCAGTTGAGAAGATTTCATGGAAACAATTTTCACTTGCTCTATTATGTGACATCTGTTGCTGCGACCTGTACCTGAGGTTCATAAGTGACACTGACATTGAACATCACAAAGCTGGAATTGCTTGCTTTTTAAAAATAAAGACTTCATCTTAATATCCATTATGCGTTACTGAACAATGACGAGCCACCTACTTGGTTTCCAATTTATATTCCTATGTGCCTTAATAAACAGAGAGCCACATGAAAAGTGAATGGCACCAAAATAACTAAAACTGGACCTTTGATAAAAATCTCCATTCATCCCATTATGCTGTGGCAGCGCAATCTACGGATACCAACACAATGAGCAGATCTCTGCGAACTGCCGATGACCCCGGCACAATGTGCGGTTCAAAAGGATACTGCAGTAACGCATATTCATCATGCAGATAATTGCACGGCTCACACTGTCCCACATGACAAGCCAATGTGACCACCGGCTCTTAATTGGTATTCTTAAACCTATTCATATTCCAATATTCATGGCGCCCTTTCTCATTTCCTGTTTAATAAATTCAACTGTTAATTGATAGCGTCATAACACAATGAAGAAGGCATTTGGAGCAGCTATTTTCTAGATTACCAAAGGTTAAAGAGCAGCATGCACAGTTAATGCATACTTAAAAAGACGAGCCAAATTGCTGGAAAGTGGGGAGTGATGGCAGACTGATTAGGTCAACTATTGGAGATAAAAAGATGGAGGTAAAACAGTCCTACTTGTTGGATGACAAAGCCATATCATAAAAAGAAAAAGCTTTAGAAAAAACACACAGTTGCTTTAGTTAGAAATAATTTTGAGCAATGAAGCATAATATTGAAGATTTGGCCTTATTCTCTGTTTTTAGTATGTTTTCTTTCATTCAGGAGATCATCGGTTGGACATAAAGTTATGGAGGACAGAATTGCTGAGTTGTTTCAACAACCACAACACTAACACTGATTTTAATGAGCTTGTACTATCATATTAATAGTAATGTAGTAAATAAGTGATTCATGGACATGAACCTGTTTGATACAGTTAAACCCAAAATTACTCTTACCACAGACAGACTTAGGTTCAAAGTGATCTTTTAATTATATTAATATGTTTTTTTTTCCCTCACTGGAAGTAATATTAATGTTAGAATAGTCCAGCTAGAGCTTCAACTGAGAATTTGTGGAGGGAGTTAAGAAGAATTAGGGTTATGGCAAGGAAATAATTGGAGCTCGTCACCACCGATAGGTCATGGAAGTAACAGTACAAATGTGCAAAAAACTGTTTTTAAGAAAGGTTTGAAAGCTGTAATGCCAGAACAGAATTTTTAGTTCATTATTGACTAAGGTAAAAGTAATTTTTTCCCCTGCCATTTTTATTAGTACATAAATAAATAAGTGTGTTTAAATCTATACAGCTTTTACATTGATGAATAAACCTTGAAAGATGCGTGTCCTACTTCTAATCAGAAACAAACTTCTTTGTTTGATGAAAATATATATAGATTTTTTTATCTAAATCCGCCAAAGGTATGAATATTTTTACACTTAACTGGCACTCATTTGTATAAGTACAATTGAATCCTTTTACATGAAAGAATAAAGTTATTGCTCATATTATTTCTCACTACAGTCAGAGAACTGCCACAAGTGTAGCACAGTAGCTAATTACTAAAACACCTCAGCAGTCCAGTGCAGCTTAATTCACCCAGATCCTGTAGTTCAACTAATATTCCACTCTTACTGCACGTTCCACCAAGTGTGCAGTCTTATGCATACATTTTGACTTTCCACAAGTTGTTCTGTATTTTTTTTATTATTTTGTCTCCTTCTGAAAATTCTCAGATAAGCTAAGCTACTCTGCTGTTATTATTTAAATTTTTGCTTTGTTAACCGAATGCTATAGACATTACTGTGTTTCATAATTAAAAGCAGTTATAAGAGCCCCTTAATGAAACATTAGGTTATTGATTTTTATTGTGTCTAACCTAGAAAATACGTTGTCGTATGCAATATCTTGTTTTTTTTTTCGGTCAAGATCCACATCTCATTATCCATAGATAGGGGTCTAAACATCATAAATAATACACCTTGAATGTTTCCTCATTGTATTTTGGAGACGCCTGCTCCATTACCTATCAGAAACAAACTTCTTTGCGGAAAGAAAATAAATATAAATATAAATCAGATTAGATTACTACAAACTGATTAACTCTACATGGACATTACTCCATCCACGGTCACTTGCTTGATTTTTATGTCCGGTCGTTCCAGTCTAAATTCCTTTATCCAGCAAACGCCTCATGAAATTACGATTTTTGTGAATAAATGACAGAATGATGGATCAATGCGCCATTTTCTCCTGTCCTGCCCTTTTGTTGTTTAACTCTTTCATTTGCATCCGTATGTTTGAGAGACATTAGCGTCTTTGCATCTAAGCTGTAACCAATTAGAGGCCAGAGTGAAGTCACATGTAAGCCAAAAGTCAGACACATTTTATGAAGTGAACAGATGTAATAATTACTTTTTATTTTTCCAATTTATAGTTATTCTTTTTACACTTTTTTATGGCTATTTTAATGGTGGGCAGCAGCCACAGTTTACAAGCCGCCACTGGTAAGAACAATCACAGATGAAAGCTTGTGTGATTTGTATGATATCCTAAGAAACTTTAAAGCTGTCCTTGCAACATTTTAACAAGTTAAGGCACATATTAAACTAATATTGATTGTGATTAATGCTGTAGATTGCAGGTAAAAGCTGATGGGAACATATTTTGAGATTTGGTCAGATGGTGCAACTAATTTCACAGATACAGAGGACGGAAAACTAAATTTGTGTCCAAGAACTGGAAGTATTCTTTTATTCTCCCGGGCTGGCTTGCTAACTCTGTTTATGCATAAAAAGGTGTGCGGCAGTATTTTATGCCATCACGGCTCTTTTACAAGAAGAATAAAGCGAGCCAATAAAACTGGAAGAGATAAAAGCAAATATCTGATCTCAGAAATGTCATACAGCTCAATAAAACAGATTTCAGAACATTTAAATAGGATGTAAAAATAACTCTCAGAAACATGTTTTAGATTTTTGAGCCTGCTTGTAATTTTGTTACAGTTCATGGTTGTTATGAAGTATTAGAAGAAAAAAAAAAACGCAGTTGAAGTGAATATGCCTTGGAGCACGGAGACAGAAGGTAGACAACATATGAGTTCATGTTAACCTAATTCATTGCTAATGGTTACGTAAGATTTTTTTCCCCTCCTTTTCACCCATGCAGGCTGTGTCTGCATCATGTTTGCAAGAAAATAATTTTTTTACTCTAAAAAGAAAAAATGTATAAAGAGCTTAGTGATGAAATAAATATTTATTGACTCACCTGCTAATGAAAAAACCCGAGTGAATAGAAAATCTTTGATTCAGCTGAGAGAAGTGACAGCCCTACTGAAGCGAACCAGGCAAAAGCTTGATACAGTGTGAAAGGCACTTCATATTGATCGTCCTTTGGAAAAAAAAAGCGAATCCTCATCGTAACTCAGGAGAAAAAAGCCAACATGGCATAAGCACTCAGACCCCTTGAACCTATTCAGATTTTATTACCTGAAAACCACAAACATCTATTGAGATTTGATGTGAGAAACAAACACAAAATGGTGCATAATTGTAAAGTGGAGGGAAGATGATACATCATTTTCAATATTTTTGTTGCATGTATGGTAGGCATTTGTATTTAGCCTTCTTAAACCTGAAACCTTTGGATAGACTAAATGCAGCATACTCTCTTCAAAATTCACCTTGTTTATCAATAGCTTCCGCCTGTGAGTAATTTAACCTCAGTATAAATAATGTGCTTCTGTGAAGGCCTAAGAGGTTTGTTGACCAGTAAATAAATGGATAAAGTTGTGAAAAAGTTTAAAGTAGTGTAAAGCAATAGAACAATGTCCTAAGCTCTCTTAGCACTGTTCTTAGCATTTGGTGAAAATGGAAAAAGGTCGCGACCATTTGCAAATCTACCAATATAGCCGTTCCACCTAAAATGGCAGAAAGAGTAAGGAGAACATTAATCAGAAGGACTCTTGAGGAGCAGGTGGAGAAAATAAATCTGTTTACAAGACAATTAGCACTTATGGATTGTTCTTAACCTGGCCTTTACCTCAAGAAGAAAGCCGTTGTTGAAAGAAAAGTTTAAGTTATTTGCAGTTTGCCAGAAGCCCTAGAAAGCCAAGATGTTGAGGGGATTCGTTTGGTGGCCTTAGGATTGCGTCTCTGCTATTCGCGAATGACGTGGTCCTATTGGCTTCATCAGGGCGTGATCTGCAGCTCTCACTGGAGCGGTTCGCAGCCGAGTGCGAAGCGGCCGTGAAGAAAATCAGTGCTTCCAAATCCAAGATCATGGTCTTGAACCGGAAAAGGGTAGAGTGCCTTCTCCAGGTTGGGGAGAATGTGCTGCCCCTAGTGGAGGAGTTCAAGTATCTTGGGGTCTTGGGGTTCCCAAATGAGAGAAAGATTTAACAGGGGAAGATGGAGCGGGAGATCGACAGGCGGATTGGTGCAGCGTCTGCTGTGAAGCGGGCGCTGTACCAATCCGTTGTGGTGAAGAGAGAGCTGAGCCAAAAGGCGAAGCTCTCGATTTACCGGTCGATCTACGTTCCTACCCTCATCTATGGTCACAAGCTTTGGGTCATGACCGAAAGAACGAGATCCCGGATACAAGCGGCTGAAATGAGTTTTCTCCGTAGTGTGTCTGGGCTCTCCCTTAGAGATAGGGTGAGGAGCTCAGTCATCCGGGGAGGACTCAGAGTAGAGCCGCTGCTCCTCCACGTCGAGAGGAGCCAGTTGAGGTGGCTCGGGCATCTGGTTAGGATGCCTCCTGGACGCCTCCCTGGTGAGGTGTTACGGGCACGTCCCACCGGGAGGAGGCCCAGGGGAAGACCCAGGACACGCTGGAGGGACTATGTCTCCCGGCTGACCTGGGAACGCCTTGGGATTCCTCCTGAGGAGCTGGCCCAAGTGGCTGGGGAGAGGGACGTCTGGGCCTCCCTACTGAAGCTGCTACTCCCGCGACCCGACCTCAGCGGAAGAAGACGGACGGACAGAAGCCCTGTAGAGGACACTGAAAATGTGTGGCCGAAGGTTATTTGGTCAGATAAGATCAATCTTTAACTTTCTGGCCTTCATGCAAACCAGTATTTGTGTAAACCATTATCATTACACCACATAACCCTGAACACACTATCAGTAGCTACTTTTAAATGGACAAAAGCAATCGGAATAAAGGGCCCATCGGAACAAGAATACGTCATGTAAACACGTCGATTGGAATATTGTGATCAGATTAACCTCAATCGGAATGAAATTGTAATCCAAATGGTTTATGCCAATTGACAATTCGATCCACATGCATGTAAACGCCTGTCAGGATCAAGTTTTCTGAGTGAGGCAAGCTGACCTGAGTGTGCATGTGTGTCCCACATTAACGTCACGTATTTGTGCTTTGACGGGGAAATATGTCAGGGAGCGAAACTGGCTATGCACCCAATCCAACCTTTTCTATTTGAAACATTAAAAGAGCTCCAAATTATTATTTATTCAGCAACATTTCAGCCATAATTAGCACCTGGTGCAAATCCAGCCTTGTCGGATAGAAAACAAACGTATACTACTTCTTTGTTTGCTATTTTTTGTTACTCAGCAAAAACGGAAATACTTCTTCCGTGTTTTTTTTAGGGAAATTTGATAACTTGGCATGTCAGAAAGGTTTTATTCTGAATAAAGCCAGGTGCATATAATTAATTGATTGTGTGCCCATATAAACGGTACAATCTGATTATTTTTTGTTATTTAATCCAAATACATTTCGTGCATGTAAACATAGCTACTGACACGGTGAGGCATGGCGGTTGCAATGTCATGGTGTGGGCATACTTGAGCACTACTTTGTGTAGGTTGGTTACAAACCCCCAAAATACACTAAGTCTTGTGCTTGTAACATAGTAATTTGTGAAACAGCTAAAGGAGTATTGACTATTAATGCAGCACAATGTGCCACAGTGCTTGCTTAAATATAAGACAGATTTTTAATGACATACATAAAAAAAATCTATCATCAGTTTAAGAGTTTTTCAAATGTTTTCAGTCAATTAAAATAAAACAGGAAAATCGCATCGCAAAGAAGGAATCAGTCTAATGCACAAAACAAAGAATACAAAATTCCACTTTTTGACCAGCAGGCAAAACACTTTGTGTGGTAAACATTTAACGCCGCACATCACCCTAAATACACCAATCCTAACATTAAACATGATGGGGAAAACATCATACTGAGGGGATTCCTTTCTTCACCAGGGACAGGGATGCTGGTCAATGTTGATAGGAAAAAGTCAAAAAAGAAAACCTGTTAGAGGCGGCAAAAGTCTAAAGGCTAGGGCTACTTTAGCAAAGTTCTGTTCATGGAAATAATGCCAATGAAAACTTGAAGGCAACCTTTTGGTCTGCTGTGGAAAAGTTAGCTTTGTTCAAAATCAGGCAAAGCGGAAGTCCATCACGGAGCTGCAAGTATCCCACTGAGCCTAGAGACAACATATGTAGCTGGAACCATTCATGCTTGTTTGTGCAGCAAAACATTACATAAATTGACCTAAGAAAACTCCACCATTGCGGCCTTGCTAGAATTTAGTAATATTTACATAAAAATTTGATTTTTGTAAATGCAAGCCTCAGGGCACATATTATAAAACATATAATGTTTAGTAGACAAATAACAAGACTCTTGTATTCATCATAAATTATTATATAATCTATGTACAAAAATGTCAGCTACAGCTTTTAATGCTAATCAAACCTAATTCAAAATACTTTTCAATATTGATACAGACATCAAATTGAATATTTTATTCCTCAGAGTCAATGTGAGTCAGGCCACAGTCAAATTAGTCTAATGCAGAGAAGAAAAGCTTGACAAATGGACCTGTTTGTATAAAAAAAATAATGAAATAGGGTGCATTGCCACACTTTCATTGAAGTCCCTGGCTGGGTAAGTTAATGTGTGTGGAAAGCACATATTTTACAATCACAACCAATCCCGTTTTTAAAAGATGGAAAAACAATTTCTGTGTTGGTTTCTACAAAGGGTAAACTACCTCTGCCTGTCCTGAACCACACCAATTAAAGAGTGAGGGAAAATAACATTTGGGGGGGGGGAGTATTGGGTCATGTAGGAACATCATTTCTAACCACTCTGTATGGTGCTGGTAAATCTTGTAAATGAGGTGTAATCAGTCACAGTATGTCCTCATTTCTGGACTAATTTTTTTCTGCAGCATGTCTTATCATGTAGAAATGTTGCTGTATTTTTCAGTGACACCGTTTCAAATTCCTGCTGGGTGGTACATCTCAGCACCTTAAATAATCCGTTTGGGCTAAAAGGTGACCTGGTACAGTACCTGACACATGTTCCTCCATTGCGACAGGGAAGGTGTTGGCAGACAGGCGGGTCACAGTTCTTGATGTTCCTCCCCCTCACTGCTTCACCCACCAGGTCAATCTCCTTCAAGTTGACCTGAAATTCCTTGATGCAGCCAATGAATCTTCTTGCTTCTTTTCCTCTCTCATCATGCATCTCCCAGTGGGATGAAACATCCCCAAGAAATATGGGTCCAAAGGTTCTCTGCAAGAAACAAAAAAAAAAAGAAAAAAAATCAGTGAGCTGATTTATCCTTCAATAAATTAGGCTTTGAAGTTAGGAAAGGTGTATATAACGGAATGTATCCTAATCAGTTGAAGCCCAATGTCTATTAGGATGAACATGAAAGATACAATCTTCTGATAGATTCAGCATATTGTGGCCTAACATAAATTACAAAAGAACCTAATTTTCATAAACTGAATTAAAATTTCCCTTTCTGCATCTATTGGCATAGAACTGTCATTTTAAATCCTAAAATATATCTTGTAAGCTTTTTTAGTTCCCCAAGTTATGACATAAGCAGTCTCATCCTCAGTAAGAAGAGGATTTCAGCTTTCCAGGGTATTTGATTCACTTGATGTTGAATGTTTGAATCAGTGATTCTCCTCAAAATTAACAAGCAATACACATATACCTCTATATATGCGCGCGTGTGTGTGTGTGTGTGTGTGTGTGTGTGTGTGTGTGTGTGTGTGTATAAAATAAGGAAAAAACAACAACATTACCTGCTAACTTTGATGCAACATTTAAACACGACTGATTATGATACATTCTGGGAACTCTCTGCTTATCCTAGCATAACCTTTAGCTTAATGAGTAAAATTGATTCTGCTGCCAAAGCGGTGCAACATAATTAGGAGAAATACTCTTATTTGTAGTTCAGTTATAAAGGCTTTTTTTTTCTTCTTAGAGTTGTTTGGGTAATGATTTTTCCCCAAAGATATGTTCATCCACAGATTTTCTACACCGATTTTCCCAAATGACAAGAGAGGGTTTAAAATAGAACTCAACTGTGCCAAAACTGAGTATTGAGCCATATTACGTTTACACTGGTGCAGAAATTGAAAAAGCTTATCCGTTTTTTTTTTTGTTGATAAGTCACTCAATGCTGATTTCACTTGTATCAAGCATTAAAAAGGCACTGAAAATAAAGACTGTGAAAGGAATGAACAAAGCAGTGCCATTTACTCCATACTGAACAGCTCTTTTGCACTTTTGATTTCTTTTTTTCAAAAAAGCAGTGTGCAATCATATCCTGGTAATTTGCCTTTAATAATAGGGGGCAGCAAGGCAGATGTTTCTTATTGCACCTTACCCAACATGGCCAATAAAGAAAGATCTGCATCCTTTATATTGGATTATATCTAAATAAAATACCACAAAAAATTACCACAAGCGTGGTTTCTTTCAACAAAATCTGTGTAACACATAATGCGGGACAATACCAAACAATATGCCTTGGCTATAATTTACATAAATATTGGCTGCTGTTCTTCCAAATGCAGACATAATGCTGCATTTAAATATGGACGAGCTACCACTCTGCATATGGATGCTATTTGCTCACCCATTTGCAGCTGCTGGTTTTTTAAGTTTGGTTTGTTGATCCAAAATCCTTTATCTGCTTTTTTTTTCCTCTGGCAAGTTGTTGTGTGACTCTTCAGTTTGCATCCATGCCTTTAAACAACATTTGCTCCTGGGCATCCGAGCTGCCAGGGATGTGAGTTTGATTGAGAGCTATCAAGAATCAGACAGGAGGAAGAATGACACAAATGGCGCTGACTGGTCACGTGTGCAGAGACCTGCGCCCCAAGGAAAATGTTTAAGTAACCAAATACAAGCCAACATGAAATCATGTGGAAGTGTTAGGGTGTACATAGACACTAATTTGTCCAGTTACTGATGGCATTGAAACATTAATATTAGGAGGCCTATGCAAAAAACAAATGCAAGTAAACCCAAAATGGAATGGGAATGCTGAAAGATCTAAAGTCAGACACAGATGTGATAACTACTTTTTATCTTGTAATTTATGATTACTGTGTCTACACTTTTTTTTCCTGGAGTTTTGATATGGGCCGTACCCTAGTGCCCCCCCCTCCCCCAATTGACAAGCCACCTCTGGATGTCAAACTGTGTTGTAATATTTAAAATTCTTGGTAAGTGGGCCACGCTTTAAGAACTGACATGCCCCCTTCTTCTGTTTTTGCTTTTCTGGTACACACAAGTGTTTCACATTAAACACCCGTTAATATTAGACAATTATAATGCAAGTAAATACAAACAGAGTTTTCAAAAGAGGATTTCAAAAACAGAGGGAAAAAGGCAATCCAAATGAATTTGTTCCTAAGTGAAAAAGTACGGTCATTTTGTCCTGGACCTTATAATTGCTTGTGCCACCCTTGGCAGCTGACTATGACCTTTAATTTTAGTCCAATCTTCTTTACAAAAATGTTTGAATTCAGCCACACTAGAGGATTATTGTTTAAGGTCATAGCAAGGCTTCTCAGGTGACTTTGAATCTCAACTTTGACTAGGCCACTCCAAAACCTTATTTTTTGCTTGTCGTAGGGCTGCTGCATAGCCTAGGTGTGCTTGAGCTAAAGGTCATGAACTGATGGCTGGATTTTCTCATCTGTTTTTTTTTTTTTTTGTAAAGGACATAATTCAAGTTATATCAACTATATCAAGTATTTCAGGTTCCTCAAGCAGCAAAGCTGTCACAGACCACCATGTTTGACTGTCAGTTCTGAAATGCTGTATAGCCTTTATACCTAATGTAAACGCATGCACACCTTCTAAAAAGATTTTTTGTTTGTCGCATCAGTCTAAAGAATATTTCCCCCATAACTCCTGGGATCCTCAAATGTTTGGCAAATCTTTTGTGGTCTTTTTAAATAGCTGTGACTTTCTGCTTCAAACTCCTTCATAGAAACCATTTTTGCCCAGGCTCTTTTTTTATTGTTGAATTTCAAACACTGGCGTTAACTGAGGCATGTGAGGCCTGTGGTGCTTTAGATGTTGTTTGGGCTTCTTTTCTGACCTCTTGGATAAGTCACTGATGCCCTCTTGGAGACCAGCCACTCCTGGGCAGGTTCACAACTGTTCCATGTTTTTCCATTTGAGAATAAAGACTCTTGTTGATTTTCACTGGAGGGCCTAAAGTAGGGTGACCAAACGTCCGTATTTCCCGGGACATGTCCGTATTTCACGTCCTGTCCCGGGCGTCCCGGGTTTTTTTTATAAAGTGAGGAAATGTCCTGTTTTTTTCCAGCTATTACCTTCATTGGTACGTCACGCTGCGTGTGACGTAATCCCTGAGCCGCGTCAGTGTGGGCAGCCCTGTTATTAATCAGAAGATAGAGTCCTCCCTCGCGCTTGTCGGCCGCGCTTGCCTCTCAACCCCCCCCCCCCCCCCCCCCTTGGCCGCGTTCGCTGTATAACCCCCCCCCCCCCCCCCTACGAGGTGTCCTGGCTTTCCCAAATGAAAATATGGTCACCCTAGCCTAAAGCTTCAGCAATGGCTTTGTAACCATTTCCAAACTATAGATAGATGTCTATGACTTTGTCTCGTATTTGTTCTTGAATTTCCGTATATATTTTCCCCCCAATAATGTTGACAAATAGCTTCGATTTCACTTTTTCACAATCTGTCAGGTTACGTTGATATTTTTTCCCCCCATCAATAAGTGAAATCAAAATTGGAAAACTCGTATTGTGCTTATGTTTTTTTTCCAATGTAGATGTTTCTCAGAATTTGAAACATGTCAATGTAAAAGAAAAGGGAAAACAATACAAAATCTGTAGCTTACAAATTATTTTTTCCACAGCATTTCAACTAAGAAATGGAAAAAAGATCTCTTTAGAAAAATACCAAGCAGCCTTCAGAAACAAATTCCAATAAGTTAGTGTGTATGCTAAAGTTTCCACTATGAGATGAACACAATACCAGTTCATGTCACAAATCTTTGTACCTTGTTTATACATAAAAAAATAATATATATATATATATATATATATATATATATATATATATATATATATATATATATATATATATATATATATATATATATATATTGCTCTAAATACTTTCAGGTACAAAAAAGCCTTTGAAACAGTTGAAAAACTATTCAGCATTTAGGAAACAAAAGAAAAACATCTAGAAAGAATGAAAGAATGTCTTCTTTAGTAAACTCTAAAATATTGTATTATCTTCATATCTTAAACATACACATTATTTTGATTGGTTCTAAAATACTGTACACATATTTTGACTTTTATTTCTAAATAGAACACTACATCTGCTTGGTAATGCGGAGATAAATTATGCTCAATAGCAATGTAAAAATAATGTAAAACTGATACACATCTGACCAATAAGGTGACGTTTACATGTGAATTTACACTAATACAACAAGTATCAGTTTTACTCTTGCTTTCCCATTGTAGTTTAGACATTTCCCAGAAATTGTTAAATGGTCATTGTTTTCAACGCTACTCCCTTCTTCATTCATCTTTATATCAAGTGTAATATTTCAATATCATAACTGCCTGTACTAAATCGAAGCACTCATGTCAGTATGTATGTCTTTATATTGCTTTAAGAATGGCATTCATCAGGATTTTATGCTGCTGGTCCTGAAAAATTGATGGACAGCTGCAGAGGAGGTGTTTAGTGAAGGAATGGTGAAGTGTTGAAGTGTTGGACCACATAATCATTTAGGACATTGGCTTTAATGCAAGCTTTCGGTGACATAACCACTGCTTATCTGAAAGCTCATATACATAGATGACAGGGTTCACGGGAGCTCCATTGTACAGTCACCACATGGTTAAGAGCCCTGAGAGTAACTTTAATAAAGCTTAAGAGTCAAATAAACGAAGCTACGGTGCGGGGAAAGTTTTACAATGAGCAAGCCTTTATTTGTGCGATACAATCAGCTATGAGCTGCTAGAGTTGCATAATGACGATGGGCTGCTGAATGAATTTATGGTCCCTTCAAATATGTTTACCATGTTTATGAGACGAGTCCATTTGAAATGCTCACTTATGCAATATTCATGACTTTGTAAGTGGACCAACAGCAACTGAGTTCATAAGAGCCGTATGCTCATTTTTGAATTTTATTTTAAGGCAGCGCTTATGAGTATGCTATGCATCAAAGCTGCATGGCTAACCAAATCCTCATCTGCACAAATACATAAAATAAACAAATGTTCATACAAATCTTGACTGCATGTGAAAATATCTGCCATATTTCCAAAGTTCCAAGGTTTGCATTCTCAAAGAGAACGTCTTGATTTCAGCACCAAAATGTGCAAAAACAGTTTTCATGTCACATTTCCCTGAACTAAGGACCATTAGCCATAGATTCAGCTGCTCAAAATATAAATATATCGTTCTAGCAATACCGGTGTGTGCAATATTATCATCACAAAGACTATTTGAAATACAATAATTCTTTCACAAATTTGTCTTGAGTTCATACTGTGCATGCCATTGATATTTGAGTCTGTAGCATTTAGATTCCCTGATCTAATACAGATCAAAGTTCCCAATATGCTTAATGCTAGAGAGAGTTAGAAGTGCAATTTAAAAAGAGGGGTAAGAAACATTTGGATATATTACAAGTAATAGCTGCATTGAGTTGTTTTCTCGTATGATGCAGTCCTAGTCATAGACGTCCGGTGATGAGTGATGAGTCTGCGACACTGGTAAAATCAGTTGATTAATGATTGCTTTAAACTTGTTCTCTTAAACGTTTTTCAAGCATTAGTAGCTAATATAAATTGTGTTGTTATATAGTACTTCTCTGGTTATAGTATCCATTCCAAAGTTATTTCACTATAAGTAATGCAATACAAAAAATTGCTAATATATTTTAAATGGATAGAATCTGACAGCCCTGACTGAATTCTATTTGAATCTAATTGAAGTAAATTAATAATTGAGCTGGATTATGTATAACCAGATATAATTTAGACCTGCTTGTATTGTGAATGCTAACTCAGGATGAGGATCTGCTTTACATTTGGTGCCTCATTAAAATCTGCTGGGCTTACTTGTATGGATCAATTTTAGAAGAGACACGCTGATCAGAAGACTTGTTGCTGATTCTTGATCTCTGATTTTGTAAAGCTCAGAATTTCTGCTTGTTGGATAAGTTAAAAATATTATTCTGGTCACAACATATTTATTACAAAATTACAGAGTTATATCTATCTGCCTCCCTGGACATCAAATGCAGTAAAATACTTTAGATTAATATCAGATAGCCGTATATTTAAATCTAACTTAAGAGATTTAAGTCACTAAAGATATTCTAATGGTCTCAAATAATGGACTTGTGTCAGTAATTGTTCCGTTTGTGGAAAGTGGAAAGGAGCATTTAAAATGCTCCTTTCCACTTATAAAGCCCTTAATAATCAAGCTACATCATATATCAAAGATTTGATTACCCTGTATGTTCCTAACAGAGCACTTCGCTCTCAGACTGCAGGTCTACTGGTGGTTCTAGAGTCTCTAAAAGTAGAATGGGAGGCAGATCCTTTAATTATCAGGCTCCAACTCCCACTTTTTTTGGGAACCACCTCCCAGATTTGGTCCATGAGGCAGACATCCCGTCTACTCTTAAGACTAGGCTTGGAATTTTCCTTTTTGACAAAGCTTATAGTTAGACCGGCTTAGGTTATCCTGAGTTATCTCTGTAGTTATGCTGTCATAGGCTTAGGCTACTGGAGGACATCAATATCTATCTCTCTCACTCTGCTGAGTTCTCCTACTGTTCTCCAACTTTGGATTATTTGTTGGTATTTTAACTTTATGTTCTCAATGTCTTTTTTCATAGCAGGTACATCTGGCCTGGTATTCTGTTCAGCTGCGACACCATCCACGGGGAAGATCATCTGTCATTACCCTCTAACATCGAAAAGATTCCTAGCTCAACATGTGCTTCTGTGTTCTTTTGTGTCTTTGCTCTGTCTTCTTAAACCCCCAGTCGGTCATGGTTCACACTGAGCCTGGTTCTGCTGGAGGTTTTTCTTTCCTGTTAAAGGGGAGTTTTCCTCTCCACTGTCGCTTCACGCCTGCTCAGTATGAGGGATTGCTGCAAAGCTAACAACATTGCAGATTGGTTGTCCACTGTGGCTCTACGTTCTTTGAGGAGGAGTTAATTCTGCTTGTCAAGACTTGATGCAATCTGCTGGGCTTCCTTAGGTATTAAACCTTTTGACCAATCTGCTCACAGGATAGAGACCTTATATATATATCTCAAATAGTAAAAAACTCTTGATTTACTGTCAAGATATGTTAAATTGTTGAATCATTTATTTTCTGTGCTCTATTAGATAAAACTTAGAAGATACATTATCACAGTTTTTGTGGGAGTCTACTACACCTTTTTGCAGTTACACAGGATTTTACTACTATTCAAAACAAAAATGAAACATGACCGCATGATTGACTTTTTAAACTGACGTCAGCATCTTAAATTAGCAGTTAGAATACATTTAAACATCAGTGATTTTGGGTATCCCTTGAGAGATGGTAAACACTTAGCTTATCTGTAAGATTTCTGATAGACCACCAACATTTCCAAATCCAGCATGTTTCATAACATCTGACGCATAAAGCTCAAAATAATAAAACAGAGGAATGTTGTTGAAATATACTCAGCCTCCCTGCTATCTGCTGACATCCCTCCCTCTGTGTGAGTTAAAATGTTGCCTAGATTAATATGACAGTAGAAAACATGATTTCCTTACTGCAAGTTTCTGAGTGCTTTTTGGTGCTTTCTCTAACTAATTTTTTAGAGAGCTCAGTCATCTTGAAAATAGACATTTGAGTGTTTTTTCTCTCTGTAAAAACGTCCACACTGAAAAGTGTTGTTGTTTGCACACCTTCTAGTGCTAATATGGGGTGCATTGACTGACCATAAATAAATAGATAAATAAATAAAAATAAATCACACACAAGGAATAGACAAACGTAACTACCCAATTCGGCTCACCAGATAATTTATCTTTGTCTCTCTGCTTTTTTAAATATTACAATCAACTAGATTTGATTGCATTATAATCAGTTCTGAATCTGAATAAAAGTATGATTGAATTGTATTGGAATGTAGTAGATTTCTTTGTATTGAATTTTGGCTAAATATTAAAGGTGCTATGACATTAAAGTATTAATGTACTTGATATTGCTGCATATGTAAATTTTCCCAATTTTTTTTTTTTTAAATTTACCTTAAGCTTATGGTTTTGTCAGGTCAAATGTCCCTCTGCTGTAAAAGGGTTGGTTGCAGTAATGATATGCTATTCTATCAAGATGACTTCACTCTGAATGGCAACAACCATATTTGGGAAAAACGGCCACCCCACACCACTTTCCCCCTCCATCCACGGCTCCCTTACTGGCGCAACACTCCGTAACAAATCAGTATTATGGTTTTATGGCTGGTTAAAGTGTTTGTGTTGCAGGATGTCGGACAGGCAAGGCCAAGCTGACCAAAGGCTTTAACCTGGCTGCGTGATTCAACACAGTAGACCTCCCTGCCGCAACACAGGAATATACAGCTGGGATTTAGTTCTTCCCCTGTGGAGGAGAGCTCGCTGTCCCAGGCAGTGACAGGAAAATCATGGTTCTGACAGTGGTTCATCTTCAGTCAGTCAACTGGATTTTTCAGTTACAAACACACCTATTTACATTTGACAGCTTTTAGAAATGAAATACACTTAGGGGTCATGACAATGGTCGCTACCTTCAATGTTGGTACAGAAGTTTTTTTTGTTTTTTTTTAAAGCCATTTGTTCAAAAACCAAGACGGGAATTCCACCACAGGAAACCATGTTCAGTAAAATCCCCATAAATGAACTTCAGCCCCTCTCCTGTCTTTCTCTTGTCTTTTGGGAGTAACTGGAACTTTCATGCATTTTAGACCACCCTTGGACATATCAGCTCTCCTTTTTGGTAAACGCTGGGAAGTTAGTTTGAGGCTGAATATGGGATATTTGCGCTCCATGGCTTCTGCGGTGACTGTCTCAGACCGGCTGATCTGGGGCTGCCATGTGGAAGCTCCTCCACCTTCCTCCTCTCGAGTGGAGCAGGCAGACATGCTAGCACAACTTCCAGCCAGTGCATCAGCTTGGGTAGAGGTGGGGAGGGAGGAACGCTGTTTGGTTGATGGTGTGTTATGAGTGGAGAGTATGATTTATGTCGAAAGACCTATGTAGAAAGATAACCCGTTTTCTGATCTGACCGTTTTTGAGCAAAGAGACAAAGCTGACCGCCCCTGAGCAGATTCATTGGTATTCAGTTTTAACATTCACACAGCCTGATCAGTGCACAACAGACCATATTATACACCCAATACCTCAGAAAAATGAAATTTGTTGTCATGTCCCCTTTAACTAATGTCAATTAGTATTATGCGAACAGGCTGAATTGAACTGGCTTGAAATGACAAGATTGTTAATTTGCACAATCTAAATAAAAAGTAAAATGAAGATATGAAGAGGTTTCCACGGACCATTTCAATATCATAACCTGAATATCTATGCATGAGCACACTCCAAAACATATCAGATTTATATCCACAATCCTGAATATTATTCCAATAAAACGTCATTGTCTTTTTTTTTAATTGGTGTTGAGTGCTGTTCCCAATGTCACTCCTTCACATCTACTAGTGATGGCGAGATGAAGCCTCATGAGGCATTGAACCACTCAGCCAACTGGTTCGAGAAAAGGTTCATTTCTTGACGGTTCATGTGCACACAGCACCACCTACTGGCAAGTTGTATAATCACAGCCAACTGTATCTTAACACGTGTGATGCATATCATTTTTGTCTATTATGGCTCTTGGGAATGACTTCACAGAAGGTGTAGGACGAAATCATTTGTCTACATAAATTTTGTAAACACATGTGTACAATAAAATATTGTTTGAATGTATTCTCTGTGTGTAATTATTCCCAAAATAGTAGTGACATGATATGGCATGTTGTGTAATAATGTTTTTCTGTGACTCTAGAAAAATGGCATGGGCTTAATCAGGCAGAGGACAATGAAAGTGCTTGTGGAACTAGGCACTGGGTAATGAATAGGCTAATGCTTGTGTAACTTGGATGATTTCATGCATTTTTATTAAGAAACAACAATTTTGATACTACTTCTCCAACCTTTGAAAAGACAAGCTCACATGGCACAGATGATGCCGGGGTGCATAAATAAATAAGTGCAAGTATGTACAGATTGGGGTACTGTGACCAATGATTAGCCCAGTACTCTACGGTCCCACAGTTTACCCTCAGCAGCAACACTGAAGCACACAGAGGTTCCCGCTGCGTCTTTACGCACGATCCAGCTGCTGATGTCTCCTCTCTTTTCAGCTCAATGCAATTCTAGACAGTAACAGTTTATAACCTATATCACCTTTCACAGCAACAGGTTTCTCATCTCAGTCGACCAGACAAATCTCTATTGCTCTCCTCAGTGCGCTCTGGGCGGTGAGGTGGGAGGATTTTACCCGATGATGCGCTGCGTGCGAGGGATAAACAGGGTGGAAATGCATAAATAAAAACTGTAAAGGGCTCCTATACAGTGATCATAGGAGCTGACCGGTCTGAGATCAGCCTCCTGATGTTACAAGTTCTTTAAAATGAAAGCGCGCACCCAAATTACAAGTAACGTAATTTTGCGCACCTGAAAAAAGCGCACGGCAGAAGCGCATCGAAGCGCTGAGGCACAGAAATACGGTGCATGTAGTTAAAAAATGCAGAATTAATAAAAACAACTTATAACCAGACGTAGCGTTTTAAACTGCATCTGGTGAGCAGAACTGTTTTATGATCCAGAGTGCAGCCATCACTGGTTCTGAATGAAGGCAATATCTGGCAGCAGCTCTCTTCCCCCGCCCCCTCCCCTCCTGCGTACGTAGTACAGGACCTTATAGGCCGTGGGCCAGAATCTGTACGGTGACTTTTCGTATGAACTGTCAGGGGGCAACTTTCTTGCACCGGGATAAGTTGCTACACATAGCAGTGATCTCAAAACACCAATGTTCCCACGTTTTCACTTGCACATTAAGAAGTTATAGCCGATAAAAAATCTAAACTGTGGCGCTCCGGTCCAAGAGGTCACGTGATTCGATTTTTGCTGCTCAGCCAATCCGATCGCTGTATTGTCAGCTGAGCGAGTTTACCACGTCATCATGGCTGCGCCCGTAAGATGGTTGTTTCTGTTGTGTCTGTTTCCAGACGAAGAAAGCCCAATAATAGCATTTTGTGGCGCCACCTGGCAGAGATCTTGATGGCAAGAAAAAAATAAATAGCCCAGACCATCCATCCATTCATCCATCCATCCATCCATTCATCCATCCATCCATTCATTTTCTAACACGCTTATCCCTGCGTTCGCGAGGTGCCGGTCCCTATCTCCAGCTGTCAATGGGCGAGAGGCGTTGTATAAACTGGACAGGTCACCAGTCCATCGCAGGGCAGAAATAGTCCAGACTTTTGCCCAATTTACTGTGATATCACCAAGACCTGCTGCGCTAGGATAGCACAGGTGTCGTTGTGCCAAACGACTTATCCCCGCCAGAATTTGTATTCCCTGCGCCAAGAGCGCATTCAGCTGGAAGAATGAATCTAGTCAACTCCGCCTCATTTCCAACCTATTAGGCGTGGAAATGAGGATGTTTTACTTTTCTTAACGAAATATAGCAATGGTGTCGTTACATTATCGTTCATCCATCCATCCAGTATAATACGTTATGAGAAAGAAAACGGTCATTTCCAGATGTGTCACGAAAATATTAGCTTTATGTTATTAGATTGTCGAATGTCTGTCTGCTGAAACCAAAATCCACCTTCCTAAGTCCATCACAGCTGTCTGCTGGTTCTCTTTTTTTCTTTTTTGGTAGCTAAACCCGCATGAATAGATTATATAAAGCGGATTTCACGTGTGATCAAATGAACACTGAATAAAGGCACAGCCAAAATTATCAGATTTAATAAGATTTTAATTCAACCAAGAACCTTATCGAGATATTAACCGTATTAAGAAAACGAGATATGTCTCTTTTAAAAATAGAACAACGTATTAGGAGTTTAAAAAAAATAAATTTCATTTTACTAGAATGTGATGTTTAAAATATTTAGACTTCACAAAGCTGGAGGTTAAAACTTTTATTGATTTCAAAAATACAATACAAAATTCTACAAATTCCGAAGGGGATAACTCGTTTGGCACAACGAGTTTATACAACGCGTCTCACCCATTGACAGCTGGAGCTCGGCACCAGCACCTCGCAAACCCAGCGGGGATAAGCCTGTTAGAAAATGGATGGATGGATGGATGGATGGACAGATGGTCTGGGCTATTTATTTTTTTCTTGCCATCAAGATCTCTGCCAGCTGGCGCCAGAAAATGCTATTATTGGGCTTTCTTCATCTGGAAACAAATGCATACAAACATCTTACGAGCGCAGCCATGATGAACTGATGAACGCGCACAGCTGACAATACAGCGATCTGATTGGCTGAGCAGCAAAAATCGAATCACGTGACCTCTTGGACCGGAGCGCCACAGTTTAGATTTTTTATCGGCTATAACTTATTAATGTGCAAGCGAAAACGTGGGAACATTGGTGTTTTGAGATCACTGCTATGTGTAGCAACTTATCCTGGTGGAAGAAAGTTGCCCCCTGACAGTTCATACGAAACTTCTTAAGGAAGCGTCCTACAGATTCTGGCCCACGGCCTATTACCGGCTTACTTTCAACCGCTGGTTAAGACTAAAATTATTCATAACTCTGATCGCTCTTCCTGCTGCTCTGTTAACATGAACTGCAGCAGGAATTACTGATGGCCACAAGCTGTGAAAGAAGCTGAAACATCTCAGCAGAAGGCGGAGTTTTATTGTCCGCTGCCCAGATGGGCGTTGGGATTTTTATGCGTGAAAAATGCCATGTTTGCGTGTGACCGTGTGAAGTCAGTGATGGTCAATGCGTGATAGTTGAGAGCACTGATCTCCTATCTATCTATCTCTCTCCTAAACTCTCCAAACACCAAACTAACTGTCGCAAACTAAATAACCACTATCCAAACTCTGCTATCCAAACTATCAAAACTCTATCCACTCTCTCAACTGACCGCAACTCGCCTACAACAACCCACATTTTGAATGGAGCCTGTGGGGTTTCTAAAAGCTGTCGAAGCCGCGCCAACATCTGAACCACTTCCCGGAGCAGTCACGTGGTACAGCCGGCCAGCGAGGCTTCAGACGTCATCGTTTTCGGCTCCTCCCCTAAATGAAGCAAGCCTCGATACGCGCTTCACGGAAACGCCCCCTCCATTACTCGACACACGCCTCGAAGCCTCGGCACATAACGTAACATCACTAACATCTACACACTGTGGTAATCTGAGCTTGCAAAGGTTATCTGGCAGCCTACCTGTTAATTGCAGCATAGAAAGTGCTTCTGTAATTAATGAATGTGTAATAAGTTAAAGGAAAATTGGAGGGAAAAAAGAAAGAGGGTCAAGAAAAATCATAGCATCTCAAATTAGAAGACCATAAATCATGCTGAGGGAGGGGGCATGTTGAGCCAGTGGGAAGGTTGAATCCCTCTCTGTGCCTTTGAACATGAAAAAACAAATTTATAAATAACATATAGAGGAGTTACAGATAAAATTAATGAGCCCTCTCTGATTATTGAGTCCAAGCTATCTTAATGCTGCTTTCATTCCTGCCAACTTTGATCATCTATGGGAAACACTTTAACAGGTGCACCTACTTTTAATGGGCAGTGGCTGTTACTGGGCTGCCTTTGACAACATATGGGTAAAAAAATAAAATAAAAAAATGAAGCTCATCGTGTTGCTGTCCAGGGTTCAAAAAGTCAGTTGTTTGAACAAGGCCACTCTGTGGGCACAGAGGTGGTTGCAAGGCTCGGAAATAAATTAAATAAATAAATGAAACAAAGCAGGAGCTGTCTCAGCTGCTGCCAGTACGCATTGTTTGTTTAATCAAACATGTGAGAGTGTATATTCCCAGGTTACTCTCCAACATCAATGCTTTATCTGTACCTCCTGATCATCACAAGGCTGGATAGAATAGCTGAGGCAGTGATATAATATCTTCAAATAGGGGTGATTACTTTTGCAAGGTACTTTAGCAGTAAACCAGAGCTTCCCCCCAATACAAAATTGGGCACCACTGTTCTTTATGTTTGAATTTATCTTGTGGAATAACCTGAATATTTTGTAACGTGGTGTACAAATATATTTTCAGGTATCCAAACAAGAGAGAGAAAGAAATTGGTGATCTATCATTTGTTTTGTAAAAAAAAACCTGCATGTGAGATCATCTGTAATCCCTTTTAGTTGTGTTTCATGCGTAGATACCACAGAGCCCATAACCTGACAGGATTTCACTGTTTTTGTAGATTTTAAGTAAGACTGACAGACACAACTTTTAACTTGGAGCTGTTTTGGAGAAAATCTATTTTTTATGTTACCATAAAAAAATTATAGCTAGTAGAGTTCAGTTTTTTTTTATTTTTTTATTTTGTGTCAGGAAGTAGCACAGATAAGCTAAGATCTGTTTTGGTTGGTCAGCGCTTTTAAATCACTGATTGGAAATTTGTTACGAAGACGATCTCTACTGCATCTTCGTGAATGGAAGTCACAAATGGCAATCTACATTATCATTCTCTACAGTGAAGCTCACAGTAAAAGCAAAGAGAGACCTGAGATAATTGTCTAAAACAGAACATTAAGGATAATGGTTGATTTGGCTGCAGGCAGGTCAGGGTACCTCTGACACGGGGTGTGACACAAACTCCTCGAGATGCTGTGCGGGGCCATTATCTGTGGCAATTTCAATCCGACATGACCCTCCTTGTTTGCCAACAGGGAGGCTGAATCTGTTAAGAGAAAGAAAACAGTGAGCGCGATTGAGAGAGGGAGAGCAGAGTGAGTGGGAAAGGTGGATCCAAACGGTACCTGAGATTCACAATAAATCCAGCAAAGCATGAAAATATTCTGATGCCGAGACATACAGAGCAGTCACAGTAATGGAGCTGCTAATGTGACCATTGAGAATATACCATAAACTGACTAGGTATACATTACATACAGTTTTATGAGGATTTTTATGCAGTGGTAGATTGGCTTGAAAGCAATGGTGCGTTTGTATCACTCCCTAGCAGCAATAACCCAGGAGAAATGACAAAAACAGACGACGGGGTTTGGATGCAAGATTTAAATAAAAGAGGAGCACCAAAATAGGCTTCTGCTCAGCGCTGCAGTGATATTCTTTAAATCGTTGTGCTCGTCAGAAAAATGTGAAATTTACATAAAGAGATAAGCAGTCATTACCAGGTTCATTTACATGATAAAGCTACAGTGAATGACGCGCTTTACCACGCCAAATAAAACAGGAGTTACATTAACACTACTAATAATTACAACATTCATAAATAAATAAACTAATCAGCCTCTGAGACATGGAAAATGCAATCCTTGGTGTAAGAGCTGATTATGTCACTCAGGATTAATTAATAATAAAATAAAAAAAAACGAGGGCAAAAACCAGATATGCATAATAACCCTAATGAGAAGGAAGACAATTTTATCATTTGACCTGCTGGAACTCTCAGGGGAAATATAGAGTTGCTCTAGTCATTAATGTTGTAGCTATAATGTTAAGTAGCTGGTCTACTTGTGTCATACTCCAACATTGGCAAAAGTCAAGCGATTCCCTCTCCTCAATCCATCACTGGCTTATGCTGGCTCTGTACAATCAAGGCCTCTCTATGCTAACACAGGTTCTATTTGTACTCCATTGTTCACATCAACATGATTATGATGCACATGAGGCACCTACAAGTTTATTTAACGCCTGCTGCTGAAATGTGACAGAAATGAGACGGTGAATCTCAACTGTGTTCACACCCTTATTGAAAATCCAGGATTTTTGACTTAAAATAACAGAGACCAACATCAATCAATTCAAAACCTTTCCTGCTAATAATGTAACAGAGGGCTGCACAGTGACACAGCCGGTAGCACTGTTGCAAACTCCATGGAGTTTGCGTGTTCAACCTGTCCATGCGTGGGTTCTTAGCAGGTTCTCCCGCTTCCTCCCACAGTCTTGAAACATGACTGTTAGGTTAACTAGCCTTTCCAACTTGCCCTTAGCTGTGAGTGTCTATGTTGCCCTGTGATGGATCGGCAACCTGTCCAGGCTTGTACCTCAGCTCTTGGTCAATGACTGCCTGAGATAGGCGCCCGCAAACCCCCATCTCTATATCCACTGACCATGCACAGATCAGTGGATATAGAGATGGATGGATAAAGAGAAAATCAAACAAAAGAGTACACAAGAGTACATATCCATAAATCTATACTTTTATGAAGCACCTTTTGACCACTTTCAGCATTTTATTTTTTATTTTTGGGTAAAAGTCTTTCAGCATGTTATTTGGTGGTTTTCCAACTCCGTCTTGCAAATTTTCTCAACAATATATTGTGAGGACATCTCTTCAGGTTACCTCAGAGAAACAGTTCCTGTCAAATTTAGCACTTGGCCCTAAGTAAGTTCAATTCAATTTTATTTATCTAGCGCCGATTCATGAAACATGTCATCTGACGGCACTTTCCAAAGTCAAATTCAATCAGATTATACAGATTGGTAAAAAATTTCCCATGTAAGGGAATCAGTTGATTTCATCAAAGTCCTGACAAGCAGCATTCACTCCTGGAGAAGCGTAGAGCCACAGGCAGAGTTGTCTGCATTGTCCATGCCTTTGCAGCAATCCCTCATACTGAGCAAATATGACGCAACAGTAAGTAAAGTTTATTTATTTATATAGCACCTTTCTCAGTACTGCTTTACAGTACAGAACATAAAATACAAAACAGCACAAAATTAAAATACATGTAGACAAGATACACACAGTCATAACAGCCCTTGGGGAAGTGAGCGACAAATTAGGGGTGGGGGGCTGTCTACCCTTGCCCTAAAATGGGTTCGAGGGGCCAGTAGCAGGCCTGGGTGCAAAACTTTAACTGTAGATTATTGCTGCGCATTCATCTCAAACCACCCTATGAGTGTTATATGTACAATTAAGACCAAAAGTATTGATTATCCCAGGAGATTTACATTTAAAATGATTTTCCTTCAACCAAAAAGTTTGTTTCTGATACAAAATGGAATTAGTGTTTTTTTTTTTTTTTTTTTTTTTGTGCCAACAATCCGTTCACAACTGTGGTCCCCTTAAGGTTTGCAAGATTTTAAGTCTGAAGATTTCCTTTGTCTTGCAACCCCACTTCTTCGTCCAGGCATGTGGGAAATATAGAAGATAGCCGGTACATATAGAACACCACCAGTTCTTGGGAGTAATTCCTGCTGCTCCATCAGTGGTGCTTCCCTGAACAGTTTCCACCATGTCTTCTCATCAGTAACAGAGAATCATCACAATTGCCCCAGAGTTCATCACTTCTGATAACTTTTCTCACAGTATCACGGTATCTATGTTATTAGTGACTTTGGGAAACGAGATTCTTTGATATTGTTGGCCTCTCTGCAAACTTCACTTTAGATAAAGGATACAAATGTGCAAATCAAAAACAAATAAAGACAGCTGTATTTCAAGTTAATCTGATTATATATAATTGACAACAATTATCAACTCAAGCAGGTTGAAAGCTGAAATTGAAGATGCTTCAATAAAGTATTACTGAGCACACTTTTTAAAATCTCCTCCCAAAACAGACATGTTTATCACTTTTATTGTACAGAATATGTTAGAAAAAAAGTGGAAAAGCGGTGGAATGATCTGTAGTCTCATTTCTTCGCATTGCAATAAACTTGACATTATAACAGGGTTGTGTACAGTTTAGAGAGTCACTGTATGTCACAGAGCTGCTAATTTGATTCTGCAAAATCTACCATCCCGCTGTTTGTGACAGGATGAGTGTTGATGAGGGGAAAGTCTCAAATGTGTGCTTTAATAGCCAGATGGAAACAATAAGGGCAATCGCCTCTCCTGTTAATTTGAAACAGCCTTCCAGGACACCTCCCTGAGGCAATCCCACACACACAACCTTGGGTAGAACTAATTACAGGTATGGAAATCACAAGAGCTCTTTTGCACACACATGCGTGCACGCAGGCATACGTTCAAGCACACACAAATTTAAGATTGAATACGTGAAAGGCAACCTAATGCCCAGAGAAAAGGGAGAAGGGAGCTGTAACTATCCTCAGGGTGCCTGGTCTGTTTCTCATGTCATTCTTCATACATTAGGATGAAAGTAACTGATTAGGAGGAGATTTTAGAAAAGTATGCCTTTCCCTATTAAATTTGAAGAAAATAAAAACAATAAAACAAGGTCCAAATGAACAGCAAAAAATAAATAAATAAAAAATAATAATTTCATTATGACAAAACTCTCTGTTGCTGAAAGTGTTTGATGCATGATTTAGTGGTTTGCGGAGTGGGGACTTTTTTGTCGCTGCTAATAGTCCGAAAAACAGCCTCTGCCTAAGCAAACAGGATGATGTCTCCTGATGAGCTCTCGTCAGTGCATTGAATGCTCCACTCAGCTAATTTACATTGGTCTGGCTCTAAGGAAAACACGGCTATTTATATAGATAACTATTCCAGCCTTAGCCAGGCAACTAAAACTGCTCCTCGTGGGTTCGCATTAACATCGCAAACAGTACAAAACACACAATGGATGGCGTCTCCCAAATATATGAATGAAAGAGAGGGGAAGTAGGCTGTTAATGAAGAGATTAAATCATCTGAAACTGGGTTTTCTTTGCTCTCTTCCCTGCTTGGTCTCACAGGATCAACAGGAGCAATGTCCCAGCTTCAAATAAACAAACACAAACATGTAAATATTTCATTTTCTCTAGGCACACAAAACCACAATGAGGTGAAAAGCTTTTTTTTTTTTTACTTCCTCAATCATCATTTATGCATTTGTTCATCTGGCTAATGATCTAATCATAAGCAATTTGTCATCTCTAAAATCTTCATTTAGACTCTGGGTGTGTGACTAATTCAGGGCATCTGCATTACTGTAACTTTCAGCAACATAACCTCTGAAATATTACCTGCAATGTTAAGGGACCTGGCGGATATATTTTCAGCACTGCACCTTTACGCAAAGGTATTTGTTAAACCTGAGGTGGGCGTTTGTCTTTAGGCTCAAAAGTGCCTCCTTCACAGTTCCCTGCAGAAAATTAGCAACGAGGGAGGATCGTCATTAAAATATTACTACTGCATAAAACATCTGAAAGTATTGGCAACAGATGGCAGTAAAACATCGTGGAGCACACTGGTCCCCTTGCAACACATCTTCCTGACTGATGGGCTATCGATGACACCCCTTTAACTGCTTATTAATCTAAAAATATTCTATGTTCATAAAAAAAAGATCATATTGAACACAACATGATGAATTTATCATTTGTTGATACTTTATTGGTTTAGCATTAAGCGCCCAATATTTCTGAAGAGGAGGCTGCTCGGTGGAATTTAATGTTTATGAGCAAATAGAATTACGAGCTCATATGTCATACGCGCTTGATGAACACAAATACTACCTGTTATCATGATTTTAGTTTTAGCAGGTTGAGCACCTGCGTCACAAAGGAAGATAAAAATAACCCTACACATGGTTGATATTCCTTATTGATCCAATTCACCACGTGTGTATATATATATATATATATATATATATATATATATATGAATGGTCAAACCAGTATGAGCCCATCATCTGCACTTATAGTGAATGTAATCCCTGCTCTGGCTATGGTGCAGTGGCTTTCTCACATGCAGCACTGCAGCATTTGCTGCATAATTTGTGCTGTGACCGGCAAGCCTCAATTAATTTGGGCAGCCTGTGTTCTATCATTATATCTCTGGCAATACAATTAGACAGCACACAGCAAGGCTCTTGGCATTGTGGGGTTTCACAAAACAAAACTCCAAGTGAGCAGGCACGGCTGCCGACCGCCTCTCCGGTGAACCTTTTAAGAGGAGGTCTTGTCAATAAAACACCGAATACAGTGCAACCAATAAACACGCCCTACTCGTATCTGGCATCACGCTGAGTTGATGTGTGTTTGAAAAGGTAAATGCTCCATATTAAGATCTTATTTTTCAAGTGCAGACATGTGTGTAACATTTAGTTACATAAATGCTAGCGATCTGTTGATTTGGTAGGGAAACAGAATATTTAAGTCTATTTATTTGTTATTTAAGAGATTTATTCACTTTTCCTTTACTAATAAACTGATATTATGCAAGGCTATTTTAATTCACATTTCCCTTAAACCTTACCCACTCACATATAGACGGAAAAAGCAGCAAAGACAGATGCGAACAAAAGAGTCCTCTCAGCTCTTTATTAAACGGTGTGTTATTGAACGAGCTTACACAGATAAACAGGTGCTTTTGAACCGGGCTGGACTCGAACTTGGCAAGCAGGATTTCTGTGACATTAATTCAAAGAAGTCAGCCTCCTGAGATGTCCTAAGAAAGTCTTTTCATTTTCCCCCCCCCCCCTCACAGCACATGTCTGTTCTCCTTCTCTTACAGCAGCTGTTGCTATGCGACACTGACACCCACATGTGCATTTCTACATTGGAAACTTACTCGATGGTCAATAAACAGCAGCAGTAAATAACCAAATTCCACATGAAAATTAATTGTGTGAGCTATCTATTAACTGGTCCAAGAAATGCTTGATATTACTCAGCGTTCAAATTAACATGATTGTGCTGCCTTGTAGGAACATGCTGTTTCAGGGGCAAGAAGACTTGAGGCAAGGATTGAGGCTCTAAATAACAAAAAGCCATTACCGCAAACCTAATGGGAGTTTGTAAAGACATGCATCTGCCATGCAAGAAGGGTCTAATGAAAGTTAGAAGAGTGTTTATATTTAGTGCCTGTGAGGGGTAAAACTTTCAGGGCATCTTTGTTTCTGCTTCAATCAGTTAATATTGATATTAGATCTCTCACTGATCTCTGGCTCAGCAGATATATGTGAATACAGGCTTCCCTGGTCAAACCATGTATGATTTCAACAAAGGATAAATATGGCGGCTCCTCGAGAGAAAAAAAAATACACTTGGGATTGGTTTGTATTCAATTCAATTCAGTTCAGTTCAATGCAATTTGTTTTAACTTAATTCAAAACAGTTCAATTAAACCCAGTTCACCTTAACTCACAATTAAATTCAACACAATTTAGTTGAATTCAGATGCATTCATTTCTGTTTGATTTAATTCATTTCAGTCTTGTTAATCCATATAGTGGAACACAACAACAGAAGTCATCTGAAAGTAGTGGGAAAAAACATATAAAAAGAAAAAAAAGTCCAATTCAAATATAACTGACATGCTGCTGCCTGTCAATCAATCCTGGAGGCTCAGTAACTGACCAATCAGTAAACACAATTTGTCTCAAAGTGAAATGCTGTTTACCTCGCAGAAGCTGCAGACACTTTGTCTCTGACAACAGTGGTGGGATTTTACATTACAAACGTGTTGCAGTCAGAGGTATTTTGTAAAAGAACATTGGTAAAAATGGTTATATGTTGTCAGTGGGGGGAGTCCAGATAGGTGTTACCCTAAATGTGGAATACAGTTTATTCCTTTCCCAAAACTTAGAAGGAGTCTAGAAAAATGTAAGAGCTGGATAAAGGCATGTGGCTGACCTCGAGCAACTGTAACTGATGGGGAACTACTGCATGTTTGTTTGTACACAGGTAACTACATTTCTGTTCATAATTTCATTGTATGTTTAATGGTTAAATTAAAGGGTAATGTTCGATGCTAGTTCTGCTGTGTTTTATGTATTCTAGATGTATGTTGTAACTTCTTGCAAAAGTTCAGTCTTTGTCAAGTGTGATCAGCTAACTGGACTCCGATTTTACACAAAGCGTTTCATTGGTAGAGTAAAATACCATGTGTACTCCTAATACATAATTTCACAGTAAATTCTTGTCATGGATCGCTCAATGGCAGAATGAAAACATTCACTGCAGTGACTAGTGTAAGCTAGTGATAAATAGTTTATGTTGCATATTTAAACTTGGGCTTTAATGTTGATTTGTCCTTTGTTACCTTGAAATAACCAAACTGACACAATTTGCATTTTAAAATTTTTCTCCTGTGTTTTTTTTACTCAAAGGGACAGTGTGTAACTAATTTTAATTAGCAAATATCAAATATTTGTTTTATAAATACATATTCTGGCAAAGTCTAATAACATCAGATCAAAAATGAAAGCATTCTCATAACTTAGAATTAAAAGTTTATGAATACATAGGTGTTGATGCAGCCACTGGGAGACGCCATGTTGCATTGCCATTTATGATTTTAGTAGCCAAAAGGGGACAAACTTGCCAGCCTTACGCATTTTTTACTATCTGTCTTCTATATGAAGGCATGCTGTCGGCGGAGGAGGAGTGTAAAACAAGCAAAGACGACTGTAGATTATTCTTTTCGGCTCTTTTCTGTTGAATTGGAGGACCATCCATGCTCTTTGCCCAGGGAAGAAAAGGTAACCAAGAAAAGAAAAAGAAGTTATAACTGGGAGAAAACAAGAGTCTATAAAAGGTGAAACTATTATTAGCAGGTGGAGTGGAGACAATAAGGGAGCGGGGATTCAAAACAGATGCTGAGGTTGCATGCTTTCTGCTGGACAGATAAGTTAATTCATAATAACAGTTAACTTTATTTAGGTGTTATGTTAGTGCAGTGTAGTCCAGCTAATTTTTTTCTAGCAGAGGCAGCTAGTTTGTTCATCTTCTCTCCCTGTCAGGAAGTATGTGAGTATGCGGAGGGATGTTTGAACCGGCTGGTTTACTGTGTCCATAACGCAGCAGCACGAGCTGGTCTCTTTACTTGTGTTAATATAGTCGCTTATTCTAGAGTTCAAATAAGCGACTGCATGTTCAGAAACGAGCCCAAGAAACTGCAAATCAAGCAGATTTTGCAACGGTGTCAAAAACATTTCACAAGATGAACGTAGCTATTAGCTATTAGCAGTAGCTTGGTACCAAATACCTGGAGAACATGTTGGGTACACTTCCGCTTTGGTGGTCTATCAGTCACGTCAATCGCTTTAATTTCACTCACAGTGTGGTTGACATTTTACATAAAGACCCAGATCTTATCTGAAAATTAGTTAAACAAATGTCTGTACTCTGTATATACTAGGTGCAGATTTATACCATGTTTGAAAGTAAATGCACTCACATCAGTTTTAAAATAATTTAATATGGGGATATGCAGATTTATACCATGTTTGAAAGTAAATGCATTCACATCAGTTTTAAAATAATTTAATATGGGGATTGAAAGTAATGAGATATACACAAATTAGGAACAGTTTTGAAAAAATGAGCACATTTCCACAAATAGCAATTGGTATTAGATATAAAAAAGGCAAAGGAACAGAATAAAAGCGTGTGAAGCAAAATAACTTCTTCTAACATTAATTCTTCTAATTCTTCTAATTCTAATGTTAGAGTCTAATTCTTCTAACATTTTAGAAATCTGTTTATTGAAGTAGCCATGGTGATTTGTAAACGATTATCTGGCTGAATAAAAATATAAATGTTAATACACAAATCTACGGCTTGATATCTTTAACAAGAGCTATTTCAGACGATTTTGATAAGTGGTTGAGTATGATATACATGACCATATTTTACAGTTGGAAAAGGAAAAAAGATGGCTTTGAAATAAAGATGGAGTAGATTTCAATGTGATATAGAGCATGAAATCTGAAGTGACTGTGAAGAGTTTAATGTTCACAGCTGAGCTTGTTCAGTTTCTTTACAGACAGTGGAGTCCCTCAAACAAACTGACAACAAAAGGCATTTTCAACATCCACAAGGCAAATTCTAGAGACAAAAAAAAAAAAACAGGTGTTTTCAAATGGTAATAATAGAAATCTGGATTACTCACATACAACCATGCATTTAAATGATGTAGAATAAAGAGCTAAATGTTTATGAGCATAATTCCAGATTTCATTTTGAGGTGTCAAAATCTGGCATTTCAGAAAAACATGTCAGGTCACAGTCATAACAATGAGAATTAGAAATAAATCCCTGTTTCTAATAAAGATGTGGTTCCCTGAGCAGTCAAAATACAGTAAATAAAAGCCTGGCTTTTCATTTAAAGAGATAAAAGACTCCATTCCTTTGACTGCAGAGAAATAATGGAGGCTGAATAATCATATCTACCAGGGACTCGCATGTGACAAGAGAATGAATGAGTTTCAGCAGAAAGCTATGTATCATCCTCATTGATCCCTAACTGTGTGTATTAAGAATGAAAATTACTCCAGCAGTGAATGTCAGGCACAACAGGTTTCAACCGAATAATGGACGCAGCCTCGCAAAATGACCAGGGGAGCATTTGGAGTCTGCCACTCTGGAAATTTAATCTTTGCAGTATAGCCCCAAAATGTCCCTGAAGACAAGAAAACTTCCCGACATCAAAACGCTAGCCAACAGCAAACATATCCTCCCCAAATGAAAAATGACACAGCCTCCCCCGCCCCATGCACTCCTCTCTGTGAATTGATATGACAGCACAGGGCACTTCAAGAGTGCTCTTTTTTTCCCTTGCCTATGCCTGTGTCTTTAGAAGCCATTTTTGTGGAAGGTAAAGACAAACACACAAAACATTCCCGTAAAGAATTAATATAATGTAAAGCTGTTGTTTTGTCTTTTTTCCCATTAGTAATAAGTCTCTTACATTGCCTTGGAAAGGTATCCATATCTCTTACCATTTTGTTACGTGACAACCACAAACTTTAATGCATTTCATTGGGATTTCATATGACAGACTACTACATCATACTGAATAATTCTGTATAAAAAAGAGATAAAACATTTTCTAATTTTTACAATTAAAAAACCTTGTACTATCTATTCCGTATTCGGTCATCCAAAGTTGAGACTTTGTGGAACCACCTTTAGATGTAATTACATCTGCAGGTTGTTTGGAGTATGTCTCTACCAGATTTAACATCTAGATGCTGACATTTGTACCCATTCATCATTGAAAAATAGCTAAAGATTAATCAGAGCTTAGTCTGAGAACAGTGCATTTTAGGTATTTTCACTAATTTTGGTGTGGACTTTGGGCCATGCAAACAACTAACTACATACTACAACGGTAACTCCAACTGTATTATCTGTCAGGTGTGGTTGGAGAAGTCAAATGCAGAGGGAAATATTTAATGAAGGAAGCACAAAGTTACAAAAATGGAGAACAGAACACAGAGCATAGGTGCATAAGAAGAGAAACCACCAATTGGGAGATAAGGAGATAAGGAGATAAAAAATGGAGTGAAGGTGGAGGGAATCCGATGATTGGTATGGGTAACAGCTGGGAACAGTAGCTGCATTTCCACAGATTACCAAATTTCGCAAATTGTAATTATGAAAATAAACCTGCTTAATGCACAATGCCTCGAGTACCATATGTCAACAAGAGAATGGTTTACAAAGAGTAATGGCAGTTTCAGTTTCCCTCCAAACACAGGATTTTGCATGTAGGGTAATCCTGCTCACATCTGACCAGAGAACCTTTTTCCACATGTTTGCGATTTCCTATGCTTAAAATGTCCCCATATTTAATCAGGGAGGTCTGATGTTTTTTTTATCATAACAATGTCTCTCTTCTTGGCACTTTAATATTTAAAACTGCGTATCACTTAACTAGTGTTTTATAATCCATTTTAAATTTAGTCGAGCTCATAAAATCCCAGCAAAATCCACTGAAGTTTGTAGATGTAAGATGAAAAAATTTAAAGAATTTCAAGGGATATGGATGCTTTCACAAGGAACTGTACAAGCCATTTTGCTGGGTATACCATTACCCTAGAATTCTTTGAATATCCTGTTGATTTCCTTTCAGAATAAATCTGTTACCCATAACACTCCTTCCTACTTTTATGTAACAAAAGCCCATTAGTTATATGCAGATTGGAGTTTAGACGAATATTAAGATGAGACTGCAATAAACACCAGCTCCATGCTGCTTATTTTAGAGTGTCATATTCCCATTACAGTTAATTTATATTGCTGCCTGTTTTTACTGTTCTTTTACAATTATCTTTAACGTCACAACAGGACTTTACATTCCAGATTAAATATTCACAAGCTCTTTTGTGCCTTTTTGTGGATGATTAGTGGGGAGGAGTGCATTAAGAGTGTTGAACAGTATTCTTCTGTAGCCAAATACCAAATCCTGCCAGGACAAAAAGCAGATTTGCTTCACAGTTGGATGTTTGCTTTTGATTGTCTTACTTTTTCCTTTCACAAGGCTTTAATAAATTATTTTCATACAGTAAAGAAAAAGTAATCTTGGAATATGCCATAGTAATACTGAACATTTTTATGGCTGAGCATAAAAAAACAACCCAAGAGCCACTTTTTTCCCCTAAGAAATACAACCGTTAATGTTGCACTTATCTCCTCATGCTGATAGTGCTGAATCAGAGCAACATACAGTTTGCTAAGTGTACAATATGAACAAAAGAACAGTAGTTGTTCAAAAAGGGGAAAAGCAAATGTCTCTTTTTGGTGCCCTGTGCTGAGTGAAAAAAAAAAAGCCTGGATTATGTACGTCTAAATGCAACGACTGCCCTGCACTGCACAGATGCTGACACCTGCAAGTTACTGAGGCTGTTTTCAGCGTTGTCAACTCTAAGCTGAGGAAAGTAGGTATTTGGTGTTCAGACAAATTCCACTGATGTCATACGCTACTTTGCATATGAATGAAAAGTGCTGAACATATCAAGAATAAATAGAGCTGGAGCTCTGCAGCAGTCTTTCTCTGATTTCTCCTACCAGCTCTCTCTGCCCCACAGTGATGAGCCTTAAGCTGATGTGCACACCAAGGAGACGAAAGATCAGTTGTGAAGAGGAGATGCATTGTTTTTCGGACTTATTTGGAAGAGACAAGAAAGAAGTGCAAATGGATGTAGAATCGAGACAAATGTTTCCGAGTCAAGTGATTTTCATGATAATCTGAATTGATAGATTCATTTGGCTGTGCGTGACTTTAATAGAAATTCAAGAAAGATGTTTTTAAAGGTAGCAAATCAAATCGCAAGCATGATATTAGGCAATCAGAGGTACTTTAGATAAGGCTCTGGTAAGCAATGCGTGATGTAAATGATAACGATTCCTTAATGGTAACATGCTTGTTTTATTACTCAGACATATCAATGCTGAGGGGGAGTTCCAATTCAATAAAATAAACTTGACAATGAAAATATGAATATATTGTCATTAGTCTGTATTGCCAAATATTCATACCTTTGTAAAGTTTTGTCACATTCCAACTACAAACTTAATTGCATTTCATTGAAATTTTATATGACCAATTTGTTTAGTGAATCACTAAACAAATTGCCAGTCCTCCACCTTTCCTTTGCTGTCTGCTCTCATAAAGAAAGTTGTAGTTTGGAGGCGTCAACTCTATCATAATAGGTGCCTCCTTAAATTCATGTAGCCATGTTTTGGTTAAAAACATAACATCAAGATTATGGTCAGTAATGAAGTCATTTATAAAAAAATATTATTTTTTTTGACTTAGTGGTTGACATCGTCTCTGTGGCTGGTTGTATCTGATAATTTATCACTTATAAATATGCTTGTTTATTAATTTATTTTTATCCTTTTAGCTTTGTTCTTTCATACCAGGTGTTTTATAGCTATCTTCCATCAGTGGCACAAGCTTATGCTGGAAATCATCATGTCTGATAAAGTTACCACTAAGGCCCAGTGTACGTCACAGCAAAGTGATCTGACGGTCCTGAGCACAGGCATATTCATCATCCTTGATGTAGGTGTAGGAGGTTGGTTATCAGGGTGGCTTTGCTGAGAAGACGTCAGCTGTAAGCCAATCTTAAAAACCTCTTTCATATTGTTGGTGAAATCCAGGAATGGGACATCTGGGCTGGAGCGGAGGGGGGTTGTTGTAGCCCTTAACCAATTTTCTTCCAGTATTGCCTTGCATTTACCTCTATTCATTATTCCATCAACTCTGACCAGCTTCTTTGTCCCTGCTAAGGAAAGGAACCCCCAACTACTAATGGTGCCACCACCTTTTTTTATGGTGGGTGGGATACTGTCAGGCTGATGTGCAGTGGTAGTTTTCTGCCACACATAGTGCTTGCATGAAGGCCAATAGTTAATATTTTGGTTTACTCTGATCATAACAGGTTTTCAACATGTTTCCCGTGTCCCTATCTAGGTTCAATCCATTTACTAATTAGGTGACTTTTGAACGCCATTGGTTATACAGCAATTACTTCTATAATTGCTGTATTCTATTGGGAATTAATGCAGATGCCACAACACTTGTCAGGTTGTTCTTCATTAAAAATTGAAAAGTGACGCAATTTTCTTTTTACTTTACTATTATGAAAAACTTTATGTTGATCAAATACATACAGTTCTACAATACAATGAAGATAACAAAAACCAACTGGTATTGGTACGTTTGCAAGGCACAATAAACTGTTTTTTTTATTATAGTAAATGGCTTGTACTTGTATAGCGCTTTTTCAAGTCCAATGACCTGAAAGCACTTTACACTACCGTCAGTCATTCACACACACATTCACACCCTGATGGTGGTGAGCTATGTTAGTATGTCAGTAGCCACAGCTGCCTTGGGACAGGCTGACAGAAACGGGGCTGCTCTACATCGGCGCCACCAGGCCCTCTGACCACCACCAGCAGGTAATGCAGATGAAGTGTCTTGCCCAAGGACACAACGACTGAGACTGAACCGGCAACCCACCAGTTATTGGACTAATTCCCTAACTCTTGGGCCATTGTTGCATTTACATCAAATGCCTAAAACCCTTTCTACACCAGTATTTTCTGGTGAAAGGGCATTATATAAAAAGGCAATATAAAACAATATGAATATATAACCAAACTTGCTGTCTAATTGTATGTTATCATGCATACTTGGGATTGTGAATAAAATTAAATAACAAAAAATTATTAAAATGATGTGTAATTCAACAAAACACAACAAAAAAATTATTGACCAAATAAGACAGCCCAATCAAAGTGTTTTACCTTAATGTTTATAATAACCAAGGAATAAAAATTCCATATAATTCTTTTTAACTAGTGTATGTCAAACCCTAGGGTAAAATGCAAATCACAGTAAGTGAACGGAATCTATGGGATGACAATCAGGTTTGTTCTCAATTTGAACTTAAGAAGACCTTCTTATTGAAGGCATTTTGATCTCTGAAAAAGAGTTGATGTGCTGGGAAATGTTTCTAGAAAAAAATGGGTGTGACAAAAGCATTTAAGGTGTTTACAAGTGGAGAAAAATCAACACCATTGTTACCTTTCACAGCATTAGACAACCTACAGAGATCATTCTGCAAGCAGCACTTGCAACAGTCTGCCAAATAACAAAGGAACCCAGTGTAACTCGTAAGAAACTAAACAACTTTTCCATTTACTAGTAAATGTTCCTTAAAGGAACAATGTGCAACAACTGCATAGCAGGGTAGCTAACAGAAAGCCAGAAAAGCCCATTTTCTACTGCTGTTAGTGAAATATTGTCCAAACTATTAAAAAGACCACCCTTTGTGTAGATAAGTACAATAAAAAGTGAAATGTTTGGGAAAAAATACAATTACAGTTTACAAATGTATTCCGTTTTAGAAGACCATTTCAAATTTTTGTCATTTTTTTTCTCCATTGTGTTTGGATTACATGCCATCACTGATCATCCAATGAATTCATAATTATTGTACGCGGTATTTTGATGGTAAATGTAAAACAAATCTGTCTCTAGACTCATTCTCAAGATAAAATTGACCATGAAGCATGATAACCCAAAACTAGCATTACATTGCTTACAAGCCTTTACAGTTTTTTAAGGGAGCTTTTCAGCCATATTGATGAAAAATTGTCATTAATAAATAAAATTACAAGTATAAGTTATTGTTATATGTTATTTATAAGTAAAATAACATTAATAAATGTTGATGTCAACGCATGAAAAACAAGGCTGGGCACTTTTCACATCCGTGCTCTCACTGACCCAACAGCAATACAGGCAATAATATATAAAGTTATGACGTGATGACCTAACGGTTGGGGCACAGCATCCCCATGGCTCTTTCTTAGATAAGATGTGCCACAGTTGCATGAATCAGAATCTCGGACAGACTCCAAGATAGTACAGTATAACTGGTGAACCAGTGTTCAGGGTAACAAATGCACATAACAGCTGATCAGTCTGGTAGAGAAGATATTTTGTGTCTTGATTGTTTAAAATCTGGAGATTTTCTGGTCACAATCCCTTGAGTGGGGTCCCCTGGGCAGATAAAGACGGGCAATATACCCCTTCAAGCAACGAAACAACAGGGGATTTTCCAAAAAGAGCTAAAAAGTGTCACTAGCTGTTTACATGGACAAAATTAATCGGAATAAAGTGCCGATCGGAATAAAAATGCGCCATGTGAACCTGCCAAACGGAATATTGTGATAGGATTAAGCTCAGTTGGAATGAAATTATATTCCAAATGGGAGACAACTGATAATTCGATCAACATGCATGTAAACGCCTGTCAGGCTCAAGTTATTCTGAATGTTGCAAACTGACCCGGGTGGACATGTGTGCCTGACAAACATGACGTATTTCCGCATTGGTGAGTGGCGGAAATACACCGGGAAGCAAAACTATCGGGGCTCCTGATGTAACATATCTATTCAAAAAACATAAAAGAGCTCAAAATTGTTGGTTACTCAGTAACATTTGAACCATAATTAGAACCTGGTGCAAGTCCAACTTAGGCGCTCGGAAGACAAACAAACTCATGTAGTACTGATTTTTTACTATTTTCTGATGTTTAGTAAAGACAGAAGTACATCTTCTGTTTTTTAGGGGAATTTGATAACTGCGCATGTCAGAATGGTTATACTCTGAATAAAGCCAGGTGCATATACACACACAATAATAATATTTATTCATGAGTAATTTCAATGTGGGATGAAAGTAATTCTTGGTCATGCCAAAAGCCCTGTCATGACCAAGAATGACATAAGAAAGGCAAAGGTAACATGCCCCTGATACAATTAGAATTCCATACCCTTGATTCCATTACACGCGCCCTACTCAAAACAGAAGCACAGAAAAAGCAGCACTCATGTTTCGAAGATGTAACAGGACTCATTTTCAAACACAATCCCCTAATTTCACCATGATTAAATCCATGTAAAATGTAATTTTCAATACGACAACATATTGTACAGGACAAAAGAACAAAAGGAAACAACACAATAGGTTAAGGCATTAAAACAGTGCATCACACTATGCTGTTTAATTGTTTGAGCTTTTTACTCAGTGGGGGGCTTAAATAAAAAAAAAAATCATCTGGTGTCATGAAACATTTTCAATGTTAAATCATGTGAACGACTATTTCTGTTTTTATTTATTGTCTGCTCTGGAGAAGAGGGTTTGGAAATGATTTGATGAGTTTGACAACTTGTTTTAGATTTCTGAATTTATTTCCAGGTTTTCCAGACATGTTTGTCAATAAAAAAATAAATAAAAAAAAACACGTATGTGACCTAAAGGCTCTGCAACAGGACACTGCCTACCTTCGGAGGACAAATAGATTCATGGCTCAGTGGCCAGTAAGTTTTGAATCTTAGACCTATGTTTTATTAGCCGTGCTTTTATACTGTTGTAGCTGATAAGCTTACCTGTTGTCTAAATTTGGTTTGCCATTTAACTATGGAAAACAGTACTGATGTTGTGTTTATATTATTACCTACCCTACAGGTTTTCTAAACAATGAGCAAAAGTGTTCGGTTTACAAGTATTTAGCAAAAGTAGACACCAAGGAATGGAACATCATACCGGATTAGGATCGGCATCCATCTGTTATTATTGATGCTCGTGCCAGGAGTTGCATATAAAACAGTAGCGCCACCACATCCAAGCTGAGCAATGGGGCTACCATCTTCAAGGAACACATGGAGGAACTGGTCTCCAAAGTTCTGCTCCTGGGCTGAAACAGCAAGAACACAAAATTAGTAGAGGTTGGATTTTCTTTTCAAACTCAACACAATTTTTTTTTGTATATGCAGCTGAGTGCTAGCACTCCAGAAGATGAGTATGAGGTGTAGCGCCATCATAGAGTGGTTCATTTTATAAGGACCTGTGTTTTTGTTTAATATACTACTGAGAACATACCCCAGAAGATGGATATGGTATAGCTTTTATTTTGGAAAGAGCTATTTATTTCTTATATACTCTTTTTTTCCCACAGATGAGTGATTTCTCCATTAGATACATTTATGTTATTTATATATTTATTTTTATTTTGCTCTTTCAAAAGCATTTAATTTAAAAACTGTACACTTAAATTTAAACAAACATAATTATTCTAAATAAATTACAGGTCAAAAGAGGCAAGAAAATATATTTTTTTGTATCGCAAAAATATCAAACCGTCACACTAACGTATTGCAACCCCTTATATACACACATATATATGAATTACAAGAAAAGGTTTTGACCTTTAAAAAAAATTAAAGCAGAAAAAGGTAAACTCTGTCCTGATAATATACTTATACAATCATATGCCTAAACCCCACTTCAAATATTTAAACAAAGATCCTTTACATATTGCACCAATGTCAGCCAATAAAAACAGAGGATGTTGAGCACAAGGTCATACTTGCTGTGATCAATACCCAGCACATGAAAACCTGAGGGAGGACTCCTGTCTGCAAACAAATACCATCGCTCAGCCAATAGGCTTGCCTCTCTACAGACAGAAGCTTATCAAGATACGTTCACATTTCTGTGACCTCAACAACAGCACACACAAGCCGACGGCAAAATGTTTCCTCCCTTGAAGAGTAAAACCGTTACACTAAACTGACCCAGACCTGAGAAAATCAAAAATGTCAAAACCTCAATGCAGAGCCTCCGTCTGCATGAAACAATATGTTTATTACTTAAAATCAATTCAGCTAGATTTAGTTCATGTTTATAAGGCCAATTTACAACAAAAGTCAACAAATTCATCTGGGGCACATACAAGTAAGCCATTTTTTAAGACTAACACAGCATCCCCACTTCCTCACTAGAACATGAATAAAAAATACAGACAGGAATCTACTCAAAGGGCACATGGAGTTCATTTGAAAAGGTCTGGAAAAATAATCATTCATTCTCTCTAAGGGGGAGATAAACCTTTCACAGAGAACTTCAGCCTTAAAGGGAAGATGGTTGGGGAAAAAAACTGTAAGAAGTCAGTGAAGAAGGAATACTCATCTCATTGCTACAAATGCAGCTTTAGTAAAATTTGTTTGGGAAATATGAAGAGTCCTTAGTTTTTTTTCTTTAGTATACATCAGTATACACAGTGTCATAGAGAGAGCTTGACATGTGAACCAAATCTCATCAAATGGATGTTATAGGAACTAATATAGTATTAGAATTAAAAAGGCTAGCATTGACACAACACAGCAGATCAACAGCAGTGGATGACATCAGTCACAGAAACATAAAAATGTATTCACCACTCTTAGACTTAGCTGTTTTGCTACATTCCAACATATAATTTAAACACTATCTGATATTACTTTGTGATGTCTGCACAAAACAGTATAAGTTGGTAGAGTGAGAAATGTGTATATATATATATATATATATATATATATATATATATATATATATATATATATATATATATATATATATATATAAATAGAAAGAAAAGGAAAAACAGAAAATTGGCATGTGCATATGTGTCCACCCACTTTGCTATAAAGCCCGTAAAAGTCTTAGTGCAACCAATTACCTTGAAAGGTCACATAGTTAGTGAAGTCAAGTCCATCTGTGGGCAATCTAGGTGTCACATGATCTGTCAGTACAAACACACCTTTTGTGAAAGGTCTCAGAGGCTACACATATCACTAAGCAAGAGCCATCAAATAAGAGCCCTCCAAACAAGTCGGGGACAAAATTGGTGAAAAGTACAAGCCAGGGTGGGGTTATAAAAAATATACAAATCTCTGATGTTCGCCAGGAGCACCATCAAATCCATCATCTTCTAATGGAAAGCACCTGGTACCATAACAAACCTGCCAAGACCGGTCAAGGAGGGCATTGATCAGAGAGGCAGCACAGAGACCAAATATAACCCTGAAGGAGCTGCATGCCCCACAGCAGAGACTGGAGACCACAATAAACTGTACACTCCATAAAGCTTGGCTTTATTTACATAGTATTAACAATAAGAAGGCCTGTTTGGAGTTTGCAAAAAGGCATGAGGGCGACTCCCCAAAAGTATGGAGGAAGGTGGTCTGGTCAGACTAGACAAACACTTTACTTTTCGGCCACCAAGGAAAAACTATGTCTGCCGCAAACCCAACACATCCCATCACTCCAACAACACCCTCCACACAGTGAAACATGGTGGCAGCATCATGCTGTGGGGATGTTTTCAGCAACAGGGACTGGAAAACTGGTCTGAGTCAAAGAAAAGATGGACGGTGCTAAATACAGGGATATTCTTAAGCTAGCCCTCTGTCAGTCTGACTGTGATTTGAGACTGGGAGGGAGGTTCAGCTTCCAGCTTCCAGCTTCCGAAGCATTCTGCTAAAGCAACACTCGAGCTGTTTAGGGAGAAAATTTTAAATGAGTTGGATTGGCCTAGTCAAAGCCGGACCTCAATCCGTTTGAGAGTCTGTGGTTAGACTTGAAGATTGCTGTTCACAAGTGAAAGACATCCAACACAAAGGAGCTGGATCAGTTTTGCCTTGATATAGGTGGCTGAACAGTTACGCATGCTGTAGATCTGTGATTTTGTCCTATTTGTTGTTTGCTTCACTTCAGTGTTGTAGGCATGTTCTGTAAATAAAATGGTGCAACAAAAGGCAACAGAACCTAAAAAAGGGCCAGAGGAGTGAATACATTTACAGGCCACTGAACGTCTCTGTTGTGGCTCTTGAAGCATTGTATGTTCTCAGATGTGTGAGCTGTGTGACTACAGCTGTAATGGACACCGTGAACCGTCCAACGTGAAGTTGCTTCCGCAAAGTCCATTCATTTCTGATAATGGACACCTCGAAGGGAATTATCCTGCTTACGGAACAGATAAATATTAAATCAATTATTACTGCTTTAATGTTTTTTCACCTTGAAAATCGTAAGTTTTTCACATGTAGTGGCTGAGAGAACCATTTATTATCTCTCGTTGTGACGCGTTGCCAAGGTAACTTGTCTTGCCATTACCAGCTAACGTTTTAGCCAGTGCAATAATTTAGACCACTCAGGCTATTTGACCGGAACTTTTTTATCGGTGTCCTATAACACTTTAACGGACACCCTGCAGCCAATCAGAATGATATGATATACTTGAACACACCCACTTTCTTTACCAATAGTCTTTTGTGGCTCTCCTTCATTTGGAGGGTGTTAGTGGCTGTGTGCTAGACACTTGTCAAGCCTGTATTCCCCATGATCATGTTGGCAATAACATCTCTGTATTTTAACCAAAAATCTTTTTGTTTCCTGGTCCTAGATTATATTCAAATTTCTCTGAGAAACCAAAATATGGATTTTATTAGTTATGAGTCATAATCCTTAAAATTAATAGAAATAGATATGTGAATCACATCACTCTGACTCAGACATCCACAAAAGTTAAAATTTTTTAAATGAATTCCCGAACAACTAAAACCCAGTTTTTGGTGACATTCTAGTCCCTAATGTGCACCTTAATTTGTACTCTGTCCTCTGCAGAGTTTTCACTACATCTACTTCGAGACCGACTTCTCCAACCACAATTATCTTAAAAATAAAAGAGGGTGTGGCCACTAACAATTTATCTTGTCATTTATCAGGCACGTTGCCCTTATCAGATCTTTATAATGATCACTTTTTGCTATGACACACTTCATTCTTGAAACAAATTCAGTGCAATTTAAAAGTAGTAGTCAATGGCAAGCTTATACTCCCTCGCAAACTACTGTGGTATTCATGAGGGAGGTGGAGGAAAAGTTCACACCAGCCCCAGACTGCTGTCTGAAAAGACAGGAGCTAATGCATGACAATATCAGAATGCAGGTCGTTGAGGGAGACTCAGATAGAGAGGGAACCTGCCCCTCTTGTCTCACTCTGAAGGAAGATGTGGCTACAGGGCAGAGGACTGAGCAGCCATGCTGCCCTGTTAGAGAGACCTTAAATGTTTCTGCATTTCCAACAAGGCCTACAGGGGATATTTCAGCTGAAATAGAAGAAGTGACAAGGGAGTACTAGTCCAGAGAGAGCCACTGAGTAGGCGCGGAGTAGACCTGTTTGATTTTCCAAAGACAACAGGGTTAGAGCAACGGATCTCAGGAACTAGGCTGATGTGGCGAGCTAAAAATAAGAAGTAGGTGTGTGGGCTTGACAGCCTTGTGTCTTAGCAGTGTGCATGTCATCTATGTTGAAGTACCATAATGGCATGGGTGGGTTGATTTAGACATCAGCAAAGAGAGCAGAACCCAAGCTAGCTGTTTCGAAGCCGCGTGGTAACCGAGTTGAAAAATCAAAACAGCCTTTTCTCAGTATGAAGGGGATCAATACAGTCCCCATCTGCTCATCAGACCGAGGCTGCTGTTAGCTTAACATGCTTGATATTTCACATTTTCCTGTGACTAATATTAGATTATCAGCATTGGACCACCCATTGAATATTTTTAAAAAAAATCACATTACCTATAATGGTTGATTTTTTGATGTCCAATTATACATAAAAAATTGTAAAAATAGAATTCCACTTTTTTCTATTTTTTTTAGGTGCTCAATTGTGATTTAACCACGAGAGTCTTATTGTTGCTCTCAAAGTGCTTAGATCCCTTTTTTTCTATAGCAACTAAATAAATCTTGCTGTTATTAGTAATGCTATTTGACCAGATCTCCTGATTTGTGAGGGACTTTGACACATTTTTCACTCCTTTTTCAGTGTCCCACAAACCGAAACAATGACCCGCATTTGACTGGATCTTAAATTAATAAAGATCGCAGAGCTGCAGTCATTGTTAATGAGAACTGTGTCAGCTGTCAATCAAAATGCAGCAGCATCCCACCTCAGGAGCAGCTGGGCACCAGGATGGTCGTAAAATAAACTGAAAAGGATTTTGATGCGTAAAGAATATTAAAGAAACTATGTCAAAGAAAAGAAAATGGTGCTTCAAAGACTAGGGAACAGTTTATACCTGGGTGAGGCCAGAGAAAGGCGAATCTAAGAGGGATTTTTGTGAAGTTTACCAAAGTTACATGAAGGAGACCACAATGTGAAGCGAAACTGTAAAAGTTTAAGGTATACTAATATAGTATTTTCTGTCATTAGAATAATTTGTAGAAGCAATATGCACAAGAAACATTGTTATTCAAATACTAATAACAACATATAGACCAAAAAGTTTAGGCAGAAGCAGAATATTCTTTTTCTTTCAAAGAGAAAGCTTATGATATCAGTCAGAACCTGCAGCCCATGAGTTGATTTCCTCTCCATTCCAGAGCAGATAATACAATGCTATTTTTTTAACTCAATAAAACACCTTATAATTGTGCTACTTGTTATATTGCCATTGCTGCTGTTCAGTTTTTGGGCCACACTTAAAAAGCACAGCATCTAATAAACTTCCACCTATTTTTTGCCATATCCAAAGTCCCTTGAGAAACATTTTTTTTTTTTGTAAAAGCTCAAGAACAGTTTATTTTGCACTTTATTTTCATTATTATTATCCATTTTGGATAATGTTTGTACAGCAGAGACTACAGTGCCGCTAATGATGTACTAATAATAAATGTAATTTCGGTGTTCCAAAAATTTCATGTGCTTCTGCTTTGTAAATAGCAATTTGCAATGACATATGACCATTTGATTGATCGAAGATTACAGCAACTTGTGCCGGGAAAACGATGAGATTACAGAAAAATGTCTCTAGTTAGTTGCGTACACATTCTCTATTTGCAGCCAGAAATGAAGGCAACTACTAATTTACTACTAAAATAAATAAAGCACTCAACCTGATAACACTTAGTAAGAAACAGATATTTTGAAATTGTTTGTTGATGCAGATAGGGGTAGACTGAGAGGAAATTAATTCCACTTGAAACACTAAAGGAGACGGAGCCACGGTGCACAAAATATGGGACATTTTCTAGAGTACTGCACATAACTTCACAGAGACAAGCCAAACAAACGAACACAAACTGCATATTTTTAAGAAGAAGAAAGGAAGGAACAGGTAAATTATCTAAACATGAAGTAAACATGCATGACAACTACAAAACATAATTATGCATGACACTTAATTGTCCAACTTATTTTCAAAACAACAATCTGGAAGAAAACTCATTAGATTTAATGAGCATAACAGCAAAGCGAGTCACACTGATTTGTATATCAACCTCCAACAAAAACGACCTACGCTCACAATCAAAAACCTTGTTAGTACCGTGCTGGACCCCTTTGGCCATGAGAACTGCTTTAATCCTTCATGGCATAGACTCAGTAAGGTACTGGTGAACATTCCTCAGAGAGTTTGATCCATATTGACAAGATAGCATCAAGCAGATTTGTCGACTGCACATACATGATGCAAATCTCCTGTTTCACCACATCCCAAAGGTGCTCGATTGGATTGAGATCTGGTGACTGTGGAGGCCATTTAAGTACAGTGAACTCATTGTCGTGTTCAAGAAACCCGTCTGATTGATGATTTGTGCTTTATGACATGGTACATTATCCTGCTGGAGGTAGCCATCAGAAGAATGGTACACTGTGGTCATAAAGGGATGGACATGGTCAGCAACAATACTCAGGTAGGCTGTGGTGTTGACGCAATTCTCAATTGGTACTAAGGAGCCCAATGTGGGTCAATAAAATATCCCTCGCACCATTACACCACCATCACCAGCCTGAACCATTGATACAAGGCAGGATGGATCCATGCTTTCATGCTGTTGACGCCAAAGTCTGACCCTACCATCCGAATGTCACGGCAGAAATCAAGACTCATCAGACCAGGCAACGTTTTTCCCAGTCTTCTATTGTCCAATTTTGGTGAGCCTGTGCGAATTGCAGCCTCAGTTTCCTGTTATTAGCTGACAGGAGTGGCACCCGGTGTGGTCTCCTAGTACTGTAGACCATCCTCCTCAAGGTTTGCCGTGTTGTGCGTTTAGAGATGCTCTTCAACATACCTTGATCGTAACAAGTGGCTATTTGAGTTACTGTTGCCTTTCTATCAGCTCAAACCAGTCTGGCCATTCTCCTTTGGCATCAACAAGGCATTTGCAACCACAGAACTGCCTCTGACTGCATAGTCTCTCTTTTAAGGACCATTCTCTGTAAACCCTAGAGATGGTTGTGTGTGAAAATCCCGTAAAATAGATCAGCAGTTTCTGAAATACTCAGGCCAGCCGGTCTGGCACCAACAATCATGCCACGTTCAAAGTCACTTAAATCGCCTTTCCTCCCCATTCTGATGCTCGGTTTGAACTGCAGCAGAATGTCTTGACCATGTCTCCATGCCTAAATGCATTGAGTTGCTGCCACGTGATTGACTGATTAGAATTTGCGTTAATGAGCAGTTGTAAAAGTGTACCTAATAAAGTGGCCGGTGAGTGTATAGTCTCCTCTTCTAGCTGATTTTTTTTTTTTTACTGCATCATGCCATAACTCATTTGTGGACAAATATTATTTACAACAGATGTCAATGTTGCCCTATCTTTTATCCTTCTATTTTTCGTCTGAAAGGAAATTGTTTTGTGCAGTCTCTGTGCCCCCCTCACTCTGTGGTGAACCTTACAGAGCATTCGTCCTTTTTGTCAGCGCCTGTCACCTGTTCTCTCTCCTCTTCTCTCCCTTCATTTACCCCCCCTCCCCTCAGAACCCACCTCCCAGTCTTTCTCCTCTCAATCTGACAATTGAAGTCCAGGGGGAGGACTGGCGGATTTGCTTCAGGGAGAGTTGTGAAAGGAGAGGTGGAGAATAAGGAGGGCGTTTGGCAAAGCTATTCCCCACATATCAATGTATATCACTTGGTTTTCTTCTGATTAACTTTGTTTGTTTGATCTCTGAAGGTTTCTGTTCAATTCCCATCGTCTGATGTGAAAACGACAGCGTTTTATAAGCAGGGAAGCATAACTAGATAAAAGCCACTGTGCCAGCTACATACGTTCATCTCTCTTCACTGCAAGGCTAGCATTTTGCTTTTAAGCCTCTTCACGCTGTGGCAGCGAGTTGTGAATAAGATAAAGAATAGATTTACCTGAGACAACAAGGCAAGAAAAATCGTATTTTTGATGTCCAATTTACAGCAGTTTTCAAATATAAACTTAATAGTGAGGAAAAATTTGTACGGAACAAGGATGACAGCTAATTAAATTTTCTAAACTGATTCATATGTTGCAAATTTATACACTCAGCCATTTGGTTACTGATAAGTCCCACTTACAGAGATAACTCCTGGCCCTGAATATATGACACAACCTATGACAGCGAAGAGGTGAAGAAATTCTGTCAGCTTGACTTCAAGCACAAAGGCACCTGTGACTCATAAGGATGTCATACGGCGTTATCTTCCAGAGGTTATATACAATGTTCTTCTTATTTTCCTGTTAAGATATAAAAAACAACAACAACAAAATAATTTTTTTTTATCTAATTTATTTTACAACTAAATATCTGAAAAGTGTGCTGTGCATTTAGCCCAGTTCAATCTTATACTCCTAAATAAAATACAAATTTATTTGGGAGTATCTTATACAAACCGATTGGCCTCAAAGTAGGATCCACACCAGATACATCAGCAAAGAAGTTGTGAGGAAAATTAAAACTTAAAATTTTCTCAAGCCTTTTCTCACTCGAAAATGGAAAGAGAATGGCACAACTACCGAACTACCTGTCGTGGTTTATGACGTTTTACATGCATAGATTCACCAGAGAAATTAAGGAAAAGGCTTAAAACAATATACAATAATTATATATATTTTTTATTAATCAAGTTTCTGGTTCCCAGAGGGCTTCTGAAGAAAAGAAGAACCAGAATCAGGTCTCAGAAATGTAAGTAAGCATTTATCGTGAGATAGAATGGAATTAAGTCTTATTGGTATGCAGGATGAGTGAGACTCTGGGGAAAGATGTGAGGAAAGAGGAAAAGTTTCTGGTTCAGAGTGTTGCTGCTGAGTTTCTGAGAGAGGGAGCTGATCCAAAACCATATGACCTGTTCCTGAGGGGAGAGCAGGCTCGCAGGTATAAATGAATTTGTCCAAAAGAATGAGTTGCCGAAGAGCAGTCAAGAAATGCATAAGTTAACAGTTATATAAATATGTGGCAGAACGCTTTCACAGCACATTACCCAGAACATATCTCCCCCATCATGCTGTGGGGATGCCTTTCTTTAAACCACAATAGGGGAGTGGGTCAGAGGTGATGTGCTTTGAATTAACGATGTTCAGATACATGTTTGCCAGTTTTAAGCAAGAATTAGTTCAGAAATTGAGTCACGACTATTTGCTTGGTTCCAAAGGAGAGTAGAAGGAACAATGTCATTACTTGAAGATTGCAATTTGACTTCTGCTTTTAACATTGAACCTCAACAGTGAAAATCGCAAAAGACAACATATTATATTCTATTGAGACTTTACCAATCATTTTCCACAGGATGTAAAATAATTTTTTGTGTGTAGTGAAACAGAATCCAATCCAATTTATTTCAAAGGCACATTTAAAAACAACACATGGTTGAACAAAGTGCTGTACATTAAGAGAATAAATAAAAATTGTAAATGAGTAAAAAGAGACATAAAACAATGGTATAAAACAAAACAACACCCACAAAGGAAGAAACAACTCATGGTGTGGTAAAACACCAAGGGGTGGGGGGTGGGGTGGGGTGGGGGGCAATACGAGTTTTCAACAAATATTTAAAAGGAGACAGTGAAGGAGCCTCTCCAACATGTGAAGGCTACCTGTTCCATATCCAGGAAAGCCCCACCATCACCTCTTTGGAAACACCAAGAGCAGCTGGTCCGCTGACCTTGTAGACCTTGAAGAGGAGGACGGGTGAAACCGGTTGGAGAAATAGGGTGGAGTAAAGCCATTCAGATATTTAAAAATAAAAGCGCCAGTGAAGAAAAGCCAGATCAGGGATGTGTTGTGCCTAACTGCTATGTGAAAAAGTTAGTTCTCTTGTTTTTGTAGTTCTTTAAAAACACTACAGAATCTGATCAGTGTTTATCATTATTGTCACATAATCAATCAATCAATCAATCAATCAATCAATCAATCAATCAATCGAATCTTCTTTCTAAAGAGCTTTACAACAACCACAGATTGATCAAAGTGCTGTACAGAATAAAAAAGACAAATAAGTTAGGTTCTTAAATAAACAACAAAAAAAATAACTTCCTAAACTTAGGTTGTTACTGCAGCATTGAGTGGCAGTTCTTAAATGGGTGTAGTAAAGTTTAACCACTATCTGTCTCCTTGCGTCAAAAATGTTCTTGATTTGCATTCCAGCTGGTATTTTTCTGTAATTACTCTGAACATTGTCTTTCATGTAAACACAGCTTTCCTCTGGGTAGCCCTGCCTTCCTCCCACCATCCAAAAGCAGGCATGCTAGGTTAATTAGCCAATTTTAATTGCCCTTAGGTGCGAGTGCATGTGGTTGTTAGTGCTGTGCTTCTCTGTGTTGCCTTTTGATGGACTAGAAACTGTCAAGGGGGTTGCCTTTCCTCCTCACTCAGTGATCCGCTAATCATGGAGAAGCAACAGCATAATTTTGTCTTTTCCTCCGTGATGACGGCACAGAGCTGGTGGATGATAGAGACTTGCACTCCTCCGCCTTCCTTTTGGGGATGTCCCACAGATGGTCAATGGGGTATACGTCTGGAGAGATGTTTGGCCAGTCCGGCACCTTTACTCTCAGATTTTTTAGCTGGGCTGTGGTCATGCCGGTGTGTTTGGATTGGTTATCAGGTTGGAACACTGCCTTGCGGGCAAGTTTCCTAAAGGAGGGGATCATGCTCTGCTTTAGTATGTCATGTTGGAATCCAAGGTTCCCTAAAACAACTCCCCACAGCTGGCAGCTCCCATGCAGCTCCAAACCATGGCACTCTTACCAACATGCTTGACTGCAAGCAATACAAACTTGTCGTTGCACTACTGACATGGTTGCCGCAACACACACACACACACACACACACACACACACACACACGCACACACACACACACACACACACACACACACACACACACACACACACACACACACACACACACACACACACACACACACACACACACACACACACACAGACTTGACACCATCTGATCAAAATAAGTTTATCTCTGTCTTTTCAGAACACAAAACATAGTTCAAGTAATCCATGTTCTTCATCTGTGTCTTTGTCAGTCTGTCTGTTGGCTTTCTTGTGCATCATCTTTAGAAGAGGCTTCCTTCTGGGACGACAGCCGTGCAGACCAGTTTGATGCAGTGTGTGGCGTGTGGTCTGAGCACTGACAGGCTCCTGACCCCATCAATCTATGGAGCAATGCTGGCAGCACTCATATGTCTTTCTTCAAAAGACAACCTCAGGAAATGGCGCTGAGCACGTACACTCAGCTTCTTTAGTCGACCATATCGAGGCCTTTTCTGAGTTGAACATGTCCTGTTAAACCATTGTATGGTCTTTGCCACCATGCTGCAACGGTTTCAGTGTGTTGGCAAGCTCCTTATAGCAAAGGTCAGGGGTGTCCAATGTAAGTATTTTTATTAGTGGCACGTCTATGGGCCGCCAGTAATTTTGACCTGAAGGTTTGGACACCACTGCCACTGGTCATTTTTATGTCGAGTATCAATCTTATTTTTTTTTTTTTGGATCCACAGACACTTTGTTGTCATGGAGTGCCAGGGTGAACTTCCAGTGACCAGGGAGAGTGTGAGAGTGATAACACCAGCTTTAACACACCTGCTCCCAACATGACTCCGGGGAGGTAAAATGGCTAATTGGGAGACCATTAAGACATTTTCCCTAGGGTTTGACACGATTTTGTTTCCAGGGGTTCAGATATTGCTGTGTGTTGAGTTATTTTGAGGCAACAACAAATGTACACTGTTATACCAGCTGCACACTGGTGACTGTACATTGTATCAAAGTGCCATATCTTCAGTACTGTCCCGAAAAAAGATATAATAAAATATTTACAGAAATGTGAGGGGTGTACTCACTTTTGTGAGATACTGGTGCATGAGTTAGGTAGTTCCTCCTGCGATAGGCAGGTTGCCGGTTCGATCCCCCAGTCTGACCGTCTCAGTCGACACTTCACCTGAATTGCCTGCAGGCAGTGGCCAGAGGTTCTGGTGGCCTCACCTCTGTCAGTCTGCTCCAGGGCAGCTGTGGCTACTAACATAGCTCGCCACCGTCAGGATGTGAATGTGTGTGAATGGGTGAATGACTGACTGTGGTGTAAAGCGCTTTGGGGTCATAAGACTAGTTATAGCGCTTTATAAGTACAAACCATTTACCATACTGTAACCTAAATTTGGTTGGTAAAAAAAAAAAAATAGAAGATGGTTAGAGATGACCACAAGCCAAATTCCCACCATAGAAGCTGTCTATTGTATTTGGCAACTTTGCAAAAAATAATGGTCACAAGTTCAGTCCCTAGAGTGGGCAAATCTTTTAGAGACCCCACACCCCCTAATAAATAAATAACTAAATAAAAAGTTACAGCGGACATTGTGGCAACCAGCTACAAAGTACTGATGCAAATGGATAAAAAAACAAATGGATGACACCCTTTGTAGACTGGTAAGAAATTTTTTTAAACCATGCATATTTTTCATTCCTCTTTACAATCATGCACTTATTTGCATTGGTCTATCACATTAAATGCAAATTCAAGGCATTTTAAGCAGCGGTTACTAACTAAATGTGGAAAAGCCAAAGGGGTATGAATACTTTTGCAAGGCACTGCATATAGTTTCCAAAGGGATCAAATGGGAAGTGAAATATTATAAAGCATGATTTCACTAAAGGTATACACTTTTCTGCTGCGTTTCTAAAAACACATCCAAAAAGCAAGTAATTACTGTAGTTAAGCATCATAAAAGCTTTGCTTTGCAATTATTCTCCTACTCTGTTTCGAGACCTTCCATTTGAGTCAGCAAAAACAGCATTTCCTGAATAATGTATCCAACATTTTCCATTACATTGAAATTCATTAAATTGAATACCATTTCAGATTTATTCTTTTTGGTGAATGAGAAAGATTTTGGTGCTAGTGGTGATGCCTTTGGAACATTCGTATAGTGAGAATAAAACTTATCTATCTACATTCATCTCTGTACAATGTCTCTTCCGGCTAAAAATTAAACTGATTGAAGAGAGAGAATTTAGTCAATAAACTGACTTTATACAGTATTAAAACAAATTTTCTGATCTAAATTAGGTTTGGGCAGTCTTATATAATCTCCACCAAGGCCCAAGCAGCCCTAAACCCAAGGTGTATACAATATAACTAAAACATTTATTCCCTTTCAGATTTTTAGCTGTGAAAACATTTGTGCTAATATTGATAAGAGGCCCTTATCCATTACAAGCACCAGAATTTAAAGCCCCAGGCTTCGGTTTCCTGGGGTAAACCAAAGTCTGGGGCTTTTAGGTTAGTCGCGTTTCCATTTCCATTTATGTACAACAGTCCCATCGACATATGAGATTTGAGGAAAAAAATGCAATACCATTCCGGTCCAGTGGGTGACCGCAAGAAGACAGTGGTCAAACAGACGAGGGCAAAGAAGTTGTATCCATGTCCTGCCACTCATACTGCCACTCATCCAGACTCCAGAGAAACAGGACGGACAATGCACAACTGATGCCACTACATTTCCTCACAGCCCCTTTTACACCACCCCAACACTATTTCTGACCGCCAGACTCCACTCTACTCTACTCCTGTTGGTAATATACAGTGCAGGGACCACAGTGGTGTGGGGTGTGTGACAAAAGTGGAGGGTAGACGAGAGTGATCTGTGCTCCACGGATAGCCTTCATTCGGCAAACAGAGCTTTATGAGTATAATTTTTCCTCAACCATGGCAAGAATGACAAAGACGATTTTTAAGTACAGTAACACAGACTTTTGATCTCAGCAAAATTATTTTTATAGGCTATAGGCTATAAGCGCTGAGCAGGTCTCCCCCGTTTTCCCTGCCCAGAACAACTCACCAGGGAGGCGTCCAGGAGGCATCCTAACCAGATGCCCGAGCCACCTCAACTGGCTCCTCTCGACGTGAAGGAGCAGCAGCTCTACTCTGAGTCCTCCCTGGATGACTGAGTACCTCACCCTATCTCTAAGGGAGAGCCCAGACACACTATGAAGAAAACTAATTTCGGCCGCTTGTATCCGGGATCTCGTTCTTTCAGTCACGACCCAAAGCTCATGACCATAGAGCTTTGGGTCTCTATATTTCACTTTCAGTATTGCAGTTTAAATCACACACAGTTCACTAAGGCTGCAGTAGAGGGCAGTATAGCGTTAGTTACCTGGTGAGTAAAGAGCCACTGATCTCTATTATACACTGGATTGCTGATTTTGCCGAAAAATTGAAATCACTGGCTTACAGAATCCCATAGGATTTGGTTGCAACAACAAGCAGTTTTCTGGCTGCGTGAAAACGTTTCACGGGTAATTTTACAGTTATTGGAAGTACTAACACTATCAACTACTAGGAAATTTTGTGCTGAAATATTTTACATGTTATTCATATTAAACATGCAAAATATTTCAGCACATGACTTTCTCTGTACTTCAATCCATTTTCCAAACCGGTTAATCCCTCATGGGGTCGCGGGGGTTGCTGGTGCCTATCTCCAGCGTTCACTGGGCAAGAGGCGGGGTACACCCTGGACAGGTCGCCAGTCTGTCGCAGGGCAACACAGAGAGACAAACAGGACAAACAACCATTCACACCTAAGGACAATTTGGAGAAGCCAATTAACCTAACAGTCATGTTTTTGGACTGTGGGAGGACCCACGCATGCACAGGGAGAACATGCAAACTCCATGCAGAAAGACCCAGGGGTGTACTTGAACCCAGGACCTTCTTGCTGCAAGGCAACAGCGCTACCCACTGCGCCACTGGCACTATATAAACAAAATTGAACAAAAATTCAATTTTATTTATATAGCGCCAATTCATGAAACATGTCATCTCGTGGCACTTTACAAAGTCAAAATCAATCATATTATACAGATTGGTCAAAAATGTCCTATATAAGGGAACCAGTTGATTGCTTCAAAGTCTCGACAAGCAGCATTCACTCCTGGAGAAGCGTAGAGCCACAGGAAGAGTCATCTGCATTGTACATGGCTTTGCAGCAATCCCTCATACTGAGCAAGCATGAAGCGACAGTGGAAAGAAAAACCACCCATTAGCGGGAAGGAAAAACCTCCAGCAGAACCGGGCTCAGTATGAACGGTCATCTGCCTCGACCGACTGGGGTTACAGAAGACAGAACAGAGACACAACAAGAGAGACAAACAAGCACAGAAGCACACATTGATCTAAGAATCTGTCCTACATTAGATGATAATAGCGGGTGATCTGTCTTCTCTGGATAATGTCTCATAACAGAACGCCAGACCAGATGTACCTACTATGAAGAAAAAAAAGAGCGAGAACAAAAAGTTATAAGCAAAAATGATGACAAGCAATGCATAATTGAAGAACAGTAGAACTCGTTAGAGTGAGAAAAATAGATCCTGATGTCCTCCAGTAGCCTAAGCCCATAGAAGCATCTTACTTGATAGTTTTAGAACATAACATAAAAGTATATGGCATTTGACATTTTAAAAGTTTTAAGCCCCCCCTGAACATGAGAAAATCCTTGTTTTTCGATGCTGTAGCGCACGTGTTCCCTAGTTACTGGAGGAAAATAGGGAGTACCAATATGGCGGCTGGTGGCTTCAAAGTGACTCGTTCTAACAGCAGGCTATTAGCAATCCAGTGTATAATAGAGATCAGTGGCAAAGAGCACCCCTGTCACATGACCCTCTCACATGACTGCAGCTCCATGCAGTAATAGGTTTGAGAAGAAAGCATTAAAGTTTAGTAAATTACACTTTGTTTGATACAAAGTTAACTTTTAGATTGATTTTAGGCAAGATTGTGGCTGTGTAAAGTGGAGATATCTGCTTGGTTTATCAAGATTTTTGTTTTGGCTGTGAAATGTGTGTTATGTCCATTCTCCCCGTGCTTCATCCAGCTGTAAACTGAGCAAGCGATCAAGCACATCAGCCCCGGAGTAGGCGGCATCCAGTGGACAAACTGTTTTGAATCTACTGCTGCAATTTAATTGGATGATAACTAACGGTTATTATTGGGTTTATTTCAGTGTTTACAAAGACATTTATCACAACGATTAATGCTTGAGATTAAAGCAAAGCTACATGACAGGATAAATTTATTTAACTTTAATGTCTGACTAGAGCAATGGAGTTTATTTGGAAATGAATAATTCACCAGTTTTTAATTGATACTGGGAACATTACCTAATTAAAGAGAACAAGCCAGACTGCAAACATGTTCATATGCTCCTCTTTTTTACACTATAGTTTAAAATATTTTCTTAAATATTAAGCAAGGTTAAAAGGTCAAAGGTCAAAATATTTTTTTTTTTTTTTTAAAAACAGTAAAACAAATCTTCTTTGATAGAAATATTAAAAATATACTAAGATGGTTAAATTTAAAATCAATATTTTATGGAGGATAATTTATAAAGCTAATAAAGTAGTGTGACAACAAGAGGCAATAAAGAGCATTCAATGATGTGTAGACAAGAACAGGTGAGTCAAAATATTTTTACCAGGTGATGATGCCGATTATACAAAAAATAATCTATAGATTAGTCAACTATGAAAACATTTGACTAATCTATTGATTAGTCAACTATAAAATAGTCTATCTGATCTATCGATAAAATAGACTAATCTATCTTAAACTGAGTTTTTCTTGCTGCACGCAACCCCCCCCCCCCCAACAAGCCCCAGGAAAGCAGAGCAAAGTACTGGGTCACTTGTGGGACCAAAGCCCCAGGAAAGTGAAATTAGCCGGGTAAATGTGTATGGAAACACTACCTGGGATTTGAAAAGCCATAGGCTTCTCAAAAGCCCCAGGCTTTTGAATAGCAATGGGAGAGGGACTATTGTCTGTGTTGATGTGTATGCAAGGTTTAACTGGCTGACGTTTCAAACAGACTGAACTTATATAAAACATCTTTTATGTTCCATGAGCTGACTAATTAATGACTCTTTAAATACAAAGATTTAACCTTCAGTATAAAACAGAGACACTCAGCAGCCATCATGGGAGCCCAATATCAGTCTAGAGAAAAAAAAAGGTTAAGTAATTATTATTCTAAGAATAATATGAATATTTAGCAGAATATATATTTTTTCTTTCTCAGCTCTAATTAAATGACTTGTATATGCCTGAAAAGTTACAAATGGTCTCAAAGTAAAATGTGCACAGTGTAACATACATCACGTTTTGGGTCCAAGTGAGTATTTCCAGCTGGTCCTCATCTTCCTGTTATCATAGTTACTGAGACTAGAAAATTCCTGTTTTGATCAAAGGAGAGACATTTAACCCTGAGGTGCGCTGCAACATTTAACAGACCTGGAAATGTAGATCAGAGACTGTGAACCTACAGAGGATGTCACAGATAACAAGTTGATCTAGGCCATACGGGCAAGATGAATGTTATGATGTCTGTGGCCGGCCTGCGTAGAATAAATCACCCCTGATCGCTACACAATGCATGGTGGTTAAACTTTAGTTGGACTTGCACCTGACTGGTGCAGCATGGGAGCAGACTCACAAAAATCAAGGTGGCTGCAGTTTTTAGAGCGAGGAGCAGCAACAGTGGTCCGGTGAGACTCACGCTTGGATGTTTTTTAGAGTCATTAGAGGACCTATAGCTCAAGGCATGCCTGTGGTGACCTCACCTCTAAGCTGTCTGGGAACTTGGTATGTGCATTTGCTTTAAACGAATGTGCAATAGAGATAAACATGGGGAAAACTGAGCAATATTCTCATGGTGTAGCTTCTTACACCTACACCATGAAAAAAAAAAAAACATCTAACGACTTCTGTCTCTTTCCTAAACAATGCTCTATTGTTAGGAGGGTCTACTCAGGGGCTGTCTGGTCTCCCCCTTCCAATCTTCCTCTGTAACAAAGGGGTTTGTGTATGTGACTGTGCAGGTGTGGGAACAAAGGAGCTGGCAGGAGACAGAGATACAATGTAGAGCTCAAGGTTGATGTAAAGGGTGAAGGCAATGTTATCTCTTCATGTGAGTGACCAGCTCTTGAGGATTGTTTTGTTTGCTTTTAGGTTATAGCTCAATCATCAGTTGTAAAACACCAGAAGAGCTGCCAAGGTGTCCACAAAAGATGAGTCGAGACAGTTGTCCTTCACATGAGTACCAATCTTTTTCCTCTCACATCAAAATCCTTCCTCCTTAGATGAAGCCTTATTTTAGTCCAACATGTTCTAAATGTAATTTAAATGTAGAAACACAAGACTTGTATTTGTATTCAGACGTTCACAGCAACAGGACTAAATGACTCATGTTTCTGTGATGAGTGAGCCTTTTCCATAGTTCTCCTGATCAGGTTTTTTTCTTTTTCTTATAACATTCAAAATAAAAGAAACAACCATGAACAGAAATAAAATCAATAAAGTAATATTAATAAGATTAAAATTACGATGATTTGAATTCGTTTATATCTTATGTATCTCTTTTGCGGTTTTCACCTTTTATTCTTGTGTCTGAAAATGCAAACCGCCTTTTCATTTAGTCCTTTAGATAGAATGTTTTTCTATACAAACAACCAACCAAGTAGGCAGGAACAATTAATTAGGCTGCATCATAACTCAATAGCTACAAAAAAACTGAAGAAAAACAAATGTATTTGTACACTCTATTTTAGGTAGCATAAAGTTAATATGTGTAAAGAAACCCCCAAAAAAGTATAGAACCCCATGATTATTGCTGCATTAAGTCAAAGTCTACTGTGTACATAAAAAACTGTAAACTGCAGAAGAATAGCATTCTGTACTGCTCTTTGTCGGAAGTGCTGATGTTACTTTATCACCGTATGGGTGCTCAGAGCTGCATTATTTAATTAGTTTTTTTAAGTATTATTTCTTCTAGTGGCTTCAAAGCTATTATATGGCAGCACACACAGTGACACACCGACCACTGGTGCATATATCATTATCACTTTGACAGGTCGGCCCTGACTCACGTCAGCAAAGACCTTTCTCCCTTGGGGTCAACTTTTCCAAGGCTATACAAAGTTGGCTGGACAGAATCAGTGCATATTTTCTTGTCCCGTCACCATGGATACCCTGAAGTGTTTATTGTGCAATGGGGAAATAGGTTCAAATTGCTCATTTCTGGAGTCAATACATTAGTTTGACTGGCTATATCAACAAAATAAAAACATAAAAACAAAAATTCAAAAAAGATCTCAGCAACATTCCTCTCCAATACTAAGCATAATAAGTTGGAGAATACACAGCAGCTTTAATTGGTCTCTTGGGACATAGTTTTTAACCTAATATGAACATAGTATTGAATTTAGATGACATTTGACAGCATTCACTATGTTATCTCTTCTGTGCCACGACTGTTGTAAGCCTTTTCAGCTTGCGTTAAGAGAAACACTAGCAGAAAACCCTCAACATTTTAACTAAAAGTGATGATAAACAAAGCAAAATCAACCGCTTGTCTTTTTTTTAAATCACAGCATCTTCATCTGTGTTATATTGTCTTCCTTGAAACTAGTTTGCCTATCAAGATTAAACAATGACATTTAAACCTCTTTTCGCATTTTGTGGTAAGACTGAGGGGAGTACCAACTTAAATATGCAGAAATGACAAAACTACATCTACCGCCATTTTTAAACTTCACCAGTTAATCTATTGACTTTGACTTAGAGAACACAATAAAGATCTATCAGTTGTATGTGTTGAAATTGAAAAGTGCTCTGAGACAAATGAAGGAAAAAAAAAATTATTTATTGTCACTATACACATGTACAGTGAGATTGTAAAATGCCAGCTCCTGAGACAGTGCAGTGTAAGAAATACAATATAAAAATAATTATTAAAAATAAATATGGTGATCTTACCACCATAAAATCTGTGCATATTGGAGTTTATGGTATTAATATTGGGAAGAAGCTGTGTTTCAGTCTGTTTGTTTTAGATCTGATGCACCTGTAGCGCTTCCCTGAGGGCAGCAGGTCAGACAGGTTGAAGCCGGGGTGGGAACTGCCCTTGATGATGGCTGTAGCTCTACTGAGCCAACGGGAGGTGTAAATGTCCATCAGAGAGGGCAGCCAACGATTCTCTGAGCTGCCATTACAACCCTCTGGGGCCTCACACTGTCTGTAACAGTACAGCTTCCGAATCATATTGTGCTGCAGTATATCAGCAGGCTGTCTATGGATGAACGGTAGAAGGTCAGCAGCAGCTTGGACTTTAGGATGTGCTTCCTTGTGGACTCTCAGGAAGTGTAGCTGCTGCTGAGCCTTCTTGATGACTGTGGCTTTTCAAATTCCGGGAAGTGTTTCCATACACATTTACCTGGCTAATTTCACTTTCCTCGGGCTTTGGTCCCACAAGTGACCCAGTTCTTTGATCTGCTTTCCCGGGGCTTGTTGAGGGGGTGTGGTTGCTCTGATGTTATCACTCCAGGTGAGGTTGGCGGAGATGAGGACGCCGAGAAACCTGAAGGTGTGAACCCTCTCCACACACTCACCATTGATGTAAAGAAGTGTAGGGTCTGTGCTGTGCTTCCTGAAGTCAATGATGACCTCCTTGGTGTTCTTGGTGTTCAGATTGAGGTTATTCTCTGAACACCAGGATTACAACTTCGGGACCGCATCTCTGTACGCTGCTCCATCTCCTTGTGAGATGAGTCCAACCATTGTGGTGTCATCAGCAAACTTGATGATGCGGTTGTTATTGTGGGCAGAACAGTAGTCAAGGGTGCAGAGGTATTGCAGGAGGGGCTCAGCACACAGCCCTGTGGGGAGCCTATGCTCAGTGTGTGGGTGGAGGAGAAATCAGCAGCATAAGAAGCAGTTTAGCACCTCTGCTAAACCTCTGCCATTGGTGCATTCAGGACCCCGGTGATGCATCACATCCTCTAAAGTTTGTGATGTCTTGTATGCCCCGCTACACCTTGCGTGTGTGGCGGGGCATACACACCTGGACAGGTGGAACTCTATGCATGCCCTGTCGTACGCCTTTGCTATTTTCATGCCTCTTTTCCGGTCAGCTCGAGCAACTTTGTACAAAGCTCTGGCACCTGACCTGAAGGCAACACCGCAGGCACTAAAGAGTGTGTGGACCTGGCTGGTCACCAAGTGTTTCTGATTGGTAAAAGTCCAGATGTTTTTTTTTTTTTTCCCATTGTCATATTCTTGATGGAGAACTGCATATATTCCAGTACAGTTCCTGTGAATGTTTTTAGCTCCTGGTGTTCAAATAAGTCCCACTCTGACTGAAACAGTCCTGTAGTTTTCCCAGTAAGTTCTCATGCCAGGTTGCTACAGTCTTTTTGGTGGGCCTGTCCCTGCGTCTTAAGGTGGTGAAGGGTTAAGTAGGAGTGAAAGATGATCTGACTGGCCCAGGGTTGGAGTGTGCCTGATGTTGGAGTAAACATGATCCAAAATGTTCTCTCCCCTTGTAGAACATTTAACTTACCGGTAAAACTTTGGGAGTACAGTCTTTAAGTTAGCCTTTTTATAGTCCCCTGGAATTATGTGAACACCGTTGGAGTGGCTCCACTGCTGTTCGTTGACGGTGTTTAGCGCTGTGTTTGCGTTGGCATCAGGTGGAATGTAAAAACAGCTGTTACGATCACGACAGCTCGCTCTGCAGAAAAAGCGGCCGGCATCTAGCAGACATGTACTCAACGTCTGGGGAACAGTGTTTGTCTATAATTGTTCCGATCTTACACCAGTTTTCATGCACACACATACAGATCCCACCCCCTCTGCTTTTACCGGAGTCCGGAGTCTGGAGTCCTGCCCCAGCGGAGCCGAGTGCGACCTGCCAGTTGCACGCTGACATCGCATATTTCCCGATGAAGCCAGGTCTTGGAGATAATCAGAATGCAACAGTCCCGAACATGACGATTTCCAAGGAGTTGTAGTTCAAAATCCAAAAATCATCTGTTTTATGCACCAGAGATCTCGCCTTGGAAAGATACAGGCTTGTGTGGTTGTTTTCTCAGCCTTAAAATAACACCGGACCTGCAGCCTCGTTTCTGCTTCCTCTCTGTCTGCATCAACTCCTAGACCCAAGAGCAATCCACAGAGAGCCCGGCAGTCTCACTACTCCATCTGGGATGTTGAGTAGTAAGTCACTTGAAACGTATATCTGGTGTTGGTTCCAAATGTCTAAAAGCATCTGACTGGTGTACTGGATGTTCCCAGTATTGGTAGTGAAATAGAAAAAGAAAAGGGCACTGAATTGGAGAGCTGTAAGCTGCAGTGACTATTAGTAAAAAATAATAATAAAATATACTAGAAATTCCCAATTTTTATGCCACACACTCTTGCATCTACTAATTTTGTTGAGAACGAAAAGCTATATTGCAATAAACAGAAACACTCAAATGACCTGCTGAAGGGAACATTGGTTGCATCTTAGATTATTCAAGTACTTTGTCAAACATCTACAACGTAATTGATTCTGTCTAACTACTGGCTTGCAATGTGGGCTTTAAAAATATTATTTTGAGGCATTTTTAGATCAAAGTATATGCGTTAAAAGTTGGTTGGTAAAAAGTGCACTTTAAAAGAAAACTACTCACTGAAGAGGATGGTGCCTTGTGTTGATGTTGTTTTGACTGTCAAATAGAAAGTGATTTCTTCAGCTGTGGTCGGTCGACTACTGCTGTCATTCAAAGGCTGTGGCAGAAACGCAAGAGGCTTCAGCGTCAAGTATGATGAGCCATCGAAAGACGGGATATAAACAGTGGTATCTAGAAACAAAGAGAGAACGGAATTGAAACTGTAGCTTTATTAGAGCAAATAGTTTGTACAAGTGTGTATTGAAACCTGAATAGTTGCATTTGTTCATTACTGAAATTAAATGGAGAGCTGAACCACAATGATGACTAACTTACAACACTGTCAACTTTTATTGACACCTTTTGTGACATGCAAAAAGTTTTAAAATGCATTTTTTCTGCAATATTATAATCTTGCAATAAAACATTTAGAAAAAAAGTACATTTATGTAAAACCAACCATGTTCACCAATAATTATTGTTTAATAAAAAAGAAAAACTGTCACTAGAACAGTTGCATTTAAAAATATACCTTACTTTGTTCAGGTCACTTCTATAAGGCAATCTTAAAATGGGAAGAACTGCAGAACATGCTCTTCAATAAGGCGAATATGTTCTGACCTTTATACGTCAGGAAATGAGAACAAGAAAATGGCTAAAAACATAAATCTGCACAAATTTGCATCCAGAGCTATAACAAAAAGTTTTGGATTTTTGACAAAAAAGACTGGATGAAGACAAGTTTGTCTTGCCACCACATATACTAAGAGGGATGGTAAAAAAGATGGGGGGGGGGGGAACACATATCCACAATTTACTGTTAGAGAACTCCAGCACATTTTTTAGACTCATACTATGCTACGGCCAATAACAGTGGAGGGTCATGCACGTTGAAAACCCTTTCAGGTTTTGGTTTCCTGGTATTTATGTCAAAGTTTAATAAAAGTGGAGTAGGCTGAGCAACTTTTCGGCACAATCTACAAAAAACGAATGTGTGGAAGCTTCATAAAAAGCAGAATTGATGGCAGACATGTTGATCTGAATTTCACTGGGGCTCCCAGTAAAGTGGTTTGCAAGTTTATTTTTGAAAAGAAGAATGGCACATAAAGTGAAAGCAATGCCCATAAGTGCTTTCCTTAGTAAGGAGAACAGCAGAAATTGCCTGCTGTATGCCTTTGCAGCACAGATAGCTTGTGTGTGAGCAGAGTCAGCACAGTCTTGTCAGTGCTATGTGCTAGTGTGTCATTTCCCACTGGATGACAAAGCGAGCTGACTTTAAGGAAAGGTGGAAGAAGTACAAGCTCAGGTCATCAACTCCACCAGCCAGTGATAATCTGCTGGCCTTTTACACAAAGGACACTGCACACAAAGTGGATAGTTTGCTGTTCATGTCCATGAAAGTCAGCTTAAAACAGAACAAATAAGCCTCAACTGAGGTGATTCTGCCAGCAGTCACTGCCCTCCCCCCAACAACAGAGCTTGCATTTAGCAAAGAACTGTGACGAATATTATGAGTTTTCTCCAATTATTATTCTTAATATAGTTGTGCCTACATTGGATGAAAATATTTGTCACGTCTCTGGCAATAAAAGGTCATTTAGAAAATGCTAGCATTGGAAAGCAACATAACTTTAAATAAAAGAGATAAATCCTCAGTGTGATGCTGAAATTGCAAGTGAGAGCTGGACCTATTTAGGCAGTGGGTTCTAAAACTTTTTATAACAAGTACCACCTGACTAACTTTGGTTTCCTGGTACCACTCTACTGCCAAATCATTTTAAAACTACTCAATAAAAGTTTAACCTTTTCCATGTGCTTTGCCTCAGAAACAAAGAATAAAACAATCGTATAAAAAATAAAATAAAAAAAAGAGAAAAAAAATTATATATAGCCAGTTTTAAAGTAAACAATTCCAGGAGGGAGAGATGGATGATTCTCACCAACGCACTGTAAAAATACAATATGACTGCTTTGTATTGTGAGATGCAGTAACATACTGTTTATCACTTATAGCTAATTTGCTTTATTAGTTCTTCTTAACAGTCAATTTGTTTCCCATTTAACTTGTAAATATCAGAATTTGCTAAATTACCGCATCATATATGCTACTATTTTTTTTTAAGTCCAACTGTTTGGTAATGCTCTATTTTGTTTCTACATCTTATTCCTACTTGCTTTTTTTCTGTTTTATTTTCCTGTATTTTAATCATGTAAAGCACTTTGCATTGTCTCTTTACTGAATTGTGCTATACAAATAAATTTGCCTTGCCTTACTAGTCAAGAGTCTGGACTCACATTTGTCAATAAATGGCGTTTCCTGATTTTTATGACTTCCTACCATGCAGATACATAATGGAGACATCAAATCTATGGCTCAAAAGTACATATAATTATCTATCAAAAGCAAAATTGTGAAATAACTAAAAACATCTTGTATATTTTAGCTTGTTAAAGGGGAAGTCTGGTCAACAAGGACAAATCAGGGGACCGTTAGCTATAACTAAAACTAATACATTTGTGGTTATTTAATGAACTTATCTTTAATCAATAAGAAAATAAAAACATAAATTGTCGCCTGAATCACTGTGTATGGGAGCGGACATTACTGCCCATATTTGGGCAATAGGGGCCGTCTAACATCACATCCTGTGACGTGGAAAAGCGGAAGCGGCAACAGCATTTCTCTCCGCTTTCCATGCAAAGTCAATAGGAGCCGTTCTACATAGCTGCGATCATCAACAATTTTTTCGGATTTCGAGAGGATTTCACCACTGACATTCCCAAGAGCTTTTGCTGAAGCAACAATGCCCACGTGCATGGCCATCGGATGTTCCAACACAACTGGTAAAAGTGGAAAAAAACATTTATTTCAACTTCCCGATTCATGAGCCACCGAGCTCATTGCTGGATTGCCAACTTGAAGAGAGCAGATTTGCCATTTAACTTCTGGCCAGAGACAAAACACGTCATATGCAGCGACCATTTCGAAGAAGAATGTTTTGAGCATGACATGAGAGCGAGGATTTTCAGTAAGTTATATTTTAATTTTTATTGTAGAATTTGCGGGGATGGTTACCGACCAGAGGGGCGGAGGGATACCACATGTGTTGTGGTATCCCTCCGCCCCAGCATGTGCTGGAACGCTTTTATATTTTAATATTTATACAATAATGACCACCTGCCCTATTTACTTGGGGGCAAACATAACTCAAGTCACTTCAGCGCGATTTCTCCTCCGCTGTGTGTGTGTGTGTGCGTGCGCGCCGCTGCAGCGCAGGCGAAGCCGTGCTGCGGCGGAGCGCACACACACACACGCACGTATATATATATATATATATATATATATATATATATATATATATATATATATATATACACACTGTAGGACCGGACTGAGTTTGCAATGGAAATAGGTACGGCTGGATTCCGTCAAAAGTCCGGTTTCTTTCAAGAAACTCTTCTAAAAAATCCACATCGCTATCAGATGATGATGACTCCACGGAACTCCCATCACTGTCACTAAGTACTTCATCACTCTCTGCTTCGTACAGAGCACCAGTCGTCGCCATCTGGAAAATAGTGCGCCGTGACAAACAACAGAGCGTTGAAACTTGCTCAACAGCGGGTCCGCTGAGTGACGTCACAAAATGGGAGGTGACAGTACTATTCTTGACCAAGATGGATTCCGCCACATAAACATGATTAAATGAAAATGATTCATAATTAAAAAAACGTATACCTTATTGCACAGTATGTAGTAGTTTTATATTTAAAGTACTTTCAGCTGTTTGAATTCTGATTTTGACCGGACTTCTCCTTTAAATACACCCCCTCCTTCTTTTCAATACTGCTTTGATCAGTCGTGTCCTTCTCTTGATGAGCTTCAAGAGGTCAGTCACCTGAAATGGTTTTCCAACTGTCTTGAAGGAGTTTCCAGAGATAATAATAATAAAAAGAAAGACAAACCACTGATTGAGAAGGTGAGTCCTAACTTTAGCCTGGTAGCGTAGCACAAATACCATTGGCAATTCTTGTATTACAGTCTGAGAACCTTGGATGTAGTGAGGGAGGGGTTGTTATCATAAAATGTTTTGTACTTTTGTAGTAATTGAAAAAATAACTCTTGTTAAAATATAAATTGATAACACAGGATTGTGTTTCGGGGGATCAATGCATTGCGTTAATCTGCATTTGCAATGTCTGAAAAATTGCCTCGACAATTTTTTTTTTTACAAATTACCATAACGGTAACATATCAGGAATGAGAACTGCTGAATTTGACAACTCGAACACCTGTTAACCTGACAAAGAAATGAGACATATCAAGATTTCCATAGTATTTCTCAGATGTTCATAATCCTTTTTTTTTTCATGTGTTTTCAAAAGGTTTTCACCAACCTACTCACACTTCCTCTTTTCCAGGGAAAACAGTGTGGGTGACTTCTCTGAGTTATGCAAAACATTACGTGGAAAAGACATGGCAGCCAAGGCTTCAAGTTACAAAGATAAAACATCAGCAATGGTGTTTTTGTTGTGATAGAAGCAGTTTCCTTGGGCCAAAAATGATGAATTATTCCAGCAATATTTGTTGGCAAATTTTTTGAGCAAGGAAGACTGAGCTGGCTTATTATTAAAGACACAGGCAATTACAGAAACCACACACTAGGTGCCCACAAAAAGAGCTGGCAGTCACAAGCCACTATGTTGGCAAAGCAGGAGGCACACCACATCAGGTCCCATTAATGTCAAAGATGGAAAGACAAAAACAAACGCTCAAAAAGCTCTGATCCGTTTCTCTTTTCTGCATGATCTCTTATTTTTCCTGACTAAATCTATTGACAGGCTTCTTTCTGCTCAAGATCTCTGCTCCAATTTGCATTTCTTAATTTGGTATTCTTGCAAAACAAACACAAAACTGAATACAACTCGTAAATATAAGTTTATCCTTTTGCCTAATGATCACTAAACAAATAAATGATAACTAGTACAGTGGAAAAGGAAACGTCAATAATTAGTGGGGCTAAACTGCTTCCAAATGAAATCAAAACATAAAAATGCAAATTAGATCTAAACTGTGGGGCTTAAAGAGAGAGAAGGGATGCATACTCTCTTATTGTGACTGTTGGATGTTAAGCAAAAGTTGCTGGAATGACTCGAATGAGACGTATTGTACACTTGGCATTTTACTTTTCCTCAGGGGTCAGCTGCTGATATCACAGCTTCTAATATACAAGTTAGAAATAAACTCAGTGAGCTGTGGAACAAAGTCGTGATCAATACGGAGCAACCTTGAATAATTTCCCACTTCATTGGTTTCATCTTTTACACATACTACCTGACATAGGTGCCATTTACTATATTTTGAGAATGCTTTCTATAAATCAGTGGCACACTCGACAGATTGTTGTTGGCACGTTCTACAAACTGCTGTGTTTTTCTATGGAGAGAACAATAAATAATAAATACGAAATATTCATACCCCATGCACCTTTTAACACTTTTTCACATTTCAACTAAAAAACTAATGTATATCACCGAGATTGAAAACCATGTTTTTTTCACAAACGAAGTTTAGAAAAATTGTAGGATGCATTTTTATGTAGCCGCCTTTATTCTTATACGCCTTAACAAAATCACTTGCAACCAACTGCTTTAAAAAGTCACCTGATCTCGACCATTGTACAGTTGTTGGATGGAACTAGACAAGCAGGAGGGCTAAAATTTGAGCCGGGCACAGTGTTGTAAAAAGATTTAACAAAACCCGGCACAGGCAGGAAACATCTGCAGGAGCAAGCTGGAGATCCTGGCAGTAAAAGAGCTGACCGCGGATGTGATAGGAAGGATAATTCAGGCTTGGTCAAAGTCTGGGAGCCATGCGTAGGTCACACACGGCCAGACAGAACAGGGCAGACCAACACAGCGACTAGGTAAGGCTCATCCTCATGGCGCGAATCCAGGTTGTGGTCCAGAAATCAGAAGCTTATGTAGATGTCTGAAAAGGGCAAGGCAGGTAAATCTAGAGATGTGATCGTGGTTGAGGCATGCTAAACAGGCATGAAGAAATGCTGGACATCTACTCGCAAAAGCTTTCAATAAGCTGGCATGTCTGATTGTCTGCAGTGGTCTTATGAAGGAAATGAATCGAGTCTGTGAGACGAGCATGATTGCAGTAGTGGGGCTGCTGGCCGGCAGGTGTGGGGAATAATCTTCGATGACAGCGGGCAGATGCAGCTCCAGAATTATGACAATAGATAAACTTCAAAGTTGAGTTAAGTTTTAAAAACAGTTTCTCAAAGCTTTGAACTTCTCACAGAGAACTGTGCAATGCATCACTTAATGACCAAAAGAGTACAACACAACTACAAACTTGTCCAAACATAGCCAGCCTACCTAAACTGACAGGCTGGGCCGATGGTTGCTCTGGAGGAACTGCAAAGGTCGACAAGTCAGGTGGGAGAATATTTGACTGGACAACTATTAGTTGTGCAATCCACAAATCCATCTATTTACAGAAATGTGACAAGAAGAAAACAGTTCTGGACATTTTTTAAAAAAACTTCCAGTTTAGTATAAGTTATGTAGCACTGCACTTCACTCTCAACCATAGTGGTGGCAGGAACACGCTGTGGGGAGGCTTTTTCTTTAACATGGGCAGGGGCATTTGTCAGCGTTGATGGATGGAGCTAAATGCAGGGCAATCATGGTATAAATCCATTAAAAGCCTCAAAAGACTTGAGAATGGGCCAGAGAAAGAGGTTCATATTAAAGAAGGACAATGACTCTGAAAACACTATTCAAGCTGTGGATATGATTTAAGATCAAACCACATCCATGTTAGAGAGGTTCAGTCAAAGCAATATGTTTATGTTCTTGAACATTTTGGTTTAAAAAGGCATGCAACATGAGGATGCTTATGCTATTCTGCAAATCAGAAGGGGCAACAATTTTAGAGACAAAAGTGACATAAGCTGGTCTATGACAGACAGACAGACAGACAGACAGATAGATAGATAGACAGATAGACAGATAGATGTTCAAAAATAGGTTGCAAGGTTCACTAAATGGGAAAAGGTTCAAGAGCCGTGAATCATTTCGCAAGGCAGTGAATTAAAAATAAGTCAGTCTCAAGGCTCTGAAGCACATAATATTTTAACAGCAATAGATAAATAAGAATTTTAGTACTATGAACTATCACCAATGTCTCTCTCCCTGTGATAAGAATCTTTGTCAGTATTTTTCTTTTGTCACTGAAATGTCAACAATTGTCATTCTTTTCTTGGTTCATCATATAATTTGTTGTTAAAAATAAAGAGGCTGCATACCCATGTGCATTCTGACATTTTTTTATCCGAACCGTGCATTTGATCTAGGACAGAAACAAGCCCACCTCTTTCGTCACTGGGTTGCATGATTTATCTATAATTAGCTCAGAGCAGGGGTGACTCGCTCCACTGTTCTCATGTGGCTATTACTTAATGTGACAAGATGTAACGACAAGATTGTCACCAGGCAAAGTCGCTGCGTGGCAATTCACATCCACAGACGGCGTCGAGATGTAAACAGCCTCTGGACTTTGAAAGCGGACTATGAGAAACTCGCATTGCAAAGCACATTGTTGGATGAGTGCTCAAATGAGATTGGACCTGAGACTGGAGTTCTTTTGAGAAGGTGCAATTCCTCAAACTCAGCAGAAGTGACACTAAAAGGCCACCATCGGTATTTAAAGAATAAGCTTTTAAGTCTGACAAGTTGGGGAATAAGCAGCAACGTCTTTTTTGGTTGTGGATGGGAAAGGGTGAAAGGATCCTTTTCTGAATAAAATCAAACTAAACATTTGATTAATGTTGCAGCTATGGTGGATGAAATGTGTTTCACAATGCATTTCATACTGGTACATGTCAAAGCACCATACTGTATAATCTAAAGAATGAAGGTTTGATCAACATTTGGTCTTTAGGTAATCACAAATTATATTTTGTAGTTCGCAATTTACATTTGTGAACAGGTAAAACATAAGTTCCTGGAATGAGTTTAGAAAGAAAACAGAGAATGAATGTATCATTTATCTCCAGTGGATCTTTAGGCACAAGTCAAATCATCTTTAATAACTAACTCAATAAACCATCTACTCCATCATGCAGGCAAGTGGAGCAGCTTGTTTCATCATGGCCGTCTCCCACAGGAAACAAAAAGAAAACAAATTAAGAGTCTTAAAATAGAAGCATTTTATTACAGTGCCTGCAGAGACAAATAATACTTTGTAAATTAGCTAAACACCTGTAAATTAGCATTTTGGGAAACATGGCAGACGTGTCAAATCAGGGTGCTGGGTGCGTGCGGGCTACTCTGGGTCATGTTAATGACTGTTAATGTTAGCTCCAAGGCAGGATTGTGTCAACTCTGGAAACATGAGATTATGCTAAGGGCATCATTTCCCAACACTTTAAACTATTCCTAGGTCAACAATGAGCAGCACATATGACAGTTAGCGACTAATGTTAATCTTACAGTCTTCATTTAAAACTCATGACTGAAGGCGTAGTTATTTTAGGTTCTTGCTCTGCCAGTCTTTCTGCATGACATGTTTTGTACAACGAAAATAACAAAGATGGATAAAGGTCCCATGCAGAATTAAGTAGTTTAAACAAGAGGAGAAACAGTTAATCATATTTTTTTTTGCCATATTATTCAACTAGGCAATGTTGCCTTAGTCTGTTCTTTGTAGAAGGACTGATATTTAAAATCCATTTGCTTGCATGTGTCATCTTTTAAAGAATTCAAATTTTGACATAAAAGGTTGTCAAGATGAAGACTTCGTAATGCATTTGTCAAATACAACCTACATTTTGTATGATTCAAATAATGTATCATAACGTTGCAATTTAGAGGGGTATGCAAGATGTAACTTTATTTTCCTCTCAGGCCAGACAGACGTGGTAAAACCAAATGGATGATGAGGGTGAGTTGAGAGTGTCTGGCTGAGGAGCCTGTCCGAGTGATCTTCGGTTCACAACTATATGGGAGAATTTCCCGAGGGAGGAAATGTGGAATTATAATGGAACATGTTCAGGATCCCCACAGCTTCCAGGAGCTGCGGGACGAAGGTTAACGCAGCAGTATCACTTATTGAGTATAGACTCAATAAGTGTTTACAACATGCAAACGATTGCACAGGTTCTGATCTGATCATGAATCGACTGTCTCTTAGCTACTGCTAAGGTGTGTGCGTATTATCTCATATTGTTATGGAAATAAGCTGGTGTTTTTCCACCGTCCTTCCACAGTTTATCTTAAATATTTCTTGTTTACGTGAACTAAGAACTAACTTTAGATTAGATTAGCTTGTTTTTTCATTACTAAAAATTCTGCGTAACACTCTCCATGTCTTTCAATGTGTCATGCCTAAATTTCCCCATTCTGGGACTATAAATTAATTTCTTATCTTATCTTCTTATCTTATTGGTGCTTGTTGCGGTGGCAACCAGAGGACACCAGTGGTGATGGAAGCTGTCAAGCTGAAGAGGGAGGCCTTTAGGGCTTGGCAGTGGCGGCTGGCCCATAGGGGGCGCTCGGGCGCTGCCCTCCCTAGATGTGGAGGTGAAAAGTCAAAATATATTTAGATTTCAAAAGTATTATGTCAGTTTTTAATTAATAGTATGTGGCTACATGTAATATGAATTATTAAAACACTTCTACTAATTGACTCTACCAATTGACTCTCATTTAACAGTGCATTTCCACCGACAGAACGTAGCATTTCTCCCATACGACTGTCACTCAAGGAGCCCCGCAATTGTAGCGAAATAACCAATCGTATAATGTTGCTAGGGAAAATGTATAAATATTTGGCTAATCAGCATCACCAAAATGAATGGCTTTGGGGCTACTGGAATCATAGCCCTTGCTGCACAGTGATATAGGAATATGGCAAGCCGTTTTAACATAAAGTAATGTAACTAGCAGTCAGTCAGGCAGTGACCTAGAGATTACCGCGACAACAACAGAGAGAGAGAGACAAACACATTTTGTCATGTGGTAAGTGAGTTTGAATATTGGGCTATATGTTGAAAGGATTTTGGAAGGTGCTTTGAACATTGTATCAGGTACATAATTTTGCCAGCTGATAATGTTTTTTCATATTTTGAAATTCTGTTCTGTTTCTGTTCTGTTGTGAAATCAATTGTGTCATTGTGAAACTGTTTGGCTGAAGATTATGACAGTACAGTATGGTGTATGCCTACTTTGGTGAAAAATAGTGGATTTTAGTTTAATACTGTTCCTTTCCAAAATAAGACCTAATATAGCTGTAAATAGTTGAATGTATCTGTAAGCTGCTGATTCTGAGAAGGGAATTAAATGCTTATTGTGGAATTGTAGTAATTTTCCGACTTAATTTGATGGCATGTACTGGGTTAGGCAGGGAAATCAATTGGCCAGCCCCACCAAGATTTTATTTCCACCAGCCGTCACTGGGGCTTGGTGTGCTTGGGGACTCCTGAAGAAGCTGGCAGGTACTGGGTGGCCAGAAAGACTACAGTTCCTGTGGTAGCGGTAGCTAAAACTTGAACATGGGAGGAATTTGGAGAGACTGTGGAAAGAGAGAGTATCAGTTGGCTTCAAGAAGTTCTGGAAAAACGTTCGGTGACTCAGAAAAGTGAAAGAGAGACCATCCCAAGCTGTGTATGCTTTGGAAGGGGAACTGCGACTCCAGAGTGAATACATTATAAGGCAGTGAGTGGAGCACTTTAAATATATTCTCAATCTGGTCACCTTTTAGAACAATGACCCGCAAATTCAAGTTTGGTTTCATCAGAACATAAATTCTCCCTCAGGCCTATGGGAAATTATAGCAAGGCCTGAATGGTTTTCAAACAAACACTTATCTTTTAATCATTGTCCTTAGTCCAGAAATTTGAAGAATACAGGAGATCGATGCCCCATATAGGACAAAACCAATACAATTCAGAAATTCGTGAAACTCTTTGTGTTGCCGTTAGACTCCTTGCAGCCAGTTTAACTAGGTTAAGTCTCATCTTCAGGAGTTTTAGAACAATTTCCAACTTCTGCGATGTCACTGTTAATAACTGAAATATAATATTTTAATATTGGATATAACTGTATGTCGAACTATATGCATGAAATGTTTTAAAATGATTTACGCCTAGCTTCGGCGATCAATGGAAGAGAGGCGGGATACACTGTGGACAGGTCACCAGTCTATCACAAGGCAACACAGCGACATAGAGAACAAATAACCATGCAGACACACTCATACCCACACCTAAGGGCAGTTTAGAGTAACCAATTAACCAAACAGCCATGTTTCTGGACTATAGGAGGCAGCCAGAGTACCCGGAGAGAACCTTGGCATGCAAAGTGAGAACAGGCAAACTATGCAGAAAGACCCCAGGGTTTGAACCCAGGACTCTAAAGTTAAAGCTATTTAAAGGACATTGGTTTGTATGTTCTGCTACCTTTGAGACATGTGACATAACTGTCTACATTTAAGCAGAAATAATAATAATCACAAGTTCACTTTTAAGGACTCTAGTGTCACTAGAAACATTTCAAACATAAAATATATTTGTTTTTAATGCAATATTCAATTTAAATATCAATCGATATGAGTAGGATTCTAGTCACAAAAGGAGAACGTTTGAATATCAAACTCTCTCTATGTAGCATATGAGTAAGTACATGCCTCTTCTTGGTATTAGTATCCGAGTAGTAGGAACAAAATAAATATTTTTTGTTAGGAAAGGCGGTGAGGACTGTAGCTGAATGCCGAACAAGTGCTCTAAGGTTGCATTCTCATTCTGAGAGCATACTGAAGGGATCATGGACATACAGCAGTGTTCAAGCTGCTTATATGGATCTCTCATTTCATTTATCATATTGTGAATAATTCACATCACTCAAAATTCTTAATGCAGCTGACTCTATTACCCTCATAGAGAAACCTATTAGCCAAAGAGGCTCAGCATATATTACTCGACATAATTCGGTGGATGGCTCTTGGTAATACCACTATAAAGGTCACATTACAGCAGGTTTTTTGGTCTGTGCCTCCTATATCAAATATAATAAAAACAGACTAAAGAAGTAATTGCAAAAATATTGAGGCACCTTTTTCACAGAAAGGTCCAGTAAAATGGAGAGGACAGTGGCAGAAGGAGGAGGTTCTGCCATGGAGCTGTAGCTGACGGCATGTTCCTCCGTTGCGGCAAAGATCACCATGGCAAACTTGAGGAAGTTGGGGAGGCGGTATGGGCGTATGGGTGTCTGGTGAAGCTGATGGGGGGGTCAGACTCAGATTGGAGGCCTCTGTGGGATATACAGTATACCTGAAACAGTGAATTCAGTAAAATGTTAAAAATGCTTTCAGTGTGTTTTGGGTGTGAAAACCCAAAAAGCTCCAAAATGTTTTGGGCCTAACACTTTTACAAAGTACAAATGTACAAAACATCTCTGGTTGTTATGAAAAAAAAACTAATACACATTTTGCCTCTTTATCTGCATATACTACAAACTTTAACTTTACACCTGCTGGATTTTCTGTACTTTAGACATGGTGAAGTTTAGCTTTTTTTGTTATTACTTTTCACTTTGCCGAAATTAGATCAGAAATGTTAAGAATGTTTGCATTTTACAGCTCTATAAATACTTTTTGTTTTGCTTTATGTTCTGACAACATAACACCCTTTTGCCTTTTGATAAATTGCTTTACATTTCCTTATGATTTGAGAATATTGTTTATTGTAAAAAGACGATATCCTTTTATATAATTTATATATTAAGATAAATGGGTGTGGAAATGACATTATTCTCAACTCAATGTGCAACAGTGTACATTCTTGGAGTTATCACTGTGCCTATTTCTTTTTGGTTTCACAGCTGAAGGCTAAACATATTTTATTTTTTTGTCATTGGATAGAGTAAAGAGAATCCAGAAATTCATCTAAGTTGGACAGTTATAGTTGTAGTTATTTAGCCGATGCTATCAATAATTCTTAAACTGTTAGACTGTTTCATTTCTTATCATGTATGCTGGTGTACAGCACTGTTACATGGGTAATGGGAAAATAAGTATGTGTGTTGTTTTTAATGTGCTCCCTTATGAATAGAGCATGCGTATTGGGATCAAGGTGGTGGATTTTACAGTGTTGTGCATCAGGACCGGATGCAATCGTTTTGCCTAAACATCCCCATTTGTTTACCTGAGAAGGTCATTTCAATTCTCTGAGTGTACCCAAGCAGCCAGATAATTGTTAATTGTTCAGAAGGTAGGTCAAGCCATTAGTTTTTAATTTTAGTTTTAAATATAATGCATGCTGAGATAAGAGAGTCATAGTCATCATTTATAGGGTACCTTCATAATGTTGCGTGAGATTAGTAATGTATCATTTTTTTGGGAGAGGAGGCGTTGTACAGTACTACTCAAGTCCTTACTACTTAATTAGGCATTTCACTAAATACCTTTTCACTCTTTAGTATTTTTTGTAGGACTACTTTTTACTAACTTATTTAACGATGAATGATAACTCATAACTTCAGTGGGACTTTGTTACTCATGATTGCATTTGCATTAATGATGAAGTGTTTGAATGAATGGGACAGCTCAAGACATTACTGGCTTCACGTTTCTGCATAAAAGATGAATAATTTCCAACTATTTCAAATCCAGAAAAACTGAATATTTCAGAATAAAACTGTCAGCCTTACATGAGCTTTGCGTCTACTCAGAATCTCAAAATACAGATCCTGCCTTTGTAAAGTTAGGTTGACTGGGGTTCAGTTTACGCCTATCAGAATATTGCAAAACTCAGCTTTAACTTAACAAGCTGTAAGAATAAACTAAAAAGGAACTTTGAGACTTCAATCTCATTTTATTCTGACCATGTCAAAAACATTTCATTAAGCATCAGAGTAAGCTGTTCATTTGTTAAACATAGTTTAGAAAAGTATGCATAAAATTTTATAGGAAACACTTGCCAAATTAATTTAGATAAGAAGTGACCGCAGTGACAAATCAAGACTTTGGTTTGATGTGAGTCACTGGATCCTCGTTTTTGTTTAATCTGGTTTTGATGCCAAAACACCCATAATAACTTTGTTTTGTTAACATAAAACACAAGAAATGCATGGAAACAAATAAGACAATGAAAGGGAATACAATTGAGAAATCTCTTTTCTTGTTTTAGCATTAGGGGTACAGTACACTTTACCTGCATCTGTCTATGTTGCTGCCAGCGACTGCATCTGTTGTGTAGAAGCTTCTTAGGTGGTTGATTTCAATTACTTCAATGCAGCCAGTATAGTTGTGAAATGGTTTTGCTCTCTTTAAAAAAAAAAAATAAAAAATTAAAACTGATTTTTGAGCTTTACCATGTGTTGAACTCAAATCATTTTAAACTTTGACTGACATTCAGAACCATATCATTTTGGCAGCTAGTTAAAACAGAACACAATAATTACAAAGCTCACCTGATTGGGAAGATATTGTTGTGGCAAGCCACCTACGAAGACATGGTTCGTTCTCTGAATCATGTGTCCCAGCCAGTAATTACTTGCTGTGCTTTTAATTCTCTCGTAGCCTGAAAGCGTCAGCTCTGCTTCACAAGGGGTCAGGTGTTGTCTGATAAGGCAGAAACATGTTAAGAAACTGCCGAGCTTATGTACACAAGCTGTTGTGCTGTTGTGATCGTCATGTCAAGAACATGGAAAGTACAGTACCTTTCAACGCTGTAATTATTCCTTCAACATTTTCACCTTTTGATGTGTCACAATCCCAAATTTCAATGTATATTTATCACATTCTTAGGTGATAATGTGATAAATCACACCAGTGTCAAGTCTTATGCAGCTGCTGACAACATTTATTTAGGATTTCCTAGTATTAACCCTAACTATCTTCTCATCAACTTTGATCAGTTTTGCTTCAGGATGATGCTGCCACCACCAGATTGATGCAGGGGTGGTGTTGTGACGTTCAGGGCCAACAAAGCATTTTGCATGTATGTAGGTTACAAGTTCAATTTCGCCTGACCAGAGCCCCTTCTTCCATGTGGAGCAACATGGCACGTGACAGAATGCAAATTAAAATTCTTATGTTTTTGTTTTTTTCAACGAGTTCTTCTAGATACTGATGGCTGTGGGCAGGAAGGATCTCCTGTGGCGGTCTGTCTTACAGTGGATCTGCAGAAGCCTCTGACTGAAGACACTGTTGTTGTACGACAGTCTGATAAAGAGGATGCTAAGTGTTATCCATGATGTTCTGCTTTTTATGAAGACTCTTTCTTTGCAAAGGCATCTCTAGAACAACTTGTTGAGCCGAGGTATGTATACTACTCCACCACCTCCACTTCTTCTCCCAGTAAGGTAAGAGTGTTGGTACCGTTTCTCTTTCTACAGTCATCTCATTTGTTTTAGTGACATTCAGAATGAGATGATTGCTTCCCCATCATGCACCAAAGCAATCCACCAGCTCACTGTACCCAGCTTTCTCTCCATGTCTGATGCATCCAAAGACTCTCACACGCTAATAAGAGAAAACTTAAATGAATTGCTTCGATTGGTAACACGTAATTGAATTAAGTTTATCCAACTTATTTTATTTAGTTCATAAGATGTCAAGTAAAACCATTGTAAATAAATTATGTACACCTAATTCAATTACTTGTTACCAATTGAGGAAATTAATTTAAGTTGTTTCAACATTCTGCCTTTAGAGAGTCCATTAGTGGTAGATTTTTGTTTCAATTTGGTTTATTTATATAGTGCAGATTCACAGCAAACATCATCTCAAGGCACTTAAAAAAAAGAAAGAAGAATAACAAAATTCAAAACATTCAATTTATGTACATAAATATATTGGCAGTTCAGTCCAGTCATACTTGTTTCTGTCCACTGTGGCTCCACGCTCATCCAGGAGGAATAAATGCCGCTTGTCAAGACTCGATGCAATCTGCTGGGTTTCCTTAGACAGGAAACTGTTTGACCAATCTGTCTGTATGATTTGATTCAATTTGACTTTGTAAAGTGCCTTGAGATGACATGTGTTGTGAATTGGCGCTACATAAATAAAATTGAACTGATTAGAATTCTGTTTGCTGTATTTCATTGGAAATAGCCATGTTGGCGTCTGAAATGGTTGTAGCTGATATTTAACATAAATAAATCCATCTTTATAATACTTTTCTTTGTTAATGTGCCCAACAATCACAATCCTTTGGCGACCCTCGTTTCGTTTTCTCAGGGTATCTTATGAGCCTCCACAAAACTATTCTGGACCCACCCCTGAGCCTCAGATTTAAAAACCAATTCTCCTTTTGGAAACAACAGGGGAGCACAGATAATTACCTAAGTGCAGATTCCGGACTAACTAGCTGTAGCTTCAGGGTTATCAGGGCACAGATACAAAGTCCCCTCTCTTGTGCCTCCGATGCCCCTTGTTCCCTGAATAAAAGTTAGAAGGTCCGTGAAGCAATCGAGTCTGATTTGTTAAGCTAGGGTTGCAGGCCGTTGCATATCCTGGCTAAACACTCGAGGCGCTCGCTACAACCTGCATAAGTCCTTCTTCCAAAGCCAGCATAGAGATGCTGTTAATTTAGAACCAGTCTGCCAGAGCGGCCTGGCTGGCAGCCAGAGGGCACTGTGCTCACTGTCCTTGAGAAGTCAGCCCCACCGGGTTTCTATTTAACATATTGAAAAGTGTCTTTGACGGGAAGATATATTAAAAGTCTATAATGAGTTAGGCGGTGACGTTGAGGATGGCTGTGGTGTTGTAGCTCTGGGTCAAATCAGACATAGATGGACGGACTCAGCCGTCAGACAATTACAAAGAATTTGCTTTGTGACACCAGAAACCATTTTTCCATACAACCAACCCCCTAGTTATGACAGCTCTCTTTCTTGCAGTGTCTCAAGGGGTTGGGGGTAGAACATTATGATTGATTCGTACTGCTGTTGTATTTTTCTTCCAGGACAAAAAAACAGGGGTTGGGCCTTGTAGCCCCTTGAACCTGATTGGCCCCTAATATATTTAGGGCAGAGCAGCTTTTCTGCCAAGAAAACAAGAGGCAACCTTCCCACTCAGCTTCTCTTTCTGTGGGAAAATAATTTGCTTTCCTTTGGCACTGCATGTTCGTTATCACCTTCAGTGCCTTTACTTCTACACATAATGTCATCTTCAGGCAGCCTATTCATTTTTGTTCTCACTGGTGTTTTAAAATGTTTCTTTCTAAACATAAACAGAGTTTTAATCTAAAAAAATACGTCTCTCTGAACATTGTAAAAAAAAAAAAAAAAAAAAGTAGTAAAAGTATGTACACCAAATTTATACAAGCTGAATATTGATTGTTTCAGCTTCCAGCTCATACATAACTTTATGTCTTGAAATGAAACCACGATCTGTCACGTGTCAGATTATAATGTAGATGGCTGGCAGCAAGAGTGCACATGAGGAGTAACATAACTAAAGGGGCAACAGCCTCACTTTAAATCATTTAAATATTGATCTTTGTGCTCAGCTTTTGCTTGTTAATCTTTCTATAATGAAAAACTGCAAATAAAGACATTGGGACAGCCAATAAAACATAGTCAGAGATCACTAATACCTTTTAATGGGTACATTCTAATGTTTGTTTCACTTCTTTAAAGCATAAGCCTGCTGGTCCATTTGTTATGAAACCTAAATTATCCATCTGGTAATCCCTGACAATTATATTGCTTCCTCAAGAGTGAATTATAACCCTACCCTGAAAACAAAATCTGCCACAGTTGGAAAAAGTGGATAACAAGAGATGTAGCGAAAAGACCTGGGGTGCCAACACTGTAAAAAAAACCAACAACAAATATCTGTTTTTTGCTAGGCCCTAAGTGGCTTATCACAGGGAACATGCCTGTTTTATCCTCAATTGAACATTTGTTGCCTGAAGCAGCTAAATATCACACTAGATCTCATTGGGTATCCTGTACATTAAAAGCTGTAAAATGTATCTACTGCTGCTTAGACACTTTTGTTACAACACTTGCTCATGCACTTGTGCGTATTTATAAAGCCTGACCACAACACATGGATCTGATTACGGATACCTACTCTGGCTCTGCAAGCTTAAATTAATAGGTGTACATACCTAATGTGCACAATGTGAACTCTGCCATCATCAACGTGAATTGATGCACTCATCCGTGTAACCTCTTCCTCTTCATTGCAGCAGAAGGCATACTGAAACGTTTGAGAAGGGGGTTTAAGTATGTAATTTGGGTTTTGTCATGATACTGCCTCTTCCATGCATGAATTCTGATTGCCTCACTCAGAAAGTGTTTTCATTCATCTACAGGCATGACAAATAAATATTTTAACACCTTGTTGTTAAAACATGGACTTTTTTCCACATGTCCACTCAGCTGGATGACATGCGACTTTGAAATATGTAATTGACATACAAATTGATACTATTTATGCATTGTGTGAAAAGGATAAAACATAGATATATATTTCATAATTTTTCTGATATTGTTAAGTGTGATATAGTAATAAAAAATCCTTATAGCTCTTCAGCCTGTGCTCTCTCCACTCTAATCGCTGTCTTATTCTGGTCTTCATTTGACCATTCAGATCTTCCCTACATTCCCTGTTTATGTGTATGCACTAAAAAAAAAAAAAACATTTCTTGGTACTCTGTTTTACAACAGATACTCAACTCCCTCAGCATCACTGGCTACTTTATGTTCTGTCATGCACTGTAATTCAGCCTTACAAAATATCCGAAAAACACCAAGCGCAAGTCACACATTTAAGCTTATAAAAGATTCTGGTCTGCTCCCGATAAAATACACAGGTATCTAGAGGTAGTACCTCTAGTTACCAGTGTTTTATCTACTTTTACTGTAAAGTTCTTTGTAATTTCATTGGTGATTATATCATGTTATATAAATTAAGTCACTTACTAATCTGCAAAAATTTGAGTTTGGCTTCAAAAAACTGTAATCTAAAGTGCAATTACCAGAGAACTATTCTGTTTTTTGTAATGTTTTTTTTTTTTTGTTTTTAACTAAAGAAACATTTATTGCTGTTTAAGTGTTTTCAATGATGATATAGTCATTAAAGGGGCGAACATTTCAGGTAAAATACAGAAAGATATAGATGATGTCAAGTTTAGTTTACAGAAGGTTACTGGCAATTTCCTCCAAACAAAATAAAACTTTTTCCTGAAAGTGTCTAATTCTATAAAGGGACTTTCAAGATGTTCTCTAGGTGCTCTGTGTTTCTGTCTGACTGCTAGCTAATTTGCATTTTATTCTGGCATTGTATGGAGTGATACGTTTAAGTCCAACAGAGTGGCTGATATGATAGTGTACCACACATATATGCACACATACAAGTAAACAGTTTCTGAGTAACTGCCCACTGTATTAACCATTATTTGTTAAAATAATGGTTAATACAGTAAAGGGGATAATTTCGCATCTGTCAAATTTTGAAATTACAAATCACCAGATAAGACAGATATCTTGTATATAAACATAATCCAACACAAAATTAATCTTGAGAATTGTCATGACAGATAGCAGAGACTGTGGCTTTTTATTGCTTACATCCATTCTTCTAACAAGCAGCCTATGTAGTTACTGGTCCAACTCTAAGCATGGCTCATACAAATATGGTTGTCCATCACATTCCCTCCTATTTAGTCAATATTTATATCTGAGACAGAATGACCAAACAGGTATCAGTCATTGCTAATACACAAAATATTTCTATAAAACCAGTATTTACCTGCAAGATTCCCTCCTGGATAAAGAGTTTCATGAAAAAGAAATCCCCATTGATGGGTCCTTGGTCCACATATAGGAGAGTTCCCCGAGATGCTGTGGTTTGAAATCTCACAGTAATGTTGTTGAGACTTCCAAGGTCAACACCTTGAAACTCAAGATATGAATTCCCAAAGTAATGATGGGAGCTCCAATCTGGGAAAGAGATACACACAGAACACTTAAATCGTCTGTAAGCATAAACAGAAGTGAGATACAACTTTATGAATCTTTAGTTTGAGATCAAACCCTTCCAAGAGTAACGGAAAGTGGTGGCTACAGAGAAACGTCTATAGAATGCTATAAAAACAACTAATGATCAGAGGTAGTCATTGTTGTGCAATTCACAAGTAACTCAAGTTTCTCCATCCAAGTCCCAAGTCAAGTCCAAAGTCAAGACGTACAAGTCCCGAGTTAGATGCTAGTCCTACACTTTAAATTTAACTCTTTAACAAGTCGCCTGTGTAAATTCTCAGTTATCCGGGTCATCGCAACAGCAAACAGGCTTAAGTCAGAGGCAACCGGACTGTCGCTCAGTTTTTTCTGAAAACATTTCAACACCTATCCAGGAGTCTTTGTCAGTTTTGGTGGTTCTCACTGAGCAACCTGTAGTTGCAGCGCTGCTGTTTTTAAGGACATGAAGGCTCATCCTCCTAGCCTCATTCAAAGTCAGATGCAAATCAGTGACCCACCCGTCACTGTCCTGGGTCGTTAGACGTTATTGCTTGCTGTGAGTGGAGTACTTGGTCATCTGAATGATGATGATGATGATGATGATGATGATGATACTACTGATGTAATCTCTCTGGAATATGTTGGAGAACCGATCTGTAAACTCTGGGGAGTTGGAAGCACAATCCTTCCCCTCTGTTTAGTGATGGCTTTTCTTTTTGACCAAGATGGCTTCTTTCACCCCTCTTTCAAACCATCTGTTCTCCCTGTCCAAAATCTGGACATCATTGTTGTCAGAAGAGTGCCCTTTGTTCTTGAGGTGCAACAAGTCATTTGACCAAATTGTAGTTTAATCACAGTAAAAAAAAAAAAATGAAAAAATCCTAGAATGCATACATTATTTTTAAACTGTATATTTGTTTGCCAGACCAACCCTCATAAAACGAACTTCAACAATTTCAGAAAACCAGTGGCAATGTTGCTCCTTACAGTAAATATTAACCCAAATGAAAGAGCCAACCAATCAATGATAAAAAAACATAAAAATGTATTTCTGTACAAAATCTAATTATCTGGCAATTGGACTTACTGCAAAGCCTGGTTGAGAGAACTAGTAGGAATCCTTCACATTGAATAACTGAGACACAAGATATCTGGCAATTTACAGAAATTCTATGATGTATGGAGACCTATCCTGGAATATCTGAAACTGTAGTTAACCACCCTAAAGGGTGCCTTCTAACATATGTGATACATTCAAATAAACACTCAACTTTGAAATTATATCAAGCCTCTATATGTGGAATTTGTTTTGGTATGTTATGACTTGTGTTAATGTATATTATTTGTTACTTTGAAACTTGGCAATAAAAATAATATAATGGTGCACACTTGCCTTTACAATATTACATGAGCAATATCAGATCATCAAAACTAAGAAATAAAATGATTTATAGAGCAATGAAAAAGTTTACTTTCTGATCAAGTTCATTTTATAAGACATGATTATGGCGCTGGTCTCGGCCATCTTGGATGCACTGACTTGATGTTCGATGTTGAAAGCACAGACACTGCAGCGATTCACATAACAGAGGAAACTATTACATTTCAATAGTGGATTATGGTCTGTCACAATGATATGGCTACACATTTATAGTGATAACTTTAAGTGATTCAAGAAATGCAAAAGTTACACAAATAAAGGAAATTCTAATAATTTGTTCCAATGGCCCACAAATACCCTCACCAAAACAAACCAGCCAAACACCTTAAATCACAATACTTTATTAATTTGAAGCATTATATAGGTGATATATAAATGGAATTGAAATAATACAGACAAAGACTACATTTCCTCTTGTTTGCTCAACCACCTGCAAGGCATGTCAGAGAGATGGGGAGTAGAACCTGGACAGGTCACCAATCCATTACAAAAACAGGGACACATAAGACAAATAAAAATGCACACTTTATTGATACAAAACAATATTTTAGAGATGCTAATTAACCTAGCAGTCAGGTGTTTGGGCACAGGATAGAGGCCGAAGGGCTCAGAAGAACCTACGTGTGCACAAGGAGAACATGCAAACTCTATGCAGAAAGATCCTAGGCCGGGATTTGAGTCCACCATCTTTTGCTGGAAGGCACCAGTGCAAAACACAATGCAGAGTGCAACGTCTTCCACTAAATGTGCTCATACATTATTGTGCAAAGTCAAAATGCACTGTAGCATTTTGTTTCCAACTTTACACACACTTCTTTGATACTGCTGGATGACAGTGAGTCTCCACCACCATCTGCTTCTTCACTGTCATCGCAGGATCCAGAAGAAAGGCAGGTAAACAATACAGGGGATTAGCATGCATGTTGAGGCAACAGGCCGACAAAACACTGGAAAATGGCCAGAGGCACTCAGCGGGCTGTATTACTCACCAGGTACATCATTGGTACACACTTTGTGGTTGGTGTGGGACAAAGTATTTTCAAGTCAAAACGACCCAAGTCCAAGGTATGTTGTGATTTTATGAAGTTGGGTGTAAAATTATTACATTTTTGACTCGAGTCTGACTTGATTCAAAGTCAAAGGTTTCAAGTTTATATTTCTTCTCATAACAGCTTCTAATATTGGGAAGTCGGTGGAATACACCTCAAACAATATTTGAGATAACGAGTACAAAAAGGTGATTAGATTGAACAAATACATTAAAACCACAAGAAAGGGCTTTAAGGGCTCCTTGTTAACTGCATATTCTTTGTCTTGGCGGTTCTCTGCCTCTGGCTGCTAGATATATATATATATATATATATATATATATATAGATATATATAGATATATATATATATATATATATAATTGATAGCCAAGATATCCATGCAAGTTGTATAAAATCCCCCGTATTATAGTTGAACAAAAATAATCTTTCATGCATGAAAGTAGGTACTATGGAGTAGCTGATTAAAAGTTTTACACCTTACTAGCAGGCACAAAAAAAAAAAAATAAAAAAAAAAAAAAACTTAAAAGACTAACTCTGACTGAAGTATTAGGGTTAATAATGCTCAATATATTTCTAATTTGCAGGAAGCAGTCCACAATGAAGAAAAAAAAATTAAATGGCACAGCATGTTAAAAGGAGAGCCAATCCCAGATGAATTAGTCCTGGGCTTCATCTTATTTCTAGCATTTTAAACTTTTCCCATGCTTGCTGCTGATGCATCTGAATATGCCACTGTGGGACAATACAAGATTAGTCTATTCTATTATATCTCTATTGTCCTTTCTGGAAAAAAGTCACTAAAGAATTCAGCAACATGTTTTTTTTAAAAAGTCGATCCTGTGATTAACCAAGCAGCTGTTACATGTGAACTTATCAATACTTGAGAGATGCCAGGTTCTAGTAAGCCAGATCCCTTTTGATCTAACAGAAAGTCCCCAGGGAATTTGGCAAGCAAGCTAACCTAAATACCCGCATTCCCACTGGGGAGCAATATTACCCAAACCCTGAGGAGGATCCTGCGATAACAAAAAGAGAGAATCATTGGGATCAGACCTACTGCGTTGTATGAATTAATCAGGATAAATGCATGCGGCAGCAACGCTGTGCTGTCTTCTGCTTCGCTCCTGACAATGGGGTTTGCCAATGCTGATGATGGAAAATTACCCCTCAGAGACAAAGCTATTCATTAATTTTAAAGCCTTGTTTAGTCTGATGTAGTCTTTGATGCATTAGGAGGTTGCTGCCAGGAAGCAGTATCATGCCTCATTAACAGCAGGTTTCAGTCTCTTCTTCAAAGGTCCACTGTTTTTACTATTACCTATTACATTCACATTCCAGATTTTTGCACATGCCTCAGGTAACTATTCGTACCATATCTAAATTGTAAATCTGCACAATACAAACTTTATCTTTTTTTTTTCAGATTATGCACCATGTCTGTTTTTCTTTTTACTGTTAACATAATGCTGACAAAGCTATTTTTCACCCCTCTCATGTGTTCAAAAGCTTTTCTAGTTTCTATAAGGGGGAAAATGTCTACTGGGGATATTCTTTGATATAAATCTTTCAGTTCTGATTTAATTAGGGCTAGTTCTGATACATGATCATAAAAGAGGTGAAAAAAACTGATATAAGTCATATTTAATGGAACAAGGAGAGGAGGGGCGCAGTGTTATGGCACAAACTGTAGGCGCATGTCAGCTGGGTTAGAGTAGAAGACGTTCCACTAGAAAAATATATCTGAAGAAATGTGAACTAAGGATCAATTAATTGGAAGACAGAACTTTGATGGGGAAATTTAATTAATATGGACTTAATGTTCCATTTATAAAAAAAAAAAAGGAGTCACGATGTGAGATCTGCTTTGCACCTGATTTATTGGGTAAGGTAATAGACTGACTGATTGAACTTGTCACAGGACAGAGATAAAATACTGCTGAAGACCATTCTTGGACCTGAGCAATTTCACAGCCCCGAAAGAAGGCAAAAGGTCACACTGTACTTACAAAATTGGCAGAGAAATAACCTATAATAGATAAGATTTTGCTGAATATCCTTGCTCTACTAAGGAACATGGAGGATCCAATTTAAAATATATTATAGCCTTTTCTGCGTCTGTCGCTTAATTATTAAACACTGTATACGTCGAGGAAAATAAATATTGAACACGTCAGTGCTTCTTTCACTGAATTTATTACAAATGTGGCTATCGACATGCAATTCTAATCATATGCCATAAAACAAAATGAAAACAAATAACTGCACAAATTATGTTGTGTGCAATACTGTGGAATGACACAGTGAATAAGTAGTGGACACATAAATAATACAAGCGTTAGCAAAAGGTTAGAGAGACAAAAATTGACCCACAGCCATTTTCCACTGTCTGACATTTAATCAAACAAAATTTTTCCTGTGGTAGGTTAGACCGGATTACCAAAAATGTTTCCTGTTTGCCTTAGTGGCAGAATAATAAACAAGAAAATGTTGAGAGAATTTTTTATTTATCTTCTTGAAAACACAACATGATATGTGGGTGATTTGCTGTGGGACGGACAATAAAAACAAAGTTTTTGACGTAACCTTCGCAACGCCTTGATCTCAGTCTTGCAGAAATATTATGGGAGCGGTTCAAAAGGTGTGTGCCAGCAAAACCACCTACAAACCTATGCTATATAACTTTATCATTAACCACTCATGAGGTTCTACATGATTCTGGAATGAAAAAAAAATATCAGAAGAGAAAACCAAGGACCACTTCTGGAGAGTTTCAGTAAAACCTGGAATTAGCAGTTCCCGTTTTCTCATAAAAAAATTAAGTAACATCCTGTTCTACAATTACCTCGATGTACACTCACTTCACAATACTCCACTGCTGAAGGAAAAGCACAAGCAAACTTGCTTAAATTTTACTACAGCCTGTTAGGACAGGTCACTGAAATAGTAGGAAATTATATGTCATATGAGACCAAGATGTAACTGTTTGGACGTTGTTGCAGTTAACATATTTGGAGAAGAAATTGCACTGCATGTCACCCCCAAAAACACAGTAGCAACAGTAACGTTTAAAGGTGAAAACATCATGATGTGTGATTGTCATTCAGCATATAGTACTGCTAGATTTCAAATAATTGAAGTGAAGATGACAGAAGACATTTAATAGAAAATTCTTGATAACCTACAGATAAAATAAGTGGGCAATTATTCCAAATACAGAAGAAGTTGATTTCAGAGAAAGAATATAAAGCTGGTGAGATGAGTCAATAGCCTGATGATTATAATGTAGAGAAGAGGCCCACAGAATCTTAAAATTCGGATGAGTTTGTCGGCAGGAATGGGTTAAAATCACATCAAGCATAAGACTAGTATTACTGTAAATACATTTCAGCAATAATGTTCAATACTGGGCTGCACACTGTTATCTTGCAGCAAGAAATTCATGGGTTTGAATCCTGGCCTAGGGTCTCTTTGCATGTTCACCCTGTGCATCCGGCTGGCTTCCACAGTTCAATAAAAATAAAATGAATGACTATTAGGTTCATTGGTCTCTCCAAACTGCCCTGTGGTGGGAGTGTGGATGTGCGTGTGTGTGAGTGATTGTCATGTGTGTCTGTGTGCTGCCCTCTGACTGGTAACCCGCCCAGAGTGCACCCCACTTCTCGTCCTAGGACTGCTGGATGCACCAGCACCCTCCACGACCCTGTATGAATAAGCAGGTATAGACAATGGATGGGTGTTCAATACTTACCCATTTCATTGCACATTATATTCGTTGCACATTATTTTATGGACTTATTTGTGTTGTTTTCTTTGTACGTGGGGTTTAGCAGAGATGTTACTAAGATCTTGTGTAAGTTTCATGTCAGTAACACCATTAGAAATATATTTACGAAGGAGAAATGTGTTGTAAATGTGTTATATACACAGTAAGTAAATAACAGATACAACAGCTGCAAAGGACAGAACAGTAAATATTGCTAAGAAACACAGAATGTATAGAATGAGAAATACCAAGCTCAGAAAACGCCCTTTCTTATCATTATCTATAGCATTTACTACTTTGAAAAAGTTATAATGTCAGAAAAGTTTTGTCTGAAATTGAGGAACTAAGCCCATAAGAAAAATGACCAAGACCTCCAAAACAATGTCAAAGATGTGAAAATTAACATTAATAGTAAAACCACCCCAAGAAGTGCTGAACTTCTTACTCATCAGGTTAATTTTGTGCAGCTTTGAGGGGGTAATTTGATTTCCACAACACATGGCAGTGAACGATAACAGCTCTACCTGTGTAGTGGTGATCACTGGAAGGAAAGTCAACCAAATCATAGCTTAGCAGGAGTAAGCTTCCTTCCACCCCCATTGCAGATTCTCATCAGCTTTCACATTACAGGGTAAAAGGTTCAGTACTGTGTAGCCCAGCACAACATGTACAGCACAGACAAGAACCGATTCAAACCGTAAGGCTTTTTTTCTTTGCTTCTAAACAGTTTAGAATGTTGTTTTTACATTAGAATTAGGATAAAATAGAAATTTCTGCTTTCAATGTACCATGGATACATTCCTCTTATGTTTTGACTTCACTCTAACTTGATATATATATTTCAGAGGTTGTGGAGCAGTCTGTGCTTTAAAGGAGCACTGAGTCTATTTCAAGCAGCACCAAGGGCACTGCATGTGTTTAGATGGTGACCTAGTTTGATAAACTCATGAGTTTCTGGCTCCTCTTACTTTAAAACTTATTTACTTTGATTATGCTGTTATGTGTAGAAGAGTAAAAGGATATTTCAGTGTGCGGATGCTCAGGTTTGTTTTCCTAAAACTGCATTTTTTTGTGTACCTTTAACCCTTTCCGAACCAGTGCGCTGACTAAGAGCTGGATCAGGTGCAGTGGGGAGGACTCAATTACATTTGGCCCACACTGATTCTCAGAGTGTCGCAATAAATTGGCTCAAGCTTGTCTGTGTTCAGTAGGTCTGTTTTACAGTTCTGTGCACAGTTTCAAAGGTAGACAGACCTCATCTGTCACAGGGTAACAATCTGTCCAGCTCCTGAATTCCTCCTCTTACATAGATGACTGCATCCAATACCAATAACGTGTAACAAATTGTGTTCAGTGTCTGTCATTTCAGAGTTTAAGGATGTAGGACCAAATGCTGATCAGCTGATATTACTCTTTGAAATCACTTTTGTTCTCAAAGAAAAATGGGCAACACAATTTAGAAGAAAGCACAAAACTGGATTTAGACAGAATGTCCACACAGCTGCTCATAGCTTCTATGACAATCTCTGAATCAGAGCTAATAAATCATAACCTGTTATTTTCAAAGGGCTCCATAACAATTCAATTTGAAGTAGTACTCTTCTCATTCAAACATGGCAAACCATGTGCAGCTATGCTTGCTTGGAACGACATTGGAACTATGGGTTTTTCATTTATGAAAAACAAAATCCTCGAACTGCCCTTAGTGCAAATGTATAGTACTGACTGTTTTTCAGCTTAAATAGTGTAATTCCAAGTCACTTTGTTTAACTTATGTTAGAACAGAAAATATAAGTATTATAGTCCCATATGGCAGTGACTAAGGTCCAAGCTTAGTCACTAAATGCTAAATCACTTTGTATTTTGCATATGATATAATCAATATTTAGTATGGCCACATAATCCAACCATGGATGGATAGATTACATGGTTTCTTTAACATGGAACATGTTCTTGAAAAGTCTACAGCCACTAAATCAATTTAGTTTTTAGGGTTAGCTTAGCTGAACATTAGAAAAATAACAATACTGCAACATTAATTTGCCTGATGGTAGAGTCTGAGACATTCAGTCTCCTCTGCCAGGAAAAAAAAAAAAAAAAAAGATTTGTTACCATGGAGACTGACAGCGGATTAGTGAACACACATTATTTCTGACCAATGAGTTATGCTTTCCTCTTAGGAAACTCTCTTGCTGTGATGGGAGCTGCACTCCTCTCAAGTACAGTCTGATTCCCTACATCTGAAGGAAGATGCCAGGAAGAAAGAGACTCAATATGCCCATGACAGGAGCAACACTATTCTGTAGCATTGTATACTCAGATTTAAGCCTTCAAGATGTCAGGATAATGTCTAGTTGCAGAATGATTTCTGAAAATTGGAAAAATAATATCCTTATATTTAACAGACATTTTCAGGGTGCTTTTCCTTCTCTACCATTATACATTGTCCCCACTAGTCTCCATGGCATCTTAGCCACTAACAATATTCAATCCAGCACAAGCAATAAAATAAGTTAAATAGAAAAATAAATTACTTATATGCAAAGCAAGAATACCTGACACTTAATCCAAGTAGTCTTTTGTGATTACCATTACTGCAGACACTAATATTATGATGACGACTGCAATTCAATATATTGCACAGCTTTAATGAAATGATCTGTTACTTTGAAGAAAGAAGGAAAATAGCAATACTACAGAGTAAAATTTTCAAGTTTGTTGTAATCGAAATTAAGCGTGGTTTAAGCATGAAAAGGAAGCTGACAATTTTTTAGTGGTGTCAGATATTAGTTTAAAATTGTTTAAAATGTAAACCATTCTAAACCAGACAAAAAAGTTTCAAAGTAGCAAGTACTACACAATCTACAGTTAAAATAATGTATTTACTGTTTACATGTTTGGAAATCGATTAAGCATGAAGCTCCTAGGAAGAAGCCATATGTCGTGATGTCACAGAACTATATTCTGTGAATTTATGCGGACAACGGTTGTCGGGAATAAAAGAAAGCAAGAAAGTTAAGACCTGACTAAATAAAATTCAAGACCTTAGATGAAAATCTGAGTGTTTTAAAACCTTTTAAGGCCTTAATTTTAAAGTTCTGTATTTTAGACATTATTAGAATTTTTAAGATCTCGCCGGAACCCTAATATAGTTCCTTAAAATTCAAATAGCCTTTATACTAACTTGGATTAAACATTTAGGGTGCCTTCCATAAGCTTCTCACAAGAGTTTGCTGGTACTTTGTGCCATTCATCCTGACAGAACTGGTATAACTGACTCAGTACTTTTGGGCTGACTTTCTTAGATTATTTATTATTTATTGTCATTGCAAAACACATTACAATGAAATCTGTCCTCTGCATTTAACCCATATCTTAGGAAGCAGTGGGCTGCCACTGTGTGGCACCCAGGGAGCATTCTGGGGGCTAAGGGTCTTGCTCAGGGACCCAGCATGGTAGTCTATGGGACTCAAACCAGGAATGTATGGTGAATGCAATTGTGAATGTAATTGTGTCGAGAAGGGTTCAATAAAGTTTTGTTAAAATAAATCCTTGAAAAGAAAAAAAAAGGGGCGAATACCGGCCGGCATATCTCCTTGTTATTATTAGAAAGCTGCTGAGCAATGGAAGCCGACATTATTAAGACCACATCATAACAAGACCAAGTAAGGTAAGAAAAAGCAGCACAGCTATTAACAACAGTGTTTTATGGAGCGCTAGCTGCTGCTACTGTGTGTGGATGTGTAGGGAGAGACAGGAGAGCGACGTGAAAGACGGATAAAATGCGACATGGCCGTTCAGACAGACTATGCTTTGAAAAAAATCCGATATGTATCCGAATTAGTACCACATACTGATTTGGCGCAAATCAGATTTATTTGGTGGTGAAAGGATCAGAATTGGGCCGTTCACACTGTTGTGAAAAAGACAGATATAGGTCACATATGGGCAAAAAGATTGGATTTGGTTGGCATTTCCCTGCAGTGTGAACGTAGCCTTAGACACTTCACCAGTTTATACTTGTGTAGAATTGCTTGAACAGATGAAAGTGCCACCTTCAGGAAACTACCCAGGGATTAACCAGGCTTTAAGAGGTACTCAATTCTCAATTATATACAGAAAGCCCATATTTTTTTCAGCTACCATATTATACATGTCAGATTAAATAATAATACATATAATTCAGCAATGGTATCAAGGTGTTACTTTATTGTATCTGTAATTCTATATCCATTTGTTGTGCTGTTCTTTTTACATCTCTCTTTGCAGGTGATGAAGCAGACTGAAGACGTTTTATCATTCTCTCCCTTTTATCTCCTACTTCTTTCACCTTTTCTTTTTCTTTTTTCTCTTCTTGTTCTTCCTTTCCTCTCCTACTTTCCCATTGTAGTGTCCACATAATTTTAAATACTCCCTGCATGAATCATAATAAAACTATTTACATGCATAAATCAAGCGGAGCACTAAGGCGAAAGCTGACTGCTCCACTTGTGAAAGTAAAATCTGTTAAGCTCTTTTTGGCATTAAGACAACAATTCTTATTGCGACATTGCTAGAAAGGACACTGGAACAAAAAAAAAAAAAAGAGGTACTCAATTCTTGTCCTGATATGTTGACAGATTCCTTCAGATATTTCCATGATGTCACGCAAGGAAGCAGTGTGTTTGAGGCTTTGCTTTGAAATATCCACAGTCGATGTTCTAATTAAATCAGATGTTGTAAGTTAACCCATCAGATGCTCACAATGCCAAGATATTATCAGCTGGGCTTTGACAAACTGTTTAAAGGAATATTAGTCTTAGTCTATGTAAAATTTGGAATTTGAAGTAAAATAAGTTCTTGAAAAACATTTTTTTGCCTTTCTGATGTTTAGAGAGTAGAAAAATTTGGGTAAATATAACCAACCTGAAAAACTAAGGAAGCATCAGATTCCAACTGATTTATTAATTTTCTTATCATAAAAGTTGCTGCCTCTGAAATTGACTTTTCATCATTTATTAAGGATATACATAAGGTATTTAAATACATCTGAAGATATATGATTTGAATCTTTCATTGAGAAAGATTCTAGAAAATACAAATATTAGCTATGCCGTTCAAATCTCTGCTTTGACATACTTAATCAACTAGAAAATAAAAATAAAAAAACAAGTTATCTACTTTTATGTATTGTACAGGGAGAGCAATACAGCCGTGATAGAATATGAAAATGTTACATCATCAACTAGAATATTTTATCAACACAAAGTGCATAGACAGTATTTAAATCTTAATTAATTCAGCAGAGTAAATGGAAATACATACGATATACGTTTTCTGTTGTTTTTGTCAAACATCAGATTATCTTCCTGCTTTGGAATTTTAATTGTAATTTACCTTTCCTAATTAAAATATTTAAAAAAAGAAAACACCCCAAATGAAATATTTTTCTTTTTAGAAAGTAAAAAGGGGCATAAATATTCATTTACATGCTACCACATTGGCATTTTATTCATCCATCCACTGACTATACCAGCTCATCCTTTCGGGTTAGCGCGTGTATTTTCCAACACAAAAATTTCAATGAGCAAAAGAAAATGGTCCATACCTGGGGATAGTTCAGCTGTTGGTACTGGGCTTTGAGTTGGCATCAGCGCTCCGGGTGTGTAGCCGTCAGTGATGTTCTCACTTGGCGTCACCAAGGGAACAGGATCCGTAATAGGAGGCAGGCAGCTGACCTTGTTTATGCCATCTACACAGGAAAACGCTTCTGGACACGGATTAGGCAGGCAGTCATCATAGTTGTGCTCACAGTTCCTTCCCTGGGCACACGAAACAGAAAGCCTTGAGATGTAACTCTACGTTCAAATGCTAAATGAGGTGTGATGTTCACAGTTTGAATTATCAAAATAGTTAATAGCTTTTTATGTTTAGAAACCATATCACCGAAGAGGAGACATGACAGCTAAAGATTCCTCATGATTAGTTTATAATCTAATTACAAAATAACCTTGTTTTATTTGATTCACTTGATAAAACGCTTTTTTTAATATGACTAACAAAAAAAAAGATGTATTCACAAACTATTCTATTGACAAGAAAGAATTTGAAAGTTTGTACTTGAGGGCAACCAGTTTAATAAAAGTTTAGTCTAAAAAAAAAAGGGGGGGGGGGGCTGTAAAGTGGGGGAGCCTCACCACAAATCCAGGACGACAGAAACAGGTGTAGCCATAGCCTGGATCATTCTGGATGCATATCCCCTGGTTGCAGGGCTGTGGAAGGCACTCATTAATGTCATCCTCACAGTGAAGGCCTGTCCAACCTGCCAGGAACAAAAGCCCACAGAGTGCCGTAGTGAGCCTGGGCTCTCTCACTTCCACCCTCTGAAGTGAATATCAATCAGATTCGCTTACATTGATTTGCTTCTTTTTGGGTTCACACACACATACAAGGACAAGAAAAGGCTTTCACTAAAGAGCAAGATGCCACATCCATTTCAACGAGTTAAGGTCATTTCGTTCTTTAGTCACCGTTTTTTTTTTTTTTCTACTGTATGACAGCTAATTTCACACTGGAGAGAAGTAGCCTAAGAAAAGCTCTGAGGAAAGTGAACTTTGTAGGCATCATGGTAACCTAGCCTTTTTACACAAGCTGATCTGTAAGTTACTACAGCTGATAAGTTCTCGTCTGCCACATCTTGTACAGTTCAAAAAACTGTTACTATTTAGGTTATCTTTTAGTATTCACACACATATGTTGGAAACACTGCCTGTAAAAGATCTTACAAAGGGGTGAAAAAACAGCTGCCTTACTTCGAGGCAAACTGAGAAAATCGCAGGATATCAGAGTGACTCACCTGACCTGCAGTGGCAGACGTAGCTATTAATAAGATCTTGGCAAACAGCGCTGTTCTGGCACGGTGCTGAGCAGCATTCGTTAACATCCACTTCACAGAAATCCCCCATGAAACCTGGTGGACAGCTAAAAAAAAACATATGATAGTTTGGAAAACTATTAGGCAGTCTCACTGTGCTGTTGCTTCATTTCTGTAAGTTTGACAAGCTGTGTCCAGGATTTGCTTCTTTTTGCAACAAATTATGAAAAAGTGATGTCAGCTGTTTTGTAAGCCAGTTGATTTCTAAAATGTCTATTTTATTTACTTTTTCTGGGCTATAAGGGAACATTAGAGGACAACATTGCATGAACATTGCAAGTGGGCAACCCTCAATCCTCATAAATGGTGAAATAGTTCTAGTGATCACATTAGAAAAACATCCATTTCATAACAAAAGTAGTACAATTTCAAACACGTATGATCTATTTATCATCGGAACCATGTTCACAACATCTCATTTATTAAAATGGAAAAATAAGTAACTTTCTCTGTTGAAAGTCCCAAGACGCTCACCGCTTTATCACTTTTGGTTATTAACAATAGCCAGTATACATCATGCAAAGCACCATCTTCAATCATCTTCTCTTTGTGAGACGCCCTGAAAACTCAAACAAGGCTTTGAGGACAATTCACAGAGAATAGTCACCAGGGCATAAACTTTTCAGAAAAAAACAGAGGGACAATATTGTTGTGATGTACTGACAGGGACCAGGGAAAAAGAGGTAGTTGGATTGAATACAGAAGAGAAAAAGCAAAAGAAAAACAAAGAAAAAAAGAGTTTAAGAAAGTCCACAATGAAACAAAATGTTCAGGGGTATTATAAATTGGTCTATACAATTATCACAATGGTAATCAAGCTGTCAGCTGTGTAATGCATCAGAGTTAAATTCCATCATTAGAATTTTTTATTTTAATTTGGAAACAAAGAAAGACCTAAATTTGTTTTATTTTTATTAAACTGGAAGTGTTTTTTTCAGTCATCCGCTTCTCCCATTTATCATATGCGGTGTCCACCAGTGAATAGTAAGGCGGTAAAGGTAATATGGGCTTTTGTATTAAGGAATATACACTGATGAAAAAAAAAAAAAAAAAACTTTAAAGGAATGCTTTAAAAACACATCAGATCTCAATTGGAAAAAAAAAATCCTGCTGAATATCCATACTGGCATAGAATTGGTAATTTGTTAGGAACAAAAGGATGCCACATCATTTGATGAGAATCAAAATCATCAACTCACAGAGGGCTTAACACAAAGTCACAGAGAAAGTAAAACTAAAAAACTGATCCTGCAGGCTGATCCAAATTTCTGAAATGTCATTGCCGCAGCTCAAAATGGTACTCAGTGGTTTGTATTGCTTCCACGTGATTGTACGCATGCCTGACAACATTGGGGAATGCTCCTTATGAGATGACGGATGGTGTCCTGGGCATCAGTGAGCTCCTGGACAGTCTGAGGTGTCTGGTGGTGTCGGACGGATCTAAACGTGTTCAGACATGTTGGGTTTAGGTCAGGGGAACGTGGAGGCTAGTCAATGGCATCAGGTTCTTCATCCTCCAGGAACTGCCTGCATACTCTTGCCACACGAGGTTGGGCATTACCGTGAACCGGGAGGAACCCAGGACCCACTGCACCAGCGACGGGTGTAACAATGTGTCTAAGGATTTCATCCCGATACCTAATGGCAGTCAGGGTGTCGCCATTTATCCTGTATAGGTCTGTGCGTCCCTCCAGAGAAACGCTTCCCCAGACCAGCAGGGTCCCACCACCAAACTGATAATGCTAAACAATGCCGCAGCAGCATAATGTTAAATGCAGCTTCTCCAGACCATTTCCTATCTGTCACATCAGCTCAGAGTGAATCTGTTCTCATCTGTAAAAAAACAAAAAAAAACAAACAGGGCACCGGTGCCAAACTTGCCTATTCAGTGTTCTCTGGCAAATGCCAGCCGAGCTCCATGGTGCCGGGGAATGAGCACAAGGCTTACCAGCTGATGTCGAGCCCTCAGGCCACCCTCTTGAAGTCTGTTTCTAATGGTTTGATCAGAGACATTCATGCTAGCTGCCCGCCGGAGGTCACTTTGTAGGGCTCCTGCAGTACTCATCCAGTTCCTCCAAGCACAAAGGACCAGATAGCGGTCCTGCTAATTGATTAAGGAGCTCAGATGGCCCTGTCCAGCTCTTCTAGAACTACCTGTAACTACCCGTCTCCTGGAATTTCTGATCTCCTCCTTGCTCTTGAGACTGTGCTGTGAGACACATCACACCTTTGGCAATGGCTTATATTGATGTGGGATCCGGGTGGAGTTGGACTACCTGTGCAACCTCTATAGAGTCCAGGTATCGCCTCATGCTTCAATTAGTCACAGTGACCCCGGTCGAATGCAAAACTACTGAAAAGCAGTCCAAAAAACCAGGAGGGAAAAAATTGCTGCGGCCTCCACCTGCAAAACTATTCCTGCTTTTTTGGGGTTGTCTCATTGTTTCCCCTTAAGTGCACCTGTCGTTAATTTAATTAACACCGATTAACATCCCCCTGTACAATTTAACTGACCAGATCAATACTGGTAACTAAACAGTAAGTAGCTTTGTGATAGCATCAGAAAGCAGAGCTTAGTAAAAGTTAAGAGCTGTCATATAAAAGGGCCAAAAAATACTCCACAAGATCAGCCCAGGGATGAAAGAACCAGAACAAACTTATTTCTGACCAGGACATTTTATACTTCACAATAGCTTAATAACAGAACTCCTGGGAAATCCTCACCGGACATTTCTACTGCAGAATACACGCTTTAAATTTTTGGGCCCAGAATATGCATTAAAACAAACTGCAAAAAGTCCCAAATCAGAGCTGCGAGAACAGAATTATATCATTTTGTTCTTGCACCCCTGGGAAGGAGGACATTATATTTCTTTGGGCTTATAGAGGACTAGTCACGTACTATGACTTTATGAAGTTCAGCGAGCCAGAAGCTCAATGGTTTTATACAAAGGTTTTCTGATTAGATTATCGTGCCCTGGTGGCCTATTATATTTTATTTCTGTGTTTTACAATTTGGTTCACTCTATTTGCTAGTAAATAATGTGCTTTTGTGTATATTTACCATAACAACTACTGCAACTGCCTCCTCTTTGGTCTCCCCTTCAGTCATCTCCATAAATTACAATACATACAGAATTCTGCTGCCCACCTACTCACCTTGTCCCCGTTCCAGAGATCACATCACACCTGTCCTCCAACAGCTTCACTGGCTCCCCTCCAATACCGTATCCAGTACAAGCTTCTTCTCCTCACCTACAAGTCCCCGCATAATATGGCCCCTGTTACGGCCCAAGGCCTTTCCTATGAGTCCCTCTGTAGAGCTCCTAGTTGGTGCTGATTGGAAGAGGAGGCAGCTGGCCAGACTGACGTCAGGCCCAGTTTAAGAATCAGCAATCTCCCTCACCTGCAAGCTCCACCCAAGCGCCAGGCGATCAACCCTAGCTCAGACCAGACCAGACCAGACCAGACCAGCTCGGAGGAGTTCAGCTCATTCTTTTCTGTCTCTCTGCCACCTTCTTCTCTCTTTCCCTCTCCTATCCAACAAGTTATGATTTTGTTTGTCAAATAAATCCCAATTTTAGGTTATCCCATGCATGGCTTCCCTTTGATTTGTTGTGGTCTAAAAGCCAGACCATAACACCCCTCCATATCTGACTGACCTCCTGAAACTCCACCGCCCCTCCCTCCACTCTGCAGACACCAACCTCCCCACACCCATCACCCGCACCAAACACGGGACCGAGCCTTCGCTGTTGTTGCCCCCACCCTTTGGAACTCACTGCCCCAAACCATCAGGAACTCAGGCTCATTAGAGAACTTCAAATCACATCTCAAAATCCACCTATTTAAACTAGCTTTTCCGTAGTGTGATTGTTTTGTATAATAATAATTGAACTTTATTGATCTCACAATGGAGAAATTCTGTGTATTTCTGTATATGTATATTTATATACTGTATATGTATCTGTATATGTATATTTCTGTGTTTTTAAAAAAATGTTTTGTAAAACGTCTTGTAGTGTCCAAAAAGCGCTATATAAGTTTGATGTATAATAATAACACTAATACTAATACTACTACTACTACTACTAATAATAATAATAATATATTATTATTATTATTATTATTATTATTATTATTATTATTATTATTATTATTATTATTATTATTATTATTATTATTATTATTAGCAATGTCCAGTGGAGGTGCAAAAAGGTACAGTTAATTACTTTGCCTAACCTTGTGCTGTTTTGTTATATGCTTGATATCATGGTTTATATGAGAATGAATACTGCGACTCCTAATAGGTTGTTGCTGTTTACAGTGCTTAGTGATGATACAGTGGACCACCTGCATCATCAACAGATATTATCACTGCATCATCACTGTATTATGAACAGATAGGAAAAGATACCCATCTGTTTCAGTTCTAGAGAGAATATGTATCTCTGTCAGTTGTTGCTTCAACCTCTGCATCTGCTTTAGCGAGGTATTGTGCTATGGAGCTAAACTCATTGCAGCCAGAAAGTGCTCTGTGTCTGAGTTGTATCTCTCATGAAAATCGTCCATTTGACTGTGTGAAAACACTTCAGAATCCATGCTGGAATCTGTCCAGAATTGCTCCCCCTGCATAGTGTTTACTAAAGCCAACAAATCCACTATGAAATTTGCACATTTGTGTAGGGGCTTGTTCACAACTATGCTCTCCATCTAGAGTCTGTCCTTTCGACTTTTTAAAAACTTCTATTTTTGCTGAAATCCTGCCCTGTAAATAAATTGTTTATAATAGCACTACAGCTGCTAAAAAAGAAACTTTCATTCACTTTCATTGTGGCTGTTAGAAAAAAAAAGGTTTACATTCCCTCTTTGTAGAATAGGTTTACTATATCTCAGAAACATTTATGCCTTAAGAGGAAACCAATGATCCTTTTCTTTTTCTTTCTAACACGTAGGACAAACCAGATGACGTAGGTGTGTGCTGGTCATTATTTAAAAGCCAAAGGGGACCCAACAGAGGTGTCTGGTAAGACAGAGGTGATTCTCTGCATCTCTAAACATTTGCATTAATACTGCAGCTTTGAAACTGTGTCTTTATTAATAAGGTCCATTTAGTATTGAACAATCTGATCCGGTAGGTTTTCGAATTTGAATAATTAAGATCATTCTGGAATAACCTATTCTAAATGCATGCTTTGGTTCTGTTTGTGTGGGTTGTCCAGAGGTTTTGCACTTCCAATGTACTAATAAAATATGAATTCACAACGTTTTGGTTCTGAAATTTTTGTATCAATAAAAAATATTTAAATGTCTTTTTGCTCATTAACTTACATAGTTTATCAAGACATATTGCTTAAATTAGCCCAAAGGCCAGCTATATGCTATCACATAAACTTTATTGTCTGAATTGTAACAGCTTGCTTTATTGCTGTAATTTGAATAAATGGACAAGATAAGCAAAAAATAAACTATTCATGGTGTAAGTAAAGGCACCATTCACCATTTACTTCTGCACATGTCAATCCCACTGTGTCCTCACGCGCTGGTGAAGAACCGTGATTTTCCAGATGGACAGAGAGGCTGATCATGCATCAAAGCTACTGCAAATCTAAGGGCCAAGGAGGACAAAAATCTAAGGCTTGAACCTCTCCGGGAAATTTCCAACAGGGAACAAGACAAATGCTAAACAATAAGACAGATTGCAGAAGGTCAAAACACAAGCTGAAAAGGAAATGCATTGACGTCCTGCTGGGTTTATGGGGCCTAAACCTCCTTTGGGTAATTTCATATCTGTTATAAAATGAGATCTGTAAACAGGGTTATATTACAAACTATACCCATAAAATGACCTTCTGACTGACCATATTTTCATTGAGAGACTTGAACAGTAGGTTACTAAAAGTTAAAGAACTAAATCCTACATTTCTATTTTATATTTAACAGTGCCCAATGATTTTAGTTAGTTGCGCCCACCAGCTCCTCTCCATTCAAGTGAAAAACAACAGCACCTTCATTTCTTTCCAAATTCACAATATACAACGCATTCCTGTGGTCTAAGCCACAAAAAAAAAAAAACAAGTCCTAAATGAGCAAAGTACCATTTCAACATCATCACTAAACTGTAAACAGCGACAACCTATTTGGAGACGGCGTATTCATTGTCGTATAAATCATGACATCAAGCATATAACAAAACAACAGCACAAGGTTAGGCAAAGTAATTAACTGTACAGCAACCAGGGATCTGCTGTGTCAAATTGGCATACTCTCCCTGCATTCATCTTGTATCTAGATACACTTCATCACTCAAGACATAACATGGTGGCAATTAAAAAGTAATGATTCACTTGCAAACAACCTGGAGGACTGATGCAAGCGCACAGATGTACTGCAGCACAATTATTATTAGACTGGATGCATTTTTAATTGGAAAGAGAAAAGTTAAACTGTGTATCGCTGACAATATTTTCAACTTCAAGATGATTAAGATGTGTTTCATAATGAGAATTAGAATGAGAATGCTGGAATTTTTTTCTGGTTCACAGGGTTATTTGCAATGCTGTTTTTTTTTTTTTTTTTTGTAAGGTTTGGTCCAATAACACCTTTTAGATAACCGTATTCCCATTTTATGACTCCAAAATTACAAATCTGACTGATCTTAATTGTTCTCTGGTGACACAGAGAGTATTTGTGTAATTAGTTAGGGTGTAGATTTTTTGGGAAATTTTCTCAAAATGTGCATTGTCCCTTTGCTTTAGCTCTGTAGAGCACAACAGCATTGCGCTGTTACACAAACTCACACAAACTGTCACATTCTACAAGTGTTTAGTTTTCGACATGTCTTAAGTTCTCGGATTGTGCCTTTCAGCCTTTAGTATTTATTTATTCTCTTCCTTGTGATTTAGTTGGTCTATTCTGTTCTGTTAATTCTTTATCACTTTTGTATCTTGTTTTTGTTTGTTTTCTGCTTCCTCCCTGTCTTCCCCATCATCACTTCCCCTTTCCCTTACCTATACATCCTCACCTCTACACCTTCATTGCTTTCACCTGTCACACATAATTATTTGATTGCCTTCACCCGCCCTACTGCTTTCCTCTCTGCTCTTTCCCTCTATATAAACCACCTGTCACTTTACTTAGTTATCAGATGCTCTGTTGTGTCACCACCTGGTTGCGCATACTCTATGTTTGTATAGTTTCTGCTCACCCTCTGTAGGTTGGAATTTTCATGGGTTAAAAACTAAACTCATCTAATCATGCCGCTCCGAGGCTCCTGTGTGCTTTTTGTTCCAGCACCTGCTTTTGACAACGTGACACAAACAGTTAAACTTTGTCTAGTGTTCCTACATCACATTAAATATAGCAAAAATGTCCTCTCTGGCATTTTTACACACAAAAAACGCAAATAACATTAGAAAAGTGGGGACATCAGCTTTTACAAACTTAAACTAAAAAAAAAAAATCCTCAAACGGTCACTTTTAAAAATTGGGGGGTATGTCTAGAAGAAATGGGTTTTGGAATAGACAATAACGCTTGGACCTTTTCTATGCTAGTCAATCAAAGGGGGAACAGTAGTGGTATATTTTGATATTTTATAGTGGTAATTTTGCAGTATGGCTTTTGAATGTTGTCAAGGTTGAAATAACCAGAATGTCATGCATTAAAACTAGTACTACTAATAATAGGACATGTCATTTCTAGTTCAAACGTGATTTGATTACAGATAACTGTAAAAGAATAATGTTAGGGCATGGGAATCTTTTGGCAAAACAAGATTTGATTAAAAAATATCCGAGGTCCATGATACGATCAACAAAACAATTGATAAAGCATCATGATGCATCTCCAAAAGGATTTTTTGGCACTTTTAAAGCATAGCATTTTAATGAACCATCATTAATGGACTTTAAAAAGGTGAATCTATTCTAAGGCATTTTACATATCTTTATCCGAGATGAAGACGTGTAAAAGCTAGTAAGATGCTGTAAATGTCAAGTAAAACAAATAAAAGGGATGCAGCTCAAAAAATACACAATCACAATCAAATGCGATTGACCATTATTACAGATGGTTGCAAAGAGTAGAAATGCCTTAGGGGGTTAAAAATGTGCAGAAAATATATTGACCAAAGACATCACCTACGTTTCCTTGTTAAAGTAAGATACTAGTAAGTACTAGTAAGATTAAAGGTGGAGATCTTGTCCTCTATTACCATCACATTTAAAACTACCACTTTGGAGTCTACAGGAAGTGAGAGGAAGTAAATCTTGCTTTGTAAATCAAAGCAAGATTTACATCACAAAGTATCGGGGCAGGACCAAAAAATTAACAGAAGACAATTTTATATGGATGGAAATAAAAGTTAACCTGTAATGAAACCCTTTTAGACTAAGAGCAACAATTTGACTTTAAGGGGAAAAAGAGAATGATAACTGTGAAATTTTGAAAGCCAGGCTAATAATTATTGCTTGGAGCAGGGAAATCCTGATTATATTATATAACTAGACGGAATAAATTAGTTTGCAGTTTTAATGTGAATTCTTCTCACATAAAGCAAAACCTTGTCACCAGAACTTGCTGTTTCATTACCTGTTAAACTGCTAAAGGTTAAATCTATATCAAAATATGGGAAATGTACTTACATTTTTAACTAGACATACAGTGTTGCCTTCAGGGTTTTGGTGAGTTTTAGGTTAGCAAACTTTAATAGAAATGAAAACTAGGCTTTTAAAAAGAAACATGCTTTGTTGTCGAATGTGTTGATTTTTAACAAATGGCTCAGACTCAACAACTAGACTACCCAAGGTGCCACATGGCAACAAATGTATGCTAAGCTCAAACACTGGGAAGCACGGCAAGCTGGCATCTACAGCTTGCAGGTCAGCTTGCTGCTTACAATTGTATATTTATTTTAGGACATCCCAATGCAAGTATCCCTAAACCTCAGAAATTGCCATGCCAGTTATGGTAATTATGGACCTGTATCAGGTCAACGGACATTCACAGGGTGATTCAGCACAATGTTACCTAAACAGTTTTTGCTTTTGTCTATCCAGCTACAATCTTTAAATGCAACTTAAACAAAGTGCAAACTCACACACAAGTGAAGTTTGATCCTTCACCATCAAGGCAGGTGGCTCCATTAAAGCACAGCGAGACGTTAAAAGTGGTGTCTCTGCAAACATCTATATCATTTTCACAAGTCTTTCCTGTGAACCCATCCAAACAGAAGCAGGCGTATTTATCAATGAGATCCACGCAGGAGCCGCCATTTAAACAGGGGTTGCAGGCACAGTCCTGAAAGAAATCAAAGGTTCAGATGAGAGTGACAGCTGATCAAACATAGCTACTAATTTGAAGATTGTATTCTATATTGCAGTTTCAGGTGAGGCAGAACACCCAATAAATTAGTTTCCTTATAGTTAAAATAAAAACCATCAGTTTACTTTTCAAAAATACAGGAAGGCTGTAAGCATTTCCGAGTTTTATCTCTAGAGTCCAGGAGAGAGCTTTGGTTTGAATCAATTAGGTATTAGACTAAGCAATTCCTTTTAATCAGGTATTTGTACAATGTTTACATGATCCTGCTAGTGCAATTGACTTATCTAGCACAAAAGTCAATAGAGGTAATGATACCAAAGGCCATACAAAGACTACAAAATTCTCCTGGCATTTTCAGCAGAACACCCAGTGGGTTTATTAATTAAGCTAAACTCACATCGATGTTTGTTTCACATCTGCTGCCGATCCACCCTGGGCCACAAAGGCAGGTGTATGAATTTATACCATCTTTACAGCTGAGAGAGGAAAACAGACAAGGTCAAAACTGGGTCACGCAGCACAGCAGAAAAGGAAAAAAAAATGTTTTTTGGTTCATGGAGAATGCTATAGATAAATAATATATGTTCTAATGTTGTAATCCCCTCTTTAGCTAAGTTAATTATTATAACTGAAGCACTATTACACCAAGCAGTACTGCAAGTGTGACACATTAGGTCCTTAAACATAAAACATTTGCTACTTATTTAGTAAAGAGGTAGTTATGAATATATATATATACACTTTTGTTTTTGTAAAGACAGTGAAAAGTCCACACCTCCCATGAAGACAAGGTGCTGACATGCATTCATCAATGTTGGACTCACAGTGGAGCCCAATGAAGCCATCAGGACACCAGCAGTGATATTGATTGGACTCATCAATACATCTTCCACCATTTTGGCACGGGCTGGAAAGACACTCATTGATGTTCACGCCACACCGTGAGCCTAGAAAACAAAGGTGTGTTTTAGTAATGTTACAAAGCAGAACTTCATTTTAAAAAATAAAGAAAGAAATGAATGCGAGTGTGTGTATCTCTCTCTCTCTCATATATATATATATATATATATATATATATATATATATATATATATATATATATATAAAAAAAAAAAAAATATATATATATATATATATATATATATATATATATATATATATATATATATATATATATATATATATACCTATTTGCAAACCACAACTAGCCAACTCAAGGAGAGTGAGTGATGCAGATGTTTTTATTTTGTGACATCTGGGTTGAATCCATTTTTCTTGGTGCTTTATGCTTTGTAAAATGAAGCAACTAACTTTGGTCAAGTTTTTATGCCCAGGATACACTGTGTGATTTTGGGCCGTCGCAGATGAAAAACAAAGAGTGTAGGAAAATCAAAATCATGGAGAAATCTTTGGTCGTAGCTCTAAATGTGCGGTCTTGCATTTCACTGTGGGACAGAGGTTAAAGGACGGCCATTGGTAATGTTGATTCCTGTCAGGGACAGCCTGTGCTGCTTGCTCCAGTCGGAGCAAACACACCGCTACATGGAGCACTGATCAAGCCGGTGAGCAGGTGCATCTTCACCAGCCATGTGCATGTCGGATTACACGTCAGTCACAGTCATGGTGACACCTTCCAATATAGTTCTCTTATTGTGGTAGCATATACCAAGACTGATTAATAATTTGCCCTAACGCATTCTTTCTTGCTGTTGTATTTTATTTATTTATTTATTGTGCCTACAGTGGACTTTGTTGTGTCGAACTGGACATTTTGCAGAACTTTTATTATTTTTGAAAGAACATTAACGTCTAAACAGATTCATCCAAACAGAACTCTTTGATTTATTACGAGACCATTTTTTTACTAAACGTATTTGATTGTGGCTTTAGTTACAGATGGTTTTGGGATTTAAGAGTAGAGTATGCAGCTGAATAGCTGATTCTAGTCATTTATATTAAATACAGCTGGTGCTGTAGTAGATAAATTTGGCATAATGTGTTGCACACCGATGAAGTTTCTGATTGTTGTACGTCATAACCTATTTAGTAGTAAAGGCGGATTGTACAATGTGCACAGATCAAACTTGACGTTGTACTGAAGATTGTTAAATCCACGTCGCACAGTGTGTCATGGATATAGTCTTCGAAGATTTAAGCTTATAAGACAGTGTAAGAAGGCCACTAGTTTTCTTAGTTTGAAAACAGGAGTTAGATGCATTGATCATTACAATCCTTTCAATTACAGTCCCTCGCAAAGTATTTATTTTTTTCACATGTTGTCATGTTACAAACACAAACTTGAGCATATATTTATTGGATTTTTTTATGATAGAAAATAGAAGTAGCTAAAGAATAATGTTAAATGTCCCATTTTTACAGAAAAGAATTTGGATATTTTCCAAAGTTGAAAAGTCCTAAATGTGCAAGGAAAGAAATTACGACTTTCCACGATTAACTTTCCAATTTAAACGTCGTGGGAATGCTTTTCATTCAGGACTTTAGAATGCTTGTTTTTATGTTTAATTGTTTTGTTTGAAAACAGCGAATGAAATAAAAAAGAAAACTAAAGGCATGTATTTATAATTTCAAAACTAATACTCAGACTGTTTTGCTTAGGATTGAATAAAGTCAATTTGTTTCCAAAAAACATATTTGTGGCTATCTACCAAAATCATAACCTATCATTGTCTGTTAGGTCAGATGGGAATGAGAACATATCATAGGCAATGTAGCCTATACATAGATAGAGCTGTTTTGTGTCTTAAAATAGCCTATTCTGTAATATATTTAAAAAAAGCAAAGTACATAGTTAAACTAACACGAGACTCTTCTATAACCAAAGTGAACTCCAAAGGGCACATTTTGCATGTAAACGCTATCTGCTGAGGGCCGCTAAGCTAAAAGAAATTGTGCGTGTGTTGCACATGCACTAAAGCATCTTACCTGGGGCTAAGCCCCCTCAAATATAGGGTCCTAAAGACGAAGTAAGGCATTTGCAACCAAAACTGCCAGAAGACATCTAAGTTTTGATTGGTAGATTTAGGAGATATGGGCACCTAGATATTGGCAACAAGTGCATCCGGGCTCTTTACATATATCAGAACAACATTTTCTGGGTGCAGACTCGATATTGTCATGTTGCAGCTTCTCCCTTGCTGTCTCAAGTGCATATTCCAGATCCCGTTCAAGGCATTTGTGGCGGGTCTACACGCTGGAGATGTCATTAAGATACAGGGAAAGCCCAGATATTCCAAACTTTGAAGATCTTACAGAGTAGTGTTCAATCCATTATCTGGAAATGGAAAGGAGTATTGCTCAGCTGTAAACGTAAGACATTGTAAACAAACTGATGGGCTGAGCAAAGAGAGCATTAATCATAGGAACACTCAAGAGACAACTGTGGAGGAGCTGCAATATGTTGACAGCAGAGCTATTGTGCAGAATACGGCATTTATGTTGCAATGAGTAAGTTTATCAAAAAGCTAGGTTACACAGCAAACTTGCGAATCCCTATGGTTGGAGGAAAACTAACACACACGCACGTCACACTGAATATACCTCCTCACTGTGAAACATGGTTGTGGTATCATGATGTCGTGGGAATGCATTTCTCTAGCAGGGATAGGGAAGCTGGTGAGTGTTGATGTGAGGATGAACGGAGCTAAATACTTAGATGATAATAGCGAGTGTGCACCCCTACACAACCAGGTTATATAGCTATTTCTGTTTCTTCATTTCCCCCAACCTTATCTGATTTTAGTTGAATATTGCAGCATATGTGTTAAATACAATGTGAAAAAAGTTCTGAAATGATTTTTTGCTGTACTTATTTACTTACATAAGTAAACATGGCAGAGTTGTGTAGACCTTTTATAACCACTGTGTTCTAAGAAATATTAAAATATAATATAATCTATCAAAAGCAAGATTGTTGTGAAAATGATCTTTGATGTTCAGGTTTCTTGAGCCGATTAATTTCCTTCATTTTCTTTCATCTCTCCACAAACTGATTGAACAAACTCATGTTGCCCATCAGAAAAATCTAACATATTCAAGTAGTTAATAGACTAGGTCCTTAATGTGCAGATTCCTGTCTCTAACCAGCGGCAAGCTTCCTGTCGAGATAGATCTGCTTTAGAGGCAAAACATGTTTTTTTTTCTCTGATCTTTTTGGCAACACTTGGTATAAAGTGTCCACACAGCCTGGCAGGAATGGTAAACATGGACATGCTGCATGCATTAAGATTAAAAATATATATATATTAATTTTGCTAGTTTCCTGTCTTTTCTTATACAGTTATATCAAACTCATGTTTAACCCTTATAGTTTAAACCGTCTTTATTTTATTTTAAAAGGCTTATGTTATGACACCAAAGCATGTCTTTTTTATTTATTTACACCAAAGCAGATCAAACTCTGAATTTCCTGTTTTCTTTATTTCAAAATTAACTCGTAATGTTCTGAGGATGGAAAAAAACATGAAGAATCTGCTATGAAGGTTGTTTGCCTAAATTTATTCTTATTTATTCAGTCCTTGCAAGTTTAATATGTTGGTGGGATTAGAGATGAATTCCTACATAACCAGAAAGAAAACAAATCTTTGAAAACCGTAATGTTTAAATTACACATTTAAGTTATTTATTACAAAAACATCCCAAATATTCTGCGGCTGCTGCCTGTGAAAGCACATTCTGCTTTTATCCATTTTTGATGACTCTAAATGTCTTTGGGCTTTACTTGGCTTGTCTAATAAAACAGGCACTTTGAAGTCGAAAGGCGTAGGCGTTTTAGAAAGAAAAATATACAATGTCAACAATAACTACAGTTTACCCTGCATTTAAACTCTGGACAAATGTTTAATTAAAACTATTAACATATGATTATAGTAACAGATTGAAGTTTACTTTTTGTAGTGGCCATGAAATGGATTGAGTTTAGATGTTACTGAAAATATCTGGCTATGTACTCATATTGTCAGAATAACATGTGGATTTATTTGTTCTTTTGTCAATCAAATCCATATTTTTACTGTCCAATAAACAGCCTAAGATGTCCTCTACATGTCAGAGAGCAAAGAACACAACCAAGCAAACTGAAAACTGGAGTAAAAAAACGACTGAGAAAACGTTACATAAATAATAATAACAGGAGTGATATATATCACAAAAAAGAATCAAATTAACTTGAGATCTTAAAACAGTTTGTGGGGTCCAGGGTCTGGAAGATACAGAGGCAGGTTATATCCATGAAGACACCAGCTTCCAGGATTTAGTATCTGGAAACAACAACTGCTCATTTGTGCCTTGGCTGGACTTGGGATATAAATGCTTGATTGCACTGTACAGCACATTTGGATTCATAGAGGGAACTGATACGCTCACATATGCAGCTTAGCAGCTACCTCACTTCAGAAGAAATATAAAAGCTGCAGAGGAGGTTTCCTGATGAAATGAAACGGATCAAAGCATTTGTCAGACAAAAAAACATGAAATTTAACAGGCCTCGTTTCAACTAATAAGAAACTTCTGCTGGATTTACATGACACTCCCTGTAACTAGCACCTCTGAACATAACCTTTTTTTTTACTTTAACTTAAGAACAGTGTGCACCCTATAACCAAACAAGAAATGCCCATCAATGATATACTGTACATTGACCATCAACATTTAATAGCTTTGGACTTTACTGCTCCAGTCAGAAGCTTTGCTAAATCCCACAAAATAGCCTTAAAAGGTTATTTTTCCTTCACACGTTGGCACATTTAAGCATTTGCTAAGGTTTTAAATGGCTTTGTAATATATGCAGGCATTACCGATTTATTCAATATGCCAGTGCTTATCTCCTGTTTGACTGGACATAATTAGCTATGGACACTTGATCCGAGTGAGCATTTGTAAACAGCAGTATAATTTAATGCCAAGATAAAAAGTAATACAGATGCAGTATTTGCAATTGAGGATGTTGATGGGGAAGTATAGAGAGGATCAGAGGGGGCTGCATTGTGTTTTTGCAGCTCTCTAGAGGAAGCATGTGACATGGTGCCAAGAGAGGAGGTGTGGTATTGTATGAGGAAGTCTGGAGTTGCATAGAAATATGTTGGAGCATTGCAGGGCACCTACATCACACCTCACCACTGTAGGACAATGGTGAGGTGTGATGTAGGTGTGAGAGAGGAGTTCAAGGCGTAAGTGGGACTGCATCAAGGATCAACTCTGAGCCCCTTCTTCTTTGGTGTGGTGATGGAGAGGTTGGCAGATGAGGTTAAACAGGAATCTACATGGACTGTGATGTTTGCAGATGACAGTGTGACCTGTGGTGAGAGCAGGAAACAGGTGGAAGAAAATTGAGAGAGATGCAGGTTTGTCCTGGAAAGAAGACTGAAGGAGGTAAGCCTTAGAAAGACGGAATACATGTAAATAAGAGAGACCCGAGTGGAGCAGTGAGCTGTAAAGAAGGTGGAAGATTTTAAGCACTTAGGGTCAACGGTCTACAGCAATGGTGAGTGCGGAAAACGGCTGAAGAAATGTGATGTGCCACAGTAAAATTAGGAACAAGTTGGCAAAGCACAAATGGAGAAATAAAGAGGAAAAAAAACAATAACTAAAAAAATAGTGACTTTCATTTAATTGCAAAATATGCTAGTTGAAGTTTCGAAGAAATCCCCCAATGCTTTAAATTACAGTTTCAAAGGTTTTTAAACAATAAACTTTGTGTTTAAACTCGGCATGTTTTCAGTTTAAAATCCAGCCCAGCGTCAGCTGCATGTCTGGGTGAGGATTGTATCCCGCCTTTGTGTGGCTCCACGGAGGTTTTTGTTTCGGCCAATAAGCTGCGTGCTTGAAGAAAGCCAATTGCTACTTAATACATTTTGAAAAAGAAACTGAGTTTCTTTAGCTGGTGAAGATGGGCCGAGCTGAACAGGTCACTGTAGTAAACCGTGGCCATTACAGTGCTCCACAGCGGGAATAAATGTTGACCAGGACCGACACCGGATTCACTTCACATTCTGCATCAGAAGATCAAGCAGAACAAATAGCATCTGCGGACTTTAGAAATCATTCTTAGCTTCCAGCTGACGTTAACAGAAGACGGGGAAGCTGAAGAAAGCTTAAACTTTAGAACTGATTTTCCAAAGCAGTTGGAACATCAGATTGCAGCACATTTACAGGTAACAGCGAAATGGAGAAGAACATCACAGATTTTGGTGCAAAATCAGAGAATGCTGAAATACTTTTCTGTTTCTTATGGGGTGAGTTTGAGAACGTTTTAAAAAACAAAAATAATTATCATATTGAAATTAAAGCAGTGTAGCTCACCGTTTTTAATATCCAAACATGATATATATAAGTGACAGAATATTTTGTTATGCGTTTAATCCAATGCTAAATTAAATGTAGTGCAGTGGGCCATTTTTTTCTATCTAGTATTAATAATCTGAGTTTGAGGTTGAAATAGGGAAAAAATGTATTTCTCCACACCCATAGGCAGAAAAAAAGCTAGTGTTTTATCATATCAATATGTTATTATGTAGCACTGGTCGCTGTAAACCTTAAGCAGAGAAAAATATATATCCTTTATTTCCCCTGTTCAGAATTTGCAGAGCCACGTTGACTGGCATCATCAGACACTTTGATGGGAAAGGAGCAGGACCACGCTTGAGCTGAAAGAGCCCACGGTTCTACACCGACGACCCCACCATTATGCTGCCTGGTCATCATCCTGGGAATGGGTAATGACATGTGAAGCTTCAGCCAACATGTGTGTCCAAGGCCTCAGTGTGGTGTCTCTATATGAAGTCTGCTAAGGAGCTTGGTATGTATAAAAATACGTTTTTATAGAACAGCGAAATCCTCCTAATGACCAGTAATGTAAAACTTTGTTGGCAATAATAAAATAAAACCCTGTGATATTTTATCACAGAATAGGTTGATGGTGTGGCATGGACTTTTTGGTAAATTGCAATGTATATAGAGTTCACACTTTTAATTAAAACCCACAATCGTGGCATGATCAAAATCAAGGCATTGCCCCTGTTTCTCGTCCATTAAAGTCAAGGGTTTCCACACATAACAATTGATGGGTACAGGTCAAGCGAGTACAATGCCAGCCTCTCGTTGATTATCCTATTCAAAGTGAACACACCTCTGTTCATACCGGCATTCTGAGCATAAACACAAATTTATCACCAAATCCCAAACTGCTGCCTTTCAGACACAAAATGCATAATCCCTCTTACTGAATGAGCAATTAAATAGCAGCAATACCAATGTACCAACATGTTTACTTGGGATTTGCATCATGGCTGCAACTTGCAGACACAAAAACATGCTGATAACATGCAGATTTTATTTTCTTTTTTACATCTACCACTTTGGTAAATATCATGTATTTAAGGCTTTTTACTTATTTTTTTGTTTGTGTTACTGTTAAGTTAGGTGTCATCTTTCAGTTGTCCAAGAAAAATCTTTTGTTTGTTCAATGCACAGAGGTAACACAAATATTGTAATGCAGCTAGGACTGGGTCGGGGGTGCTGCTGAAAGGTATGCAAAGTAATTTAAATTAACAGTTTTTGTTAACGCCCAGCTGGCTGCTCAGTGATTCTAAAGAAACTTTGCGGCCTGTTTACTCACTAATCTTCTTTCCAGAGAGCCAACATTCAAATAGTCATATCTTTTTCACAAGTTTGACATCATTGGAAAGCTTAGATTTCACCCTTTCTGATTCTGTAAATAACTTGTTCCTGGTTTTGCCGTTGCTCATCACAAATATGTCCGAGCAGGTTGGAACCGGTGGAGAAAAGTTTCAGGTGTGTTGTGTGATAAAAGAGAATCAGTGAGAATGAAAGGAAAGGTGTACAAGAGACAGTGGTGAGCCCAGCGATGCTATATGGTTTAGAGACAGTGGCACTGAGAAAGAGACATGAGGTATAGCTGGAGGTAGCAGAGATGAAGATGTTGAGGTTTCGTTTGGATAGGATCATGAACGAGTACATCAGTGGGACAGCTCATGTTAGATGTTTTGGAGATACAGCCAGAGAGGCCAGACTGAGATGGTCTGGACATGTACAGAGGAGGGTTAGTGAGTACGTCGGTATAAGGTTGTTGAGGCTGCAACTGCCAGGCATATGAAGAGTTGTTTTTCCCTGTAATGGCAATAAAGTATCAGCTAGTTATTATTTAAAAGTGTTTCAAAATGTGTGCCATGCAAATTTGACAAAATGTAAGCAATATATTTTTATTTTTTTAAACTACCTTTTGAAATATCGCTATCTTTTTTCCCTAAAAGAAACAATCTTTTTTAAAATTATTATTTAAAATGTAAATCTGCCTGGAGTATGAATAAAGCTTAGTAATAATTGGGCCCTTTTAGAGATTCCATTTTAAAACTTGTACGTAAGAACGCCTATAAACATTTATAAGTGAGAGAAATTAATCAGAGTTATACCTGTGTGTGTCTTTCAGTTACTTAAATGTAAGATGTAAACATTTTGATAATATTTTTTAATTATGAGTTGTATCACATGCTTCAACTATTTTGTGTTGCTGATGGTCTGAGGTCTGAAAAAAATTAGAATGGGGTTAGATGGGACAATAGTTAATGGAGGGAAGATGGCTGTTAAAAACCTTTTTCTTACTTTAATGAGGCCTAGTTTACTTTTAATAAAGAGAAAAACACTACACGTTGTTAAGACGGTGTAATTTCATTAATCCTTAAAATAAGCTAAAAAGGCAGTGATGGGAATTAGAATTTTAAATGTTGATTCAAGATGTGTTCAAGTCTCAAAGAAAGAGTTGACTAAGCTCACACTCAAGACTCTACATTTGACTCAGACTCAAAGTTTAATGTAATCGGGTGTACAGGTAAGCCAAGAAAGCCACAGACCGCAGTTCTTACAGGGATGGATATGAAAGGGTGTGTTTGATTAATCAGGGATCTTCATGAATTTATAACCATCTGTTTATGTTAGCTTTAGCTTCATAATAATTATTACACAGATGTCTCTGAAACAGGATTCTGTATTAAATAACTTCAAGGTTATATCAGAACCACAACATGCACAAACTTGCCTCTGACACATTTTTGTCTTCCTGCTGAATTGGCCTCATTAAAATGACACTTCTAGTTTTTCAAACCAAAATACTTAATTATAAATTGATGTAAAAAAAAATATTCATTCAATGACTACTTTACACCTTGCAATTTGAGGTACGATGGAATATTATACTTGACAACAACACATTTTAAATGTAGATTTAAACATATTTTCCCATTAATTTCACAAATCCTCCAATTTAGGAACAGTGCAAGAAGAAGAGATGCCTCTAGTTCAAATTACTGCACTATATACTGAATGAGTCAAGAAATCAAACAGAAATTATTTGGCGTTAACTACTTAATTATAGTAGATTTTTCAAATTAAATCTTTTTGTTTTACATTCATTCAGAAAATGTTGTGTAAACAAGTGTCAAATAAGTGCACATTCATTTCTTGAATGAGTTGCACATTATGGTTTATTAATATTCTAAATGGTTCACAACAGTTTCCATGCTGAATGTGATGATCTGAAAAGAAAGAAAGGCTAAATATTTTTATGTGCTCATTATAAAACAGCACATAACAATGCAATGTTATAGGTGTACTAGATGGCATGCATCCAATAAAAGAACACTCCGTCCGTCCGTCCGTCCGTCCGTCCGTTGTCTTCCGCTTATCCGGGGTCGGGTCGCGGGGGGAGCAGCTTCAGTAGGGAGGCCCAGACGTCCCTCTCCCCAGCCACTTGGGCCAGCTCCTCAGGAGGAATCCCAAGGCGTTCCCAGGCCAGCCGGGAGACATAGTCCCTCCAGCGTGTCCTGGGTCTTCCCCTGGGTCTCCTCCCGGTGGGACGTGCCCGGAACACCTCTCCAGGGAGGCGTCCAGGAGGCATCCTGACCAGATGCCCGAGCCACCTCAACTGGCTCCTCTCGACGTGGAGGAGCAGCGGCTCTACTCTGAGTCCTCCCCGGATGACTGAGCTCCTCACCCTATCTCTAAGGGAGAGCCCAGACACACTACGGAGAAAACTCATTTCAGCCGCTTGTATCCGGGATCTCGTTCTTTCGGTCACGACCCAAAGCTCGTGACCATAGATGAGGGTAGGAACGTAGATCGACCGGTAAATCGAGAGCTTCGCCTTTTGGCTCAGCTCTCTCTTCACCACAACGGATCGGTACAGCGCCCGCTTCACAGCAGACGCTGCACCAATCCGCCTGTCGATCTCCCGCTCCATCTTCCCCTCATTCGTGAACAAGACCCCAAGATACTTGAACTCCTCCACTAGGGGCAGGACATCCTCCCCAACCCGGAGAAGGCACTCTACCCTTTTCCGGTTCAAGACCATGGTCTCGGATTTGGAGGCACTGATTTTCATCCCGGCCGCTTCGCACTCGGCTGCGAACCGCTCCAGTGAGAGCTGTAGATCACGCCCTGATGAAGCCAATAGGACCACGTCATCCGCGAATAGCAGAGACGCAATCCTAAGGCCACCAAAGCGGATCCCCTCAACACCTTGGCTGCGCCTAGAAATTCTGTCCATAAAAGTTATGAACAGAATCGGTGACAAAGGGCAGCCTTGGCGGAGTCCAACTCTCACCGGAAACGAGTCCGACTTACTGCCGGCAATGCGGACCAGACTCTGACACCGGTCGTACAGAGACCTGACAGCCCTTATTAAAGGGTCCGGTACTCCATACTCCCGGAGTACCCCCCACAGGATCCCCCGGGGGACACGGTCGAATGCCTTCTCCAGATCCACAAAGCACATGTAGACTGGTTGGGCAAACTCCCATGCCCCCTCAAGAATCCTGCTGAGGGTGTAGAGCTGGTCCAGTGTTCCACGGCCAGGACGAAAACCACACTGCTCTTCCTGAATCCGAGATTCGACTATCCGACGGACCCTCCTTTCCAGAACCCCTGAATAGACCTTACCAGGGAGGCTTAAGAGTGTGATTCCTCTGTAGTTGGAACACACCCTCCGGTCCCCCTTTTTAAATAGGGGGACCACCACCCCAGTCTGCCAATCCAGGGGAACTGCCCCCGATGTCCACGCAATGTTGCAGAGCCGCGTTAACCAACACAGCCCCACAACATCCAGAGCCTTAAGGTACTCAGGGCGAATCTCATCCACCCCCGGAGCCTTGCCACCGAGGAGCTTTTTAACAACCTCGGCAACCTCAGCACCAGAGATGGGAGAACCCGACCCAGAGTCCTCAGGCTCTGCTTCCTCAATGGAAGACGTGTTGGTGGGATTAAGGAGGTCTTCGAAGTATTCCGCCCACCGACGCACGACGTCCCGGGTCGAGGTCAGCAGCACACCACCCCCACTGTAAACAGTGTTGGTACTGCACTGCTTCCCCCTCCCGAGACGCCGGATGGTGGACCAGAATCGCTTCGAAGCCGTACGGAAGTCTTTCTCCATGGCCTCTCCGAACTCTTCCCACGCCCGAGTTTTTGCCTCGGCGACCAGCCGAGCCGCCTGCCGCTTCGACTGCCGGTACACATCAGCTGCTTCCGGAGTCCCACAGGCCAAAAAAGCCCGGTAGGACTCCTTCTTCAGCTTGACGGCTTCCCTCACCGCTGGTGTCCACCAGCGGGTTCGAGGGTTGCCGCCACGACATGCACCGACAACCTTGCGGCCACAGCTCCGACTAGCCGCCTCAGCAATAGAGGCGTGGAACATGGTCCATTCAGACTCAATGTCCCCCGCCTCCCTCGGGACGTGTTTAAAGTTCTCCCGGAGGTGGGAGTTAAAGCTCCGCCTCACAGGGGACTCCGCCAGACGTTCCCAGCTAACCCTCACAGTACGTTTGGGCCTGCCAGGTCTGACCGGCTTCCTCCCCCGCCATCGGAGCCAACTCACCACCAGGTAGTGGTCGGTGGAGAGCTCCGCCCCTCTCTTCACCCGAGTGTCCAAGACATGCGGCCGCAGGTCAGATGAAACGACAACAAAGTCGATCATTGAACTGCGACCTAGGGTGTCCTGGTGCCAAGAGCACATATGGACACCCTTATGCTTGAACATGGTGTTTGTGATGGACAATCCATGACGAGCACAGAAGTCCAACAACAAAACACCACTCGGGTTCAGATCAGGTGGGCCATTCCTCCCAACCACGCCCCTCCAGGTCCCACTGTCATCGCCCACGTGAGCGTTGAAGTCCCCCAGCAAAACGAGGGAGTCCCCAGGAGGGGCACTCTCCAGTACCCCTTCCAAGGACTCCAAAAAGGGTGGGTAATCTGAACTGCTGTTTGGCGCATAAGCGCAAACAACAGTCAGAACCCGTCCCCCCACACGGATGCGGAGGGAGGCCACCCTCTCGTTCACCGGGGAAAACCCCAACGTGCAGGCACCGAGATGGGGGGCAACAAGTATGCCAACCCCAGCTCGGCGCCTCTCACCATGGGCAACTCCAGAGTGGAAGAATGTCCAGCCCCTCTCAAGGAGACTGGTTCCGGAGCCAGAGCGGTGCGTCGAGGTGAGTCCGACTATCTCTAGTCGGAACCTCTCAACCTCGCGCACAAGCTCAGGCTCCTTCCCCACCAGAGAGGTGACATTCCACGTCCCAAGAGCCAGCTTCTGCAGCCGAGGATCGGAACGCCAAGGTCCCCGCCCTCCACTGCTACCCGTTACACATTGCACCCGACCCCTTTGGCCCCTCCGACAGGTGGTGAGCCCATCGGAAGGGGGACCCATGTCGCCTCTTCGGGCTGAGCCCGGCCGGGCTCCATGGGCAAAAGCCCGGCCACCAGACGCTCGCCAACGTGCCCCACCTCCAGGCCTGGCTCCAGAGTGGGGCCCCGGTGACCCGCGTCCGGGCGAGGGAACACGAGGTCCAACAATCGTACTCATCATAAGGGGAGTTTTGGGCTGCGCTTTGTCTGGTCCCTCACCTAGGACCTGTCTGCCTTGGGTGACCCTGCTAGGGGCTTAAAGCCCCTGACAGCATAGCTCCTAGGATCACTGGGACACTCAAACCCCTCCACCACGGTAAGGTGGCAGCCCAGGGAGGGGTAAAAGAACACTCATGTCATTAATTAGAGACTTAAGAGTTGTCTTGGAAAACATGACATTACAGTCAGAGTCAGTTTCTTTTTTGGGAGTAGGCATATTTCGAGAATATGTCAATATTAATGTTTTTTAGCTTATAACTTATCAAAATAAAGGTAAAGCAGACAGTGTATTCCTTAATATTTTTTTCTTACAATAGTTTGTTAGAGTGAACAATAAAGATTGTCTGCTGATAATGTTTTTATTTTTTCTGTTCAGCTTTTAAGGAACTAAATATAAACCAGAAAGCAATATGCACTTGCTGACTTAAAGTGCAACGAACCTGGTTTATATTTGGCTCATAAATGGAAAAACAAAAAATACTCAATTGAAAAATTTACAGAAGCAAGGAAAGTTATTTAAATTAGAAAAAAATAAATAAAAAGGCACTTGGACATTACATCTCTACAGCAAAAGATTGAATTTCAAAAGTTTTAAATACAAAAAGGAAAAAACACAACTGCAAAAGCTGGACTATCATCATCCAACAATGTGCTGACTGAGGAAACTGCAACAATGTGCTGATTGCACTGTACATCACTCAAGGGAGCCTGCTCACTAATGATGGGTGAAGAAGAGAAAACAGAAGGTGATGAATACTGTGCTTAAACCGTGATTTATATAAACAAGATCAGCCATTAATCATGTCGCTGCAATGACTTATGACCCCCGAATATAACACGACACCTACAGTACGTGCAGTCCAAAAATATATTACAGGCACTGCGGAGGCTCTTAAGCCAAATGTCCTAAATATTAATCTGTCAGCAGAAACCTATGCAGCTGTCAAAGCTGTCAAAACATGCCTCACACTTCAGGGTATTTTAGACGGAAAGAAAATTAACACTGTGGCTTATTATAAAGAATAATTAAACGTTACTTGGTTTGACAACTTACTTAGCAAATGAAACATTCTGACTCCTGGCATCAGAAAAAGAAAAAAATAAGTTTCTCTAATCTTACTGTTTACCTTTAAGCATCAAGCAAAAACATACACACTGAAATTTGCCACATTACAAACTCAGTTGAATGTATTTTATACAGATTTTAGATGGCAAATCAACGGAAATTAAAGCATTTAAAGTTTTTTCCCCCCATATAAAAATCCCATTTTTGTAAATAGGGTCCACCTTTGTGCAATTTAATCTGACTGTAAAAACAGCTGATATGTGAATACCCCGCAGCTTTGCTAGAAGGCATTAGCAAACAAACAGCATCACAAAGACCAAGGAACACATCAGACACGTCAGGGATGAAGTTCTGGATAAGTTTAGATGAGGTTTAGGTTGAAAATTAATATTCTAAGCTTTGAACATATCAGAGAGCACTGTGCACACCATCATCTGAAAAGGGAAAGAGTATGGCACACCCGAGATAAGGCCTAATCTAAACTAGCAGGCAAAGCAAGGAGAACATTATTCAGAGAAGCAGGAAGCCCACAGGCCTATTGTGAATACTACTACTACTACTACTACTACTACTACTACTACTATTATTACTATTATTATTACTATTATTATTATTACTAATAATAATAATAATAATAATGGAATGGTTTAGATCCAATTTTATTCATGTGTAAGAATCACTCAGTCAACCTCCAGACCTAAACCCAAGGTGTGTGTGTATACACACACACACACACACACACACACACACACACACACACACACACACACACACACACTTCATCCAAACTGACTGAGCTCGAGCTTGGGATGGGAAAACACTCCAGTCTCTAGATGACAAAATATTATGATCCCTAAATGTGAAAGATAGTCAATCTTTCCTCGAGGCCAACCTAATATGAGTAAAAAGAAAATCCTTTGATTTTATTTAATAAATTCTAAAAATGAGACAGACAACCTAAAAAAAGTGTCATCTTAATTGCATCACCAGTAAACAGGCAGAGCACCAGACTGATTTGTTAGGAAGCAGCTTTGGCTACTATTGTAGAAATTATTAGCAGCATTTAAAAAAAAAAAAACAAAAAAAAAAAAGGTTCTGCCTTAAATTCCCTGATGGCTAAACTCAATAACTGGCAAAGCCTTCAAGGGACACAACGAGTTACAGCATTATAAGTCACCACGGCAAATAATCCCAACAAAGCAGAGAGATGTTTCATCAGTTTCAATTAAAATACTTCTTCTTGAGTCATCGCGCAAAGGAGAAATTAATTTTAGGCAAATAATAAAAGAACATGCAGCTACAACCGAATAAAACAATAGATTCATAGATCTGCTGCACATGTTACAGTGGCAAATATTTCATATGAGTTCTGGTTGGTGTGAGCCGATCCGAACCTGTATCCCCTGGCTGTTCGCTCTCTTGGGGGACCCCGTTTCCTCACATGAGCTTAGAGTAACAGAAAAAGAAATGACTTGTACTATGGTGTGTGTAGGCCTAATAATAAAAAGCACCTTCTGTGGGAATTGGGCCATGCGTGTCAGGTTCTGCTCTCTAGAGTGGCAATTCCTCTGAGATTTCCCCCTTCTCTGCACTGGGGAAGGATAAATTGATGATACAGTGTGGAAGACAAATGAAATTAATCTTCGCTGTACCTGACAGGAATCAGCTTTGGCCGGTGCGCAAACACACACACATATATACACACAAATATAGTTGATGTAAAATACCCCAATATCTACTCGAGCCGAACATGGCCCTGATGGATTAGAATGAACCAACAGTAGACAGCTAAACTAAATGGACGGATAGACTGAAATAAAGCTAACTAAAAGATAACCCTTAATCTGATAAATCAGGTGACATAAATTTACCTGGTTAGCTTTTTCAAAAAAGCAGAGACCCTATCTTATAGCAGCAGGCAGGCTAATTAAAAGCAGGCATTATGAGTCCTCTTATTTTTTTTAAACACTAAGCCAGATCTATGTCAGAGCTGTGTCAATAGCGTGCAGCTGCACTAGCCATCATGATAAGCTTTTTTAGACTCTCATATTGATCTTCATGTCACCTGAGGGCAAAGCGGGTACCTGTGTATCCAGGCCGGCAGACGCACTTGAAGCCTCCGGGCGTGTTGATACAGATGCCCTCATGTTGGCAAGGTGAGACTTCACACTCGTTCACATCCAGGTCACACAACACTCCAAAATAACCAGAAGGGCAAACGCAGTGAAACCTGAGGAGGATGTCATAACACTTAACGATAAAGGAAAAAGGTGAAATTCTGCTGAGACCCGAAGCCTCAAAAGTAATAAGACTGCATGTACGGTGCCTTGCAAAGGTATTCACAGCCCTTCTGAATTATTTTATTTCTCCAACGTTAAAACCATTGACTTTTTAATGTGCTAGACCAACACAAAGTATTGCATAATTGTGAAATTAAAGGAAAGTTATACTTTTTTCATACATCTTGTATAAATACAAATCTGAAAAGTGTGGTAAATTTATATTGTTCCCACTCTATTTATCCTGAACTCGAAAAATAGAATCCTCCTGAAACAACTTCCTTCACTTAAATAGCAAGGAGTGTCCACCTGTGTGTAATTTAGTCTCTGTATCAACAGAATATAACATAAACACCTTTACTATCACAACAGTGGGGGAAATTTGGGTGCAGCAGCGGCAAAAATAGGTAGAAGACACAAGACTTACAAAATTAAATATGAAACAAACATATTTTCAAAATAGAGCTGGTCAGTGAAGGCGCCAAAGGCTTGCTAAAGAATATTAGAGAATAAAAAAGCATCATGCAGACAAAGGAACAACAGCCGGCAGGTCAGGGATAAAGTTGTGGCATGAGTTATAAAACAGTATCCCAAGCTTTGGGCATCTCAACGAGCGTGCACTCATATACGGCACAAATCTGGCCTTTGTGGCAGAGTAGCAAGAAGAAAGCTACTGTTTAAAAAGAAGTGTACAGTTTGCAATGTAGACAACACTGCAACGGTATGTAAGAAGGTGTTCTGTTCAAATGAGAGCTAAAGTTAACCTCTTGGCCTACAAGCAAACCTTTACATGAGGTGGAAGATTAACACTGCACACACCATCCCCATGGTGGAACATGGTGGTAGCAGTCTCCTGCTGTAAGGATTCTTTTTAAGAGCATGGGTACTGCTAAATGTAAAGTAAAAGTGAAGGAAAGCTTGTTAGAGGCAGCGCAACAATTAAGACTAGGTTGAAGTTTACCTTTCAGCATCCAGTGACACTAATCATCCAGACAGAGGAATGGTTATAATCAAAGCATACTGTATGCATGTCTTACAATGGCCCAGTCAAAGTTCAGACCTGTGGATCTGTCTCAAGACTGATATCCACAGGTGGCCGTCATACAACCTGACTGAACTTTCTCTTTTGCAATAAATAACTAAATAATAAATAGATAGATGAATAAAAGTAAATTGGGGAACTATAAAACTATAAAACATTCAGGCTTCAGCTGCACAAAGTTGTTATACCTTAAAAAGTTGTAATTGCAGTGCAGGTTGTTCTAGCAGATATTAACTAAGACGGACAGATTACAAATGCTCAACAGACTCTTTAGATTACATTGCAAAGCTTCTCTTCTTCTTTTTGTAAAAAGGTGTTTTCCTTCCACTTCACAATTAGTAACTACTTCAATCTTTGTAGCAAAGCAAAATCAGCAAAAGTTCAAGGTGTGCAGAACTAATTAAATAGAGCATTTATTTCTGTTTAAAACCTGGTAAAAGAGAGCATAGTGCAGCTTCCCTCTGTTGTCCAGTAAGTCTGCAAACACTAACAATGGGCTGGCAATGCTCCCTGTGTGTATCTTCATTTAAATTATGTTGATATAGCTTATTCAATCAGATCTCTCTGTGAATTTAATATCACATCAACACATATCTCAGAGGAGATAGTTATTGTGCTTTAAAGCTAATAAGAAAAAAAATACAATTAGGCACCTCCATGGTAAAAACTTAATGATATATTCTTGATTAAATAAAACCAGGAACATCTCATCCAATTTTTTGCAGTATGCTAAACTATATTTTCTTTTCCAAACTGTTGCCCATTAGGGGGAGATTTTTAAGGCTGGACTAGTTCAATCACTGCCTTCACAGCTTGCACAGCTTGCACTTTGGTCCGTGCAGCATTCTCATCCAGCCAGGTTCAAACTATCTTAAGAAACAGGACGTGTACACATAAGACGGGGTTTGAAGATAATGCCACAAAGAGTGAGTCATCACCACGGTAGAAATTGACTTTCTTGGCTCAGGGAGAGGAAGATGGAGATGAGGGTGTGGATTAGGCAGCCTTAAAACACATCTGATGTGAACTCCCTGGACTGTGCAACCGGGGGGAGTGCTCTGAGCCAGGCCGGGTGACATGAGAGCAAAGTCATGACGGGGAGACAAACTGAAGACAAACCCTTTAGAACTCAAATTGGCCCTGGGACTTCTCTTCCCATCTGTCCGACTAAGTCTTGAAGCCCCGGGGCTCCCATTAAGCACAGCAGAGAGAAGCACCGGTGGAGTAAAGACCAATCTAGATACATGATGTGTTCCTGCTGAATTCACTCTGTCTTTAGAAGGGAAGCTTATGTGTGTCAAGGATGAATGCAGGCTTGTTATATAAAGCAAAACGCTTTGAAGAGAAACACCATGGCCACAAATGTTTGCTTTAGAAAATGATTTTGTTTGTTTGCCTTTCAAAGCAAACTCATGAAATTAATTGTGCCTGCTTCTTACTGATACACACAGTGTTTTTTTTTTTTTTAAGGCTACATTATAAATAACAGCTGTGGTGAAAATTCTAAGCAAAATGGAATAAACAAGAATAAACTAAAACTTAAATAATAAGCAAACTAACTTATTCACAAGGTCCTGACAGATGGCCGCATTGCTGCAAGGGTTGGAGGCGCATTCATTGATGTCTGTCTCACAGAGAAGGCCAGAAAATCCCATCTGACAATCACACCTGGAAGAGAAAAATCATTTAGTATTGACATTTCGTCTCAAGACAGAGAAAAATAAGTCTGTGTTTCCTGCACATATAGGAGAGACAAATTCAGGTTATTATAAATACCTTAACCTCTTTTTTCACTTCAGGGTTTCCTGCACATTGTTCATGGGGTAAAGAAAAATCCCTATTTTTCAGACTTCTCGGTTTGTAATGCAAATTTGAACACGTAAATAAAATGAACAACAAAATAATCAAGGAAAGAAATGAGACAAGAGGGAGTCCAGTGAAGAAGAAAGACAGTATATACAAAAGTATGGAAAAAAGGGAAGTGCACAAGGAATGAAATGGGCAACGGTAGGACTCAAGGAAGAAAAGAAAGAAGGGCACAATGAAGTGGTAACTATAAGGACACAAGGAAGCAATGGTGGTGGGGGACAAGGAAGAAAAGAAGAAAGTGGAGAAAGAATGAAATAATAAAGGAAGAAAGGATGGAAGGACATAAAGTACATTTTTACCTGTAACTATTGACCTGGTCCACACATTGCCCATGATTTTGGCATGGGTTGGAAAAACACTCATTGGTGTCAATTTCACACAAACTTCCTTCGAATCCTGAAAGATAGATGAGATGGTCATGGATCAGCAAACCGCACTACATCCCGAAAACGTCAAGGCCGATGATAACAAAGGCCCCGGTGAATGCCATTTTAATGGAACTACTAGCCCCTGTAGCATATCTCATCTTCCAGCTCTCAGCACTCACTGTTTCCCCTTTGAGAGTGTGTAAGTCTAATAATACTACAGTGCCACAGACAGATTGGTCTGAGGGTTAGTGGTTTGGGGTTTGGGGTGTGTATCTTTGCATGGCTGTGCTTTTGTGTCAGTATGTGTGTGTGTGTGCGTGTATGTGTGTGTGTTTGAGTGAGAAAAAGCCTGTGAGTTTGGGGACATGTTGTTAAGTTAGGGTAAGAGAAAAAGGCTAAGCCCAAGAGCTCTTTTGGCCTCGTTCATTAGAGGGTTGAGGGGCAGCACAGCTAAGCAGATCAGCATGGATGTTTTGTCATATATTTTAAGGCAGCCTGGGAGTCTAATATTCAGCCTGCAGGAGGTTTTCTACTTGCTTTGGTTGTGGGGTATTGGATCATTTTCTGGATAAAAAAATTGAATGGAATCAACCAACTGGGTCTTATAGAATCCACAATGAGACAAAACAAACCATCCTCGCTAGTGACGAGCTGCTTCAGTAACAGATTATGTACAACAACAAAGTATTTGTGAACTGGTAACCCCGCTGAATAATTAAAAATGTGAAAAAAAATGTGTCCACTTTGAAGTAAACAGCGCTCGAGAGACTATGGTATGTTCAACTAAAAGTCTGATTAAGCGCAAAACTGAAAGTTTTCTTTATTCTTGTGACAATAGTGAATACATTTTGTTTTTGTTTTAATTATTCGATTAGTCGATTATTCTGGCCGTAAATAAATTGGATTTTCCATACAGCCACCTCTTGCTCTCCACCAGTGCTTTTTGACTACAAAGGAGCAGTAGGGTCTTTGTTTTTTTATTCTTTATTTTTCTCAAGGTGGTATACAACACCAAATACAATAGAAAAACCATATTTAGACTGCCAACTTAGTTTTTTATCCCCATTAGTGAAGGACGCAGTAGGGTCTTTATGCTTCTGCATATCATTAGAACTAGCTGTCTTTGTATTTTTTTAATAAATGCTTAAAATAGTATATTTTTACAAAACTGCCACTAACTGCCACCAAAGAAAACATTTTTTACATTATAATTTGAACCAATTTATTACCCACATCTAAAAAATACCGCGTTGTTGTTATGCCAGATAACTTATTGCCACTGCTCCCAAGGCCTGTAAAAATGTTGATTTGTATTTTTTTATATTTTAATGTACTTTAAATAGAACATTTTAATAAATAATATTAATTTGTGTTGTTCTGTTACCCTGGGATGTAATTATGGCATAACAAAGGCCCACTGCTTTTAGACACACCCAGAAACAGGAAAGATAAGAGAACACGCTCTTTAAGGCAGATGTGTATTAATATAATGTCTAAAGAAAAAAACACCACTTGTCTACACTTGCCTATTAGCCCCTCACAGCAAAGGCTGGCATCTTGGGGCTACAAGTCTTCACTACAACCATAAATACTATGTACATGTGGCTAAGTGGTTATCTGGGAAGGGTTTCAGGAAAAAAAAAAGCATTTTATGTCCTACTATCATAAACACAAAAATTTTGTGTTTGCTAATTCTACTGAATTCTACTGCTCAGATATGTTGAGCTTTTTGGCAACAAACACTCCAGCTGGGTCTGGTTTGAAGCAAAGATAGAATATGTATGGTGGAGGACCTTTAACTCTGTGGGCCTAAACACGTTTTTTTTTGCTGCAACTGTTTATTTTTACATTCCAGGTGACATGATAGGCACAAATCGCCTACCTAATTCCTGGTGGCCTAATGGTTAGAATTTGGTTCTTTCACCGCAGAGGCCTTTGTCTGATTCCTGGTCAGGGTACTAATTTTACGGGGGAATGGAGGCTTAGGTGCTTAGATAGCAGACTGCCACTCTGGGTCCCTGAGCAAAACCCTTAGCCCCAGAATGCTCTCTGGGCGCTACACAATGGCATACCCACTGCTCCCTAAGGGATGGGTTAAATGCAGATGACAAATATCATTGGAATGTATGCTGCAATGGCAATAAAGAGGGTCATATCATATTATTATTATATTATTATATATTAAAAACTAAGTGCTAATACCTTAGTATAGAGACAGGTGACATTTAATAAATGTACATTATAATAAACATTTGTGTTCTTAGTGTCCCCTTGGTGTATTATGGTACAAAAGCCTCTTCAATAGTTTCACATATTCTGCTAAAGTGTAATAAGTTTTGGTTAAAACAACTGTGAGCTGACAGAGGGACTTATTAAAACTGAGTCTTTACACTTAAAGCTTCTTAAATCTTAGGTGCATAAAAATTGTACAACATATCATTTTTAAACACTGGCTTTATCGTTTTTGACAACATTGTTTTCATCCCATCAAGGCGAGAATTTTCGCAACTGTGTACTGAAATCCGATGGTATGGACATAAAACACTATATGGATATCATAGTCATTGTATCATTTTCTTGTGTTTTCAAAATTGTCTGTCATGTAAATAACACATGGCAGAGAATGACACACACACACACACACACACACACACACACACACAAAAGAACGGTACTCCAATTACTAGAAACTGACAAAGTAAAGCGAAAAAAAAAAAGTAAGACAAAGCAAGTAACACTACTCACAGCACGCAGGGACATATGAGACCACAAAGAGAACAACGTGTTTGGTGAATTATGGGACAACACAGCTTTGCAAGCTGGTCTGTCAGTCAAAGCCCCAGTGGAGCACCTTGGGGACTATTTCGAATGTCAATGCAATGTAATGCATCTTCTACCACTAAGCAGTGACTGGAGGCTTCTGTTTGACAGAGAACAGAAAGAGATACCCAAGGCGCGAGCCCATGAAGCCATTCCATCATCTGGCAGGAGCTACAGTATGTGATCACTGCAGCTGCCAGTAACTGTCTCCGAGGAGAAGAAATTGTGCGTAATCCCCAGTGGATACTCAGCTAACTTTGATTGACGTTTCAATTGGAAAATGATGAGTGTCTTCTCTCTCTTTTTTGCAAGTGCAAGTTTGGTTTGGACTGACACAGTTGAGACTTTTGTCTTTAGCCACGCAGATGTAACAGTTTCTAAGAAGAGGTTATTTAAAATTTATCACCCACTGCTTCTGTAATATAGATTAGGGTTTTTGTCTGTGGTTTTATCTGTGTGCTGTCACACATCAAATGTCAGATGTCATTGGTGGTTTAATCTGTGTAGGATTATCTCGCCCAAATGAAAATGCAATATGACTGCAGGTTTTGTGACACAGCTGTGACCTTCTGAGTTTAAAATATTGATCGGAATTTATTGTGCATTAGATTCAAGGCACTGTTTCTGTGCTTGTTTGTTTTTAGCATTAAACTAAGATTAAAAACGTATTGTGGCTTTAAAATGTTTGAAAAAGACAATAACTGTTTATTCAAATCTTAATATAAATGGAGAATTTGGTTTTCAGAATGTTTATTTTTCTTAGGATGCCCTGATCAGACCTTTTCATCTGATTTGCAAGTGCAAACTTTTGTAAACCTCTGAGCCACTAGTACCAGATTTAGCTAATTGTGATTTTTCGTCAAAAGCAATTATTTATATATATATATATATATATATATATATATATATATATATATATATATATATATATATATATATATATATATATATTAATAAATAAATCATATGTTTATAGCCATCCTCATATACATTAGAAGCTTTGCAATGTCACACCGAAGTTGGAAAGAGCAGTCACTGAAGGCTGAGGCTATTATATAAAAAATAAAATAAAAAAACAAAAACAGCCCTCAGTCTATATTTTGGAGAAAATAGATGTTTACCCCAACTCCGAGATTTCCAAAATGCTGCCAACATTACAGAATCCAGCATGTTCAATGAGAGCCAGAAGTTGAACAATTTAAAAGATAAAACAAATCACATTTCCTGTGTTACTCTTGTACCTGAATGAACTTCAGACGTTATTCATGTTCTTGTGGAAATTCTCTTTTTTAATGGCCTGTTAAATTTTTGTTCTTCCTGCGACCTCCCGCACAAAGTGCTGGCAGCACAGCCTGGTAGCTCTTACCATGGAATGGTAACTCAGCAAAAATAAAATTGGGATGTTTGACTTTTGCCGGTCATTGGTCCGTACCAATCAATTTGAAACTTGGTTGGTTCCAGTGACCAGTCTCTCACAGCCACACCAGTTTTATTTTCTATGAGAGTGCTTAAAGCAAATGGAAATACTATGATCAAAAGTTAAATTCAGCTTTCTGAAACCCTTAAAACATATATTATTGCTTTGTTTTGAAATCTTGCAAAATAATAACTTAAATTGCATACACAAACCGTTAAAACAGAAAAAAACACTTTAAATATAATTATATCTAAAACTTACAGCAGATTATTTATTTATTAGAATTTCTTCAATGCAAACCAAACAAATACGGATATATAAAAACTAAAAGACAAATCAGTTTATGTTTCCCAAATCCAAAGAGAACAGAATTAAATTCTTTATGCAACCAAAAAGTGGGTTACCTAAATAAGTGGGTTGAGAATAGAAATGTCTTCGCATGTAACCAGGCTAGTGAAGCCTATTTTCCACTCTCCTCTACACCTTGACCAGTTCTTCAGCTCTGCAAATGAAGGCGGAAAATGGTAAACAAATTTTAAATAAGCTCGATGTTTAATCATACAGCTGTTACCAACCCAGGGGCCTGTTTTTTTTATGCATTATGTATAAATGATACCACCAATCGCTTTCTCACTGTGATGTGCAAGTGCTTGAAGGCAGCTGATGTCAGACCCGCAGCGTACTGATGCAGCCTTCTCATCGGTCAGCTTTTGTGTTTTTAAAGTGCCACTATTAGCTGTGGCTATAGCATTTTTACATACAGCAGAAATATGTAGCTGGCTTTTAAACGGCCACACTACTTATTCGAGATCATTAAATGCAACTTCCAGCTTCTGTTTTTCTTTCTTTAAGTCTACACATGCTACAACAAAACACACCCACAGAAAGGCACTTAAGGCTATAAACAGTAAACTGAAACACCTATATTGATTTTGCAAGAAAGACGCAAGGATTGTTTCAAAGCACAATCATGCCTTGCACCATAGACAAACATTCCCAATAAAGGGTTCACAATAACAGCAACAGCTGGGTGCCTTCGTTATTTCCTTCATGCTGGGTAACCATGTCAATGAACTTTGGGGGCTGCAGTTTCTTTTGTTGTTGGAAGCAAAAATCTAACTTTTATAAACTATCAAGGGGAATAAAGGTAAGTTTTCTGAAATGATTAAAACAAATGATTGGGATTACTAGATTTGAAGTATTACCAAAGTCTTTGAAAATCAGTGCAGATTTTCATCTAGAAAACTTTTTTAGACTTTTAAACTTTGTTTATTTTTTAACTTTCTTCTTTGACTGTCGGGATGAAGTGACAGGATGTTAGTATTAACAGGAACCAGTTCATTGGGCTCTTTACCAATATACCCCATCATGTGTAAGACGTTTGGGGCTCTCATGAAGACTTTAGATCCTTAATATGTTCCATTAATATTGCATTATATATTCTTATTGCATAATGTTTATTCCTTATAAGTTAGTGGAAAATTTTTATAGTGAAAACCTATGTGTTATTTTGCAAAGTTGTAAATAAGCTGTCAATGAATAGTGACGTAATTATTTTGAGGATGCTGCTGATATTTCTTCATATACATTTAAAGTATTTGTCATGTTCCTTTGTTGTTAGTACAATAATTTTGCACTTACAGTTTAATGTTTTAATTCTTACAGAACATTGGCAGAACAAAATACTGAAGTCTATTTGAAATGGCATTAAATGTTTTGTCATATGTAGAACTAACCCTCCTTTACATTAATGTGCAGAAAGATTGTTTTTAAATGAATAAAAAGTCTTCAACCTGCCTGAGGTTATATTACAGGATTAGTGTACATACAGGTGCTGTTTATATAGTTCAAAATATTATGAAAAAGTTGAATATTTTCAGTAATTCCTTTCAAAAAGTGAAACTTAAGTATTATAATCATTCATTACACACATAATGATATATTTTAAGTGTTTATTTCTTTTAATTTTGATGATTCTAACTGAAAACTAATGAAATCCCCTAATTCGATACAAACATTTTTTTTCTAGAAATGTTGGCCAACAGAAAAGTATGAACATAAAAAGTATGAGCATGTTCAGCACTCAATACTTAGTTGGGGCTCCTTTTCCCAGCATTACTGTAGCAATGTGGCGTAGCATGGAGTTGATCAGTCTGTGGCGCTGCTCAGGTGTTATGAGAGCCCAGGTTGCTCTGATGGTGGCCATCAGCTCTTCTGCACTGTTAGGTTTGGCGTATCGCATTTTCCTCTTCACAATACCCCATAGCTTTCCTACGGGGTTAAGGTCAGGCAAGTTTGCTGGCCAATTAAGAACAGGGATACCATTTTCCTTAAACCAGGTACTGGTAGTTTTGACACTGTGTGCTGGGGCCAAGTCCTGTTGGAAAATGAAATCTGCATCTCCATAAAATTGATCATCAGCAGGGAGCATGAAGTGCTCTACAACTTCCTGGTAGATGTCCGCATTGACCTTGAACATCAGAAAACACAATTGACCAACACCAGCAGATGACATGGCATCCTAAACCATCACTGACTGTGGAAACTTTACACTGGACCTCAAGCAACATGGATTCTGTGCCCCTCCACTGTTCCTCCAGACTCTGGGACCTTGATTTCCAAAGGAAATTAAACATTTACTTTCATCAGAGAACTCATCTTTAGGCCACTCAGCAACAGTCCAGTCTTTTTTGTTTTTAGGCCAGGCAAGGCACTTCTGACGCCGTGACACTGTCTCTTGTTCAAGAGTGGCTTGACACAAGGAATGTGACAGCAAAAAAGAATAAAATAAATAAATAAAAAGGAATGCGACAGCTCAAACCCATGTCTTGCATAGGTCTGTGGGTGCAGGGTCTTCAAGCATTGACTCCAGCTGCAGTCCACTCTTTGTGAACCTCCCCCACATTTTTGAATGGGTTTTGTTTCACAATCCTCTCCAAGGTGCAGTCATCCCTATGTACACTTTTTTTCTACCTTGGGCACAGAGCTCTGAACAGCCAGCCTCTTTAGCAATGACCTTTTGAGTCTTGCCCTCCTTGTGCAAGGTGTCAATGGTCATCTTTTGGACAACTGACAAGTCAGCAGTCTTCCCCATGATGGTGTAGCCTACAGAACTAGACTGAGAGACCATTTAAAGACCTTTGTAGGTGTTTGAGTTGATTAGCTGATTAGTGTGGCACCAGGTGTTTTCAATATTGGACCTTTTCACAATATTCTAATTTTCTGAGATACTGAATTTGGGGTTTTCATTAGTTGTCAGTTGTAATTATCAAAATGAAAAGAAATAAACACTTAAAATATACCAGTGATGTATTTCAGTGATGAATGAATATAATTTACAAGTTTCACTTTTTGAATGGAATAACTGAAAAAAATAACTTTTCCTGATATTATAATTATATGACCAGCACCTGTATATTAAACACTGGAAATCAGGGAGACAAACTCCTGGATCCTGCATCAGAGGACCAACCACAAAAAAAAAAAAAAAAAAAAAAAAAAAAAAAAAAATCACTGTTCAATACATAAAAACCTCATGCCACAGAAGAAAAAACATCATGGTATGTTTCTGATTATGCTACACAGTGCACATGTAACTTAAGTGTAATTAAACGGTATACTATAGGCAGCCTAAACATGTTATGCCACATCTATTACGTTCAACTATAGTTTACTTTCACAAGCATTTATCTTGTTTTAAAATGTTCATGGTTTCCATCATGTTTCTGCTGCACTTTTTAAAATAGCATTCAGTGTGTAAGTGTGATTTGTTCACAACTTTATATGTGACTGCTTTATGTCTCACATATCTAACACTGAGGCAAGTGGCAAGTTGTGTATGCTGTATAGTTATTTTCTATCAGTACTATTTGTACCGATCTAAAAGTTTAAAGATATACAAATTTGGCTTTTTTTTTCCTACAGAAAATTAAGTATTCCAGAGTTTTCCTGTTTTATAAAAAACAAATGGTTTATTAATGCTTGATCTACAGCTCTTGTATGCAGCGGTTGTACATCTCAAAGCTAAAGAAAAGATTAGCCTTTGGCCTGAGTAATCAAATATTACTAACCTTTTGTGACCCTTCCCCAATGGGGAATACACTTTAATTCTAAACTTAACATTTTCTACATAATAATGCTTATTTATTCTCTGTCTGCCCTCACTTGGAAAATATTTAAAAAAACAAAGCTGTTGTCCCTGATTTATATGCAGTGAATTGTAGTCTTAAATGGGCATTCTTTGTTTCACTTTAAGGGACAAGTGTGGGTGCATACACACAGACACACAGACACACAGACACACACACACACACACACACACACACACACACACACACACACACACACACACACACACACACACACACACACACATCCTTGGGAAACAGACATCTCAGTCCTGAAGAGTGCATTCTTAAGAATTCGCTCTTCAGGAAAAACAAACACGAGAAACTGGGAAAATATTGCGGGTTCTAGGAAGAACTAGAAAGAGCCTGGAAGGTGAAGACAATAGTAGTGCCCGTGGTCATCAAAGCACTCGGGGCGGTAACACCCACTCTGGAGAAGTGGCTCCAACAGATAACTGGAGAAACGGACATCTCAGTCCAGAAGAGCACAATCTTCGGAATAGCTAAGATCCTAACAAAAACCCTCAAGCCTGAGCCGGCCTCTGCCTGCTCAAATGTCATGTTGTTGCATGTTGTTCTCAAGTTCATTTAAAACTGGGAGGGCCAAAAAGGGGGGTACCCGGCGCAGTCCACGCCGTCTGGAAAGAAACAGGTGCCAGCACACCGCCCCCCCCCACCCCATTTATAACATTATTGTGAGAATGTTATAAATGAAAGTGTTATAAAACTTTGTGAAAGATTTTAAATAAATTTGGGCCAACAATGTCACCAGACACCATATTCCCCAGGGCCAGAGACAGGCGACAGAACAACCCGCCCATCCACCGGATTGACCAGGGGAAATAAAAAAAAAAAAAATTAACACTCTAGCCAGCCAGCCTGCCCGAAACATGCAGATCTGACCCGTATAGAACCCCCATGAAACAGGACCGAGAGAAGGAGCTGGACACGAAGCCATAAATTAAACCCACCTCAACACTAACATTCAAACAACTCCCACACCGCATACGACAATAGACACCCAGGCAGGGTTCACCCCACCACCTCCCATTCCATCCCCCTAGCAGAATGCACCCCATGAATGGGGAGAGCATCTGCCATGAGATGTTAATGTCCATACCCCCAAGACCCAGGGAGCCCCCAAATGGGTGTTTAGATCAAGGAACACTGATACATTTATTGGAATTTGTAAACTACCTTTATTGAGATTTTATTATAGATTTAATTTGTTGATATTCTAAGAATTTTTATCAATACTATATTTTTATCAATACCATATTGCATGTTTAATCTATCAAATGTGGTAAACTCAGTTCCTTCAAATATATGTCCCAGGTATTCAATACCTTTACCTCTCCAGTAAGAAAAGTTTTTTCATATTTTTTTAGGATGTCAGGAGTATTCAAAAAAATACTTAAAGCATGCATGCTGTTTTATGTTTGAATGGCAAATCAGAAATCTTGATATCAAATATTTTCAGTTATTTGTCTAGCCAGGACACATCTGAGGGATTATTTTTTAACCATATTGAGATGTATTGCAGCCTTTTTTGGGGGGTGGGGCGTTGGGGGTGGGGAGGGGGTGTATCTTTCCAAAGAAATTTAGAGAAGGAGAAGTCCAGAGATTTAAACCAGTCAAATGTTGGTTTATTGGGGATAATTGAGAACAAGCAATTAAATCTATCTGGCAATATCATCTTCTATCTTCTTTAAAAGAGGGATGTTTTTAAGTTTTGTTAAATCTGCCAATTTAGACGACACAGTAATATCCAAATATTTAATATTCCCTGACTGTAGTTGTAAATCTAGGGAGTCAGTAAAGAACCGTTAATAGACAGTAATGTACATCTTGACCAATGTATAGAGTAATCTGAGACTTTTGAAAAAGATAATAGTATTAGGGGTGGATGAGAGAGCAGTTTATATATGTGTATGTATGACACATGACCCCATCAGCAATGGATCTGACCCTTTCAAGTTACATAGGCAAGTATATCAAATTATGCTAATATTTGGGTCAAAACTTACACAGCGCTGCTTTAAGTAGTGCTCATTTTTTCATTACTGCTATTTTATGTGTGTTTTAATAGAATTTTCAGGATTCTATTTCTTGATTTTCGTGTTTTGCAGTAAAATTGACCTTGTGTGGTGCCATAAAAATAAACCCACCGATTCACTTACATCTGTTGAGGCAGCTGGTTTATGAATTGAGACAGGTCTGCTATACCTCACACTATCCAATCTCTTTATTAAAGGATAAAACAAATGCGATGAGAACAGACTGTTTCAACACATCTTTGCCAGTGGATTCTCTCAACCTATATTAGCTATGTGTCAATTCCTTTACTGGCATAGCTCCACTGTAGCTCATTACCCAACTGTTTAGTAAGAGGGGTTTTCTCTCCATCTGGCCAGGAGTACCTCAGGGGATATTCTGAGCCATGGACACTAGGATTTTTTTATCTTGCACATGTAAAGGGACCACAAGGTGCTTCTAAAACAATTTCCTACTTTATATCATAGTTTGCTAAGCAAACTGATCTGCTTACTCCTCTGTCAAATTATTTGTCTTTAATAAGAGGAATAATAATATAGAGATTAGGGCTGGATGATATAGGGGAAGAAAATCATAAAAAAATAGAAATCCTATTGATCGCTTCAATGCCCCTGGCCATTTTATGCTGTTGCTTAATTACCGTTTTTTCAGATAAAGAACACCCAAAATACTGAATTCAAACTCAACCCTTCATTCAACCAACTTTTTTATCTAAACTGTAAGTTTTAAAAAAGAGCATGTGCTCTCTGAACTCTTTGAAGCTTGATGTCGGAGCGTTCCTGGGTTTGCGTTAGTAATTGGTTGGTAAGATATAATGACTGTAGTATTAACCTACATAATAGGCTAGGATGCATAAGAAAGGAAAACTGTTCTTCTATTGAACTTTTTATTGAACCTTTTTTGTCCATCGAACCACCCTTCTATCTATGGATATATATTGTATTAAATTAGCATCAGGCCATAATCGAGATGCACCAATCAGAGGTTTGTGGCCAACCTCATGTATATAGTTTTGCAAAGCTTTTAGGTGTCAGTTTTAGGTGATTCATAATTAAAAAACTACCCACAGACGAGACTAGATTTCCAATCATGCCAGGCATAGGTTAAAGATCAAGAGGTTTATATATCCTTGTTGTTATCGCCTGACCTCTTGGTCTCTCTTTAATTCAGTAGCAATCTTAATCATAAGTAAATGCAGTTAAGCACAAAACTATTAGTAGGTTTAAGTCTAATTATTTATTTTTATTTTACAAACAGGTTTATTTTGACTGGAGGTAATATTAGAGTTTTGGAGAGGCCTAACAAGACTCTCAACTTGAATCTGATACTCCGTAGATGGAGTTAAATATTGGGGTGAAGGCAAGAAGGCTTTCCATCTTAAATTACTTGGAGCTCATCACAATAGCTAAATCATTGAAATACCAGTGGAAGCTTACAAAAAGCCTGCCAGCAATTATAAGAATGGTTTGATTGCTCTAATAATGAAAAGCGTTTCCTGTGGATTATTAATAAGGGTATAGATTATTTTAGGCACGGTAAATAAATAAAAACATCCATCTATGCATTATCTATACACGTTTATGTGTGCTGGGTTGGGGAGTGGGCTGGTGCCTTACCCCAGTGGTCATTTGGCAAATGGGAAGGTACATTTCTGGACAGGTTAAATAAAACAGATGCATTAAATTAAATGTATTTAAAAGCGAAACTAGTTTTATTTTGTGTTTTAAGATGACATGTGCTGTGAATTGTTGCTATATAAATAAAATTTAATTGACTTGTTTTATTGATTAAAATTTGAATCAGAACTAAAGGCTATGTAAAATCCCACCTAGAACAGATTTAAATGGTTTGTACTGTTGGCTTTTTTGCATACGTGTGATTTCATTTTCCACTTTTAAAAATGCTTGCCTCCTTTAAAACGATCAGAAGGATTAAATTGTCTATATTTATTTGACTACTTCACCTTATTTTCAAGTGGCAGTCTATATCTCTGCAGCGATAGAGGTTGCATTTTCTTGACATTTCAGTTTTTTCACATAAAATAGTTACTGTTATAAACTCAGCTTACAAACTTGTCAAAGTTGACAGCGATGTCTTTTCCCACTTGCATCCCACAGTAAAAGTCCCACAATATGACACACTGTTTGTATGGTTCTGAGTTTACAAGCTAAGACAACTGTATTTGCAGGATCAGGCTTTATGCCAAAACCCAATAGCTCTGTCCACATCTTGGAGGTGATACTGCTTCTACACAGGCTGATGCCAAAGTAAAAGAACTAAAGGCTTTACTTAGATAAAACATGTTATCTCTATTGTTGATTGACTTATCCAAGAGTTTCAGTCTACTTTCTGACTCTGCTCCACTCATTTGGTTGGTTGAGGACAACTCATCATCGAAAATGTAGAGAGAATATTCAGCCAATCATCTGCCAGAAGTCTATAAACAGTATCCTTTTCAGGATACATTATGTGTCTGAAGCACGTTAAAATAAACAGGTAAGATGTAATGGGAGCAAAATTGATTTAAAATGTTTAAATTTAAAAATAATTAAGTTTAAATTAATAAATAAACTGGAAATGGAAAAGCTAAAAGAAGACTAACTAAAATTATGTTTATTACCGTTCTAAATGTTTACTTGTTTAAAAAGGGACATGCACATTATTAAAGGTGGATATGTAAATATTACAGAGTTAGCAAAACACCTAATTCTGTTTGACTTGTCAAGATGTAACAGGTATGGTCAGAGGCTTTAGGTTTCGACTGAAGACTGGCTATGTTGATTTCACTGTCTGACTCACTTCATGTTCATCATTTTGCACTGGGGTTTGGAACAACAATCAAAGAATGTCCCAAACTGGGGTAATTTTAAGGGTGTATTTCTCTTCTTGCCAAAAGACAGCAAGTAGACCCTAAACAAGATAAAGCAGGTACAGATGGCTTCACAGTACACACACCTGGAAGCTATTGTTGATCACTTACCATTGCAACGGTTTTTGTACACCCAAGACTTGTAATAAGTGAACCATTTTTTTTTTTTTAAACTTCAGTATCCTTATGTGATCATTTACTAGAAGCTATACAAAACAACAAATGAAGCACACTGCAATTAAAGTCAAATAACCTTGGACATATTCGGTGTGTGATGTCCAACTAAAGAATGTGGCATGCAATTCGCCTTTAGCATTAAATCTGCAGACATATGCAGAAAATGTTAGATCTAATTAGACGTGGGAATACTGTGAGGCCAACACAATCTCCTTGACTTATAACCTACATTGAATGTTAAAAAAAACCAAGTCAAGTTACAAGTTGTATAACAGCTCTGTGACTGCTGTTATGTAGGTTGGATTTATGGTGAATAATAAGGAAGAGTAGTGAGTCACAGTCGCTTGTGTGAAGAGAAAACGACCAAGCCCACGCAAAGCTCTTGTTGTAATGTATGCAGCCAGTTCCCAATTTTCTATTCCTCTCCAAGGAACCTTTCTGAAACTAACCCAGCTGCTCTATTTATATCTGGCAACATCTCTTTCATCTCTGTGCAGAGAGAGCCATTAGTTACAGCGCAACCTCGTAGCATCCTAACCTGTACGATGAGAAGTCAGAAAGTTTAAAAAAAATGGTACAGATCTATACGTCTGATAAATCTTCTAACAGAAGATCCAAAAACTCTAAATTATTATGGCTCTCCATGACTGTAGAGCTCATGTAGTATATCATACGAGAGAGGGAGAGAGAGAGAGAGAGAGAGAGAGAGAGAGAGAGAGAGAGCGAGAGAGAGAGCGCAAGAGAGAGAGAGAGAGATAAATAAAACTGAAGGAAATCAGCTTGTAAAGTCAACATGTAACCACATTTTTTAAATATAAAAAGTAGTTGTGTATGCAGGAATGCCAAATTCTACAACCTGATACTTTGAAGAGGCAAAAACCAAAATACAAATAATACTAATGATACTTGAAATAATTTTGCGTAAAATGATTTTGCCACAGAATTATTTATTGTAAAGAATCTTGTATTCCATGTTAATTTGTGATGTTTTTAATTTTACTCTTTTATTTTTTTTGCTTTCGATGGGATTCTGTGTTTGGTAGGTTGGGACGGAATGGTGGAGAGGGAAGACAATAGGCCTGTTGTGTTAAAAGTCTTTTTTTTTTTATATCTTTATGTTTTATTTTCAATAATCACCCATACCAAAAACATGTGCATGAAAGCTGGGGACCAGGATGATAAAGATGGTCCAGGTAGTTGGGGTTGTGAACCGTTCTCTCTTGATATACTGAGCCCCTGTTTGTAAAATAAATAAATTGTTAAAATGTTAATGTGTCTTATTTCTTTACATGTAAATCATCCAATTCACTAAACAATACTGAACAAGAGTCATTACCACAACAAGGTGTTGGGCATTGGCAGAAAGGTTTTCATAGAAGCAACCAACATACTCAGGTCTGTTTTTAAATAGAAACACAATTTAGAGGGCCATTCAATAAATTATTAACATTGTTAAACAGTTTATTTGCTTCAGTAACTCAGTTTACCAAGTGAAAACTGTTATAAACATATATTAGTCACTGACTGATGTTTCCAAGCTTTTTGTTTGTGATAATTATGTTTAATACCTGCTTAAAGGTAGTTATTCTTACCAGGTACTGTTAAATCTGACAAGCATATTCTAATTTGTTTAATATGTCCAGACGGAGGGACGGACCGATATAAAGACCTTTTAACCTTTTTTGGATTGATCATGACCTGGATGACTGAGAATCTTCACCAACTTACTTGGTTTAATGTTGCTAGCGTGTCCTCCAGGCGCAGGCTGCCCTTACATGAATGCACTTCTAGGATTAGGGTTAGGGAGTTGTAGCGTGATGGCCAAGACCATAACAGTTTAACAGGACAGGTTCTACTCAGAACAGGCCTCACCATGGTCGACCTCAGTGGTTGAATGAATGTACAGAGAGTCACATCCACAGGTTGCCTTTAGAAAAGAGATGTATAAGTGTTGCCAGCATTTGCTGCAGAGATTGACGGGGTGGAGTGCTCAGACCATATAGTGCACACTGCAACAAATTGGTCTGCATGGCTGTCATCCCAGAAGTAGGATTTGGGGTGAGTGGGTGGGAATGGGGTTCTTGTCGTGATCGATCCTTCAGTTCCTTCTCCTCCAGTATGTATTATCTGAGTCATTCACGGAAGGCATCATCCCTTGTGGCCATCTTCCAAATGTATTATTGGTACATGGATTGGGAACACCAATGGTTACTAGTTCTCCACCTCTTTCTGTGTGCTTAGTTTATAGCCTATGGATACTGGATGTGTGGTGCAATCCGCCATAGATGGCGGGTAGTTTTGGTGTATTAACATAGACCTTGTTATTGCCACTGAGCTAACTTCTTAGAACTAGCTTTATTCACTGAAGGTATTTGGCTGTTGCTGCCATTTCCCTGTGGTATTCCAAAGTATTTGGGACCTGACCTTAACATCTGCTATTTCAATTCCATTCATGTAGATTACCTTCCCTCTCTTTGTCGCCATCCGGTTACATTTCTCCACTAGGGATGGGAATTCGAAAACCGGTTCCTGTTCAGAACCGGATCCGTGTGTTCCAATTCCGTGGCATCGTTTGGGAGCTCGCTTAACGATTCTCTTTTCAATTCTGTCGTGGGAATGACAGTGATGAATGCTGAGCTGAAGTCAGCAAACAGTAAATGTGTTGTTGTCCATGTGTGAACACAGAGTGCCATGTTGTGGAAACTGCATCATCTATGCTCCTATTGCTATGTCAACTACCCACAGTAGTCAAACTACTGTGGGTTCAACATTGGTGGGAGGGACTCATTCAGGTGTGCCAGGACCAGCCGCCCAAAGCGATTCATAATGATGAGTATGGGTGCTACAGCGTTGCAGTTGCTGAAGCATGTCAGGTTAGAATGTTTCTGCACTGGTACAATGGATGTAGCTTTAAAGCGTGTTGGCACAGCTGCTTGGGCGGGGGGCATGATAAAAATGACGCTGAAGATCCTGGTGAGCCACTCTGCACATGCCCTGGGCTCCTTTCCAGTGATGTTATGCAGCCCAGTACTATGTGGACATCAGTGCACGAGAGTGCGACGGGCTGATGGCCTGCAGGAGTTGTGGTCTGGCTGTCAGTTTCTTTGATGCCACTCTCAAAGGGAGCATAAATGTTGCTAAGCTCAGGAAGAAGTCTGTGCATGTTGGGGTTGTGGCTGCTAAGTTTGTAGTAAGTTAAGGCTTAGATGTCTTGCCACATACGTCTAGGGTCAGAGTTGGAGAAGTGACCCTCTATCTTCAGCTTGTAATAGGCGGTGTTATGGACTGCTGATTGGGGTATGTTGTGATGTGCTTCTCTGTTGAGAAGCCGTTGATGATGGTGGTAAAGTAATCAATAACAGAAGAGGCACCAATATTAATCCCAATGTGTGAACCAAAAGGTGGCCTGAGAAGCAAAGCTACTCCAGTCCGTGTGTTTAAACCTGTCCTAGAGTACATAACCTGTCCCTGCTGATCTGACCTTCTAATGTGGGGGAGGGGTTCATGTTGTATGTGACGGTGTAATAATAGTGTATGTGATATTACTCTACCCTGGAACAGGTTAAGGATTCATTCACAACTAATATTTGATATATTATGAGACTCTTGTAACTTCAAATCAGACTGGCTACACTACACTGCAGTATGTACCATAACATTTGGGTTGCACAATTATCCATGTACATCAGAAAATGTAAACTAACAGTTCAGTTTTTACAATCAACATAATATTCCATACTTCAATTCTGCAACATTCTTTCACCTTAATGTGTCTTTTTTGTGTGTATGCCAGACACTTCCACCTGAGAAAGCAATTATATGTGTAGATTTTCATTTGCACAGCTCAGAGGTTTGTTTTTACAGCAGTGAGTGTGGGAGTGGAGCAAAAGAACAAACTCCTGGGTTCTCTAGTATTACTTTAATGCCTGTTATTAAAGTCGTTTTTATATAAAGCCTAATGTATTTTAGAAGGAAGGTAAATAAAACATGTATACTTTCTTTGTAACTATGCAATGTATAATTAATTCTCACAGCAACCTTTCAAATACATCCGTGCAGTAATGGTAAAAACAGGGGAAAGAAAGAATAGCCTATGACTCTGATGCTGGTGCAAAATGCTCACTCACCAGCTGGGCATCTGCAAGAAGCTGTTCCATTGGAGTGTGTCAGGCAGGTGGAGTTGTGCAGGCAGGGGTTGTGGAGGGAGTCACAAGGGTCATAAGGCAGGTCACACAAGAGGCCAGTGAAGAAGGGGGAACAGGTGCAGGAGAACTCCCCAGGTATGTCAGACTGCTTGCACTGAGCTCCATTTAGACATGGTCCAGAATCACACTCATTCACATCTTGTGCACAGTCCATCCCAGTCCAGCCCACCGAACACAAACACCTTGGAGAAAAGAGACATGAGATATGTTGCTGTAAATGTAATTTAAGAAAAGTTAAAACTATTCCTAAATAATTTACACTTAAAGTTAGAGTGGACAATCTTTCCGGAAATGTAGCCCAAGTCCCTTTTAGAATAACTACGCATCTGCAAGACCATCATATCTACTCTATTGCTTCTCAGGGGGATCATGTAAAAAATGTCTCAAACCCACTCTGTTCTTATTTCTTTCTTCTGAGGGTTCCTCTTCTCCTCATAAACTTGAAAGACAGTTTGTTCTTCTTTTTGAGCCCCTTAGCCATTTTCAAAGTTTACTGTGAGAGCAGCAGAGCTACAATGAACGACTAACACCGAAGCTACCTGGATACATGAACAGTAGAAGTGCGCATGCACAGCCAGCAAGTAGAAAATAACCAGGAACGTGCTAGCATATTGGCATTACGTGAGCGTGTCACAATGACTGGCATGTGGGACAACCATTATATAAAGTTATCCCCGGAACGCAAAGACGATAAAGATTGTCCACTATACCTTTAAGTGAGGTGGTGTTTTTTTCTTCAAATTGTTCAATGTGTTTTACTCCCTGGTACAATCTTTGTAAAAATACAGAATTTTGCAAAACAATAAATCACATTAATCCCACAAACTTTACTGTATTTCATTTGGCTCCATGTGAAAGACCACCACAATGTAGCACATGATTGGGCAGGGAAAGGAAAATGTTGGTACAGGTTACAGGGCTGTCATTTATTTCCCCTTGAAAATCTGAAAAGTGTGGCATGCATTTGCATTCAGCCATCTTTACTCTGACATATCAAAACAAGCCGATTGTCCTCTGATGCCACCTAATGAGTAAACAAAATCCCTCTCTAAGTTCTGTGCCCAGTTTACATGTTTTGGCCAATGTGCAAAATGCTACATGTGGAGAAAAATGACCACTGCACGTCATCTTGTATTCATCGTCCCTGTGGTGACACATGGTGGTGGCAGAAATATGCTGAGGGATAGGTGAAGACTGATTAGAGGTAAGTGGAAGATGGATGGACCTATACAAAGGGGAGTCCTAGAAAACTCGTTGGAGGCTGCAAAAGACTCAAGAGTGGGACAGATGTTCAACTTCCAGCAGGACAACAACCTCTTAACACATAGACTAAGATCCAATTAGCCGGTTTATATCAAAGCATATTAATGTGCAAACACACACATGCAAAAGCTAATAACCACACACAAGAATAGACGCTGTACACATATCCTATCACTACACACATCCTATACTCCCAGGTCCAGGTACCGATACCCCAGAAGAGAAGTGAACCCCATCACCAGGATGGGGGAGACCGCCCGAACCACAAGCTGAGACCAGAGCCGAGCACTGCCCCAAACTGGGCAAACCCGGTCCATACCCAACCCCCACCACGATCCCAGCCTGACGATCCCGGAATCCACCTGTCCACAGATGGGGCCAATACAATCAGACAAGCCGGTAAACCAGGGCATACCCCATGAACCTGGAGTTGCCCAGACCAGCTGGTCATTCCAGCCCCACATGACACACCCCTACGACAAAGGCTGCACCGTGCAAACCGGCTGCCCCCCCACACACACACACACACCTGTTCTCACCTGTTCATTGTTCTCAAGAGCATTTAAAATTGGGCGGGCTGAATTGGGTTCACTCAGTGCAGATGTTAAAAGCTTGTAGAGACATACCCTAACAGAGTAGCAGCTGTAAATGGTTGGTTTGGTACAACCCTGATTCAGGGGGTGCTGAACATAAACACACATTACACATTTGAAAAAAAAAAAAAAAAAAGAAAAAAAGGGAAAAAAACCAAAAGAAAAAAAAGGAATTGAAATCTATGCATCTTTTTCATTCTACTTCACATTTAAGCACTACTTTGTGTTCAGTATATCACAGTCAATTCCAATAAAGGTCATTTAAGTTCACAGTACCAATGATAACGTGAAACAGTTAAAATGGGTGTGAATACTGTGCATGCTATTGTAGATAAAGCAGCATTAATATGAGGTATTTTACACTCACTATGTGCCACATCCTCTATCATACAAGTATAATGTCATACACCACCCGCTGGCACTTCTGTCCTGTTTCTTTGTGTAAGACAGTGTGTGAAATTTACAGGTTAATTGCAGTGCTGGTCAGAGGAGCTTTTAATTCTGGATGGTTGAATGTAGGACACCAAAGGTTAGAGTGCTGAGTGGGGATTAAAAGGAAATGCTTGCATGGCTAACACAGATAGAGGGACCGGGGATAGAGAAACAGAATACCAGAGTGTGCATGTGTGTGAGTGAATCTAAAGTGTCTGCTCTAAAGCCAGGTGGATATTTCACTAGTGACAGCGAGTGCAAGACAACTGGCAACCATTCCACACTGCATTTCTGTCCAACCCCCAACTTTTCCACCTGAAGCACTTTTAGGTGTCCCCAGAGTGAGTGGGGCATAAGCTGAAGCTGCAACAGTGGCTTTCTTCTCCAATGAGTCCCAGATCCCCTGAAACCCTTTCATGCTGTGAGCCATTGATTGTCTCATTTGTTTTACCTGCCATCTGCAATTCATTATCTCCGCTGTCGGTGGAGGGATGTATTGCTTTCTCTAAACAGCTTCTTTTTATGCATTTATTAAATATCTGATGCGACCCGTTAGGACTGTGCCCTCGAGTCAAATACAACAACCTACTTGTAGCCGTCGAGAAGGTCTGTGCAGGTGGCGTTGTTTTTGCAAGGCAGTGACAAACATTCATCAATTTCTTGTTGGCAGTACTTCCCCTCCCAGCCTGAATGACACACACACTCATAGGTCTGCAACACAAAATTGGAAAACGCTATTAGATCAGAGGAACATCTTGACACATCTCCACTTAGTATTAAATGTGTTTTAAGCAAGGAATCTATGACAATGTCCCACCTTTGAATGGCAGGCTTATGCATTGAGAAGCTGGTAACTAAATTATTTCATAACAGATATTACATCCCACTAATTTCATATAACCTCTTTATGCATGTTACAATTAAACCAAAAAATTACGAAGCCCATTAAACATTTAAAAACATTCTGAGTAAAAAAAAAAAAAAAAAAACTCACTGCAGAATAAAACGCCCACTTCATGGAAAAATAATCTTTCCTGTGGAAATATGTTTAAGCCGAAACAGTCATGGTTGTGTTATATTTTCCTATTACCACTATGCTGATGTATTCCTCCTACTCTCCGCCCTACGGACAATGTGAAAGCCTGTTTGTTCAGTGCCATTCAATATACATCGTATGAGCTTGTATACACATGTAGTATTACAACTGTGCTTTTTGATTGGGAAACATTTAACAGCAAAAAAAATTATCCTGAAATAAATGTATTTCTTATGATTTCTGGAGGTTTTCGTGTCGTAAATGTTCTCTGCATTTCTTCTACTTAAATCATGTAGATCTGAATCAGTACAGTATGTGGACCACTTCTCACTTAATCCTATTTGCATTATGCGTTATGATAATAAATCACAGCATGGAAGATAAATGGTTTGTGTCCATTGCTTTCTGATGTGCAAGGTTAATTGAAATGCCTCTTTGCATACATTATTGCGGACAGCATATGGCCAAGAGTTGTTTGGGGATCCTCATTTGCCAATATTCTGTTGAAAGGTCTCAAGCAACTTTTGGCTGAATGCATGCTAATTTTTATTTCATGCACTAGAGGGAAGCATTTAAACTGTATGTTATGATTTGTACAATATAAGCTCAAATGGCAGAGGTAAAAAAAAAATGCCATCATCTTGTGATAAATTAGATACCTCCAGGAGACTCCGATTCCTTACCCCCGGCAACAGAAGATAATCTCATTTTTGCTGCTAAGTCACCTTCAGGGACTGCAATTCTCCAAAATAAGCTAAAACTCCACAGGAAGCGATGTTCACAAAGACAAATAGCTGCACTGTAAACAAGACAGTAGAAGGGTGTTCCTGAAAATGGTCCCTATTTGAATAATGAGGTTATGACAACTATTCCCAACATTAGGAGTAAATAAAAACTAGGGATTGAGATGACATTCAGTTCTGCACATCGTGTCCACTTCTATTCAGTTAAGCAATTTTAGTCAATATTACAAAATGAACAACAGTAAGACTTTGCTGCTGCAATTATTGGAATATTTAACTTTTTTTGTAAAATATCCCGTAAAATAACATAATAAATATGCTTTGTCTTTAACTTAGCATTCCATTCCTGTAATAGCTTTTCCTCACAACCGAGTGTTCTAATTCTAAAACCTGTCAATGCGTTTTAGTAGGTTAGTAGGTTAATTATAACTTTGGAGTTAAGTGCAGGAACTCCTGTGCATGTATTTTAATGTAACACCAGTGTTACATTGTCAAGCAACAAAATCAGCCAAGGTATCACTAAAATAATTGTGGACCTCCACAATGTTGCTTTAAACCTGGGTAAAATATCCAGTGCTTGAAGGTGCCACATTCATCAGTTCAAACAATTGTAATTATGCAAGTAGAAAAAGTATGGGAATGGCCAGACATCATACCCTTCAGGGAGGAGATGAGTTCTACAACAGATGAAACACATTTTGGTGTAAAATGTGCACATTAACCCCAGAACAAAAGCAAAAGACATTGTGATGATGCTAGCTGAAGCTGGTAAGGCAGTATCATTTTCCCACACTGAAAGTCCTGTACCAAAACTGGCCTGAAGGCCCCTGAGAGAGAAATAATCTATTACTGCAAAAGCAAAACAAAGAAGCCATAATATGCTTTGCAAAGGCACTCAAAGAGAAAGACCATAATATTTTAATACATTTCCTGTAACCTGATGAAACAAAAATTGCGATGGTTGGCCAGGTTGTCCATCGTTACTCTTAGAGACAAAAAGGGTGAAGCGTGTAAGCTTGAGAATACAATCTAAACTGTGGAGTACAGCGATGGCAGGACAGTGTTGTGGGGTGCTTTGTTGCAGGACAGACTGGTGCACGTCACAAAATATACTTAATGGTATCATGAGGGAAAAACATTACGTGGAAATATTATATATATATATATATATATATATATATATATATATATATATATATAATGAAGATGGTTTACTTTTACTGTGTGGTTGTACACACAAACTATGCTTGTTTCTGTGAAATTGGCTAATAATTGAGATTGGATTGCACATTCAAAACATACTATTATTTTGTTGAGGCTTTATTCCAGATGACTTCTGGGGCATAAAGAAAAACAAAGTAGAAGTCTTTGTTTCTGACATATCTGTGTCAGCACTGCAATCTGTTTGCAAATAAGCAGCTGTTGGATAGAGACCCCTGGTATTCATGCACACCAGTGATCAGCATGCAGGCTCCCAAGGCATTTTAGCAGCTGCAACAAATCGATGGCACTGGTGCTAAATACAAATAAATAACTACAGAGAGCCAACTGTGTCTTGAAAACAAAGTCTCAACTTGCTCTTCAAAAAGGTCTTTTTTCATTTAAACTTTGAAACTAGAACAATGTGTTAGAGATTTTTGAAGAGGGGCTTCTTCATACTACACGTATATTCAAATGATTTTAACCAAGTTTTTCAAATTAATTGAAATATCTATTATGGGTCAAATGTGGCCAAAGAGCAAGTCTTTAGTACTCCATTTGAAATGAGTTTAATTCCAATCAGCACTGTGATAAAAGTTTAAAACTGCACATTAATGTTTCTATTTTACCGTCCACACCAATCATTTATACGTAAACTGCTTTAAAATTAGATGGTTGCATCTCAATACACTGGAATATCATCAAAAGGTAATTTATTTATTAATTTTTATATTCAGACCTTCATTTTACCAGGAAAATCCCTGCGATAATAAAAACCTCTTCCTTAAGTTAGAGACTTTTCATGTTATCTCTGGTTAAGATGTATCTTAACACAAGTTAAAGTCCATGTCTGTTTATTAAAGGGATCATTGATTAGTTGGACATGTTGGCCTAAATATGTTGTAATTTTCCAATTAACCTAAAAATAGCTGTTTGTCAGATGTAAAAATTCATTATTACCAAATGAGAAATCATGGACCCGACACCGGGCCAAAAACCAGACCCTAAATAGGTGTTAACAGAGCGAAGACCGGACCAATCAGATCCTAAGCAAGTGTTATTCGACCTGACACCGGACACAGAGCAGTACTTGCTGGATCACACAGTTCTACGACAGTACGTGTCAATCATCGGTTTATTATTATTATTATTATTATTATTATTATTATTATTATTATTATTATTATTATTATTATTATTATTATTATTATTATTATTATTATTATTATTATATTGTAATCAATTTCAACACGCTCCGGTTGAAACTGAAAAAGTTTAACATTGCTCATTGTTGTCTTAGCTGGATGAAACTAGCACTAGGACAGAGTATACGTCATTTACTCAGAATGCATTGCAGCTTAAACAACATGGCGATGTCCGTGTAACAATATTTTATTTAAATTATAAAAACTAAACAGTTTTGAGTAGTTTTACTGTAAGCTTTAAGGTGGACTCATGGAACACAGACTCCACATCTTGTAAATCATCTCCAAACTCCCGAAAGAGCTTTGCTTTAAAATACTCTCAAGGTGAAAGTCATTGCTGCTGCTTTAGCAGCTTTTTTTAACCACACCTTTTCATTCCACTCAGCTTTCTATTAACATGCTTGGTTATAACACAACACCTGGTTTGAGGATAGTCCAAGTTGCTGCACAAATATCATATGACGTCAATACGATGTAACATTTCTCCATTAGAAATCCTCTTTCAAATTTTCAAAAATCACTGTGTGTAATGAATTAAAATAATACATAATGTTTCAAATTTAATTATTGATATAATTTAACTTCTTAAGGATGTTCTAATGTATGGAAATCAACCTGTGTGGGCCAAGCTACAGTTTGGTCATTCCTTTCCCTTACGGTTTTATAAGGATAACCACAATGAATATTTTACCCTACAAAAGAATCATAAAAGATTACTATGGTAACTGTAGCACTAGTGCCTACTTCTGCTAGTAATATATTGCTTCAGGACATACCACAGTTTAAAGCTTTTAATGAGCCAGTATATTTGTGCCCACTCACCTGATGGAGATCCTTACAGACGGACTTAGGGCTGCACAAACTGTTGACGCAGTCGTCGATGTCTTGCTCACATCTCAACCCCGCATAACCGGGACTGCAAAGGCAGTAAAACCCATCTACAACTAGAACAAAAATAATAGGGCAGTTATAGGACCTTAGATTATAAAAATAATTCTTTGCTCTGCGGGCACTAGATCTCTACAAAAGTGCTGAGTATGAGCATAAAGCAAAAGGGCCATTGGTAACTATGTAATTCTATGAATTTGACCTTTAAATAAACACCTTCTGCAGCAACAGTAAAGCTTTTGTTGGACATTTTCCTTGAGCCTGATGGGTTTTGCCACTTTGACCACCTCCAGATCAAGATTTCTGCAGAGGCCATACGCTCTTTCTTTCTGTCACCACTTTCCTTGCCTCCTATGTGGGATTCTACATCTCCTTCCCAATAAAAGCTTGTCATTTATAGCGGCACACTCAACATGCACCCTAGACATAAAGTGAGAGAAAAAAAGTATATCAACAGAAGAGGACAGAACAAATCTTGGAGGTTTTCTTTATCCAAATGCTATAAATGTGCCAGTTTTGTCCATTAAAATTTAGAATCTCCCACATCTAATAATGCATTCCTCCCTGTCCTTAATTATTAATGGCGTTAAAAAAAATGCTTCCCCCCCGTTTCTCCTGCACAACACCGTTAAAGGCAGCCAGTGACAGAGGTAATTGCAGTTCTCACAGGAGTGAATTTATTACTTCCCCAATAAGTGTCCCAGGATTCTTCATTATCCCAAAGATTTACCATGTAATCTATGCTGTCACTCTGTCTTTTTGCGTGTAGATGCTATTACTCTCATTAAATGCTTTAAGTCCTGGGTGGCAGCAGCATTACTCATCTCAGCCCCTGTGGCTACGCCGTGCTGTCCCTGGTGGCTAGCTGTTTCTGAGCAGCGGCCAGCGGGACGTAGAGGCTCTTGCTCTCTAACCTAAAGTGACCTGGTTGTGTTTGGGATTGGTCAACAAAGCTGGCTAAGGTCTGCCATAGCACTGAGAGGAGCAGATAGTAATCCTTAGATTGTTATTCCCTGCCGTTAATGTTTTTTGTTTTTTTTTCACAGCATGAGTAAGGTGACACGGAGATGGTAAAAACGCTACACTGCAATATGCCCTTTTCCACTAATCACGTCCTACCCAGGAATTGTGTGGCTTTGTAATAACACAGACAATGATGTGTTATTTTCAATCTTTCTAATCCATACAAAATAAATTAATGAAATTAGAGGCCGATTGTTGGTCAGTGGGAAATAATTCTTATCTTTTGCTACCATAATTCATGATTTATAGTTTACATCACTTTGATTTTTCTGACCAATTAGTTTTTAAATTACATATGCTTGAGATGACACATAAAGGGTAAAATCAAACTAACCATACAAATGATGTCATTTATCATCCATTATTTAAATTATATGAAAACATTTGCACTAATTTTTGCTTTAAGTCATATTAGGGAACCTATCAGGTGCGCTCCATCAAGCAATGTGCTGGACTCTCATGCCTGACGTCAGATTTCTTTCCAAATAATTCATATTAGCTGTGGATGTAGCCCTAGTAAAGTAATGCCTTAATAAGTGGGTCCAATCAATGGCATGGAAGGAAGGAAAGAAGGAAGGAAGGAAAAAAGAAAGAAAGAGAAAGAAAGAAAGAAATAATTAAACTCAGATGTAACCACTCATTCAAGAAAAGCTGCAATTTTTAGTTAATAGTCAAAAAGAAGCATATTCCTTTAATTGATTAAAAACATAACATAGTGGAAGTGTGTAGCAACTTCTGCAGTGCTATTAATAACAATGTTGTTTCTGTTAAATACATAAAAGTCACCATATTCTAAAACATATAAAAATTGTAGACCAAAAGCACTGAACTGTTAATCTGACATACTTTATTAATTTAAACTTACCTTCTGTTGTCAGGCTTTAATTCCCAGTTTAATTATTTTCAGTATTCTACAGCTTTACACAGTTCACTACCATGGGCAGGATAGGGGAGTGTTTTAAATCATCCAAATCTAAGAAGTAATATATAATAAAAAAAAATACCTTGTGAACTTGCTAAAAACATGTTTCTGTTCCAAAAAAGAAGAGAATGTGACAGTTTCAGGAAACTACAATAGTCAGAGAAGTTTCGGTGAAATTCAGTCTTCTGATCATAGTATGCCACCTGTAGAATCAAAAGTTTAATAATCTAGCAGGGGGATATCCTTCTTCGAAAGACAAAGTCTAATCATTTTATTTGTGTTGGGAACAAAATAAAACTAAATAGTTGATAAAAGATGCACCGATGTGAGATTTTGTTAGATTTCTTTTAAGGTTCTGGTCAGCTGACACCAATTTTAGTCAAAAGTCAATTTCAAATAAAAACATTTTCAAAATAAAAAGAATGTTACAAAGTTATCTGCGCATCATTAAACATCTACTTGCCAAAACATAGTTAAATATTTCAGGTTGCAGGACAGAGTTATTTATACAAATGAAACCCAATTAATAGAAGCTCTGACCAACAGCTGGAACCCATCTTAACCGAGAGAAAGCAGGTCTGATTTACCATCAACTGTGTTAGATAGTTAAATCATTTAGTAATTCATGGTAACTATGTTCAGGTGCCTTAAGAAGCATCTAAGGACAAATAATTACACAAGGAGATTTTACACTATACTCAGTATCCTGTATGAATGAATAGCAGGGCTGCTGTGGTCAGTGTTGTTTAGCTGTCCAAAAAAAGTTACACACGCTACATTTTGTTGGACAGCCTCTAGCTTTAATTAGGACATCCATTTCCTGTAACATTATTGAATAACATTTTGAATTATCAGAGCATTATTTTTGTTAGTGAAAGCATTTTTTCCCCCCAAAGATGATAGGAGAATCGGATTGCTGCGCATGTCCGTCTCCAGCACATCCCAAACATTGTTAATCTAGCCAGTCCACATGTAAAAATGATGTCTCCTTGCTCCTTGGATACCTCCTTCACCATTTGGGCCCTATGCATCCTGCCATGGTCAACTCGGAACATGATTGACCCATCAGGAAAGACTCCCACATACCCAGATGGAATAACTGTGGGTCATTAGGTATATTAAGGTAGTCAGCTGACCTCATTCATTGAGCAGATGACTAAAGACATCTCTGGATGTGCTTCCCGGACAGTAGGTAAACTCACGCTGTACTCTGAGTTTTACAAAAGGCTGCAAGGCTTGACAAATCCAGCATGACAGACAAAATTGAATTATTCAAAATAGTAAAACAAAGTCATTTTGCTACTATACAGCCCTTCTTGTTAACTGCTCACATCTCCTTCCTTATATAAGCAACAGCCTGAATGAATGAAGACAGATTTCCAAGAAAACCACATCCTTTCTTGAATCTTCTTCCATGTTTTGTAGTTCCTTGAATTATTTTCTTAAAGACATAACTGATACTGAAAATAGTATGCTGGGTGTTTTCCCTCGGTAACACTGAACACAGTGAAGAGTGTTTCTGTCAGACTGAAGAAGTCTCTCTGAGAAGAGATGAAACATTTCAACAAGGACCCGTCCACAGGACCTACTCAATTTTATTTATTTTATTTTTATTTTTTGTGACCTGGATTATTGAGATGCATCAGGGCGTTACTGTTACCTGTTGCACTAAGATACGGTTCATTCTCTGATAGAAAAACGAAACCCAGACTTTAGCTTCCAACTGGCAGATCCCCAATAGAGGCCGGACGACCTCTCACTGGAAGATTACTCAGTGCAACTCAGTCCATTGTTTGTGTTCAGCACTGGCTGTGAATCAGATGTGGTATTCTACAATCACAGAGGAAGGGGCCTTGATAATCAAACTGTCCTAACAACAATGATTTAATAGATCTTGAGACCCATTTTAATGTCATTACCCCACTTTCTTTACACACATTATTTCAAGTTAATGACATTTTTTTAATAACACTGCAATCTTGATTTAAATGTTCTCCTCCACCAACTTTACATACTGAGTAAAACTCCTAGAAGCCAATGTACAAGATGGTCACCCATAAAGATGAATGTGCTCACAAATATCAGGGGCTTACTTATTGCTGTGCCTCTTTACAAAATCCTGAAACAGATTTCAAAGCCAGAAGATGGCTTGTGCAAAGCACAACAAATAAGATGTGTGTGTTTGTGTGCACAAGTGAGTGCTTGAATGCATGTTTGGAGCTTTCCTCCCATCTTGAGGGCCTGTTATTAAGAATGTTGCCAACATAAGCTGTTTTCTTACCATCATAGCAGAAACCGTGAAAACAGGGACTGGAGCTGCACTCATCCACATTGATTTCACAGCGGGGGCCAGAGAAGCCCCGACGACAGTGACAGCGGAAGCCCAAAGGAAAGCGGTCCTGATCCAACTCTTCCACACACACTGCACCGTTCTCGCAGGGATTACTGGCCTCACAGGGCAAGAATTCACATCTATAACCTGGAGTCAGGAAAAGAAACACACATAGAGGGGCCATCTGGAACAAAAGAATCACTGCAGAAATACAATAAAACTCCAAAAATGTGGGTATCACAGATTAAACCTGTGTTTTTGGTTTCACTCAACCTCTATTTAGGACACAGTATGTGCTGAGTAAAGCTTACTGTGCTAACTAAGAAACAAATCAATTCTGAAAAGTGCTCCGCAGGAAGCCAGTGCTTCTCATTTAATTTAATGAAAAATTAACTGCCGTAATCATCATGACTAACTTCTTGTAAACTATTTCTGGGGTCCTGTAAAACAATCCAAGTCACAGGCTTAAAGATTGTGAATGAGTACAATTATCAAAAGCCATTTGCATGATTGTAATCCCTTGCTCTTTAGGAGCTTAAAATGAAATATCTGGAGTTTTTAAAGCACCTACAACATAAGGAATCAGTATGTTTTGCTGCTTCTATGGCAATCACAACATTTTCATGCTGTTTAAAAATCTGAAACGCACATATAAATTGAAGTCATATGTATACCAAATGAAATTTACCATTACAATCCCACACACTATTATGGACAGACCATGCATGGAACACACATCATGCTATAAATAATGCCAGCAAACTAACATGCAATTAGAATAAAATAAAAAAAGTAAATAAAGCTGAACATGAATAGAGCCATGCAATGCTTTTGAAATTACAATATAAACAATAAATCAATATTAAAAAGCTAATCCAAAGACATTGGCATTTTGTCCTACCTCTGATAATCTCTGCAAAATAAATAAAATACTTTCGATCAATATAAACGAACGAAATTGACAACAAAATGTAACTGTTGAAAAGAAAACACTAGATCTAAAAGATAAAAAGGATAAATACTTCAATGTTCACTCAAAGGTAATTTTTTTCTTCTTTTAGAGCGTAAATAAACCCTCTTTACTGTGTGGTTGAAGGTCGTTAGATTTGAGCAAAAATAAATAACCCCCAAAAAGTCGATGATCAACCAGTTCTAAGAATCACAGCTCAAGTGATAGATTTTCATCTGAACTCTAAAATTGCTATCCTAATACTTGCTGTTTAAAGTGTCTTTGTGTAAATTATATATTTTTTTCCAGTAATCACTTCAACTGCCATGCTCCAGTAAGGCTCGCATTTGTGAAGTGCTGTCTTGATTTTTGTCTTTTCAAGAGGACCTCACAGCCAATGAACTAATTAGATCTGTGAGAGTGGCACTATGGTTTTAACCAGGGTCCTTTCAAAATGTGTGAAGGGAGAGTCTGACTGAATGTCTTTCATATGTATTAATCATTTGCAATAATGTGCTCTTAAAAATAGTACAAAAAATTTAACTGCATTCTTTGAAGTTAATGGAAAATTCTCTTTTTAACTGCTTTGAAAACAATAGAAATAACATTGCACTTCACTTAATAAATATAGCTTTGAAAAAGTTAAGTAATTTCAGTAATTTAATTCAAAAATTTAAATCTCATATACATCTATCTAATCATTGTCTATACATGCTTATCCATAGTTGGAGCATATCTCAAGTTCTTACTGGGCAGGAGGCAGGGTATGTCCTGAGCAGGTATGAAACTAATACATTATATGAATTCATTATACATAAATGCATATATTTCCAGCATTCATTTTTCATAGTAGTGAATAAAACCCACAATTCAGTGTCTCAGAAAATCAGAATTTGACAATTCAGGATTTTTGATTCAGAAATACTATTTTATGGTTGACACAAACACGGGGAAAGACTAATGATTTGATAGTTATCAGGAGGCAGTTATTGACACAAAGGTACCAAAAAGGTCATTAGTAAATAAGCTGACTGGTAAACTGCTGAATTCAGTCAAATTAATGGAAAGTTGAGTGGAAGGAAAATATCTGAAAAAAACAGGTGCGCAAGCAAAACGGCTAACCACAGGTTGTGAAGCAAAACCTATTCAAGAGTTTGGAAGAAGATATTCAGCACTGAATCAAGAGTCACTGCTTTAATAGCCACCGCACACACTGATGTGTCCAGGACATGGCCTCCCAATGTTGCATTCCTTGTGTTGAACCTGACATATTACAGAACATGAATGCATCTTACATTGGCAATGGATTGGACTGTTGCTCAGTGGCCTAAAGGCCTCTTTTCAGAGTAAAATAAACATTGATATCTGATATCTTGATTTTCAATTGAATGCAGAGTGTAGAGGAAGACCGGAAAGGCACTACTTGGGTTTTAAATAAAGCTTTCACAGTCAGTGAAGATTCAGGGAGCCAAACCATTGTCTGGCGTTTGTCCACAGTGTTTTCTAAAGTCCACAGTCAATGCAGCCAACTACCAGGGAATTTTAGAGCATTTCACACTTCCTTCTGCTGACAGGCTGTTTAGAGATTCTGATTTCACTTTCCAGCAGGACTTGGCATCTGCCAAAACTGCTGAAAGGACTGATACCTGTTTTATTAGCAATGGTGTCACTGTGCTGGACTGGCCAGACATATCTGATCTAAAAGCCAAAAGCGATCTATGGAGCATTGTCCAGAGGGAGATGAAACGTCAGACTTTAAACAGACATTAAAGCAACCTTATTTTTTTTAACACCTCAACATAGCCAGAAGCTAATTGCTACTATATCACCCTGCAATGTTTAACTAGCTCATGAAAAAAAAGCCCTAAACATGTATTGTGTGCATTTTCAATATGCAATGTTCCAGTTTTCTGAGAAACTACATTTTGGCTTTTCATTAGCTCTCAGCAATAACCACAAGTTTCAGTTTTTGAACTGAATTTTTTAGAAACAATGAACATTTAATGATTTTCTGATTTGAGACACACCAGTGCTGATTGTAATGAATAACAGAAGGTAAATCAGCATTTCCTTAGATCTTCTGTAAGTATTTAGCTTTTATACGCACTGATCTGCACAGCACGACTAGTTCTTTCTAACAAATTGATGGAAGTTGACACTTGGGTGGTCAAAGCCTTGACCGGGGCTTACGTCCGCCTAATAACTCCTGTTTTCTTTATTTAAGCAGAGATACCAAACGAACATGTACTCATTTTAATGTGCCATATGAAGTGGGTTCAGGCAGGTGAAAATAATAGTATGTGAAGTTAATTAACTTTGCTTTTTGTCCCCCTTCTCTCAGTGCTCATTACCTTTAAATGGAGCCACACACTGGCAGAAGTAATTACCGGGCAGGTCAATGCAAGTTGCTCCATTCTTGCAAGGAGATGAAGCACACTCATCAATGTCAAGCTCACATTCTGTACCTTTGACAGAAAACAACACAAACTGATAAATACGTTGCAATGAGGGGTGACTTACGCGAACAGTTTAAGTAATTAATTAATGTTTGCGTCACAAACACTTCATGATCTGAGTCATATAAGAAGACTGCTAAACAACAGACTTCTTAGTATTAATGACTCAGTTCAGCCTTTCTTCTTATTGTAAACTGCAGAAAAATGTCTTGGGTAATTGACATTGACTTGATAAACGTAAATGTATTTTAAGGGAAAGGGTTCTTTTCAAATATTACTCAGGAAAGCAATAAAAGCAATTATGACTGGGTAAAAGAGTGGCAAACAGAGCAAAAGTATGTGATAAAGTTCACGTTGTACTGCAATATGGAATAAAAACCAGCAGAGTGTACTTAACATGGAATGTTGAAACATTCATCGGAAAATATTCACCACAACACATTATCTGTAATATTTCTGATAATAATCTAAAGAAATCAGCCAAATAAGTGATCATACCTTTTAGTTTTGGTAACATACCCAATATTTCTTCAACTTTGTGACAACAAACTGGCTTAAATCGGAGGCAACTGGACTTTTCGCTCAGTTTTTCTGAAAACGTTTCGACACCTATCCAAGAGTCTTTGTCAATATGTGAATTATTTGGCAGTGTCAGAAAAACTGTTCAAAATAAATGACCGTGTTTGACTTTGAAGATAGGAACTGATGTATCTTCCAATTAATGTCAAGTTGTCTTTGTACAAAAAAAAAAACTATCTGATGATTTGCTGATAGCTTTTTCCTCTACCATGCTTTAAATGTATTTGTGTAATTCCTTGTTTAAGATGAGAATTAACTGTAACAAACATCAGACCAAAAGGAACTTTGGTTGCAATGACTTGCTCCATTTTAATTTGCATTACTGTGTAAAATAAGGGGATCTGAAAAATGTTTGAAAATCTCCAATCATTTTAATTTACATACTTTAAAATAAATGTATTAGATTATGAAGAAAAGACATATACAGCAAAAAATAAATAAGTAAAAATAAAATACAATACTGTGGGGCTTACTATCCAACTGAAAGAGGCTCCTGAGAATCAGATGTGGTGTTTCTATAATATGGTGGTCATGGCTAGCAACAACGTTTGAGTAGGTAGTAAGAACAAAAGTTCTAAATATGAATTTCTGGAGGTCTGAACAAAATAAAATATTGAAAATCCATGATAATATAATGCACTAACCTGTAAAGCCGGACTTACAGACACATTCATAGCCATGAACAAGATCAACACATGTAGCATTATGCAGGCAAGGAGAGGAAAAGCACTCGTCTATGTTGACTTCACAGAAGTTGCCTGCGATAAAAGGAACATGAAATAAAATTTAAAGATCAAAATAAAATAAAACCATGACTGGTGTTCTTGTGACAGTTTGATTTGTGGTAACAATATGTACATTAAAGCAAAGAAGATGTAAGAAAAATCATGAAAAGTGCACCAGCTCTATGGACTCATAATAGAATGTATATTGCTCCCTTTGTTTTGGGCAACACAGCTGAGCAACAAACACACTAAGCTGCAAGATGCTTCCTTTTTCTTTTTGCACTATCAATGTCTCACACATTTACAGCCCGTGTGAGCGCTAGAGGAGGCTGTTACAAAGTGTGAAATGCCAACATGATAATGGGTCTTTGAATTACGCCAACAATTCATGTAATTACAGAGTACTGCTTGTGCTGCTCTTGTAACACTACAAAGGACAGAGCTTGCTTTATAACCTTGCTACCTTCCCTGAAGATGAAGGTTTGCATGTGACATATTGGATTTTTTTTTTTTTTTGGTCATCGCGTGTTGTCTGTTAGAAGAAGAATCGTGACCATCCTCAAAACTGAACATACAAATATAGAGATTTGTATGTTCATGAAAACCAACCGGAAAACCTTTTTAAACAAATGTGATAAATTAAATAAAAATGTATTCAGGTTTTTTATTTTGATGTCCCATGTTCAAGCTCAAGCAAATATTAATCTCAGAAAACATAAACTGAGAGAAAACATAAACTGAGAAAAAACACAAGTCTGCCCCTTCTGGTGACAACTTGAAATGACACCAGAGATGTGCACATGCATGGCAGAAGAGGAAAAACATCTGCCACTGCCAATGCACAGGTCTTTTATTTAGAGGCGTAATGTCTTCTGAGGTAAGAAAGTTAGAAATATTGAAGTTAGCCCGTATTCTCTCGCTAATACATAATCAATTATGCCAAAGACACAACAAAATAGCCAGGTGAACAAGAACGTGCAGCACGTCACACCCACGGCCAAAGGATTTGGCCCAAATCATTCTCTGAACTGACTAATTTTACAGCTTTTTTTAGCATGAATACCCTGTTTAAACACATGGAGGGGGGTGGGGGTGTTAGTGGGGGTGGGGGGAGTAATTGCAGTATTCTAGTCCTGGCATCGTTCACTTCTGTTACAAGGTATTTTCCTTCAGTGGATGATGGCTGTAGCCGTGATTCCATCCAATTGTCATACGAGTTTTGGGAGAACTTTTAGAATACTGCAAAAACAAAATTAGAATTAGTCATGTATCCATTCACAGGTCTAGTTTTCCTTGCATCACTGAAGGTTATGAATTAGCATTCCAGTATTATTTATTTTATTAATTCACATACTGATTTAATTATATTCCTTAAGGTGATCTTAAGATCAACCCAGTAAAAGAAGGCAAAGTATTCCCTGTTTCTTTTTAAGACTGTTTAAGTGTTTAAAATAAAATATTAAAAAAAAAACTGTTGTAAAACTATCGACAAAGGCTCAACAATGGAGAACAGTATTTTAGTTTTATCAGAGACTCAGATGCAATCAGCCAAGATTGCACGATCTGACGGTGGCTACCAGTGTAGAAAACGTGTAAAAAGGTAAAAGACCAATATCAAACACAAAATGGATTCATAGTAATGTTTTACGAGTGGTGTAACAAATCAAACTGAGAGACAGGATAATACAACATCAAAGGATACTTGAGTGAGATCCAGATTTAATCTGGGAAAGAACATTAAATACAGTTTAATTACCACTGTTCAGCTGTTGGCAAGAAATGCCAGCCAGCTTATATTTTTCAGCATACTGGTTCAGTTTTAATTATGTTTGCAATGCAACTAATAATACTGTTTATTACTCGTCCAGGCAGGTGCAAACATTTAAAGCTACCAAATTGATCATTTTATAGCTACATACATGATTTTTCAAGTTAGTTTATTATCTGAGCTCAATCCCTTTTTAAACGCCCATGGTTTCTTTCAAAAGCTACTAAAATGCAGCTTTTGTAGGAGACACTTGTGATAGCAGTTAAATGGTCAACAAATATAGATATTTCTTTTTACTCAAAACCCTTTAACAATGTGAGTCATCCACACCAAATTGCAGATCAGTGAATAACTTAGCAAAGGGCCTTTAGAAGATGTGACAGAGAGGGAAGTTGGGAGTTAAACTCACAACCTCCCTTTCAGGACTGGACCAGAATCACCATGGTTAGTTAAACGATATGCAGAGACACACAACACTATTGGTTTTATTCATAGAATAATTAAAACGATTAATAATTATGTATTATTCATTAATAATTTTAATTAATTTCTGAAATTGTTTTTGATTGAAAAGTGTGTCGGCCCACCGGGCATTGTCCAGTACGCCCGATGGCCAGACTAGCCCTGCTCCCATTACATCAGATTAATTATTAATTTTTTTTTTTTTAGATATTTAAAAATGCTTTAAAATATATATCTTATATTAACAAGGTATATACATTTTTACCAACCTGTGATTCCAGCAGGACAGTGGCAACTAAATGAGTTGAACTCATCCAGGCAGGAGCCTCCATTTTCACAAGGCTGACTGAGACATTCATTCACTTCAATCTCACAGTTATTTCCTAAGAAAATGTTTGAAAGCAGAATATGTTGATTGATTCCCAAAAAGGAAAGAGCTACATCATCTCATATAGAACAACTTCAAGAAAGCTCTCACCGATAAATCCAGGTGCGCAGAAGCAATTGTAGCCATTTAGAGAGTCTTTACAAACACTGAGGAGTCCACATGGATCCTGTTCACACTCATCAATGTTTATCTCACAAAACCGGCCTGTTAAACCTGGAAAGAACAGGCAGTTAGTTCATTCGAGATAAAACAATATTATATGTTAGAAGTTTAAGAAATGTCCTGTAACCTTATACTAAAAATGTCACAATTACCACTACTGCTACTACTAATGATTGATTGATTGATTGATTGATTGATTGATTGATTGATTGATTGATTGATAGAAAACAACATACATTTTTCCATTAAATTGCCAAAAATTTGTAAAGTGACTTGAGGTGACGTGTTTTGTGAATTTGCGCTACATAAATAAAATTTAATTGAATTAAAGGGCATACATTTCCATAAAATCCAACATTTCTGAAAAGATTGAGGTAAAGCATAAGCTTATTTAATCCCACCCATTTCTTTCCTGGTCAAATAACGAAAGTTGATGTACCTAAATAGGAAAATAATTTTTTTAATTTTTTTCCTATTTAGGTACATCAATCCTAAAACACAACTTATGTGTATGCAAGTAAACAGTTCTATACACATAAATATCTAGATATACTACTACTACTACCAATACTACTACCACTACCACTACCACTACTACTACTACTACTAATACTATTAATAATAATAATAATAATAATAATAATAATAATAATAATAATAATAATAATAATAATAATAATAATAATAATAACAATAATAATAATAATAATAATTACTTTGTTATTTTATTACCATTACTAGCAGGTTAAACCAATACAATTAATTTAACTAATTACAATTAGTTAAATGTAATGGTCACTTATGTACAGAACTTATACAAAAAACAGACACATTTATAAATTAACAGTAAACTTGCATCAGTAAAATCCAAAAAATGACTTTTAAAATCCTCTTTCATTATACTGTAAACGTAAAATGGTATGGCTTTGCCTGCACATCTGAACAGTAAACCATCACTTTGATAAAAATCCAACACATTCCAACACACAGACATCCTGAGCATTATCAGTGCTTTGAAGTCAACTCACATCCTGATGAGCTGAGCCCTGACTTACACAATGCATAAAGGCTGTTGCGGGTTGTTGCTTAAGGCCAAAGAGATTAAACTCCTACAGAGAAGAAAGCTGAACAAGTGAAAGCATCAGCTGGAAGTGTGCCTGCTATGTACAGGATTCAGTCGAGGGGATGCCTCCGTAAGAGACGAGCCTCCGCTGAAGGGTGAACCCACCTGGTAAACAATCGCATCTGAAACCTCTGGACAGATCCACACATGCTGAACCGTGTTGACAAAGGCCGTCAACACAGTGGGTTATAGGTGTCTCGCAGTGTGTCCCAGTGAAGCCATGATGGCACACACATCTATAAGTACTTTCCAGCTTTTCACAGAGAATGGCTCCTTCTGGGTCACATGGATTTGACACACACTGGCTCACAGACGAGGAGCAGTCTCTGCCATGGTAGCCTGAAAGAGGTAGGATCAAAGAAGAGAGTGATGTGCTGTAAGCAGTTTCCTTATTCCTTCCGACATGTGGCAAAGATTCACATATTTGGATTTCACATGATGCTCCTGTTGCCAAGTTGTTGTTTTTTCATGGCTACTGATTTATGTAATTCATCCAACCTGAGGATAAAGCAGTAAAAACCCCATACAGGATATCATTAACACTACAGCACAATGCACAATGCAGGGAAACACACTGGTAGTTGCTTAACATCAGCTGTGAATCTGTTGAGAGGTTAATATGTTTGTCATTGATTTCCAAGCAATAAACAACATTAATATGTTTTTATTACAGAGTTTACAAAGGAAAGTGCATCAAGCTGGAAAACAGCCAGGTACACACAATTATCTAACATGGTGTCATTTTTACTCAGCACATCATTAAACTGCAGCAAACGAAACAAAAGACGTAACCCATATATTAAATATCATACTCATGTAAATGAATGCATATTAATTTAATTTATGGAACAAAAAATCCTCACCTGAAGGGCAAATGCATTGCACTTCCTCTGTGTGATTATGGAAACAGGTTCCTCCATTTGTGCAGAGGTGTGGGTCAGCTGTGCATGCAGACAGAGATATGGAGCAATTTTTACCTGAAAGATTTGAATGATTTGTCAATAAGACACAAATTAACACCAACTTTTATTCATTTAGGATATTTGCATTATGTATAAATGGCAGCAGCTCTCAAAATGTTTGTCACACCCCTATTCAAAATGCCTTTGTATTTGCAAACAATTTAACTTTTTCAACCATTTAATGTTACCAAATTCCAGTACAGTGAAAGAGGCTGGATAGAATCTCCCAAAATCCTGTGGTTTTAAACACTTGATTCCAAAATATGTTTAAAGCAAAACCAGTGAAAAACATTGGTGGCAATAGCATCATGATCTGGGGCTGTTTTTGTTCTTCAGGTACAATTTGTGCTTTTGTTAAGGTGGATAATATATGATCAGTTTTGATATGAGACATTACAAAGCGGAAACCATTTGTTTGCAGCTCTTCAGTCTCGATGAGTTTTTAGTTTGTAATTTAAGTTTAGCAAAACGTGCCCAATTAATGATGGAGACAGTTTCGAAAGGATTTATTATGAGCACATCACAAAAATCCCACATTTTAACAGGGTTGTGTGCACTTATTTACAACCAATGTAGGATAAAATAAGCCATGTGTGTGGTATGGGACCCAGTAAGGGTAGATAACTGATATTTTTTTTTGTAAAAAACATATTCATGTCAATAATTCTGATTTTACAAAATGTGTAACTAAAAAAATAAAATAAAAAAATAATTTATAGCATGGCTACAATAAACGATTCATTGATGCTGTGCTATGTCTGAAATATGAAACAGGAACATTTGACACCATGTTTATCATGGTGCCAAATTAAATGACACTTGACAACTTAAATGACACTGTACTGTATACAGTATAAATTTGAGCATAGTAGAGGACATGGAATACATTTTATGGAATTCATTTCACCTCACTTTTACTTAAACTATTTGTCTGATACTTAGTTTCTGCCGGAGATGAAACAGTCTAATACCGGCATCTTCAATCAGGCGCGCTCATTTGGGAAATAGTGAGTGAGCTCTTGGATGTGACAAAGGGACAGGTTGATGGTTATCAGCACTCAGGAGCCATCAATCTATGCTCTATGTTTTAAGGACTGCCAGGAGAAATGATAAAGATAACTCACCACCAAAGCCTGAAGGACAGATGCACTCATAGTCTGCAACCAAGTCAATACACGTGGAATTATTGGCACAGTATCCGTGGACACATTCATCATGGTTGATTTCACAGTTGAAACCCCCAAAGCCTGAGAAAAAGAAAAATCCCATCAGAGCTGGTGCGTGAATGTCAGTAAACACCAGACTTGAAAAGATACTAATTGGTATCAAAAGTGAAGAAATTTGACATGACTTGTCAATGCAAGCTCATCACAAGTTTGCAAATACATGCTGAAGATTGCAGAGGAGAGGAAAGGCATTTAATTTTTCCCCACTGTGTGCCTAATTATTCAGGTTTTTTTATTGTGATGAATTTTAATGTGCACTTAGTGTTTGTATATATACATACATATATATATATATATATATACATACAGATACATACATACATACATACATACATATATATCTATATATACTATATATATATATATATATATATATTACATATATAATATATCAATATATAATATATAATACATATATATATATAATTAATTATTACATATTATATATAATAGATATATACATATTATATATATATATATATATATACCATATCTATATATTATCTATATATACTCTATCTTATATACATATATATTATATAATATAATCTATATAATATATAATATATTATATATATATATATATATATATATAAACAGTTAACGCAGTGTAGTAAAAGCAGGGGCTTGAATTCCTGTCTTTTTTGCCATTCTGTCTCCTATAAACATTTTCCACCGCATGGTCACGCTACAAAATGACTATCATTAGCACTGTCACACACCGGCGTTACAGGAGAGCCGTGACTAATGCTTAGCTATCAGCACCATCAGTGCAGGTCAAATCCTCATCATTTCTCAAACTGACCATGGAACCAATTTCCATCTCTCTCCAAGTCATAAAATTTGACAATTATTCTGACTTCATTAAAAATGCATAACAGACTTCACCTGCAATCAAGGTTTAGCCAGAGATATGTTGCCGCGGTAAAGCGTCAACTCGACGAAGGCATTATAGGAAAACTAGCTGGGATTTACTTCTCCTTAAACGAATAATGCAAGTTAGATTTTCGAATGTGATATTTTATTTAATAATTGTTGACCTTGCAGATGCCGTACCATTGAAATTATGACAACTCCCTTAACTGTATGGGACATGGATGTTAAATGGCTTTAAATAAACACTGAATTCCAGTAAACAGATGTGAATAAATGGTTTTCTGTAAATCTACCAAAATCATGTTGTCCATGAGGAAGACAGAAGACATGTTTATAATGGGTGAGTCCATTTTTAACTAATTATATATTTTACGTTGGGATCAGTTTGCACTCTCTATTGAAGGGGGAAAAAAACACTTTGTTAATGCTGAATCTAACTATTTCTATTTTTTCTTTTTGTTATGATATGCTGGGATATTCTATGTACAAAGAAGGAGCGTTTTGGAAGCTAACATAAGATATATAAAGTTATTGTTGTCATTTTGTGTTTGTGGCCATTGAAAGGAAATAAATGAATGTCCTTTTTTGCCTTCAAAGAGCAAAAAAAAAAAAAGGCATTTGTACAAATTCCAGGGTATTTTGAAAGTGAGTGAGTGGTAAGTGGACTGAAGTTGTATAGCACTTTTCCAGTCATACTGGCCACTCAAAGCGCTGTACACTAGAGCCACATTCACCCAATTCCTTTCACTAACGCACACACATTCATACACCGATACTCAGCTTGGTAAAGCATATCTAAATTAGGTTAACAAACATACAATGTTTTTTTTTCAGTACATTTAAGAAATGGAAAAGGTTACTGAGGCAAAATTAGCCGTGCTACCCTGTTTAACAGCAAATATTGACTACAGTGTAGAAGATAAATCCAAGCATTCAATTATCCCCATTACTCACAATTTTTCAAGATGGTATAAACATTGCAGAAGATTTATATCAGTGCAGACATGTCTTGTATCATGTCTCTTGGATTGCTCTCACCCCAGGGCGTTACAGCTTTGCAAGTGGCACAAAGACGTGGAAAAAAAAAAAGAGACAAACTTTTCTGTCAGCTGTGGTCCAAATGGATTTTGTATTGCTAAATTGCATCTCCAGTCAACGGTGAATGACTGCCCCCTGCCCCGTTGTGCACAGTGCAACTACTGTGATAAAATGTTTTGGCTGGCTAATATTGCTATCTCTATTGAGAGCGACATTAAGGCTACATTAAAACAACCATTCTGTGTTGTTGTTTTTTCGGGACTCTAGACTACATTTGAATGTCCAATTTAACACATTAAAAACTGGTTAAACCTGACTTATTGTACATAGAACATATATTATATTTGATATTTGTGAAACTTCTATTCTTTTTCCAACTATTTCTGAAAACAAACAGAAGAATAACATTTTTTTTAGTTTAGAGGCTTGCACAGCACAAGAGGACGTGGTTTAAAACTACAACTGAAAACACAACACAGCTTGAGATCATGTGCTTAGCAGTCTGAAGATTTAGCTAATGAAAAGGGTCAAAGAAGTAGAGGGAAGATAATGTGCAAGTCTTCTATGTCCCAAATACAGGGAGAACTTTCCACCTTTGAGTAAAATCATCTAGTCGTGACTGCCTAGTTTTTAGAAATATTGTATTTGCTGAAAAATCTAGAAATTATACTGCTTACTTTATTTTTATTTTTTATTTTTTTTTGTTAGGTGCATGTAAAACAAAACAATAAAACTGCCTTAGAAAATATTTTTTGCTTAAGTCATGGTTGTAACTTCAAGGGGTGAGCTGGTTGTTTTGCACTTAAGGAAATATCTAAACAAGCCATATATTGAGATGTTTTTAAATATATTTTGTGGCACTAGTGGCCTTTATGTAAAGTAGGCTGACAGTAAGGGGACTGAGAGAGAGGGGGAAGACATGAGGCAAAGGTCCACAGCCTGGAGTAGAACCCGGGGTGGCCGCAGGGTGGATTTTATGAAGGCGAGCTGACCAAGATCTGCTGCAGCAAAGCCTCCCTAACCATGACACTTCCAGTTCTGTACTTTATAATTGGTAAACTGATTCTGTTCCTAGAATGTTGTATTTAGTTGTGGTATCCAAATCATTTAGCTTCAGACTGCTCTGTACAAATAACACCATTCCAGAAGTTTTGGTCTTTCTCTTTGTTCTTTCCACCAAACTTTAGTTTGGCCTTCATAACGGTCTCAAGCATTTTTTTTTCTTTTGTTGCAAACCTCCTTATTCAAGTTCTCTATATGATTATACATGTATGAGGCGACAGTGGCACAGGAGCTAAGGAGTTTGCCCTGTAATTGGTCCGAACTCCTGCTCCAGCCCCGCTTTGCCTGCTGTTGGTAGTCAATGGGCAAAGCGGCGCTAATTCTATAGCTGCCTCGCTTCTGTCAGGCTGCCTCAGGACAGCTATGTAGCGTACCACCGTCAGCGTGTGATTGAATGGGTGAATGACTGAACGTAATGTACTGTTGTGGTAGTTGGACTTGATAAAGTGCGATGCAAGTGGAGGCAATTTATTATTTATGCACTCTCATATTAACAGTGTAAAGAACCAGCCGTAGCCCCCTGGAATGACATGTTAAGGTTTTTGGAGACTTCTTTTAACATCTTGCAACCTGCTTTCAGGTTGAAGTTGTTTAGGCAGCCAGACTTAGGCATGTTAGCAGTTCTTTTCCACATGCTGGACTCATAACCCGTTTTCTGTTCAGTGGAATGACTGATTTAATATCCTTCCAACACCTTTAGATCCATCAAAAGGCTCATACACGTGTAAAATCATCTTTATGAAGGCATCACATTGCTCTTTCAATCTTACCATGTTGTTCACTGTTATTTTAATGTTCAGGAGGAAACCAAAGTATGTGGCTAAGGTTTAACTTGTGATAATAATTTGGCTGTTAAAAGTAACAATTCAGAGGATAAAGTGGGTTTGATGATAGGAACACTGGTACTGGGTGGATTAGATGCACACATTTATTTAGACACTCAAGACACACAAGGATTCATATTCAATATACAGACAACATCCTCACGGTGACACATTCTCCTTAGAGATGACAACTGAGGAGGACACATGACCTTTGGGGGGTGTGCCTAATTTTAGGGGTCAGCCAGGAGAAGGTAAATAATTGTGATTCCCTTGTTTTGTCGCTGGAGTTTGTGGAGTGATCAGCAAGGAGCTCAGTGCTAAAACCTGTAATAATTTCTCTGCCATTTTAGATTAAATTGTTAAACTCTAACTTTGCATGCGAGTCATCCTTAGAGGGTGTTTTATTTTGGCATACTGAAATAATAATACTGGAGGGGAAGACAATGAGCCTGAGTGTTTGTAACACTAGTGCAAACCTCCTTCAAAACGCTGAGCGACAATGTTCTGATCCCGTGCCCTTGATGTGAAATTTCCTAATGTGCTTTCAGCCATTCTGTATGGGAATGATTGCAGAGCTGTCCCAATTTAGTCCTTGCCATTTTTGGTAAATTTTACAGAATTTTTTAAAGGTATTTTATTATACATTTCAGTTGATTTACAGTACCTAAACCTTTGTGTATAGTTAAAGTTGATATCAGATATCCATATATCCAGTTACCAATCAATGCACAGGCTGACAAACAGTATCCTGTTTATTTTATCTTTGAATCAACAACAAAATGCATTTGAACTTACCCTCTGAGCACAAACACTGATACTGGTCAAGGCCATCCACACAAAAGCCACCATTCTGACACGGTTTTGATTCACATTCGTTGATATTTACTTCACAAAATGACCCTTCAAACCCTGCAGCACATATAAAAAAAAGAAGAAAAAAAAGAGGGGAGAAAACTTTTACTTCAGCCCTTTTCGCTTGGTTTCATTCCTCAGCCAATTAGGATCAGCATGACTTTGTTTTCACAAACAAAAGCTGGCTTTCAATGCTTGTATTGATTCAAAGAGCTTACTGAGAACAGGCAGACTCAGCTCACTGGATCATTTAATCATGTTTAATAAGAGCCCATCATTGCCCTTCTGATTTATTACATTAAACAGGCCAAATGTCTTTTTTTTTCAAAATCAAAGTCAATCTATACACAGACAGAACTACATCAAATAACATGCATCAACACACACACACACACACACACACACACACACACACACACACACACACACACACACACACAAGTAGGCAGACACATACACACAAACACACCGTAAAGAAAAAAAAATAAATAGTCGTACGTTTAAGAAATTTTATGGCAAGCGGAAAACAACCTGCATGTGGGTTGACCTGAAACTAACCCACTGTGAAGCATTTGCATGTGCACTGGGTACAATATGAATGTTTCACACAGTCAGCCAAGGTAAAACAGAACATAAGCTGCTGGAGATGCTTTGCACAATTAAATATGTGATGGAGAAAATATATAAAAAGGCACAGTCGCAGCATCTGCTTGGCTGCAGAATAAGCAGTTTCCTGCAAAAATAACAGTGACAAAATACAAAAACAGAAGCCAAACAATAACAACTGCTGCACAGCAAAAACCTGCATGATGGCAAAAAACTGTCTTATGCCAGGAAGAGCTTTTGATGAAACAAATAATGGAGCTCAAGTAATTTTATGGCAAAAAAAACATCTTGCACTGCAAAGTTGCTCTTTTGAAACAATGCGCAAGAAAACAATACTTCTGTCAAAAAAAAAAAGTTTAATTTGAAAACAACTTCAAATACTGAAACTAATCTCTTTGAGCGGTTTGGGGGCTAATCAAGGTTTTCCCCAACGACTACGTACAAATTATTCACAGCTTTTTTATTTTACATCGGATGCACTTTTTACATTTATATCAAGATTAAGTGTAATGTCTGATTTATGTTTGAGTGACTGGATCAGAAAAGGCAACTCTGAAAATACAACGCCTAACAAAATGTATGCATACACCTCAAACGTTTCATGTTTTGTCCAATTATACATACAATCTATTGATTTTGTTTAGCTTTATGTGATAGACCAAAAACAAGTAACACAATGATGAAGTGGAAACAAAAGAATACATGATTTTAATGGTTTTAATAATAATATAATAATTAATAGTACAAATCTGAAAAGTGTTGTGTGCTTTAGTAATCAGTCAATAATTTGTAAGCCACTTTTGCCGGAAATCAGTTACAATTGAATTTCTCTACCTGCTTTGTGCATCTAAAGTGTGATAGCACCAGCTAAATGGTTTAAGTTCAGTCAGATTACATAAAAATAGTCAATTTGTGTAAATTATCAAACCGTGATACAGAGTTTCAAATTAACTTAGGTCTGTACTTTGACTGGATAATTCTAACACCTAAACATGTTTTGATCTAAAGTATTCCACTGCAACAAAGGTTTAGAGTTGTTGTTTTGGAAGGTGATCTTCTGACTCAATCTTAAATCTTTTGAGGCATTGAAGAGGTTTTCTTCCAGGATTGCCATCTTTTTAGATCCACCAATTTCACATCAGCTCTAGCTCCCTTTCCATTTCCCTTCTGAAGAAAAGCGTCCCCACAGCATGATGCTCCCATCACCATGTTTCACGGTGGGGAACAGGTTCTGGATGAAGTGCAGTGTTAGTTTTATGACTGTTCAGATTTTTTTATTTAGAAAAAAATATTGAACATCCATTCCATTTAAATCAATTTTATTTATATAGCGCCAATTCATGAAACATGTCATCTCAAGGCACTTTCCAAAGTCAAATTCAATCAGACTATACAAATTGGTCAAAAAATTTCCTACATAAGGGAATATGTCCTGTTCCTTACACTTCACGATTATACCCTACTAGCAGGCATAAATACTTTCATACAGCACTGTATTGAATAAAAAGGAATTTGAGCACTAGCTAGCTGCACTTTAGGCTAACAAGGAGTACAGTTGATAATCTGGATGCCAAGACCGCTGACATGAGACGTTTAAACAAGACAGCAACTCAAAGTTTACCCTTGAGAAGTGATTTGGGGAGTGCAACGTGCTGTAGGGTTGCTTTCATTTACATAAGAAATCACTCACAATCCTTCATTCTGACATATGCCAAGCATAAATGCAACAGGAGTAATGATGTTACAGTTATTGATTGCATTACATGAACTTCTATGCAATAGCCATCCGTTTGAAAAGAGACGGCGTAGCTGCTGCAGACTGAATTATGCTTGGCGTGGCAGGAAAAATTATTTTAGTTTCAGCAGGCTGACAGGATCTAGAAATGAACGGCATGATTCCCAGTGCATGTGCACGCAGTTCAACATGAAGGACTCTTTTTATCATGAAGCCTAGACTTCATGATAAAAAGCTTCAGTCAAGTCTAACCCACTCACTCCTGAGTCATTTCTGTCAGCAACTGATGGGACTCATCCTCAATGAGAGAAATCAAAACCTATCTGACCAAATGTTACCGCTTTTATAGGGAACTGTCCTTTTTTATTTTGATTATTTTTGTGAATCAGCATAGAGTTCATTGCTGCAAAGAGTAAATTATAGAGTTTATGTTAAAACAAGCTGAAATATTGCCAAATAAATACTCCCTGAAGCTACAGTTTGTCCTTTAGATCACCTTATCTTTTGAGTACAGTCAAGTCATTGGAGATCAGAAATACACACACTCAATACATGACACTACCACACACTCCCCCCTCACTATTTCGCCCCTGTTAAAGGTCTCACTCACCTTTTTCACACGTGCAAGAGACATTCTGCCCATCCTTGCTCTCGGTGCATATTAATGTGTGTTCGCTGCACAGTCCAAACGAGCAAAGGTCAATATCCAGAGAGCAATCCTTTCCTTTGAACCCTGGAAGCAACAGGAAGGAAAATTCAGGTTGAGACATGGGAATCAAGCCTGGGAAAAGTGAATTAATGAACATCGAAAACAAATAGGCCCGCAGCTCATCTTCATAGCTGTATGGCTTCAACTGTTCTCAGCAGATTAATAGTATTGATCCTTTCCTTTTACAATCTACCTGCTATGCAGTATGCTAATTGAGTAAAATCACTGACAGCAGCTCACCACATCAGACTGATCTATATCAAATTTATCTAACACACAAGCTGCACGTCTGCATGTCACTGACTGATCCCAACATCAATATCTAGAGTTATAAATAAAGCACATGGAGACAGAATGATCGATCATTAATCTAACTTAAATAGACTACTTTGGTTTGTTTCGTTCATTTCAATTTAACACCACAGTACACAATCTTTGCTGAGCATGTATGGTGCGTGTAAATAATTTACATTTTGTAGTCAAATCAAAGTAAGGTAACTGCAATGTTAAGTACTTTTATCAATGAAAATATGAATGAAACATGGGCAGTACCATGACCAATTATCCACGTTTTATAGCACTGCTTTTAGATACATTATTAAATACAAGTGAAAAGGGAAAGCGTGGATATGGTTCAAATTATATGAGCTTTAACTTCCTCCCTTCAGCAGACACTGTGGAGTTTGTAGACAAGAAAGCATCAAGTACAGGGGTCAGTGGCACAGATCAAATAGACCAGGTCTGAATAGAGCATATACACATTTCTAAGGTTGTCAGATTCTAATCTTTTTACATTCATAAATGTTATTTTATGTTGGCAAAAATAGTGTTGGATTTTGTTAATTGTACATTGCTCGTACATCATCTTCCTTGTGTTGGGAGTGGCATTTCATGTCTTGCTAAAATAAAAGTGAAGACCATTTTAAGGTTATTTTTGAGATGACAGCTTAAAATAACATTTTAACTTGGTCCAGTGAGATTTCATTGTATAATTATACAATGCCAACACAATTAGTCTCAAACATTTTATTTAATTGTTTCACATTCCTTCACCAACAGACATCCCACTATGTGCAACGTTTATGTTTCTAAATTGCCAGACATTCACAGACAGTCTGCCTCTCTAAAAGAGCTTCAAAACCCATTAATAATTAAATTCTTAAACAACTTTCCTGGGCCAGAAGTTTTGTTTGTTCCTCCCAGCTGTTTGTAAAAGTCTAGGATGAATCCATTGGGAGAATTCATGAGACTCCCCATAGCTATTGTTTTTGATATGCTTACCGGTGTACAACACCAACCACTTACTGTAGTTTTCAACAAAAGGGTTTAATAAATCCAAAGTATTATTTCAACGACTTGTTCATTTTTCTAATTTTTGCTGATAGTATTTTTTTAACGTGATGACTGAAGTAGGTGTTTCCCATTGCTAAGTGTCTTCAGAAGGCCAACACTTTGCTTTGGAAAAATAAACAGTAATTTTGTAACATTAAGCCAGTGGTTTTTGCTTAGTATTATTGTTTGAGATCCTAGCAACACAAAATTCCCCATTTGGCTTGGCTTATTATGTTTCCCGTTCTCTTCATTTGCACCATTATATGTTTTATAAAGATTTGTTTTAAACCAGCTCTTTCTACAATGTGTTTGATCAGCCAGTCTAATTATAGTGGCTTTGAAAATACAAAGTACCACCACTGTGTTTTATGAATGTATATTGTCAGTAATCTTGATTTTAAACAGCTAAAGTTATATTCTCAGATAATTGTGTTCATATTTAGCAATTCTAGGAATATTAATCCCTAATATATGACGCTAGAGACTGCTTGAATGTAAATTCTGTAATGTTATTGTCTGTTTTAAAACAGCAAAATCCAGTTGTACAATGACTGCACATGCAGTGTGACATCCCTCTACTAACATACACGGATAGAAAATGCTCAAGAAAGAGGCACTAGAATACTTTTTTCTTCAAATAGTGCTAATTATAATCCTATAAAGACAAAACAAAATTCAATACAGACAGTTCACCTCTATACAAATGTAAAAATCCTAAACCAAAGACAACTCTGACTGTTGCATATCTAACTAAAGTGAGAGATCTTAGTTAGAAATGTATGAACCTGGCCTATGACAACTGTCATAGACCTGGGGCATGCCCACGGTTTGACCATGAGTAAAGCCCAGCCTAAGTAGATTCACTGTGACAACATAATCAAATGATTTAGAGAATAGACCAGGTAATTGCTGTTTTCCATTACATGCATGTTTACAATGTCACTCAATACTGTTCTGTAAAAAAGCTATTTCATTAGATGAATTTACCAATATACTGGCAGACCTAGTGACGCAGTTATTTTTGGGTGTTCTTGTAGAATTGCAAGAAATACATAAATATTACATACATGCATATAAACATGAAGGTGAAGTTTTTTTTTTAATCTATGTTGTGTGTAATGACTGTTCAGGGTGTTTTTTTTTTATTTTATTTGCCTGGTCAGACAGAAACGTTTGGTGCTCAGCACTGTGTGAACCGTTTCAAAGCAATAGTTTGGTTTTGCAGGAACTGTGTCAGGTTTTGTGACTGTAGATTGAATATTGGATTTTACATTTACTGTTTACAGCAATGGATGGCTGGTTTCAAAAAATGTGTCTGTGATACAGTCCAAGTTCAGTTTTTCTTAATTGCCCATTGTTATCCAAGTCCTGACCAGCTTACTTTACATCACCACGTCTATTTAGATGTTTGATGACCTTCCGGTTACCCTTTTCCCATTAGATTATGTGTTGCCTTGACTAGTTAATGGACAGCTATTGCCTCCAACAGGGTGTTTCAGAAGTGTTTAATAACCAATTGTGCATGCAATTCACTCTGAGGTTAATGTTGCATGAAGGAGTGTCACTTTTACAGTGTCACCATCTCCAAATGGGACCCTCCTTCTCTATCAGACAGCTGGTAGTGGTTTAGTGGAACACAGAAGGAAGCTTGGAATTAAAATGTCACTTTTCTTGGCTTTTCAACAATTTCTGATTATTACAAGATATAAAATTGTGTGTATTTCAATGGTATAAAGGCCTGGTTTTGTTTTGAGAGTTCAAGTCTACTAATTATCCCCACAAGACAATCAAGTTTCTTTGAATATGTATATCATATCATGTTACAATATGCTAATTTGTTGAGCATTTTATTTATTTTCTCAAACACAATTCAAAGACAAGGTGAAGACCACCTGCTGAAATTCAAAGTGAGAATAGGGAAGTAAATGGGATTTAGCTGACTTTGAACATGGATTGGTTGTTGTTGCAACACAGACTGATGTGAGATTTTCAGAATCTGCTGATTCTATGAAGTTTACAGAGAATAGGCCGAAACAGAAAAGAGATCTGCTGCAACAGTCAGATTGTAGGGATGAAAGCATGATTTTTTTCTGGCTTGTATCAATTGTTCAGACTGGTGGTGTAACTGCAAGGCGGATATTTTTGGCAAACTTTTGGCTTTTAAGTCTAAATTACGCATAGTTTATGCCCTCCGGGATCCCTGAGAATTGTACCAGATCATATCCATCCCTTTATGACCACAGAGTACCAATCTTTCAACGGCTACTTCCAGTTGGATAGTCAATTATGTGACAAAGCTCAAATCATCAAGAACTGGAACATCTTGAATGTGAAACTTTTTTCATAATACCCTCAAATGGCCTTTATAGTCACCCGATTTCAATTCAACAGAGCACTTTGGTGGTGTAATAGAGAATTAGGCATCACTGATGTAAAGTTGACATATCTCTAGTAAACACACAACTTGATCATGTCAATATGGACCAAAGGCTCTGAGGAATGCGTGTGACAACTTGTTGAACCCATGCCCTTAAAGACATGAGTCAAGATCTGAAAGCAAACAGGGGCCTAATTTTGTAAGTGGCCAGGCAGAGAGCTAATGTCTAACTACAGTATATTACCATAATAATTATGTTTTTGGTTTAGCTTTGAGCTCAAGAGTTTTTTCTCCAACTTCAACCTTAATTTTAATTGCATCTGTATGTTTTAATGTATGTTTGGCTTTACATTAAATTAGATTTTTAGTAACTTTATATCACAACTTTTTACTTGTTGGTTTTATCACCATAATAATAAATGATTAATAAACTTGTTTGAATTAGATGTAGATTTTTAATTCTACTTATCCATTCATTTAGTCATTGAGTTATATGTTTATCCTTGCTTTATTATTTGTGATATTAGTTTTAAGAGTCCTTGTCAGGACTTTAGAATTTAAGCTTCATAGTAAATTTACATCACACCAACAGTTCCACAACTATTTTTTTTCCCACTTGCTTAGTCTTGTTTAGCAAGTTTTTTTTTCCCCATCATTGTTTTTTTTCTCCTTTCTTTGCCTCTTGTTTTTACCTTTCCTAAAGCCCTTTGATTTTCCCTCTTTATGTGTAAAAATTGCTCTATAAATAAATACTGATTAGGTGACTGATTAATTCTGATTGAAAAAAATACAGTTCTAAAGGAATTGCTTGCATCTTGACAATATTTTATTATTTACATGCAAATGTGTTGACTAATAAATTATGCATAACTCTGAAATGTACTTATATGGGTTGAGCACCAAGTGTGTCACCCTTCAGTAATGAAAACACTCCTTTGTTATAGAACCTGTGCATTTCCCAAAAATATTGTCCACCATCTGCTAAAGAGCATGATCCCTAAACTATACATTTGTGGATGAGTAGTTTACCATTTCTGATGCAAAAGCACACATTAGTCAATCTTTCAAAATGTCCACTTGTGTCGATAATTTTTTCCATCGTGAGAGAGAGTCTTTTTTTTTTTTTTCCTTTTTTTCTTATTCTTAACAAACATGACAATAGGGAACCTTGGCTGAACTTCTGAAAACGTGTTAAAAAGGAAATTATTTAAAAGAAAAGAAAAAATGCCAATGTTTTTTTTCAAATTAGGATGAAAATGCAAATATAGCAAAATACTAAAAAAGTTTTTTTATGATTATGTGTGCATGTGTGTGTTTTACGGGGAGAAGCGTGTAAATCTGGCAGCCCATTTATCTAATTGGATTTCTGAAAAGGACAAAGGAGATCAAAAACACCTGTTTATAAATCTGTCACTGAAATTAAAACAGTAATGGGAGCTTTGCTCACTCATCGGTGTTCTGTTTCTACCAAAATCTAATTTGAGAAAGAAGCAGAAAAATACTAAAAGCTGATTATTTACTAGGGTCATAGGATGTTTTTTTTAATATGTTTTTTAAAAACATAAAACAAAAACACAAAAAAAAAACATGCCATGCTATAGCAGCGGCACACTGTAAATTATTATGCTTTACCTATAATCAAAACTGAATACGATCAAGTGTAGGGCTTCTATATTTGAATTACACAATATATACATAACATTTATAAAATAATTCAAATTTTCTAATAAAACTAATTATCCCGTCCCAGAGTATATTCTAGTTTGTTCAAATGTTTGTGTGTAAATTCTGAAGGCAGCAGTTTGCAACTTATTGTGACATTGCACAGGCAGCAGCAAATGGGTTGGCTGTTGCAGCATGACATGTCCAATCCAGTGGGGATATAGTACTTTATTACGATGGCTTGAAATAAAATAGGCCACACACAAAGAAAAGCAACACCTCCCTCCTTCATGGCCCACGTATAGACCCTGCCTGGAGTGGTGTTCTAAACAAACGGTAAACACGGACATTGATTTTAACCTTTATTCTAAAAGAGTTTTTTTTTCCATCTGTAATCCATAATAGAGATTTATTGCTTCTATTTTCTTCACTTGGAGCTCTCCTAAAAGCCTGCATTCAAACTGAAAAGACCATACTAAACGACTCTTTGTTTCTTTGCTATATTTGGAAGTGCATTCTTGACAAAATGCGGAACACCATCAAGGCAAACAAACAAGTTGTATTAGGATTTAAACTTTTCATGTACTCCCGAGGTGCAGTCACTGATAATTGATAACAGAGTATTTTTGTAAACATCCTCAATAATAGGCAAGTGCACGCTACTTACCAAGAGGACAGTGACAAATGTAGTCATTTATCAGATCCACACATGAGCCTCCATTCAGACAAGGCTGCGACCAACAGTCATTTACATTCTGAGAGCATGTTCTTCCTGCAGAATAAAGGTGGAGAAATTAATAAGCTCTACTTAATGATCAAGGAGATGCAGCAAAAATATGTTCTGGTGGAACTTCTTCCCCTGTTGTTGCTATGGAAATGTAATAATTTTTGTTCTGGAGATTCAATAACCACAATATTCAGAATATACACAGTAAAACTTTCTCTTCATGTCAGCCACAACACAAACTGAACTTGCACAGCTGATCAACTCTAATTGTACTGAATCAAAAGGCAGTGAAATTAATATGTATTTATCATGCTGAAGCATATGTAAATATGCATAAATGGTGCAACCTCAGTTTTAGTGTCCTCGAGGCAAATGTTTGATATGGAACAGATTAATGATTTTGCTAACAAAATTTAAAGCGCCATCAGCCTTGGCCTCTGGCAATAGGTCTCTTGGTTCTGTGAGCCAGGGGGGCAATCCTGACAGGAGAAAAGGTGTCAGGTGCTGCTTTTGCCACTATGACCCTATACACTGGATGAAAACGCATGCAGTACGTAACTTACTAAAGGTGTAGCACCAGCCACATTCACTATGACTCCCGATAAAGATGTGCAAAAAACATCAAAACAAATGAAACTTTGTTGCAATAGTGTAATTGCATACTAAAATTTTAGAAAACAAATGAAACAACAAAAAAACAACGTCACCTAATTTGGTTAGATTTATTCAAAATCCAATGTTAAGAAGTTAATGTTTAAACAAAATCCCTAGTGGATATTTTGGAACCCTAAAAACTTTTATAAAATAAACATAACTGGAGCATTTTTTCTTTGATGTCATTTTTTATGGTAATCAGCCAATATCCAGAGTAATTAAGATAGTAAGAGTTGTAATAAAGCTCTCTGTTAGAGGACTGCAGCACAGTGTTGTATTTTTATAGTAACCAAGTTTCCATAACGATCATTAGACTCTATTTAAATGCAAACTGGTTATTAAGAGCCTTTTCTGTCCTACATTTACAAATGCAAACATGGGTAAATTCCTATATTCCTTTACCTGAGACTGTAAGTTTTTGCCAGATGAAACCAATGCCTAATTCATATCTCCCAGTCAGTTGCACTGCTCGCTGAACCACGAAGCCAGTGTGACATAATTTCTACCAACTGTCCCCACCCACTGGGGTCCGCTAGGGGTCTCTGTGGACATCTGCATGCTGCCCAGTTTTTTCTGTAAATGTTGGCTCTGAGTAGCGTTAGCGGTTCCAGTCAGAGTGTGGAACCAGTCACACAGCACATAAAGAAAGTGACAGGTCAGATCATGAGTAGAAGAAGGAAAAGTAAAAACAAAGCGTCTTTTAGAGAAATAAAGTTAGGAGAACTACAAAATTTTTCACAGTGTAGATTTATAGCAGGTACAACAGAAACACAAACTACATTTCAGCTACTGGCGAGAACTCTATCCTTATTTTGACATTTTTTTTCTTCCCTGTAATCTCTGAATAGATGATGTATAAACCCTTGCATAACAAGAAGCTGTGGTGAAAACTGTATATTTTTATTTTGGAACATGGCACTTGCTTGCCAAAAAGAACCAAGGGGTTCTCGTACAAAGGGAGAGGTTTGTCAAGCCTTTAGGGCTTTGCTAGATGACAATAAACACTCCTGTTTGGATTAGAATCATAAAGGATGATATGTGAAAAACCCCTTCATGCCTACTTTTAAATTATGGTGGGTCTGTTATTTTACCAGAATCATTGGGAGCCTTCCAAGACTGCCTAGTGATCTGACCTGTATATATATATATATATATATATATATATATATATATATATATATATATATATATATATATATATATATATATATATATATATATATATATATATATATATACACAAAAAAAGATTCTAAATAAAAAAATACGATGGAATCTACCAGTAAATTAAAATTAGGGCCATAACTGGGTCTTTCAGCAAAATGATGGTCCAAACTATAAGCAAAAACAATACATGAATGGAAAATTAACCATTTTCCATGGCAATCTCAGTCCCCAGACCTAGATTCTGAGGAAAACATGTGCAATGAGTTAAAGAAAACAACATAAAGGGCCAAGGACTCTGGATGATCTAGAGTGATTGAGTAATTAGGAATTATTAAAGATCCATGTTTCCTCCAACGGTTTGCAATATTGCATTTTTTCAGTGCAAGTTTATAGAACTGCAGTAAAAAATACATTTGTTATATGGATTTTAATATATAATTGACTATGAGTGCTAATGATTCTATTGCAAATATGATATATATTCACAATAAATATTCTGTATACTGCTATTTACAGCAAACAAATACTAATTTAACAAAACATAAAAATAAAATGATCCAGCAAACATAGGAAGTTAAGATGGTTTTAAAGGTCAGATCAAATATCAAAATTTCCCCAATAAAAGGTAGGCTGGTTTAATTTTTATTGTATTTAATATTTGAATGTCTGGAAGTGTATTTAGTAATATATGTTTAACATGTTTACCATGATGAATGCTTAAATATACTAAAAAGTTAGCTACAACACTAGTTTTCAACAACAAAGGCCACACTCTAAAGCCCGACACTTCAGCTACTAGCCGTGTTAAAAGCTGCAAAATGGGCTTGTATTCATATCAGATGGTCTCATACCCTCAAACCCCAGGGGACAGTGGCACCGATAATCACTGATTAGGTCCACACAGGTGGCGCCGTTTGAGCACGGGAAGCTGTTGCACTCATCTGCTTCCACATCACACAGCGGCCCCTCATATCCCAGCATGCAGCGGCAGGTGAAGTTATACCGCTGGTCCAGGCAAACACCGTGTTCAGAGCAGCGACTGTCGACACAGTAATCAATGTCCTGCTCACAGTAGACCCCTGTGTATCCACCGGGACAAAGGCAGCTGGCAACAGATTATAGAGAATTTCTTAATAGCGGGAGAGAGTCAGAAGATTTCTCTCAACCCTAAAGGGAGTGCAGTAAATGTCACAGCTTTTAAAATCATTGACATTCTGGTGCCAGAATGGCCCGAAGACAATCAGGACTTGAAAACTTACCTGTAACCGTCAATCTCGTCCATACAAGTGGCTCCATTTCTACACCAGTGCTGGATACAATCGTTCACATTTATTTGGCAGTTCCGACCAGACCAACCGCGTGCACAGATGCACACATAGCTGCTGGCATTATCCAACACACAGCGACCTCCATTGGCACACGGCTGTTGATAAAAGATGAATTAGTCAAGTCCACGTGTCATTAAGTCGGAGATGCAAATTAAATTCTTTTCTTTTCTTCTTTTCCTTAATGTCACAGATTGAACTGAGCTCATTCTGGTCAGAATCGTAGTTTTTTTTTTTTTTTTTTTTTTTTTTAACAGAGAAAAATCTAATAATTTCTTGCTCCTGGTTCAGTGAAAATGAGCTTCATTACAGCCACATGACACGCTCATGAATACTGATTCCTGCTTCATTTAGGGCTTCACTCTGTATTCCAGGTGGCATCTACATCATGTCCTACGAGACAAGATCAATGGTCATTGAGAGCTAAAACTCCTGAGAGCTCCTTGTAACAAAGCAGACATGAGGTTAGGAGCTGCATTTGGGGACAGGGGAAACAAAGGGGCAAAGGAAAATGTGCCTTAAGGGACACGGTTTAATACAGACATCATAGTGTTCCTGTAAAAAGGGCTGACCATCTCCATCTCTTCTGATTTTATTTTTTTAATACCAATAGTCACAGACAACTCACAAAAAACAACGTATGAAAATATACAGATGCCGTCAATATTCTGTGGCAGTCCTTTACATCTAGTAAAGAAAGTAGTCTTATAAATCGCCCCCATGTATGCAGAGAAAATGCAAAAGTCTTGACAATTACACAAGTCAAGCTTGCCAAAAAATATAGAACAGTCAAACTTGTACCTAGTTTAGCCTTGCTTTGATCCTTAAGTTAAACATGCTACAGTATGTGCACAAATTATCAGAGCTATGTGTGTATTTAAATTGATTAAATGGTAAATGGACTAGAGATTATATATAGCACTTTTCCTTTCATAGCTGCCACTCAAAGCGCTTTACACTAGAGCCACATTCACCCACTCACTCTCACATCCATACACTGATATGCAGATTGACTCGGGGTCAAGTGTCTTGCCCAGGGGCACATCAACATGTGATACGTGGCAGCTGGAATGGAACCCAAAATCTTACGATTGAAAGACAACTATTCTACCCACTCTGCCCAGTATTTAGACTCAGTTCAAAGGTTTAAAATTAGACATATGTTTTTAAGTTTCAATCAATATTATATGAAGTCATTCCCCAGTGTTTCCCCTACCATTCTACAAGGGGGGCGCTCCGTGCCCCCAACAAAGACCACCTGCCCCCCCAATGAGAACAGCATAGTAAATTATTAAACGTCTATATGTGTTCAAGGTAAATTTTTTTTAAATATTAGCCTTTCTGGGCATGCTTCGGTGGTGCAGTGGTTAGCGCACATGACCCATGTATGGAGGCCTTAGTCCCGGACATGGGGTTAGGGTTAAGGTTCGACTCTGAAAGAAGCTTGCCGCATGTCTCTTCCCCTCTCTCATACCCCCTTTCCTGTCAGCCCACTGTACAAAAAACAAGCCACTAGTGATGTTAAAACCTAAAAAATAATATTTGCCTTTCTAAATAGTGCCAGATCGCCTCCTGAGCCATTTGTGTCTCTAGGCTCCCACATACTTGTGCATAGAGCTCAATTTTAAGAGCGCGTACATACACAATAAACTGCTTGTCAGGAAGAAATCTTCACATTGAACCATTTTCTATGTGACACTATGCTGATACACTGAACTGCTCCAAGGCAGTCATGACTCACAAACACCTGTGGCATCACAACCCCTCTCCGTGCCTCGCTGACATGTGTGAGGTGGGTACCAGCAGGAGAAGAAACGGCTCTAGATGCTCAGCTGGCTAATCAAACATGCTAAATCCATTCCCAATCTTCCGAGAAATGCAGCCAATAGATGCGCTCGACTATCAAGGGTAACGTGCTTAGAGAGTCAGTGAAGATTACAGTATGCGCACAGCACAACCAAGTGTGCAGGAGTCTTCAATGTGTCTCTTAAGCCAAGTCTTTACACCTCTACTTTCAGTTCGGTCACCTGCCTTCGCAGGCAGGTAAAATCACACTCCCGCCAGGAGAGCGCTCACAGAATTGCGACATATTTTTATCTGCTTTAGTGAAATATATCTGTGTTTTGTAAACGCACCAAATTTGTGAGGAGGGCTTCACTAAAGGTTGGCACAGAGTCGGGAGTGCTAAGCGTCCACTAGCTGCACAGATGTGGCCAGAGTCTCGTCTGATGGGGGAACACGGGGTGTGCATTAAAACAATAAATGCTTAAATGACCAAGAAGTTATCCCTGACAGAATTTGCGTCGGGAGCACGGGATCCAATGAGATAAATGTATCCTTTTCTGTTGTGTCTTACAACAGGAAAAATTACATTTGTTGATTTCACGTGGTGCCACACATGATTGCTTCAACATATCAAGAATGTTTGCCTAATATTAGGCAAACATTTAATTAGTTCAAGTCAATTATTATAAACATGAACGCTCAATTTAGCACGTTCTCAACAACTTAATGGCTCTATGGTCATTTTCAGATGTCCTACAAAGCCAATGTCCAAATTGTTGAAAATCACCAAAAACAGATGGCTGCCTTAGTCTTTTAAATAACCCCTTGTTTTCTAGATACATCCCATGAATGGATACTATTAAACAGATTCCAAATGTAAATGAATTTAAAATTCAATAAAGTTACAGCTAACTCAGGCAGATCTAGACGTAAATAGATTAATTCATTCACGAAGTTGAAAGGAAGAAGGCAGGTTTCTTTCATAACCATATATAAAGATACATTTTAGAGACCGAAATGTAAAAAGAAAGACATAAATGGATGGATATATATAAGAGGAAAATCAAGAGAAACATAATCTGGCTGGTCATTTAAAGCAGTATTCTGCGATATTAATGGAAAGTTAAGTGGAAGAAAAATGTTAGCAACACCCCCCCCCCCCCACAAAAAAACGTACAAGCTGCAGAGCAGAACCTAAAGCATTTAGATAAACCTTAACAAATGTTGATGGTCCAACATGTATTAGGCAGGTACAGAGGATGGATAGATTAATTACAACATTTTTATGTATCAAAACCGCCAAGAAGTTGGATTTCCTAGTAAGGATCATAGCAAACCAACATTTAGAGCACTGTTTCAATTTGAATGGACCAAATATGGGTAATTCTATTTTGTTCTGTACGGGACAGCAAAGTGTTTCAATTATCAGAGTAAGATTTTCAGACATATACAGATTTTTCTCCAACTCAGTAAAGGAATTAGAGTTGAAATATCTTTTATCTCCTCCCACTTTGAACTCAAACCATCTGGCATTTACTGAGGGTAATGTCTAACTATTCTTGAGTTGATTTTTGCCTTGCAGATTATAAAAAAATAATTTTATTCAACCAGCTTCAGAAAAAAAAAAGTTTCACAGCTGTATCAGTGGAGTTGTACATAAAGATATAAAATCTGACTCAAACATTTTACCCTTCTTTGAATAAGGATCTTCTGATTGTATCAATAATCTGTTTTACATAAGTCCACAAATATGTTTGTGGGCAAATGTAAAGCGTAATAATATAATTGAAAAACCAAAATAAATTAGGCAAGATATTAGGTAGAGAATTGTAGATTTCCACAATTCTGGTTTACTTTGGGTACAATTTTCAGTTCCTTGAAGGTGCCAGGTTCATCGTTCTTATGAACAGGTGTCATATGCAACTATAAACAGCATGTAAATATCCACCTATCAGCCCACATTACATAAAAGGAAATGTGCACTGTGTCCCAGAGATGACATGTTTTGGAGCAACATGTTGATGTAAACCCCAAACAGAAGTAAAAGACCTTGGGAAGGTACAGACTGAAGCTTGTTATTATGGCATCATCCGCAGGGAAACGTGTCCTGCACAGACATTGGCGGAAAGGCCACTCGGCGAGAAAGAAACCATTACTGCAAAAGAAACATAAAAAAATACAGACTGCAGTTTGCAAATGCCCTAAGGGAAAGACTTAATATTTAGAGACATGCCCTGTGGTTGGATAAAACTAAAAATGAAGGGATATGGCAGTAAGAACCTTTGTTAAATTTGGAGGAAAGAGGATGAAGCTCAGCAGCCTCAGAACATCATCCCAGCTGTGAAGTATGATATGGTAGTGTCGTGCTGTAGGCGTATTTTGCTGCAGGAGGGCGAGGTGCACTTCACAAAAGAGAGTGCATTTTGTTGAAAGAACATTATATGGTGATATTGAAGTAATATCTCAAGACGTCAGCCAGGAAGGTAAAGCTTTGGCACAAACAGGTCTTCCAAACAAACAATGGCCCAAGGCATAGAGCCAAAATTATTTACAGCATGGCTTATAAAAAAAGTTTGGTATAAAGGTCTGTGCGAGCAAGACTGCCTACAAACCTGACTCAGACATTTATTAGTTTGATTTAAAACCTGACATAAGAAAAATGTTAAGTCTTTTTACATGGTGTATATTGATATGTGGTTTCAGCTGTACCTACCTGAAGGTTTGTAGGGCAGGGTAAACGGCAGGTGTATTCAAGGCCTTGATGGAGATCCAAACACTGAGTTGTTGATTGACATGCAGTGTCCGGCAGGGAACAGGCATCTATGTCAATTTCGCAGTTCTTTCCCTGAAAACCTGCAAAACGAAGATTAAAAAAAAACATGACATATTTATGCATGCAATACTTTGCATGAAAAAAATAGATCTGAAATCAGTACCACTAACCCATGTTTAATTCATGCTGATGCACCAGGCCCACTCTTCTATATATTTAATTAACAAGGCCAAACCTGGTGCAACTGAGGAGGATTGGCCCCATTTTAAAGCATCTCCACTCAACCAGTGCCCAACTGAATTTGTAACTTGCCTCAATTTATCTCCCAATTAAATATTGAAGCACTAGGGTAGAGCATTTCATTTCTTTTTCACCTTTATGCCTTTTTCTTATAACTCTTATATGACTTCAAATTCAAATGAGATTTTGTTTTATTCTCGTGCAAAAATGAAATATCACTAGATTTTAACCCAGTTCATAAAAAGAGATAGAAATGGAGATATTACACAACAATAACAAGTAGTGGGCTCAGGTTGTTGTCTCAGTGCATGACCTACTTTTTCTTAAGTTTCACTTCGCAAACAGATGTCCCAACATTTTCCCCCAGAATTTGCTGTTGTCATTCATAATGTATTGCTTCATTAATTATAGAAGCCCACCCTGGCCCACATCCAATAAAATAATCTTAAACCATGCCATTATCAACACAATTTTACAATGTAGAGTGCCATTTCCAATGCCCTCAAACAAAACTGCTTATCTAATTATTTCCCCATTAAAACTGTCACCAGACATCAGGTTTCTTCATCTCAAAAATACTGCAAGTATTTTTTATTATTATTATTTTTACTACCCTGAAATGCAAACAGGTGTTGTTTGGTGTTTGTCAAAAGGCGGGCTTCTGAATTATAATTTTACTCAGTGTGAAACTAGCCTTTCTTTGCTTTAAAGGTGCTTTTCAGACTTCACAAAAGGAATAAAGAATGTGATTTGTAAGGTTTTGTATGGATTCTATGTCGTAGATTTCCATCTGTAATATTCCAGCTGGAGTTCTTTGCTCTGGTTTGGGTCCTTCATTTCCTCTATTTATTTGAAACATCTATTTAAAAGGTTTTGTAAGCTTCTCTTTTAAAAATCTTCCTTATTTACACCTTAACCCCCTTTATTGTATCTATGAGACATTTATTAATCTCCTGTTTCTCATGAGCGAGATCATTTATTTCAGTATATAAGTTAAAGAGTGACAGTCAAAAATTGTGCAGTTTCATGACACATGTGTAATATATTTTTTGGTTTTTCAAGGCATTTGTGTCTGTCTACCCGACAGCCACTGATACCTTTTACAAAAAGAGTAAGCCTCATAAGTTTATTGCTGAAGATCTGTTTAGTGTGTGAATTTGTGAGTGAATGGGTGAATGACTGAATGTAGTGTAAAGCAGTTTAGGGTCCTATGGACTTGATAAATTGATAAATAGTACAGGCTATTTATCATTAAAGCATAAAACTGGAAAGTTGAGTGGAAGGAAAAATGTTGGAGAAAAAGGGGCAGCACGAAAAGAGATAGCTGCATTCCTAAAAGCGTTGTGAATCAAGATGGCCTTTTAGATTATAGCACCACAACAAACACACCAACACGAATCCTCCATTACACATGGCTTTGATGTTTCACATCACACAAGGTAACTTAGAGATCATGTTACATGTGGGCTTTAAGACTGTGCAGCTAACATTGCAGAACCAAAGGGTAATGGCTTACATTTAAGGTATTTTTCTACGGGGTATTTCCCCAGGGCTCAGCTCTGACACAATGCAAATGCAGGAAAGCCTAAATTAACTCAGCGTTTTCAATAAAAGCGAAGTTGGCCTGTGGCATACAGAGCATGTTATCTTAATCAGAATGTACGGTGATTTGCCGATTTATTATTAATCCTCAAAGTGAATCAAGGGTGTAATACTGGTGGGTAGACCTCAACCTCCCACCATTCTACTTCAGGATCGTACTGTTGATCATGAGGCACGATAAACACATGTACATCATTAAAGTAATATTGATGATCTGAAACAGGCTAATGCTCATGCAAGATATATGGAAGATTCTCCCTATTTGGGTAAATTATTATCTGTATACATTTCTGCATTAGAATCTTTTATGTTTGTTTTTGAAAAAAATATATTTGATTTTAATCAGCTATAAGCCATACTAATGAAAATAATCAGAAATAGCAAGGTGCAATACATTACTCCGTGTGTCAGAAATTTATATGAATGCATATTTCACCTTTTTTCAATAGTGGCAATAGATTAAGTTTTCAATCATATTGAGTTCTGCTGAGATAAAACTTCATGTGACAGTTTTAAGTGATAGTGTACACTTTAACAAACAGAGAAAACCAACACTGTGTTTTAGTTGAGTAAACAGCGGGTGGACTATTTTTTCCTCAGCTCAACAGAATACATTCAGCAGCAAAGCACATTATGATTCCATCCATGCCTTGTGACATTTCCTTGTACTGTAGTACAGACCAGCACTCAAAAGAACTACTTTTAAATCACAGAGCTGACTACACTGTAATACACTGCAGATGAGGCATAGGAGCACCAGCTTAAGTTTTCTAAGATAACAGATGAGATTTAGTAGCAACTCTGGAAGACCGAGGTGGACACCGTGGAATTTTCTTACCATGGATCTGTGGCTGTATATAGTTCCAGTTTGCTCAGGGAGTTAAGGATTCATGATCAGGGATTAGGGTCGGCTGCTAAGGCTGTTTCAGAGGGAGCTCAAAGAAGAAACCATAGGCTGCAGCTACATTGTGTGAAAATGTATTGCAGGTTTAAAAAAAAAAAAATAGGCACTGCAAATGTAACCATGCAGTTTAAGATTAGAAAAATCCCCCTGGTTGTTGCAAATTCTAAAGCTTGTCTTGACCTATTGATTTTAATCCACAATTTTGATGTTGATCATGCCCAAATTAAGTGAGAATAAATCGTACACACTATAGATATAGAGCGTACAAATTAAAGAATTTAAATGAATCACCCCTGATTCACTTTGAGGATATATATATATATATATATATATATATATATATATATATATATATATATATATATATATATATATATATATATATATATATATATATATATGTGTGTGTGTGTTTGTGTGCGTGCATGTGTGTGTGTGTGTGTGTGTGTGTGTGTGTGTGTGTGTATCTTAAGTGAATGAATACCATACCAATTGAAGGCGTGAGCAGGTGTAATGGGGTGGGAGCGCAAACGCCGTCAGAGCCTCTGGTGTCTTATAGGCTGTATTCGACTTGACATCTGTAATGGTAGGTTCTCACTCAATAACCCTAGGGGAAAACTAAAAGCTCACCTCTCTCTCTCTTCTCAAAACATCACAACTCAAACACAACTGCTTACAGCTTAAATTTTACTTGAGAAATCCTATAGAAAGAAAAACATGTGAAGATCTCTTTTTTAAAAATGTCAAATTTAAAATTAAATTTTAACATCACTATAGCATTATAAACTGGTACTCAAGTGGTTTTGGCTTTGAACCAGCTCACTGCTAAAAGGGTTTGCAAGTTTTATTTGTGTCAGCAAAGTTATCCCCCCATAACCCGTGTGAAAAATGTTCAAAGACATGCCAGGTAAGTGAACTGGAAACTCTAAATTCCCTGCAGGTATGACTTTGTTTTTCTGACTGTGTGTGAGTGCTGACATCGTCCTGTCCAAGCTGTGTCTTTTGACTCAGCACATCCTTATATAAGTTTACCCATGTGAAACTATGACATGCTGTGGTTGTGATTGCAGTGGACAACCAGTGGGGAATGTGAGGGTTATCTCTGTATGCTCATCACTGTTAGAAACTGAAAAACCCAATTCTGTAAGCATATTTGTTGTCGTTAACACAAACAAAATTGGACTACGAGCAGAAGTCCTCACACAGCTCTCCTGAACCACATAAGCCATTCAAGTACACTTCAAGCCATCATAAGCAGTCTTTCAGACTAAATAGAGCTGTGCTTTGGACACTTCAAAGGCAGCTCAATGGTTTATGAAAACACGGCTACTTCTGAATGTCCCCATTAATAGCAAGTCTAACACTCCAGCAAATAATAAAAAAAAGAAAGAAAATGTTACACATTTGTATTCAAAATAAGAGAAGTCCAATATCACTAACCAGTGTTAGTAAAATATATGCTTTCACATGGCAAAACATTTATTAATAGATTTTTGCTTCAATATTAATAATTGATGATTATTAGTGTAGTAGCTTAATAGAAAATCAGCAGAGCCATTAGTCATAACTGTTTCAGTGTAATTGAATCATTAATTAAAACAGTTGGGTTAAAAAGCAAGGTGGAGTTCAAAGGGTGCGGTCATTCACCCAGAGGAAGAAAAATGGAATACTACCATTTAAATGGAACAATGAACAGTTAAAATGACTACTAACCATGATGATCAGCTCTAAGGTGAAGGCCTACCATTTCCTCTCAGTAATGTAACCAGAAACATCAATAAATGCCTAGAAAAACACATACCCAATTTAAATAAGCCTCAGTCAAAAGAAGACAAACTGGTAGCCATTTTGGCTCAATTGTCTTAAGAATTTTTAAGTTGTTTTTAAATGGTGACATTCTGAAAGCAAACTCATGTATTCCTAGACCCTCCGTGCATCACCAGAAGAAATGGAAGTATCCCAGAAGTTCCTGAAAGGGTGGGCAGAAGAGGCTACAACATGCCAAATGATACATTGACTGACCTAAAGAGAATAGCATAACATTTCATGAAGTGTTGAAAGCAAAATTGTCCTTCCTTTTGGTCTAGGGGCCACAGACCGGGTGTCAGATGATCCTCAAAGATTGAATTCAAGCCAACATACACAGTGCATGGGGGATTGATATCATGTGATGGGTAAACTGCAAAAAGGGAACTAAAAGTAAGTAAGTGAAAATAGTGTATTTGCCATTGATTTAAGCAGGTAAATAAGATTTTCCGCCAATGGAATGAGTACTTTACAATTAAAATAGGAACAGCTCATCTCCATTATCTTATTTCAATTGCAGAATATCTAATGATCTTATTTTAGAGGTAAAAATACTTTTTCCATTGGCATATCATCTTATTTACTTGCTCAAATCAAGGACAAATATACTCAGTTCAAGAAAATTTTACTTGCATATTTTTAGTTCCCTTTTTGCAGTGTATGATTTTCATAGTATAGTATTGGGCCAATTTATCTCATACCACGGACGATGGATCAGTTTGAATACAACAGAATATTTGAAAAGTTCACTTTGCTTTATGATTACGAGGAAAATACCCTCTATACAGTAGCAATTGAGTAGAATCTTGGTTCGAACGCAGTACTTTGACTCATTAGAAAAACTTTGGGGTGACAGCAAACATGTTGTTTCTAACCAGAAAACTAAGAAATATAGAGGCATTATAAAATATATGATGCAGTTCTGAGAAAAAAATAATTTGCAATTAATATAGAACATTTTTCTGTTTTTTAAGAAAAATGCAGACATTAATGTTTGATCAGGGTAATATCCCTTTCCTCAGTTTCTGTTCAGTATTAACAAAGTTTTCTTTGTTGAAGTTTGATTTGGAATAGAGTGAGCAGAGTACCCAATATATTGTGTGCATGGAAATAAAAGCTATTATGATGATATTAATCTATATTAACTTTTTGCATAATTCATTATTTTGTGGCAGCTTTGTTAAACGTTATTAGACAGAAATGGGTCAGAGAAAGAAGGAGGGAAGACACACAGCAAAAGTCCCAAGTCAAAGGCTAGACGGCTGCCTCGAGGACAAATAGCCTCCAAGCATGGGGCGCTTGCTTTTTCGCTAAACCACATGCCTTTCCCTCAATTCTTAACAACACACTGCTATTATTTTAATCACATCTCTATGTGTCATTCACATTCCGCTAGTGCTTTGTTGTCTAACTGTGTGAACGATAAAAAAACAAAAAAAAAAAAATCCTTGATAACTTTAACCAAGATAATAAACTAAAAATAACAGTCGCAAATTCTTGTGTGAAGATTGTCTTGACGTTTTGTGTATTGGTACAGTAAACTATTACAAATCAGTGGGCAAGGGCAGTTTCCAGACTTACCAACAAGAAGCAAGTAAAACCCAATCACCATGCCTTGCAGAGACTGTCATAGACCTTGAGCTTTTTTACATTTTTCATCTCAAAACTACAAACTTCAATATATTTCATGGGAATTAAAAAAAATAGACCAATATAGACACAAAGTAGGAAGTATTCACAAAGTGGAAAGAAAATGATTTTTTTTTAACTGTTTTTATCTCACAAATATGGCCTTTGTGGAACAGTGGAAAGAAGAAAGCTGTTTTTAAAAGAAACCCATAAGAAACCAAGCTTTTGGGTTCGCCATGAAACATGTGGGGACACAGCAGCATTTGTAAGAAGATGCACTGGTCAGATGAGACCAAAATTGAACTCTTTGGCTTCAGAGCAAAATACTTTTTGTTGTAGAAACTCATATGTCACCCTTACCGCACCACGGCTATCGCTATGATAAGCATTTCCCCATGGTAGGGGCAGCATCATCCTGTTGTGCTTTTATTTTACAGGGACATGGAACCTGTATGGAAGCCCTGAAAGTGAGAAATGAAATCTAGATTTATCATTTAAATATTTCAAGTTTTTTTCCCCCTTAATTGTTTTGCCTTGAAAGGCAATTGAAATATTTTCCTAAGTATTTGGTAATGTAATACTCTCTTTTGCCACTAGAGGCACTGAAGTAAAACCATAGACGGTCACTGATTCCGTGTTCTTCAAATGGACAGTTTTCAAGAATTAATGACAAGAGATTTTTGCAAAGTAAAATAAGATACAATGAAGGCACAAAACTGTATATCTATGCACTGCACATCAATCATGTATATCTATGTGCAATTTTGAATTACGACAGTGATGATTAAGAATATGTGTAGGACAAATAATATCATGACTGCTCTTTCTTGGGACCAAAAGAGAAAAGTATTTTTTTTTCTCCACCAACATATTTTGCAATGTGCTGGTTAGAGAAATAATGTATATGGAAATCTGAACAAACATTTTTTTTTTTTTTTTTTTTTGCATTCTATTGGAGGAAAAAAAATAGTCTTAGAAATAGTCTTAAGGTCATTCCAAACAAAGGCCTGTAATGGCTTAGATAACATGCTGCATGTTATCTAAGCCATTACAGGCCTTTGTTTGGTATGGTATAAAGCTTGTTACTCATCATTACTCCAGACTTTTTGAATTGAGAAAGCTTCCGGGAGAGGAAGCGACACGTCTTCAACTACGGAAAACAAGTCCAGTTGCTTTGTTTTTTACCTTTTTTTGGAATGACCATGACCTGGATGACTGAGAATCTTCACCAGCATAGTCTTAAGGTCATTTGGAAAATACAGTCTTGGTCATAAGAAAGATCAATCATGATGTTGTCATTTGTCACCACTGTAGTTAATTCTATATTGCTAATAAATATACAAGCTTGATATGATAACAACATAGCATGGCCAACAAACAGACAGTTTTTGTGCCTTCATTGTATCTTATTTTACTTTGCAAAAATTAATTTAGACAGTGGGACAGTCCTCTGACTATCCATTTGAAAAATACAGCTGTCAGTAAAGGTCTGTGTTTTACTTCAGTACCTCAAGTAGCAAAACACAGTACTACAACAACACTTTGAAACACTGTTTCTTTTCCACTTGCCTTTCAAGGAAGAACGAAAAAAATAAACAAAAAAACGTGAAAATAGTTTGCAGTATTTTTTGCACCAGAAGGCTTACCGGATTATAACGCGCATTAAATATTCCTCCCAAGTGTGTAATATTACTCCGCCTCTTCCCGTACACAGCTCTCTCCTGAGAGAGAGAGCTATCGATCTCTGTCGGGGGGGACAGAGGGTTTGGACTACACTGCCCTGTTTATAACATTAGACCAGTATAAACATAACTTTTATATTCAATTAACTTACTAGGTTTATTGTTGCTAGCGGGTACTCCGGGCGCAGGCTGCCTAAAGGCTCCCACATGCTCGGGCATACTGTGCGCATACTTTGAGTTTTGTAGACTCCGCGCTGACTCTCCATGGACGTTTTACCCTTCATAGTCGAGCGTACTGTTGCCTATATTCCTTGTGGCATTCCTACAATTCCCACGCTTTCTGCCAGTTTGACGAAGCCGCAGAATGGATGGTAAAATGTGTGATTAGGTAGCTAGGCACCTAGAGTCGTTTCTTTTCCAGCAGGCTCCCACCGCACACCTTTCAGTGAGAACAGAGAGGGACTGTGATGGCGTGCGTCCTTTGCGGCCGCCTGCTTGGAGCAGCTCAGTGTATCAAGCTTGTGTTACATATAAAAACAGTTTGATGTGAAAACAAGTTTTTAGTGTGACACATACCTGTATGTACCTGTATGCGCAGAGTCCACACAAAGTCCACTTTAAATACACCTCGAGTACGTGTGGACCTCCGCAGAGTGAACTACACCCAAGAATGTGGGGGCCTTTGCATGAATGCACTTCTATTTTCGAAATTACAGTCAGGCAGTTTTGGAGACAGCTCAGGGGTCTGATCAGGTAGTAACACAATATACCGTAATGCTCTGAATATGCATAGAGCAGAGCGGCTTTGTTGCTTCCCAAAGTCGTACTTACACATTTTAAGAGAATTATGAGTGCAATGTACCACATAAAATCGGTCAGTAAGCACAATGGTAATCACATATAAGGCGCACCGGATTATAGGGCATACTATAAATTTTTGAGAAGATTTAAGGATTTTAAGTGCGCCTTATAGTCTGAAAAATACGGTGGTGTATCCCCCCCCCCCCACTTGCCTTTCAGGGCTTCTGTAAACCTGGTAAGAGTTGATAATAAGATAGATGCCAAATAAAGGGTAAAAAATAAAGAAAACCTGTTAGAGGGTGCAATAATGTTGACACTGAGCCAGAGGTTTACTTTCCACAGGACAGTAACACTACACATACAGCCAGAGCTATATCGGAACGGTTAAGATCAAAGTATTTTCGAATGCATCCAGGTCAATTCTTTAACAGTCCAGTCAAAGTGTAAACATAGATCCAATTTTTATTCTGTGGGGGAAAAAAGTACTTTTCAGACATGCTCTACATCAAATATTAGTCTCAAAAGGAGAATGGGTAAAGCATCGCTGTAATTTTCTAGATGTACAAATCTAGTAAAGACACTGCAAAATATGTGTATCTGTAGCTGCATCAAAATGTAGTTTTACTAAATATTAATTCAGGGTGATAGCAGGTATTCATAATTTTAATTGTTGGTTGTAATGTGCTAAAATGTGAAAAGGTCATGAGGTATGGATTTTTATTCATAGTATTGTGTTGTAATTTAATGTTTGCACTGTTTGGTTGTATTTTTAGACCCAACCAAAAATATCTTATGGTTCTCCATCAATAGTAAGATCGCCTGAATGGCCCAGGATGAGGATCTTAACCCAAATTAACAGTAGAATGTTTAAAACATCTACAAACATGCCTGCTCCCAAAGCGGATATAACCTGAATGTTACAGCAAAACACCCAATTTGGAGATAGTTTAACATACCTGTAGGGCATTGGCATTTATAGTCTCCAAGCAAATCAGTGCATGTGCCATTGTGCCGACATGGGCTGGAATCACACTCGTTGATCTCGGTCTCACACATTGGTCCTGGGAAAAGAAGTTGAAACCTTATATAATCAGTTGTACAAAGAAAACCTATTTGTCTTTATATCACATGATGAAAAGAACAAAAATATCAGAGGTTATTCTTGAAGATATTCACCTACATTTAGAAAGAGAAAACTCTGAATTGTATTTGTTAGAAAATTATGCATTCTAGAATAAACAATTGAGGAAATAAAATTGTTAATACTTAAATCCGGTGTCCCTGTATAGAATATGGCCCAAAAGTAAGAACAAACAAGTTTATTTCTGCCTTTTAGTTGTCAGTAGTTTATTGCAACTAAAAGCCAAAATATGCAAGCCAACATTACCATCTCTTCACTTTGGCAGACACAAATAAATGTGGGCAGCAAATTAATTTCTTTTAACCTATCAAACGAAAACAAAAAAATAAAAAACAAAAATAAATGTGCTTGTTTTACCAAAAATGTTGTTCAAGAACAATGGTCAAAACTCTTTAGTTTATGCAATTTTAATAAAGCTGTAACCCAATGAACTTTATTAAACAGATTTTCTAGCTAAGAAAATGGACATTTAAAAACAAGTTTTGAGTAACCCAAACATGCGGGGGATGCAGGCTGCTTGATAGAAATAATTGCTTAGCCTTTTGGACAGCCTTCTGGTCAGCTGCTGGGTCTTCACCTTTGATTGGCGGAGGGAATCTTACCAGGCAGATTTTTCATTTAAAGTGCCTTATCATCAATACACAGAAAGTGGCTGCTTAAAAGCAGTGCCCTTATGCTACAGCCCTAACACAGTGATTGATATGTTTTGGAGTACATGTACAGTTGTTTCACACTATTATACTTCAAAATATACATTGCGGTGCAGCGGTAACTTATGAAAATTGTATTTTTTTTTTAATCTTAGATAAAACTATCATCATTGATGAGAGTCAGAAATGTTTTATTTGAGCTAAAACAAAGTAATTCTGCGTAACATGACAATAATGTAGGTCTCAGCCAAGAGAGAACGTAAATATCAGACTGTTGAATTAAAGCCACAATAAAATCATACTGTTTCCTATGCTATAAGAAGCAGCAGAGAATCCTTCCAAGGGACTGCCCCTCACAGCAGGGTGCCTACTGAAACTATAAGGCCAAGCTGCCCAGGCCTATCTTTCTCTTTTACCCGCTGTTCGTCAGTAGCACCGGAGAGGCCTTTCTCCTTTGTCCATGGGCCCTCGTAAGGAGGAGTTCGACATCAGAGAGACCCGCAACCAGGTGCTAAAGCTGGACATGAAGCTAACTTTGCAGGACCGCTGACCTGAGACTGTATGAAGCGTTTGGACAGTGCCTAACACAGCTGCGCTAGAGAAGCGCTGCAGATTTCACTGCATCGCTGAGCTTGCTACGGCTAGAAAAGGCTTTAGAGAATTGTCCAAAGAATTGCAATAAAAGAGAGTGAGAACCGCATACTCGCTGCCGGCCCAAACTGTTTTCACCCTGAATACCCTGTTGCCACAACCAGACACAAATGCAGAGGTTTGGCAGAGATGATAGGGAACGTTAGTATGGGATGTAGCCATTTAAAATGGTTTACTTGTGAGGTGTTTTACTATGTTTTAGGGTTTGACTGTAGTTAAGACCTGGAGCTCACAGGCTATATTCACACAAAGCTTGCAAATGCTGCAGTATGCATAAATAAATTAGGAAATTATTGAAAAGTTTACTTCAGTGACTCAATTCACTAAGTAGCTACATTTACATGGAAAAAGTAATCAGAATAAAGGGCCGATCGGAATAAAAATACATAAAAATAAACTTGCCAATCAGAATCTTGTGATGAGATTAAGCTTAATTAGAATGAAATTATAATCCAAATGAAATAGGTGGTTTATGCCGATTTACAATCCAATCGCCATGCATGTAATTGCTTGTCAGGATCATGTTATGTAATGTGACAAGCTGACATAAGTGCACATGTGCGCTCTACCTCAACGGACGTAATTTCACTTTGAGTAGCCGAAATATGTTGGAAAGCAAAACTGTCTGTGCTCACGATACAAACTTTCTATTAAAAAAAATGTTTTTGCTTGTTAATCCGAATTAATTTCAATCCAATGGAGAATTTGGATTTTTATTCCAAAAATCTGAATTTGAAGGAGCAATAAGTGACATTTGACCACTAGGTGGTCCTGGAGCACTGTCCGTAGACCAAAACAAGATATATTACAAGCCGTGCCTCTCTATACCTTCACTCCAGCTGCAACTCAACCCCTGCTTTCCCCTCGACTTCTCGCCCATCCACCCCTGTGCGCATATTAGTAAAGGATCAAAAACACAGCAAAGCAGCATCACATTTTGGAGGAACACGTCTAATGAAGTAGTAAATAACTCATAACTGTATAATGCTGTTAGAAAGAGAACAGTTTGATCTGCTCTGTGTGTTCTCTGCCATGTTGCTCCCACCGCTGTTCTGACAGTGGCACTTTAGGGCAGGGAGGGGCTTAGCCCTGAGTGGCAGCTGTTCACATGCAATAGGCGCATGCGCGGCCGGCCCGGCTTTGTAAACAAGAGACTGGAGAAAAACATAGCAATGTGGAGTGTGACATCAGACCATATTCCATCTGAAATATTACCTTTAGTTCTTCACAATTTTTTTTTTTTGTTCTATCTAAAATAATGAAATTTCGCTTATTGCTCCTTTAATAAAATGTATGTTTAATGCCTTCCTAAATCTTATTTACAAAAGACACTTTTAATCTGACAAATAAGCTTTAGCGGAATTCAACTACTAATTTAATAAATAAGACTGTTATTTTGTTACTCAAATATGCTGCGGCCCCCTGTCTGTCCTATGTGACCTGCTCTGCCCTCTGCTCTCAGATAATTGGCCCGTTTACACTACACTTTTTTAACCGAGCCGAGCGGAGACCAGTCTGAGCTTGGATCAGTTAACCATGCCAAGATGACCGTTTACACACCACACTATCCCGGTTCCTTGGTTGCTCCTCGCCTCCTAGTGGCGATCTGCGGTACTGCTGCTCTCTGGGATTGAAGGCGGAAGCAGCAAAACAAAACGGCGGCGCCTGTAACATTCAGGATGTTATGCTTGATATTGTGATATTTCGGTGTTTGCGGAGAGTCAGGGGAAGAAAGCAACCTTTGGTGAATTTATTTGAAAGAGTCGCCTTTTGGGAAGTGGATAAGACAAACGAACGTCTAATAAGGATTTACAGACGCAGGAAACAACGACAGACACTGAGGTTCATCACACTGCTAAGCAGAATCATCACTGGTAATCGTGTGGCACGGTAAGGAAGCTAGTATTATTACGAATGTCTGAAATTTGTCTGAATGGAGTGTGAATCGGGACGTGCAGCCAGACACGGCGGAAAAACCGCGGACAGTCAGCTGACTGTAAGGGGATGACGCCGTCTGCTCATGCGCTCTTTATCAGAAAACCGGTCCAGAAAATTTTTTTTTAAAAAAAACAGGCCGAGACCACGGTCCGGTTATGTTTAGCGCGGTCCAGTTCAGTCTGCTGACCGTTTACACACAAGAGTTATCTCGGTTACCGAGCTCGGACTGGTCTCGGCTCGGTTAAAAAAGTGTAGTGTAAACGGGCCTATTCACAGGCAGCTTTCAGTGCAGGAACAGCTGTATGGAGATCTGCTGAAGCACTGCATTTTAGACAGTTCAAAAGTTTATGAAGAAGAAAAACTTTTTTTCTGTATGTTTTCTCCACATACAATGAACTACAAACATATTGAACGTTTTTACAGGCAGAATAATCAGTGGAGTCAAATCAAAACTTGCAATAAACATGCCAACATTAGCCTAGCACTTCAACCAAGATTACACAAGATTAAACATGGTCCAGAGTTTGTTACCTCCGATGAAATATCAGACTTGGAATCAGAATCAATTAATGTGTTTTTTTTTTTCAATAATTCAGAATAGCATTGAAGACAAAGAAATCCTAAAATCAAATTTTGCATAATATATAAACTCAAAAAAGATAGCATTTCTTTTTAAGAAAGTATCTCAGATTCCCTATCCTATTGGAATAAAATGTGATATTTTCCCACGACAACCACCAGCAAATCTGCAGCAGGAATGCCCATTCCAAGCTTTTCAAGTGGCTCAGCAGGTTCAAATGGTATGTTATTATTCAAATGGCCATGGGTTGATTGCAAAGGTCTTCCAGTCTGTCAAATGCCATTATGTCAGTCTTTTAGCAAACATATACTCATATATCGCATAGATGTATGTATAAAACGACATATGCAAGCTTTATATTATTACTTGGCAGACAAGTTACTTCATAGAAGGATTTCCAAAGTTTTATAATTGCAAGATCTTATGAAGATTACTAAGGCATCAAAAAAACTTCACATCATTTTTTTTCCTATAAAATAATTATGAGAATAAGTGAAAGAGAGAAATCAGAAAACATAAGCTAAATGTATGTGTTCATTTATTGTGAAAAGTAAAGCTATTTGAACGGATGGGGGTAGAAAAATGCATCCTAAGCTATGTTCAGTGATGAACTACATGAGGTTGTGGGGGTGTTAAATTAAATTGGCCTTCCTATGCTGCATTGCTTGAAATACCAAAGCTGAAATCCCAAGATGCCAGAAAATTATGAATTCTATCAGTCACTAAGGAGTTTCATGGTGTAGGAGACAATTTTCCATTACAGAAGTGGCAACAGATTTCAGCTTTGAACAGAGAAGATAAAAAAGCGTTGTCCATGTAGTGCTATGTAAGGGCTTATGTGATTGACAGCTGAGTGTGTCAGGACTTACGGTTAGATTGCGAAGCACACTACTGGCCAAATGCTGAGAGCACTGGATACATGAAAAAAAGTACTGACTTGTTTAAGCAATACTCATCTAGAAATAAAAAAAAAAAAAAACATGTGAAGATATTTTTTCTCTACCACGTTATTCAGCACATACTCCATGTGATATGTACAAGCTGCATGAAATAGAAAGAAAGGTTTTAAATAGGTTTCAAACACAATTCTCTACAACAGAGCACCTAAAACAGGATGAGAGAGACATAATTTCTCAAATTACCTTCTTACAATGTCCGATTTTAGCAATCCTGTGTCAAGATTGATTTGTGCACATTGTATGATCACCATTTACTAAAAAAAAAAATCAATCACAATGTATGACAATAAGCGACTTCACCAGCATCTGCCATCCATCTACAACAGTACATGCAAAATACAACAGTATTTGCAAGCTTTTTAATTGTAAGCCTGCAGAAAGCGGTGCAAGGTTTGCTAGCACTAAGGCTGTGTTCTCACTGCAGGTCTTAATGCTCAATTCAGATTTTTTTCTGAAACAGATTTTCTTTACGAGGCCGTTGCCATTACCTTTAAAATTCAAACTCCATTGTGAATTGTTTGCAGCTCCAAACTTACCCGCATGCGCAAAACAACAATTTAAATGACTTCACGCAGCCTGCTTTAGTCCAACAAGCATGGAAGAAATAGGTTTTATGGAATAACATGTCCAACGGAAGCCATTTATTGTGTCAGCAGGTTCTGAGGAGGAAATTAAAAGAATATGAAACTCTGGCATTTCACAAGGTTTTTGGCTAAACAGAGGTCTGTTTGGCTGTAGAGATACAGCCAGGACAGGTGAAGCAGGGATTTTATCAGCTTCAGAAAGACTGAGTTAATTAATTACGTTAGGAAGTTGAGGGGAACTTCTAATAATATCAGCGCCGAGTTGGAGATACGTTTTGGGTAGGTATTAGGCAACTCATCCTAACGTTTTAAAATCTCTTCGAAAAGCCTATTTATATGCTCTGGCTTTTGACACAATGTGCATATCTAAAAGTATTGGTGGTAACTTTGGTTCAACTCTTTTTGTTTTAAATGTGCTTAAAAAAGATGGACTGGATGGGAATGTATGAGTGATGGATATAATGTATTTGCAACTGTTCTAAACTGTAAAAAAGAAAATCGAGAAATATATCCAGCCTTTACTTTATATTTAAACAACTGTCTTTTAAATATTAACAATTCTCCACCAGCATCCAACCTAATTAGGAAGCAGTTTGCAAGAGTACTTGGATTAAAATGCAATCAGCTGCAGGCTTTACAAATGTCAAGCAGGCAAGGTTACTGGTTACTATGATTCAAGGTTAAGAACAAAATCTCTCCGTAAAGAGAACTGGCCTTGGGTTACAGTATGTGCTTGGCTTGCTTTTTGGAACAGACCTTTGACCTAAAGTCGGCGCTTTACCGTCTACCAAAATCCCAATTAGAGGATGTGACTTCCTGTCTCTCTCTGTTTGGAGTTCAACCAACCACAGTGTAGTACATGTGAGCCAGCAGCTGGAATGATTTAGCAACAAATAGCATTACTAATAAAATTTGTGATACTAAAAGATTACAAAACGTTGTAGGCAGTTTCTGTACTTCTTTGTCCTCCACTGCAAACAGCTCAGAGGTAAGTTGCGCAACAGAGGCCCCTGAGACAAGTGAAAAGCTCTTGCGATGACTGCGATTCAATCTTTTGAAAAATGTATCAAACCAACTGCTTGCATACGTCAGCTTGTACGTCAAACCATATGGTTAAAGGGGACCATGGTCTTCACTATGTCCCACTGCAGGGAGTAATATGTAGCATTAAAGGCATACTTTGCAACATTTTTCAGTTAATTAATGTGTTCCATACCGTTTTGGATGATTAAATGAGTCATTTCAGGTCGAACAAAGGTTTTCTCGGCCACCCTGGGGGTCTGTGGGGGAAATACCGCACTTGCAATTGCAAGAGCTCACGGCCCGCACACACAGAAGTCTCGCTTTACGACCACGCGCGAAAGCAACAACAAAGAACCGCGTGTTAATGTCAAATAAACATGCAAGCATATCGAGTATTATTATTATTATTATTTTTTATTTTTTTTTTATTTTTTTTTTTTATGTTGGCGAGACGCTACCGCGGCTTGGCGAGGCGGTGGCGGTAGCGTCTCACCAACATAAAAAAAAAAATAATAATAATAATAAAAAAATTGCCGAGGCGGCGGCCGAGGCTTGGCGAGGCGGCCGCCGCGCCAAGATAGCGCTGCAAGAAGCTTGATGTTCATACCTTCACTGTGTTAGTCATTGTTTGTACTGCCGTTTTTCCACTTTTCGTTGCGTTCGCCTGTCTGCTAAGCTCAAAACAACCGCGCCTGGCTTGACGGAGGAACCAGAACAGCTGAGCATCTTTACGACAGTGCACTTTTACTTTCACCCTCTGGGGGGAGCCTCACTGGAAAATCAACCCCGGTTGCATAGTATACCTTTAAGGTCTTCGGGTGAACTGTGTAGACCTGAGTACACACAGGTAATAGGTTAAAAAGAAACAAAAATAAATATAAATTTGGGAACAAGCAGTAATACACTTTGCTAACAGAATTTTGACAAAGTCAGCAAGCAAACAGAGCTCTCAAAAATGACCTATGATGCAGGGAAAAAATATTTGCCTCAATGATAACCTGAGCAAATGCAAAAAGCTATTTTCCCTTGATAAAATAACTTATTAGGGGGAAAAAAAGCTTTCCAAACTTACCTGACCCATGTGAAATTACAGTTGTCCATTGGTTAAATAATTAACCAAATGTGATTAAGCATTTCTTCTACTTGACTTTCACTACCCAGACTAGACTACAGAATCAAGAAATCACTTTGATAGAACATGTCTGAGCACACAATGTAGGTAGAGAGATCACAAAAATAACACATCATACCCTAATCTAAAGGAATTCAAAACAGATGGGAAACAAAATCAATTACATTTATCAGCCTGGAAATGGGTGCAAAGCCATTTCTGTGGCTGATCACAGTGAGTCATTAATCACCAATACAGAAAACATTGCTGAACCTTCCAAGGGGTTGCTGGCCAAACAAAAATACTCCAAGAAGACTCATCCAGGAGGTTATTAAAGAACCCAAAACAACATCTGAAGCACTGCAGGCTTCATTTGCCTCATTAAGGTCTGTGTTTATGATTCAACAAGAGACTAAGTATCCACTGGAGACTTCCAAGGCAAATACCACAACTGACCAAACAAAAGCAAAGGCATATTTCACATTTCCCCCAAGATCTTATAACACAACCTTAAAAAAAATATGTATGCCTTTCAATGTGGCTCAATCTAAATATTTCTGCACAGAAGGGAAAACCAAGATTCCTTGGCAGAGATGTAAATGACTGATTGCCATTTGATGTCACCAAGGGAAGCACAACTACTAATTAGGGTTAGTGGGAGATCGCTTTTCACAGAAGGCCATGCTTGGTTTGGATCGCTTTTTCTGTCATGCCATAGAATAATTTCTAAAAAAAGTCTTGGTTTCATCATTATGATTATATTCCCCCATGTTATCTTAGTCTGATAATAAAATGTGTTGGCTAATATGTGTGACATAAAAGCAAAAATAGAAGTGATCCTTAAAAGGGGACGGTTGCTTTTTAAGGCACTGTTAATATCAACACAACTGTAATTGCTGAAAATCGACATTTGAGAATACGTACTTGGGGATCGTATTCCAAAAATGAATCATAGCATTCCCTCCTTTTTTATGTAGAAATATTCATTCAGTGTGGCCTCCTGACACAACTCTTACTCACAAAGGTGAATATTGTGTAAGTTTATCCAACAGTTGCAGACTTCTTGACTGTATTATTTAACAACCTGTCAAATTTATTTTGATACTTTTTTTTTTTAATTCCCCTGTTGCAAAAGTTTTTGGAAAAGACTGAGACGTTGCTCTCCAGCTGCAGACATACTTTTCTCTGCATCGACTGTGCACAATTGATGGAGTCTCTGCATCTTCACATGTTGCTCTTATAATGCGGTTTGATGGGTTTGCTCTGTTTAAAAAAAATGCATAACAAATATATATCTCTGATATTTTCTGAGTAAATTCTCATATTCCCTGATGATTTATATATATATTTGTGTGTGTGTGTGTGTGTGTGTGTGTGTTTGTGGAGTGTGGCAGGCTAACTAAATCACTAAATCACCATGGAGAAGCTGAGTCTATGGCATGCCACGGAGTTAGCAGTTTTGGCCTAGAGTCTCATTATCTTTGAGCATTTTATGTATTTCATATGCAGTTGGTCCTTGCATAGTAACAAAAGGGAAAAGGGTATAATTGCCATAATGGCTCTATGTATAAAGGTTTCATGTAGAAACCTTTTTTTTGCTGGAGGAAACATTTAAAAATGTGTTCATTCTTCCTTTGAAAGTTTAACTTGGGTTTTTGTACCTATCAACTTTACACAGTGCTTACGTATATAAAGTTGTGTTATTTACTTACATTTCTGTTCAGTTCTAAGGTGTTGCATGCAGTCGAGTCATAAAAAAATGCACTCATTTCTAAATTTAAGGGTTTACTAAAAGAACATTGATTAAACAAAATAGATGTTCACCCTTGCTATTGATCAGATTCAAATACAGCTTTGATTAGAATGACTTTTTCCACAGGCTTCTAATGTAAACATTATGTAAACCTTTATTTATATAGAGCTTCTGAATATGGGCTTAGTTGTAGTGGAGTTGTTGCTTGTTATTTAATCAAGGCTGAAATGATTGTGAAACTGCACAATAATCAAATGTATTTCTATTATGCCCTATAATGCAAGACCTTAGAATTCAAAAATACTTTGCACCAAATCATCTTTTGATGCATAACCATTAATTTCTAAAAGGAGACACAATACATACTGTTAGACCATATTTTCCCAACATTGTGATCCAACGGAAAACTAAGCACATTGCAGAAGGGACAAGGCTAAGGAATCTCACCTGTGAATGCAGGGGGACATTTGCAGATGTACTCAGGGGGAGACCACGGCTGACTTGTGGAAATGCATGTGGCTCCATTTAAACAGCTGTCTGGTTGAATCAAGCAGGCATCTTCAACATGCTGGCAAAACTCTCCAATCCACCCCGGGGTACAAACACACTGCAAGAATACTGTATGTTATCTCTATGCTCAGTGGCATGGTACAGTATACATTAGTCTATACAGCAACCATATACTAAAATGCTCTGCATGTATTAGAGCAATATCTTTCTGCATTTCAGCTCATTAGATGTAAAATGAATCAAGGACTCTGGGGTTTACAATGTTGAATCTCATTTTTGAAATATCTTAAGTTCTGTTTTGCCCTTGGAATGAATTAATAAAAATGTCCTGCAAATAATATTACAAAAAGCCCCAAATTCTCACATACAGGGATCAATATTGACACATGCACTTATATGTATATTTTGCTTGTATTCTGAAGCTTTCTACCAGTTCTACCAACAAAAGTGTGATTTCCACATACTTTGATCACCTCATTACAAAAATTACAGCTTGACAATGAGAACCAGGAAGGGATGTTTTCAATAGTTTTTGTTAGCTAAATGCCATCTTTCTTGTTCTGTAAGTTAAATGCATGTATTTCACACATGCATGCATTTAACTTACTAGGAACCTCATAGTTAATCTAAATTGTGAAAGGAAAACGATCAAAATCTAAATTCAGTGCCCTGCAAAAGTATTCCCCTGGAACATTTTTCATATATGAGACAGACACCAGCTCAGAATGCACACAAACTTCTCATAAAATGCAGACACAAGACATAATCTTTCCAAACTTTTCTTTCTCTCAGATCAGTTGATTGCTCTGACCAACAACACTCCCTGAGAGGCTGAAAGTGTGAAAATAGTCCTTAGCAGCTAATAGATAAACTTTAGTCAAAAAGTCAGATAGTCTGCAATACTGTGCAATACATTTTCACCTTTAAGTTACAGAACCGTGCAATTTGCATGGATGTCCAAACAGACGTTCCCTGAGAAATTGAAGTGTGTGAATAACCATTTGCACGTGAGAGACAGTGTAACTAATTTCCATCAGATCAAGAACCTGTGTAACCGGTAGTGTTTGTAAATTAACACAGTATGAGCTGGGCTGATGGTTTGTTTAATTCCACCATGGGGCAATAGACCTTACAGCTTTGGAAAATAAGACGTTTTTAAGTCTATTAGTTTTTAAGTTAATGTGCCTGAATCGTTTTCCTGATGGAAGTGGAACAGACACTGCCCGGATGGGTGGGATCTGTGGCAATAGGTCTGGCCCTTTTTTGGAGTTGTGCAGCTTAAACCATGCTTAGATCTTATAGACAGTATAGTTATGCCCTCCAGAGGTCTGTGCCCATTTCACAAAGATTCCTAAGACTAAAGGTACCTCTTAGTGATTTTTCTTAGAATTTTACCTCAGTTAGACAAAAGTTATTCACAAACCATCCACAGCCTTAAGAGAGGTCCTAAAGTGAGAAAATATTAGGAGGACTGAGGAGGACATTTAATGAGCCTAAGAGTGTCTTAAGCAGGAAAGATGGTGGAAAAGGAGAGCTGTTCAGCTTATCCGCCACCTAAACAGTGGAGGAATGAGCACATAAACGTCTATAACAATCATACAATTATTAATATGTAGATAATATAAACTTTATCATCCCCATAGAGGGAAATTAATTTTGTTCAGCAGCGACTCTCAGCTCTTGAAAGACAGCGTCACACCTAGCAACGGGGTCAACCACATCTCCTCCCAAGATAGAAAAATGTGCTTAGAGTTGCTCTCAGCAGGTATCTGAATTGATCCTAAACCAAGACTCCTAGGTAGGAATTTTTAGACAAAGATAGGAGCTCTCTGAGAAGACTGAGAATATTTGTGAATACAGGCACTGGTCTTTGTGGAAAAGTGATAGGAAGAAAGCCAATGCTGAGGAAAAACAAACGCATGAAAAGTAAATTTTGTAGCCTGCCAAGATCCACGAAGGGGATCTGGTAAAATTAAACCAAAGTTGACCTTTTTGACCTCAATTCACACTCCAAAAGACTAGCTACTTTACTATCAGTGAGAAGTTGTTTAACAAAATGTTGACTCAGACGGACAAATACAAGTAACACACAAAACGATGAAAAAGGTTCAAGAGGTATAGTCATTTTTGAGGCATTGTGTTAAAACACTGAGATTATGCCTAACATCACTACAAACCACTAAAACTAAAATGGTGATGACACCACGCAATAGATTTGGAATATCAACATAAAAAAAAAATACCAAAACAAAAATTTAACTAAAAAGGAAATGTTGACCACAAAACAAAGTCAATCTGCAGTGAGCAACGTCTTCTGTTTTCACAGGCCTGCCTGTTTTCACAGGTCTGCCTAAAAAGTGGATCAGACAGCTGCAGCTGATCCAGAATGCTGCTGCCCGCGTCCTCACTAAGACTAAGAAAGTAGAGCACATAACCCCAGTTCTAAAGTCCTTACACTGGCTCCCTGTATCTCAGAGAATAGACTTTTAAATCCTTCTGGTAGTCTATAAATCTCTTAATGGATTAGCACCTAAATACATCACAGACTTGTTATCAGTGTATCAACCATCCAGACCATTAAGGTCTTGTGGCTCCAGCCTACTCTGCATACCTAGAACCAGAATCAAACACGGAGAAGCAGCATTTAGTTCCTATGGTCCACTGATCTGGAACAAACTTCCAGAAAACTGTAAAGGTGCAGAAAGCCTGAGTTCATTTAAATCAAGATTAAAAACACATTTGTTTAGCATTCCCTTTGACTGTTCTAGTTAACTAAAACACCACTAGTGTTTTTTTAATGTTCTATTTTCTATCTACATTTTATTCCTACTTGCTTTTATTCTGTTTTATTTTGCTATATCTTAATCATGTAAAGCACTTTGCCTTGTCTCTGTACTGAATTGTGCTATATAAATAAATTTGCCTTGCCTTGCCTTCTGATCATGTCTGATTACATCTGCAAACACACAGAGTCCACTTCAGATCCAAGGTACTATACCAGTTTCATGAAAAAAGACTGATGGAGAATAATTAAGAGCTACAGGGCATTAAGGGCTCAGGTCTCAGGTGTTGTAGGCTAAAAATCCAGACATTTGAGAAGACAGAGCAATAAAGAGGGAAATTAGATTGGAATCTGACTGTATGAAAAAAGTTTCCACGTACTCAAAGTGATTAATGGGTTGGAATTAGATTACTGCTGTCTGTGGACTTTCTATCAGTGACGCTCTAATAGTCTACTTGCCTCTTTAATTCCTAATAGATTTTTCTATGAAAAGAATATTAGACACAAAAATGGAAAGGCTTCTCAAAATTAAATACACTCCACTGTCCCTGTTTGTTAATTTAAATGTAGCCATTTCCGATAAAATAAATATAATTGTGATAGAACTAAATTCACACTGATGCACCCGCATTTGTCTGATTCTTACACTGAACGCAGTAAAAAATATATATAAATAATTAACATGCACTACTTTCTTGTGCATTTCTTGCCATTTTGTCTCCATATGAAAATTATGTCTCTACAGTAAACGGTGCTATACCTAAGAAGGACTTGACCCTGTATCCAAATCCTTAATAGGATGAAGCCTGAGTCACATTTCGTGGGCTGTGGAATATTTCATTAGGATGGAGACATTGAATTACCCACCTGATATCCACCAATTACGCTCAAACACAATCCCTCATTTAGGCAGTTGATATTGAGCAGTCTGCAGTAGTCAATTATTCCTTCACAGTTCTTCCCAGAAAAGCCACTCAGACATCTGTTGAGAGGGGGTCAGTTTCGTCAAAAATCAATTCACCCGGAACCAAAGCATTAACAAGCCACATGTTACTGTTTCTTTTGTGCGATACATGCGGTTATAATTTTGTATTCCACAGGCACTTATTGTAAGTTAGAGCTGATTGAAACTCTGTGTGCACAATTTTCCTCCAATTTGTTCGACCTGGATTGTCAAATGGGTGGAGTTTTGATACAACAACGAATGAAAGTTCATTACATATAACAGAATTTTACCCCCATGGATCTTTTTTCTTTACCTGTACAGCCAGGCGTGACAAATATACCCATATGATGAATGATCCATAAAGCTTTCATGTTGAATGTGTGGTTCTTGTTTATCTCAAAGATCACGAGTGATAGCAGTTATAATGAAATCTGTGGTTTCTGAGCTGCAGCCTCACAATTTCCTTTCACAGCAAGCACAAGCAGCACAAGTGCAAAGCCTTGAACTAAAACTGAGAAGAAACTTTTTTTTTTTCACCGTGAGTTCCAAAAGCTATTTAATTTTGAGTTTTCAGGAGGTGTCTTATTTTGTATGAAAAGACAGTGGGGGAAAGAAATTTCAGTGCGTGAGCTTTAATCCATAGTAAAAAAAAAAAAAAAAACAGGTTGTAGTGAGATAATAGGCATGTGAAGCAAATTAAAGACAGACAATAATCTAGCAAAAGCTTACAGACTCCCAAAGCATGAGTGAAAACTGTTTTTGCAATTTTAACTTCAACAAAGGAAACATCAGAAATAGAAGTGAATGTTGGGCAGAAAGGTTTAGCATATGTTGTTGAACTGAAGACTTTGCAGTAAATAACTCCATGCACAGACTGAAGTTAACATTACACTATAAAAAAAATTTCAGTACTCGGTGTACAAACCCTGACTGGCACTCATTTATATTTTCTAAATACCTGAATCTTTAATAGGTTCATCTCATAAACACATTTAAACACAATTAAACACATTTACGCTGCAATTTTCAGCTTACAATTCTCATGTGTGCCAAAATTTGGATTCATTTCAGGTCCTTCTTGGCTTCAGTTAGGTCCAGAATGCATGTCCTTTAAGTGACGCATCCAGACATGAGCAAATCCCTTCCTCCTCTGGCTGCCACGTTAAGAAAATTTTTTAAACTTACTGTTTGTTTTAAAGCTCTTAATGGTTTGGACCCCACCCTACCTTTCTGATATATTGACTTTCTGTGATCGTGGTAGATCCCTGAGGTCATCATCCCAGTGCTTCGTGAGTGTTCTGAGAACTAGATATAGACACTGGGCTTACTGGGCCTTCTCTATCACAGCAACCAGACTCTGGGACCATTTTTAAAACCAAATTTAAGACCAGTTTATTCAGGAAGGCTATCAATGCTCAGCAGCACTGTGGCATTTTCTTCCAGATTTCTAACTTGCAGTCATTTTCTGTTTTATACGTTTTAATTTGTTGCATACGTTTTTGAATTAGTTTTAAAGATTTGATTGTAATGCACTTTGGCTTTGTGGTTGGCTGGTGTAAAGGGCCATTTACATAAATAAATTAATTCTCCAGTGTTCTCTTTTATCAAAGAAAACAAACTAAAATACTCATAACAACATCAATACAATAACGGAGCCTTAAATAATTAAAAAGGTCTATATCATTAACTATCAGGGCTATCAATAAACTGAAATGGATCTAAATGGGTTTAAGGCCCTATTTAAATGTGGCATCACTGGAAGGCTTCTTTGTGCATGTCTCAGGGGGCATATTCTAATTAGATCTTTGGTTTAACAGCAGAGAGGTACACAAACAGAATATTTATGTTTAGGCGAATTACAAGCAAATTAGCGAGTGGTTACAGTATTACAGCTTCTATATGGGGTGGTTATTGAGTAAGCTGCACTATCAACTTGGCACAGTGCATATTTGCATTAATGTTAAATGCTTCATGCATCCATATAACACACCCAACTCTTGCGCTCTACACCATAAGAGTTCTCTATGCTCATGCAGTACCTTGTGAGCAATCAGGCTTGAAGTTAAATGTCCACAAGTGTTTCGATCACACAGGATGCATGTTAATGCCATGTATGAACAGGGCCTCTGAGGGTGACCCCATTAGACACCACTCTGTGGTTTACCTGCAGAAGTAATCCTTTCCCCTAGACACAAAGGTACCATTGTTAAGGCATGGTGATGGGCTGCACATGCTCTGCTGCTTCCTGCATTCTGGGACCAAAGTACCGTCTGCACAAGCACATTCAGAGCCCTGCATATAGAATGAAACAAAACAAGGTCATCTGCAAGCTTGGGGGAGGAAAAAAAAGTGTATAGGTACATTACATCCCTAACCGCAAGAGTTAAAAACTGTTGATGTAAATATTGTCTTAATCAACCTCTATCTTGCCAAATAAATTTACAAAGAGTGCAAAATTAAAATTGATGGAAAAATGCTAAGTAACATTATAGGGAACGTTACTTCCATCCCAGGTGACAAATGAGAATGATTAAAAAAGATATGAGACCAAGTTATATGCTTACAAAAAATACCAAAAAACGGTTTGATCATGAACAAGTTAACTTATATACACTGAGCCTCCATCCTGATAATGTTTTGATAGTCCTCTTTGTGGATAAAAATAGGCCAGTATCGGGCACAATCACCAGATATAAACAGACGTGGCACCATCTAGCAGCAGTATCACAGAACTATCATAATGCCGGTTTGCTTAAATAATAAAACAATATTACCTAGTGCCGGATCGAGCCTGACCTTCTGTAATGCCTTGCAGTAAAGCGGCAGCTCGGCGTGATCAAAGATCAGCTATTATTAATTGAATACACCGACGTACAGCAACTGTAACATTTACTCTCGTCAATCAACTCTGTGGTTACATCTGAGCAATCGGGCATGTTTAGCTCATTTTCTTCACTGTATCTTGGATCATTCTTTATTGTTTTGCTGGGAGATGCTATTAGCTGTTAGCCGCTTCCTTGTTTTATCCCCTGCTGCACATGTGCAGTGTTGTACTTCCCTTGTTATTAAAAATAAATAGGAAAGGCTTTAGTTACTAGCTTTACTTACAACACAAAGGAGCAAAAACAAAGCGTAAAGTGCCAAAATAACTGGCATATAAAATAACTAATACGCCAGCAGGACTTGACAATATTTAAAAAAAAAAAAAAATTGTATGCAACCAGAGTGAGCTACTGACATAAAAATAGAAAAGTCAAATAATATGGCTATGCACCTTTAAGGTTGATTTTACAGTGAATATCTAACTTATAGCTCCTTTAAAGTAGCCTTTGTTTTTCAATATTAGTTTATCTTTTAAGATTTTGAAGAATATTTGTTTATTTACTATTTGCACATTATTCTAACTACCTTAAAAACATGATTGCACACACTTTGTTTGCTGTTAGTGAAGTAAATAAATTGAAAAGATGTGCAATGAAAATGTTCGATGTTAAGCACCTGCTGTAACACAACATCCTCTGTTTTCAAAATGTTCTTTATATTCTGCCCTACTCAGATATTCTAACGAGGGTTGTAAAAGCTAGTCGTGCACTTCACCAAGTGTAATGAAGAAAACAAAGGTTACAAACAAAGACAATTAGAGTGCGACTGTATTTCCCCAAGAGAATCCTCTAGAACATTTGAAACATTACCGCCTTTGCAAAATGCATTGCCACAATAACATTTCCAGTGAAAGGTGAAAATTGCATAAGGCATCCAATTACAAAAAGCCTTTGATGAGAACCATTTCAAGCTGGCACTTAAATATGTGCGGGGTCATTTAATCAAAATGCAAGAGAAAGCAGACACTCCTCCCCTCTGCTCATCTTCTGCTAGAAATATTAATTGCTGTGGGAGACTTCAGAAGGAAGCCATTTGATCTTGTTTTGGGGCACTATTAATTTCCACATGTCATTTTTGTTTATGCCCCACTGAGATAAAGCAAATAAAAGAAATAAAGTCCTCACATGCTCCCCTGCAGTGCAGTTTGGTTCCTCCAGACATAAATACGACAAGCAGCCAACTCCAGAGTCTGGACAGAGACAAACCAATTCTTTAGGGGTATCAGCACAAGCACTGCCATTTCTGCATGGATTTGGGTCACACAGGGCTTTCCTCTTCTCACAGGGAGGGCCTGCAAAGTCAACCACAAAAGATTATTGCAAGTTCATTCAGGCTATAAATGTAAAGAAAATACAATGTGAAAAATCCTTACAAAAAGCATACATTTGGCAGTAAACCTGCATCTTTTGTGTGGTTTGACAAGGCTGGTTTGGCTTCTAATTCAAAGCGAAAGGGTTCGACATATGTCATAATTGAGGTTTGTGTTTGTTTATTTTGGACTTTTCTTGAATCTGTCACCTCTCAGTCACCAGTCAATTAGATCAACTCCACCTGTTGCCAGTAATTACTTCCAACTCTGCTCACCTGTTTCCCTGTCCAAATATACCTGCCTCAGCCAACTCATCCCTGCCACAATGTCTCATCTCATCTAGTGTGATGCACCTCTACCAGTTCCTATGTGCTCAGCCAGCTGGACTCTTCCGATACAAGTTGTCTGTGTCTGCATGCTGCAGTTCTGCCTGTTTCCCCGTGAGTTCCAGCCGCTTGCACTGAAGGTTCTGGTGGTTCCCCGGCCAACATTGTCTGTTCTGTTCATCTTTGCCTGCCTGCACCATCAACCATTAAGCATCTGGTCTAGTCTGGTTCTGCTTGCCTGCCTCAGCTGCCACTATTCATCCTTTTCAATAAACCTTTTTAAATACAACTCTGTGTTTGGTTGAATATCGGGTTTACCAGCATTAATATTTGACTAATATACAGCATTTTACTATTTTCATGTAATGCACATACTTATGTGAAACCATTTATTTAAATTATGGCTACCGCATTTAGGGGAAAAAAGAAATGCCATGACCCTAAAGAGATTATTCATAATACTTGAGTGTTAATCAAGAGACAGGAATGAAATAATAAATGTAGGAAAAACGACAGCTCACAGCATTACATCATGTCCAGTTATTCACAAGTACCACATCTTCTAAATCTGACGAGCTCCAACAACTCATACTAACTATATAGGATTTTTTAAAGAACCTGACTGATATTGCAGCATAAAATCTGGTGTCTTACTTTCATTGAGTCAGCCAAAAACTCATCTGTTCATCAAATATTGCTAGAATCTGAGGATAGCTGAAAAGCAGAGCATTATGAAACTTTAACAAAAGAATAGGAGGCTTGGAAAAATATTTAAGATTTAGGTCCAGATTTTGTCTGAGCTGCTACAAAATATTTATTTTGGGTTGTGTGAACTATCATTGTTGGACTTCCTTTTATGCTTGGATTACTGTCCTGCTGTGTAGCACAAAGTTCTCTGGAGGGGTCAGGGCCTTTTATTTGAGTGATTATACAAGTATAGCAGTAATCAGGCCCACATGTGGTTGGTGAAACTGTGCTTGGTAATTCAAGAAAATGTGATTAATCACAGTTTATGACTTATTAAGGAAGAGTGGTTACTTTTTCACATAGGGCCAGGTTGAACTGATTTGGATTTTTTTTTTTCTGTAGTGAATAAATATCACATTTCAAAACTTGCAAAATGTGTTTACTTGCTCATCCAAACTTTGATGTTGAAATGTATTGATCATCTAAAACATTTATGATTCAAAAACAAAAACAGAAATAAAAATGTGTGCTGGGGCTAATTAATTTTTCATGGCATTGTAATATATTTAAAATAGCAGCAATAAATACAGAAGAAAAGCTCAGAATTTTTTTATTTATTTTTTTCATATTCCTACACCGAAGTTCGGCTGTGGAAAAAATGGTTAATTTGCCAGTGGAGTCTTGCAGCTGCTGTCGTGTTTTAGAGCTGTGTGCCCCAAGCTTTTGAAGAAAAAAAATTCTTGGATCAAGTAATATTTAGCAATTATTTTAGTTCTTATTGACACTCAAGAGTGGAGTCCTGTTTGCATGACAACGATCCATTAAAAACAGGACTTTTGTTCCGTTTCTATTAACATGTTTACACAACAACATTCCATTTACAATCTCCATTTACAAGGCAACAGTAGAAACTTGAAAATGGTGTAATTGCCATACCGCTCAACTAGTGGCATTATGTTCTTTGACACTTAACATACACATTCATACTTCCAAAAAGCTACCGCAACTAATAAACATTTGAAATGGCAGAGAATAAAGTTTTCCTATGGACAGACAATGAGATTCAACTGTAGCTTAAGGTGAGTAGCTTTGAATTATATCTGTACCTAGCTGTGGTAACGTTCAGAACAGTCAGAAGCTAAACAGCTGCAATCTACTCTCTTTCTTTCTTGTGTTTTTTTTATGTTTGTTTATTGTTGACAGTCGTAATGTTGTGCCTGTGTACAATGATCTCAACTGATTTCCGTTATATTCTGCATTTTATGTTACCTTAATGGTTTCCAGAAGTGTCATCAGTTTTCTATTTTAGAATGTTTATATAACTATTGGGGCGGATAAGTCGTTTGGCACGACAACACCTGTGCTATCCTAGCGCAGCAGGTCATGGTGATACCACAGTAAATTGGGCAAAATTCTGCCCTGCGATGGACTGGCGACCTGTCCAGGTTGTACCCCGCCTCTCGCCCATTGACAGCTGGAGATCGGCACAGTCACCCCTCACAATCCCAGCAGGGATAAATGAGTTAGAAAATGGATGGATGGATGGACTAGGCTTTTTTTTTCCCCCTCGCCATCAAAATCTCTGCCAACTGGCACCAGAAAATGGTATTATTGGGCTTTCTTCATCTGGAAACAGATGCAAACAACACCTTACAGGCGCAGCCATGATGAACTGGTTGAACTCGCATGGCTGACGATACAGCAATCTGATATTGGCTGAGCAGCAAAACTCGAATCACGTGACCTCTTGGACCGGAGCGCAACAGTTTAGATTTTTTAATCGGCTATAACTTATTAATGTGCAAGTGAAAACGTGGGAACATTGGTGTTTTGAGATCACTGTGATGTGTAGCAACTTATCCAGTTGACTGAGCTGTCACAATCCAGCAAAGCCAACCGGCCCTTTTTTACATGCTCTCATGTGAACTATTACACAGTGTACTGTTAGTACCAAGTTCATGGAAGAGATGGAATGACAATGACTATTACTGATTGTGTGTAACATATGCAAATTATGTCCAGTGATCACTGCTTTCACACTATTAATTTTTGCATAAGATCTTGCAATCAGACTTTGATTTGAGTTAGACATGCTACAGAGACAGAAAAAATGCATCAGAGATGAGAAGACCAAAAGCAGTTTGTAAAAGAGGTAGTAATGGTCAACATGAATAAAATGAAATCATTATATTGAATAATATTTGATTAAACTGCATAAAAAAGTACTAATATGGGTTGTTACTGTTTAGATTATCTTTCATTGTTATTCTTACATTTAATCTTCATAACACACTTGAACAACTCACACCATTTTCACCCATAGCAGCTTAACCAGATGCAAGGTAATGTACGGTGATGTTGTGTGCAAAGGATAAAATTAGACTAAATTTACTGCAGGTTCAAGGTGAATAAAATTTTATGTTATTCCCTCATGAGAGTTTTCATTTTTTTGCGCTCTTCACATAGCGCTTGCACATTTATCTTTCCAGTGACTCTTTCTTTGCAGATTTTCTTTAATCCCCCTGCTGATACAAGTGCTTATGTCCCAGAGGCTCCTCGCAGCCTCCTCTGTGGGCATCAATCTTAATGTACACAACTTCAGGCTTTGCTTTTTGCATCACTTTTTTTACAATCTTCCAGAACTGGTTCACTTAAAGTTAAATATTTCTACAAGTCACTTTTACTTAAGATATATAATAATATAATCATATAACTAGGTGTCGTATAACTTCATTCCAGAGTATTTATGCTATAGACATGGATTTGTCTAACAATTATTTTTACCTATTTTCTTACTAATAATGTTAAGCTTTTGTAAACTGTGTCTCTCACATACATATACTGACTTACTCACATACATCACATCACGTAATTGAATAGTTTATTATAGGTAATAATTGCATATATCATGCAAATTAAAAAGGTCTCCAATCAATATTCCTTCCAACAAGATAATTACCGCTTAATGATTATGGCCCTATAAATGTGGTAATACCTTGCAACAAATACTCTGGAAGCAGTGCAGAGAAAGGACAAATCCAAAGAAAATCTTTTTTGAAACATCCCATGAGTTCAACTCATTATTCTATGCACACTGGCTTTGGCCTGTGAGGGCAGCCAGCAATGGAGCAGCCACTAAATTTCAGTTGATTAATGAGCCAAAGGCAACGGAGAGATGGAGCAAACACAAGCTTCACAGAACTCCCAAGAAGCTGATGGGACAGCACGACATCATGACGATGCAAAACATCCAGTGAGTACGGTTTACTTAAGAGAACAACATCAATTAAAGCACATTTGATAATCAAGTCCAATGAAGCTTATAACAGGAACACATTTATTGTTGAGAACAAAAATAATTGTTTGATTAAACTTACGGCTAGAATCACAAAAATTAATTTTCACTCACTATGCTTTTTTTAAATACTTTCTGTACTTTTGTTTATTAATTCTCTTTTACTTTAGTATCCTTTTAACCATGTATGTCTACAATAGCAGAAAAACATTTTAAAAGTTTCAAATGTACACTCGGCTGATACATTGCAATGTGAAGAACTAACAGTGACATTAACACCATTGACAAAATAAATTGTAAATTATTTAGGGTAACATATTATATTAGTAAATTCATTTATATAGATATTTTAGTGGTATATGCTTCTACTGCCTCTATGAGAACAATAAAAAAGGATAGACACGGACTAATAAAATGTTGTGTGTGGTACCAGATAACTTTGGAATATATTTGACTGGATCATGTCAGCATTAGGAGAGCAGTACAATAAACATTTGGAGTTGTATAGTAAGAAAATCCCACACAAGAGAACCAAAGAGACATTCTAGTAAAGCTGGGACTGAAAGAAATCTTATCAAGTTCATTGTTATCGAATATCACTGCATTGAATATCACTGCATTGAATATCACAGCAGTGTGACGCCTATTTTGTTTGCATTTTCATCAGGAAACTCAGTAGTTGTACATTGAGTAGATTGCCAGTCCAATGCAAATGAATGTTTTGTGACATACATTTCCACTTTCATTTAAAGTTTTGCCTTCAATCATTCCTAGACAACTGTTCTAGTTGTTTGTCCTTTTTGTTGAACTTAATTCTAAATAATTATTATAATGCTGATAATATAAAAAAACATTTATATTGTTGTCATCTTTAAGTTATTGAGAAGTACTTTATCACCTATAATCTAAAATTTGAACCTAAACCTTTTAAGTCCAGACCTTGTAGCTTTTTACCATACAAATTCAACTTATAATGCATATAAAGCACAAAATAATGAAGGTAAATGCAATCTTTCAGAATGTTGTTTTTGCTACCGTTACAAACGGCTGTACTAACACAGCTTTAGTGTTGACCCCTTAATGTTTGGCAAGGTTATTTTTGAATGTAGTTTTTCATTTTGTCCTGTATTATTCCAAAAAAAGGTAAAAAACAAAGCAACTGGACTTGTTTTCCGTAGCTGAAGACGTTTCGCTTCCTCTCCCGGAAGCTTTCTCAATTCAAAAAGTCTGGAGTAATGATGAGTAACAAGCTTTATACCATTCCAAACAAAGGCCTGTAATGGCTTAGATAACATGCAAATTCAACCGAAACAGGACCACCCCTTAGTAATGGGCGGTCGTTAAAACCATTAAGCCAGCGGAATGTTTTTGAGAGTTCAACTCTCAAAAACTTACAACACAGCTATAGGATTAATTCCAGCCAATCGTCAACTTAACTCTCACCCTCATTCAGGTGATTAAAACATTGTTCCTTTAAGCCAAGCCAATAACAACTCTAACGACTCCGCGTTACAGAGGAGTGGACCAGTTTCGGTCCATTCCGCTGGCTTAATGGTTTTAACGACCGCCCATTACTAAGGGGTGGTCCTGTTTCGGTTGAATTTGCATGTTATCTAAGCCATTACAGGCCTTTGTTTGGAATGGTATAAAGCTTGTTACTCATCATTACTCCAGACTTTTTGAATTGAGAAAGCTTCCACACTGACATCCCTCTCCCTAGAGACATCCTCCAGCTCATTCTGGGAGACCCCAAGGCGTTCCCAGGCCAGATGGGATATATAGTCCCTCCTGCGGCGGTCTGGACAAGGGAAAGTGACCTGTTGAAACATGAAGTGACCAGGGCGACATCTGGTGATTTTACATCTTGTGAGGTGGTGGATTTTTCACCCCCTGAACTGTGGTGATGAACCAGTGACGAAAGCAAGTACAGTGTGAACCAAGGTAACTTCAACTGCAATAGCCATTGTTTAATCCTAAATAAGCAGCACTGAGACAGTTTTGAGACAAATATGGCAGACGGCTGGAGGTGCGGCTAAAGCCACTCCCAGGAGGCATTCACCACCTTCTGGCTATAATGGGTCTGTTGAAAACCAAAAAGCAGAATAGAGTAGAGCCTGGCTGAGTGGACATGAGTGGGCAAAATGGAGTGTCTTATCCGCAATTGGTTCATTTGGTTTGGTTCCAGATTTTGTGACAGTGCCGGAGAAGGGTATGGGTGGGTGGAAAGTGGACTCAGGAAAAGAGGATGGAATCTAGCCAATATCTCCATTACTTGAGTGGCAACAGTTTCTAGTCTCTAATATCATAGTAACGTCCTGCTGGGGAAAAGCGTTTTGAGAAGAATTTAGATAGATGAAGCTTAACATCTAAAGGAGCCCTCTGGGATCCTGAAGATAATCTTTTCTATAACTCTGAAAAGGTGTCATCCGCTACTGAAGACCAAGACAAGGACTTTTTAAATGGAGGTTATAGAGGTGAGAGGATCTGTGACCAGAGTGAATTCACAGACAAAATGTCTATAAAAAAGTGGAGAAACATAAGAACTGTTTGAGCAGTGTTTTTGTGTGTTGGGTGTCAGCCAGTCCTAAACTACTTTTCCTGGATTTGTCTTTACTCATCCACCCTCAAAAACGTAGTCCAGAAAGCTTATGCAACAGGGTTTGCAGTCTTTGACTAGTTCTGACTTAATTACATTTGGTTTTAATCCTGCATCAATTAATGGTAGACTGGGGAACTGATCTTGGTGGACTCCAAAATCAGTTCCTCTAATCTTTTTCCTGGACTCCACCCACCAGTACCCCCTTATTTACTAGTGGGCAGGGGCTTTTGGGCAGATGGGACATGATGGAATCTAATGGTTTCCAAACACACGCAGAGCCCTGTGGATATGACAACTGGCAGGTGTTCTGGACCAAGAGAATGGACAATAGCAGCACCATAGTGTTCCTATCGTTTCATATGAGTCTCAATTTCTTTTTTTATTTGTATTTTTTATGCTATTTTTTAGCCTTTTACTTTTTTTCCACAATTTGTTTTTAAACTTTACCAGTTGTGGAGAAATGGGGTTTGTAATTAAAATTTCACATTAGCTTACTGATTCAGACATTTTGATAAGCAACCAAATGAAACTTTTTTTATATATGAAACTACTCCTTTATCTTTTTAAAATCAAATGAAGCATTCAGCTCAGCGTGCATCCAGTATGCAGAACGTAGAAGATCAAAGCAAAAATGATGACATTCTTTCACATAGATATTAAATTACATTGTGATTTTTCTGTTATAAATCAGAGTTGTTCTTTTCCACAGTTAAACTTACCTTCAGACAGCATTTATTGGTACATAGACAGAGTGGGTGGGGTGGGTATTTATTTTGTTTTTGTTTTTTTGGGGGGAGGGTGGGCCTAAATAGTAAAACAGAATAATATTGTACATTGGATGTAGATTTTGTATGGACATACGTTCTGAATAAACATATATATGCAAAAAAACGTACCTTCACACACTGCACTTGTTTATGTAATCCACATTTCAAGGGGAATTTCCTTTAAGGTCAGTTCTCTTTTAACTCATTACAATCTCAGGCAAAGCCATTCATTTGCGCACCTAAATTTAATGGGCTCATCCCTCACCCGTGCTCCACCTATCCCCAAACCCCAACTTTGAAAGACAGAGAAGCAATGGACAAATAACTCCGTTTTGGCATTTGCCTTACAAAATAAGAAAAAAATAACGACAGGATTAAAAGATGACTCTCTTGCTCTGCAGTGCACCCATAATCATCTCTTGTATGAAAGAATGCCAGAGAGTACTCCGAGCAACCTTGAAACCACATTTCTGAAATAATAAGCTGAAAGCATGGGTTGGACCCAGAAGGCAAAACTATGACACTTCAAAAATGCTGCCAAGGCAAAGTGTGCTGCAAACCAAACAATGAATCAATGTAAGGAGCCACCTGGAGGGGCTTAATCCAGAAGGTTCATTACATATGCTTTTCCTCAAGTTTTGATATTCAGGGCAGCCTGAAAAGTATCCATATCTTCTAGCCCAAGTGTTTGTGATACACATTAACCCAACTGCGTTTCGCTATGGTAGATTAAACTACATTATGACTGAAGCAGCAATAATATTCAATCTGCAAGGCCAGTAGAACATTACTGCCATCTAATTTTCATACATGAGCTTCCAGTACTTTGTTAAAATGACAACATGATAGCAGTTTGGTCTTTATAAACATTTTATAGTGAAGGAGAATTAGCATAAATTAGGACTTAAACGGCCACAGTGAAACAGAAAAAAAACTAAAACATTGGTCTTAATCATCATATTTTGCACTGCCGTTCTTAGCATAATTTTAGAAAGAGGAGACTTTTATATTAAGATTTAATTTTCACTGGGTGTGTTAATGAGGCACAAACTAAACATTTAATGTTTGGTTTGATACCCTTTTTGTCTTTTCACTCTGAAATAATTCAATTAATATCTCATTTTCAGTAGAAGCAATGTGTTGTAAATTACATTTAAACTGAAAGTTGTAAGCTTTTGTTTTAATAATTGTGAGATGCTTCATTACTTATCAGCTTAAGTCTTGGCCCTCAACAGCAGCATAACATGAAGAGTTTGATTTAACCCTGCTGCTACATATAGACATATTTTTTACCTCGTTAGTTATTAGCTATCATATAAAAGTATAATTGTTTTATATTTTGACAAAATTGACACTTTTTTCTGTGCTGGGAAGCATTAAAAAAAGTGCCTATTTTTAAGGAGTTGTTGTTAAAATTGCTGTATCATGTTGAAAAGGGTTGAAAAGTAACATCTGTATTATACTAAAATTCAGTAGAAAATTTTACCTGAACGTCCAGGCTCACAAATGCATTTGAAGGATGCCGATGACAGTTGAACACATGTCCCATTTCCACAAATTCTCTGACAGTTTTCTTTCCCTACGATTTCCGAGCAGTTGATGCCTATAAAAAAAAAAAATATAGCACACAAGTTTGCCTTTTTAAAGAAACACTAAATAATAGTTTTTTTATTCATCACAGCTATGGAAATTATTTGAGACAATTTTGTATGAAAATTTTATGGCCATTATTTACACCACCTTGCAAAAGTATTTATACCCCTTAAGTAATTTCAACCTTTTTGTCTTTCTTCAACTACAAACTTTGAGGAAAACAAGTGGGAATTTAGATGACAAACCAACACAAAATAGTACATCATTTTGAAGTCAAAAGAAAATATTAAACAGTTTTCCAATCGTTTTGCAATATATCTGAACGGTGTCATTTTTACTTGGCCCACTGAGTCAATTCTTTGTAGTACTGTCTTTTTTTGCCATTACTGCTGTAAGTCATGAAAGCCTCAATCCAGATTTTACTTGATAGAGTCTAAAATATGTTTGACTAGCATTCCTGTTGCGGCTTCACAACATCATGTTATCACCAGTATCTTTCACCATGGTAACGATGTTCAGAATAATGTGGTGTTGATTTTTGAATTTTGCATTTAGGGCACAAAGCAAACCTTTGGCCTTCTCTGACCAGAGCAACGTTTTGCACTTTTGCTTTGTGCCCTAGATGGCTTGTGTCAAGCTGCAAACAGGAGTTCCTATACATTTGTTTCAATAATAACTATCTTCTTAAAATTCTTCCCCAAAGGTCAGATGTGTGGAATAAATGGCAAATTTATTCAACAGGTTCTTATACCCGATCAGTAAATCTTTACAGCAGCTCTAGCATAACCTTAGGGCTCTAGGTCAATTCTCTATTTAATGCTCTTCTTGTCTGGCTTGTCAGTTTAGGTGAATGTCCATGTTATCTTGGGATTGCAGATTAGTCAAACTTTCTTCATTTTTAGAAGATGGTTTGGATAGTGTTCAAAGATGTTTAAAACTTTGGATATGTTTTATAACAAAACGCATTTTAATTTCCTCCACAGGTTGAGGACCTGCTTATCAGAGCAAGAACTGTGTGGTCTGATCCTTGGCCAAATAAAACGCATTGACACTCCTGGCTAAAATGTGTAATATATATATATATATATGTATGTATATAGTAAGGCACCATAAAGATGTTGGGCTTTAGCATAAATAAACCAATGTCATACAATGCTGAAGAGGTAAAATTATTGTAATTAATGCACACATTGCGGTATCTTGACACAAAACAGTCATTTAAAAGAAAAAGTGTCTTAATTTGTAAATAAAGTACAGAGTGATTTAAAAAAAAGGAATAATACATATCAACCTAAACTTGAAACAATTAAAGAGAGGCCACCTAGGAGACTGACATTTCTCCTTACCTGTAAAATGTGGTGGGCATAGGCATTTGTAGGGTCTGTTGTTTGGGTCAATGGATCCATTGCTCAAGCAGACTCCTTTGTTTTGACAAGGGTTATCCAAACATGCGTCAAACCTTTCACAGAACCTCCCAAAGTAGCGGTGGTTGCATTGGCAGTGGTAGGCGTCCTTGTAGAAATCTGTCCGGCAAACTCCATTACCCGAACAAAGTCTAAGAAGAGGCGAGGCCTGGCAGAGCTGTGTTTTAACAGACACATTGAGCCTTAAACCAAGCTTGCACAACTGCGAATCCCCTTCATGAAGTGCGATAAAGTAATGATGACCTGGAGTAATCCACTTGGCCTCAACATGCTCACTTTCATTTATATTGTGGGGGAACACAAACTGATTCTTTAACTCTGCATTTGTAATGCAGGTTTCAAAGTCCTCTCTTGACACGTTGAGGAGTCTGATGCCATACGACTTGAGAGTTTCATCAGCAGACATTAGCAGCCTGTCTCCATGTTGTAGCTGAAGTGGGCAAATCTGGGGGAAGTTAAAAGGCTGCTTGCTCACTTGGACCTCCCCCCGAGAACCCCAGCACTCCAAGCCACCCTTACAGATGTTTCCGATTAAAGTCCAATTCATTTGGATTGTGTGTTTTTTAAGGTGCCACTCTAGCGGCCCTTGTCTGTTGCAAACCGCGTGGCACTTGGTAATGTGGACGGCCTCAAAAACAGCAATCAAGCAGAACAATGATGCCCACATCTTTCCCCTTGGTTGCAATTAACGCATAATCAGCTGTGAAGCATTAAGAGGAACTCCATCAGGTTTAAGGATGACGTAAATGGACTGCTTTGAGTGTCATGTGGTTCTTTGGTACACACACTTCAGGTGAACAGGCATGGCACCGACCTGAAAAAAACAAAAAACAAAAAAAAAAAAAAAACATAAATTTTTGCAAAATTAATGAATTCGATTTTTTTTTTCTAACATTGCAAAAGAACTGACAGAGAGCAGAGTTTGAAGATCTACTGTAACACCAGACTTTTGTTGTCAGTCTGTTTAGCAGGAGTTGTCACAATCATGCGCAGTGCTGCTGACCACCAAGAGTGTCACAGCGGTCTCAGCCTCCCTGAGGTTTCTACAACAAGTGACAATGTCAGATAAAATATTCTCTCTCCCATCCCGGTGCCTGATACCTCGGTGTCGGGCAGTGAGATGAGTTAAAGCAGACAGCATTGTCTTTCTCCCTCAGGCCGTTTTCATATGTGCGCTCCAGATAAAACCAACAAAGTAGGGGAGGCTCACTGCAAGAAAAACTGCCCCTTGATCAGCTCACAAAGGCAGACATGAATAATTGCTTGCTGATAAGTAATAACACCCTGAATATGGAACACTGATATCAATAGAAGGGAGGAGTGATAAACTGAAAGAGATTGCAAGTATTGTCATTAGAGCTCTGTGGCGACTTAGAGAACGTAATTTATATGAGATGAGCTTGGCTATTGTGTTTCACTGAACGTATCAGGAAGCTGCACCTGATTTCTGAGGAGAGAAAAAAAATCCAATTATCTATTTCTAATATGTCCAAAAAAAAAAACTATTGTCATTGTATTAGTGTTTGGAGAATATTCACTATAAGCAGCGGCTCACGATCATTTTGCATTAAATTGATCTATTTTTTAATTTAACTTTTTTAAAGCTACTTTCAAAAGAATGTCTTTAATATGAAATGCCTCAATGAGGGTGATAACACTTTAGAGCTGTATTTCTCAGATCTAAACAGCACTTTGATGTTTTTTTTTTTTTTAAGGATGGTAACTTTACTTATTTTGTTCACTCTTATAACTCTTGTTATTGTCATTCTCTGCAAGCTCCTGGTTTCAATGAAAAAGCTCCAAAATCCCACTTTTTGGTATTGTCAAGCCCCAAAGGGACTTATTGAGAAGTTCTGGCACATCATTACCACCTACAAAGAGAAACATGCTACCAGCGAAGACTACCAACAACAACAACAGAAAGCGTTTTCAGACCTCCCTGAAAACTTTTGCTTTGTGTGTGATGGAAACAGAACCGTATTTGAAAAATAATTAACTGTCAGCAACACAATTAGTGAATAAAATTGGGAAACTGAGTTCTTATCAGAAGACATTTGTTATGGTTGCTTGCCATTTCTTTTCTTCACCGCAGATAGGGTTTCTAACCATTGTGCCGACAACATATTTCCTACCAACTATGTGTCGAATCGCACCCACCTAGCAGAGATTTTGCATTTGATTTCAGTTATTTAAAGTCATTTTCTATTATCTATGATAGAAAATTACCCAACCCACTGAGCCAGTGCTACCAGGGCATGTTGGCAATAACACTTTAATGGGGGGGTACAATAACTGTATACAGAAACTATACACGATTACAATAAATAAAGCAAATGGGCAAAGTTCTCCATCTCTCTTGTTTAAAACTTTCCCTTCCTATAAATTAAATCAAATCATACTGATTGGTCAAAACGTTTATATCAAAGGAAAGCCAGCAGTTTGCATCAAGTCTTGACAAGCAGCATTCATTCCTCCTGAAGGAGAGTAGAGCCACAGGGACAGTCGTCTGCATTGTCCATGGCTTTGCAGCAATCCCTTATACTGAGCATGCATGAAGCAACAGTGGAGAGGAAAACTCCCCTTTAACAGGAAGGAAACCTCCAGCAGAATCAGGCTCAGTGTGAACGGTCATCTGCCTCGACCAACTTGGGGTTAGAGAAGACAGAGCAGAGACACAAAAAAAGCACAGAAGCTCACTTTAATCCAGGGATCCTTTCTATGTTATATGGTAATGAAAAATGATCTGCCCCCCTAGATTATGTCACAGCTAACAGAACGCCAGACCAGGTATACCTACTATAAAGAGAAAAAAGACAGAGAACAAAAAGTTAAATGTTGTACAATTGGGCAACAGTAGGGGATCACCTATCCAATTTTACATTTTCAGCAGTTATTGCTGCCATTAACTTTATGTTCTCCCTCTTTTTTTCTCTTGTGAGAAGTTACACCGGTTCCGGTGTTTCCATTTAGCTGTGACATCTTATTGGAAGGGGGCTATTGACTGAGCAACTACAGCTATTAACTTGATGTTTTCTTTCTATAGAAAGTTTTATATACATTCAGAACTACAGTTAGCCCCAGTTCCACTGGCTTGTAATGGCCGCGCACCGCACAGCTCTGCCCACTTTCGACTGTTTTAGGAAGAGTGTTTTTCAGAACCAGCCAGGGTATTTGTGGCTCTGCTGAAGAGCAGGGTCAAACCGTGCTGGCTTGATAGACGTTTTGAGTGAACGCCCCTTTTTTCAGTGATTGGCCGCGGGGCGGAGTGAAAGGAGAACTTTTTCTCAGAGGAAGTCCAAAAAACTGAAGAGCAACACATTGATATTAAGGACCACTATGAACATAGTGGGTCAAAGCTTCGTGAGTTGCCCCACTGAAAGCAACTCAATCTCGGTACTCCGTCCGCTGACAGAGCAGCTTGCTACCTGGTAAAAATCCCACAATCAAACCGCTAAAAATATATATGTCACTGCGGTTAAAAATCCTTTAAACTATTAATGTGTTCTCCTCACTCCTGTCATGGCTGATCCAAAAGATATAATATAAAGCTTTTAATATTAACTAATTATCTAAAATCCCACGGGCGAAACAGTGGTATTCTTCATGAGCTCTGGGGAAACGTTTGAAGCTCGCTTCACTCCCCTGTATGTATGCAAGTAGTATGTATGTATGTATGTATGTATGTATGTATGTATGTATGTAAGTAGTATAAATAATGTGTTTCATTTAATAAATTCAGTTACTTAAATATGTTAACTTTTGAATCACATTAACTTCTCAGAACCACGGATACACAAAGGAATATGCAAAGTGACCACAAAGCTGGTCCAATCAAAATGAGCAAATCAACATAGAAAAGATGAGTATGTGAATGTTTTTTTTATCATTCCAGCTAACTTAATGCGAAAAGGAAATTTGTTTTTGTACTTCTGAATCCTACTTTGAAGGAACTTCAAACAAATTCACTTTGCAATGATTTGGATGCACCTTGGTAACTTTCCCGTAAAATAATCTCCAAAGAAAGACCTATCCACTTAGAACAAGCTCCTAGTCATGGTAAATCTCAGGTATGTCATGTGAACTGACCCTCCACATTGTGTTCATTTTGGAAAGTCTGAACAACAGAACACATCAAGTATCTCCTAACTCGCTCCACCTAGTGCCCGCTTACCAAAGCTTGGTTTTACCCAATCACCCTATCAAATGAAAAGGTTAGTGTTTTGCCCTCTGCTCTAATGAATTATGAGAGGTACCTGGTAACATTTGAGCTCAGTAAAGGACTGAGATGCAGCAAACGTCTTGACTTCATTTCACTTTATTCAAAAGAACGCTAAACCCTTCATTTGTGCTGGCGCAACACAGTTCTGACAAAAGCAGACGATCTCAGCATCATCAAACTCTCAATGAGCTGTAAATGGTACTCTATTAACAATGTTTTTAAATGGAACAACAACAAAAATATTAACTGTGAAATATGAATAATTTCATCTCTAACTATATTAATTATGAATTAATTAATTATTTAGCCCATCACATAAGCATCAGGCACCATGAGAAATTACAGAAAGGTAAGCCAGTCAAGGCACTGCTTGACATTCTTCTTTCAAAGAAGGAATTGTGAATTTTGACATAACAGATGTGATAAAAGAAACTCCGTGTTAGCCTTCCTGCGCTGCCATTTTTATTTTGGTTCAGCTGTGGGCTCGGCAGCTCTAATCACAGCTGGTATGTCCCGCCTTAAACCATAACACGGCAACATGATTGGCCCGAACAGTTTTTGGTTCGGTCACAAACAGTTGAAGCCGGAGCGGTACAAGATGGATTGTCATGTGTTTGTGAATGCACAAATACTGCGAGAATTCAGCTTGCAGGCAATGTTAATTGTGCGTGACTATTTGTCCAATACCAGTAATTTAATTACTGCAAGAGATTGTGACTCGTTGAAAGGATTAAAAAACTATGGAGTTCAATCATACATGCTGGGATTTTATATTGCTGTATTGTAATAAAAAACATAATGTAATTAACATACATGTTAAAACGTAAATTAAAAATTGCAAGAAAACAACGTATTGATATAGGGTGATTTAATGGCTTTAAAACTAGTATAAAGAAAAGTAATGGAAAAAAAATGTAAAAGGTAAGGAACCGAATATCTATTTTATGTACATCCTAAGCGTTTTTGAAAAATATTCAGTAGGCTAGTTTTCCTTCATGTCAGTTGGTAGAGGGTTACGTTATTTTGAGGGTGTAGTTAACACAAGCTATGTTATCTGTCTTCTTACAGCTGTGGTAAGGAACCTTTTGTAAACTGGCAATAAAAGACCACACTGGCCTGGAGGGCTATATAAACACAAGGACAGTCTGTAATGCAACTCTGTCCAAGACCATTAAAGTGTTTACATGTAAGAATGGGGACCTAAAAAAATCAATTCTGAGTTAGACAGGAAGCCGGCACAGCAACTAAAATTGGAATAATTTGCTCTCTTCTAAAGGTTCCGGTCAGGAGCCTAGCTGCAGAACCATGAATAAGTTTGGATCTTTTTGATAGGTCAGTTGGCTTGAAAAAAAATTATTTATCAGGTAAAAAAATAAATACATTTGGAGACCTTATTTCAAATCATAGACAATAGGACCCAGAGTCATGATCTCAGATCCAGTGAGTTTACTCCTATTTCACTTATATGGCTAAATAATAGCTTTTCTCTTTTATTTATTCTAAGCCTTAGAAGACTACGGCTCACCCATTTCCTTATTTTGCTTAACAGCTAGTGATTGGATTTAAGGTAACTGAACCACTTGGTTCACCAGAGATGTAACGGTAGGGAAAATAACAATGGAAATATGTATGAAGTAGTTTCAACAGCTGACTTCCTGCCAGCCATCCTATGAGATCTCCAGAAGCAACTGAAAACCAGACAGTGTTGCTGGAGCAACACCACAAAGGTGTTGCTTTTCACTCCTAATTAATTTTCTGTCTAATTGTAAACTGTGGAAATAAGAGATTGAATTATCTTTCATCGTTTATGGTTCATTATCCCGTAAAGATAATGGTGGGATAATAAAACAGAAATTATCAGGCCAGAATTATGTTTACGGTATCAGGAGTATCACAGAAGGACTTACTCAATTCAACACTTGCACACTGTCAACACTGGCTATCACTTAAATCAATTTAGTCTGTGTTACTTTTAATTTCCCTCAAGAAGCAGTGATTTACTATTTCAATCTGAAAAACTCACACAGAAAGAAAAAGACAATTAGAATAATTTTATTGATACAATTATTTTAAGACGACGGCGCTCAGACCTCGGCAGGAAACATTAGCGCTGAATTTTACTTTAATAAGCAAAAGCAGGTGTATGAGAACAGGGATGTTTTCCCCAGGCCTGAAACTGGTGGTGGAGTGGAGATGGACAAAGTTGGTTCAGTCCATAGACGCTGGTTGGCGAGACGATCTGCTTGAGCTGTATTGGTGAGATCCAGTAGACTGCGTGAGCTGAAACTAGTGCTTCACTCAGAGAGAGCTTGGGACCTGGAAAGATAGATGTCCAGCTTGGATAAACACAGGTTTGCATGAACCTGTCCATGATGAGCAAGCATGAAGCGACAGTGGAGAGGAAAAACTCCCCTTTGGGAAGAAACCTCTGGCAGAACCAGGCTCAACATGCCGGTCTTCTGCCGGACCAATTGAGATGTGATAGGTAATGTAGTAAGAGTCCGGGAGGACTTACACTCTGATAGGGACGAGGTTGAAGGAGTACCATGGAAATGCCAGAGATGGAGCTTGGCTACGATGGTGGAGAAGGGGATGGAGGTGGGTTGAATCAGGGTCATCTGAGTCAAAATCAGACATAGCGCAACCACTGCTTGTGCTTTAGCTGGGTAGTAGGCTGAGTTGTGGATTTGAAGACCTTTTAAGATGAACTCTGGATGCTGATTGGGCTTCGTGGAGGTGCGGTTCAAAGCTGATTGGCTTGCGTCAGAGGTGGATGAGCCTCTGATTGGATGAGGGTAAGTAATTCAGTTTCTTCAGTTGAACTTCTGCCTAGGCTTGATTTATTGGACACCACCAGGCCATGGCTAAGCCTACTGACAATTGTTTTACTAACGTGCGATTGGCATCTTTTTTACGAAACCTAAACTGCATAAAAATGTCTAAGCCCATTCACAAAATTAGTAAGTGTATCCATAAACTTGAAATGTGACATGTTTTGCTTGGTTTTAATGACTTTAATGGTTAAATAAATAAATTAAAAGTTAAAAGAAACCACCAAAATTGCCTACCTTATCGGTTATAACAGCTGTGTTTTATGTACGCCAGTGAATGTTTCTGGTAAACCAGTTATGAGATGGACAACACCGATATGATATACACCATATCGGTGTATGAAATCTATCGCAACCAAAGGCATTCCTGATTTGGACAACATTTACTCTTCGGTATCTGCTATGGGCTTAGTCCGACAATAACTGTCAACTTTTCATTACAAGCTTCCCCATCTTAAGTCACTAAGTGCTTTTCATATTTGCTTTCTCTAGTATTCCCGTTTGTGTCACCATTGTTATGCTCATTGGTTGACATTAAAGATGAGCTGAGCTTATTTTTCAGGGCATCAATGGAACCACACTTTCATGCTTTCTAATGATACCAACAAGAGGCACCATGCATAAAGAACATGGTGCCTGGCCGAGCTCCACTGGACTACCCCATAGCAGATGTCATTTTTGTTTAGAAACATGGTCACCCAGATGGACATAGTTTGTCTAACCTGAAATGTATGTTCTGAACTAGTTTAAAAAATAATATAAAATCCCAGTTTTAAGAAATGTATTAATTTTTTTCCTTTTACTATTGCTTTCTTAGACCCGGACAACTGAGAATTTGCACAGGCATATTGCTTTATTTTCCTTTATCACAAAGTCCTCACTCCTTGTTGTGAGCTCTAGCATCTCAACCATGCAAATTAAATACATTCAAAGCAGGCATGAAGGGCATTGGAAGTCTATTCAACAGGCTAAATATATTATTTCCATGCTCGGCACTTGAAATATTATATCTTCCCAAATATTGTGTCCAAGCTGTCTCTTGGGATTGCAATATTACACAGACTGATAATGTGATGATGACTGCAATTGGATATATTGTGCAGCTCTTAATTTGAACTAAATGTTCATAGACCACAAACAGCGCAAGTTATTTGTTTAAATGCATTTAATCAATAAAAAATAATGAATGTCTTGTTTTTTTGGGGTAGTTGACCTGCTGATCACTGCGTAGAGCTGATCCAGGGAAAATTGGATGATTCTGATCTCTAGTTTCTAAGACACAGCTGTGAATAAGTTTTACTCTCCTTTATTATGAACCGAAATACTTAGAGGCTATTTCAACCCACTTAGTTTGCATAATGCAATTTAAATCCTGAAGCACATTATTCTATCTCAATTGAGGGGTAGTTGAAATTCATTTAATCTGAATCTCATTCAAAATAATTTCATACTGTAATTCTGCAGAATCTTTACAATTAGCACACATTTAAATAAATTTTGCTTAAACATGTGATTCAGGAATATTTAGACGGCTATTGACCAGCGATGATTAAACTGAAGGCTACAAACAACAGTGGTTTCTTTGGAACAGGAGTCAGAATCTCAGAAGAAAGGTTAGGGAAGATGGGGTCAACTGATTGTTGCAGAGAGCACCCTCCTATCCATAATTTGAAGTTCAACCCTAAAATTACCATGCCAGTCACACGGGTGCACAGAGGGCAATAGATCAAGGGAGTGTTGTAAATTCTCACTTGGCTGATAACTAAGAGAGACACAAGGAGGATGCAACAAATTATCACATCAAACTGGCGGGTTGCGTGTCAGTTGCTGTCTGTTACTTGAGATAAAATGGGATGCAATTGCTATAATGCCACTTCAAAGGGGAAAAAAATGATCAAAAACATTAATCAGCATATTTTTTCATAACTTAAAGTCCCTTTGTAGCATAAAAGGATTAGCTTGGCTCTTCAAATATGAATATTTGCTTAATTTAAGCAATTCTCTGCATATAACTACTCATTGTGGCATAAAAGATAAAATATTTAATAAATAAATGAACTCCTGCAGAGCTACAGGTTCCATTCTATTACCATATACAAATACAGTACATGCAACTTAATCCAAAACTAGGCCATTTCTAAAGAACATTTAGCTAACTTACCACCTGATGAAAAACATTGCGCTTTCATTTTTCTTCAGAAGTAGCAAAAGTTTGGCTCATTAAGCTGTCAGTGCACCGCATACAGACAGTGATGAAGATGGGGCCAAGAGAGTGAGGTGCAGATGCTAGTTACAGCACAATGGCACTTATGCAAAAATGGGGACACGCAGGTGTAAGTTGAGGTAAACATTGCTGAGATAAATAGTGCAAGCCTCCTTGCATATGGTAATTTCTCATTATCGCCAGCTTCATTCAGAACTTCTTACACCCTGACAGCTGCAGAGACTGGATCCTGGTGGTGTTTTCTGTGGAAAACTGAGTGTACTATACTACTGTTTTGCCTGCTATGGGACTAGTGAGGACTTTTCAGAGGTTTACATTTGTACTGTCAGAAAAAGGTAGAATATAATTTTGAATTCCAACTGACAAAACTGGGTGCTTTTCTGTCGTGACTCTATGAAAGTTCATCGAGATTTATTGAACCCTTTAAAATAGGAATTATTTTGTAGTAAAGCTGCTAAAATGGCAAAACCTCTCTTTCAAATAATTAGTGCAGAAAATAACTGAAGAAAACTCATGAACTTCATGATGTCCAGTATAGGTTTTTGAGAATAGTTCTTAACCATTTGCCATCATAATGCCAATCAACAAACGTTTACTGTGGGAAAAAAAATAACATACATATAGCTTATGGAGCTTTTGTCACCCAAGAATGTCTCATTTCAAGCAAAAAAACATATTTTAAAAAAAGCTGGCACAGAGCTCATTCTTTATTTCACACAAGAGTGAACCTACATCTGTCTTTAAAGCTGATAATAGGTGATGATATCCTATTGGACAGTAGGCTAAAGCAGAAACAGTCAAATGTCATCATTAGATGTGTTAGACTTCAGACCTGCTTCTGAGCTTAGAAAGTAAGAGAAACTTTTATCAAGATTTAATTTTGAATGATAGAACAAAAAAAAGGATCATTACTTGACAATACAAAGCATATTCACTCAGGCCACTAGCAGGTAAGCTTGGAAGCTACAGAAGTCAGTTTAAATTTCGGTGTGCTACTAGAAGCGGGATACCACTGAGACAACGCAGTGACATGTCATTGCAGAGGCACAAGAGGACTGCTGGACTCGTCACTTGTGCTCCCATGGTTGCTTAGTGGATCCCCGCAAAGCAGTATTACGTAACACTGATGAGCCTCCACGCTTTTATACCTCCAACAATGGAGCCCAACATTGAATTTCTGGATTGAAATGCAGCAATGCAGGAAGCCGACGCCATAACCTTCTTCTACCTCAGATACAACAAAGTGCTGCAGTAAACGTGTCATCTCCATCAGACAACTTTTGTTTTGTTCAGTGCTCTCTATAAACCAAAGGAATACTTAAAAGTGCTCTGAATGAAGGAAGTTTCAAGAACTTCTTATCTACATTTGAGAGGGAGCGGTTAGATTAGCTCATCAAGAAGCCCGGCTCCGTTGTAGGATTCCCCCCTCGGCCCAGTGCCGGTGTTGGGAGGCAGAACAGCTCTGGCATAAATAGCGTCATTGTTGGGCAGTGTCTTCCACCCCATTGCATGAAGCTGTTTCAGAACTGGAGAGCTCTTTCAAGGAGAGACTGCTGCATCCTAAATGCATAAAAAGGAGCGCTATCGCAAATCTTTGCTCCTAGCAGCTGTTCGACTTTATAAACCTCACTGCTCCCAACAAACTCAAGAAGATGTTTACATCCTTGCTGTTAATTACATTCCTATTTTCCTGTAAGTAGTCTGCTGTTGTTTTGATATGGACAAATATACATTTTTTCTTTTTTAATTACCACACTCAGTTACACACTTCTTTGAATCTGAGTATGCATTTTTTTTTATTATGCTATAAATGTGCCCTCACTGTACAGTCTCTTATTCCTCTTTTCTGTATTTTTTTTATTTATTTTTTTGTCTTCGGAGAGGATCTGCATGCTTCCATTTGCCGGTCACTTTACTGCTGCTACACCTGAATTTCCCCACTGAGGGACAATATAGGATATTTCCTTTCTATTCTAACATAACACCTCAAATCATGTTTGAGGGTTGAATTAGCCCAGAGCCAACAGCAGCACAGCTCTGCCAAGCATAACTTCACGTTGCCTGCTCTGTTTTTTTCTTTTTCTTTGAGGCAGTACCTTTATCAGTCACTAGCCCCTGTGGTATATTGTAGCGAGCTTCCTATTTATGCAGTGCTCTGGAGGAGAACCACAGTAAGGTATAGCTGTGTGCTGTTTGTTTGCAGCACTTGCACAGCGGTTGTGGGAATTATGTGCACTCTTTGCCACACAAAGCCATAAGAAAGCCCACTTAGGAAAAAAAAAAAAAAAAACACTCCCCAGTGCAATATGGCCATGGATATCAAAATCAAGGGTATGTATTGCACCTGCAGACCAGAAAATGACTTCATGAGTTTCCAACTGTATTGGAGAGGTCAATGCATATATTAAACTTTTTGCTCCAATACGTACCTAAATCCCTTTCCTTATTTTTCTGCCAAAAAAAAATTAATTAATGCAGACATTTGTAAAATATATTACATATTTTGAAAAAGGTGTACATAAAGTGAAAATATAAATAGATGATATTTAAATACTACACCAGTCAGACAAAACGTGATGACAGAATGAGTAACAAGGATTGCCGCTTTGTCGTGTTGCTCGTTAGTGAGAAGGATATCTTAGACAGTAAATTAAAATTTTCCCCACAAAGTTGATGTATTAGAAGATGGGAAGAAGGGCAAATATGAGAATGTGAGCGTGCTTTGCGAGGGCTGGAATTGTGATAGCTTGATGACTGAGTCACAGCATCTCTAAAACTTCAGCTGTTGGGGGTGTCCCTAATTTGCAGTGATCAGTATCTGTATAATGGATATTTGCATCATGGACCTGCAGGGGTTTTTCTCTGTACATCTGTCACTGCATACAGTCAGCATCCCACAACCCCAAATACTAATCCCAACAAGAACTCACCTATTATTATAAAGTTTGAAACAGTACATTTGCAAAGTGTAATTGTACAATTGAAATGTATTTGTTCATATATCCAATTACATAATGTGATTAATTTATGCTGTATGGAACTAGCAGTGGAAAACATAGCTCAAACAACCAAAGTAAGTCCAGGGATAATGTCAACTTTTGTGTTTTACAGTCACTGGCAATCTAACTTCCGTTTAAAATTTAAAATCCCAACTCTTATCATAAAAATGAGCTTTTTTTTTTACAAACAACAGAATATTCAGCTTTTCCTGGCGCATAAAAGGGAACAGTGGGGTTACAAAGTGCATCACAGTTTCTTGCACGGCTTGCAACCTGTAATGGTGTTTGTGCTGACCCCTGCCCAGTGCCGAAAGCGCCAAGGCGGATTGTGCGACCGTTAGAACTGGACAACAGAGCAGTCGAGGATGATGTCCTGGTATGATGAATCATATTTTCTTTTACATTATGCGCATTGCTGGGTGCGTGTACATAAATTACCTAGGGAGCACATGGCACCAGAATTCACAATAGGACAAAAATGGTAAGCCAGTGGAGGCATAGTTATGTTGTTGAGCAACTTCTGCAGGGAAACCTTTAGTGCTGACATCCGTGTGTTAATGACATCCACGGGTGATACATTTACATTCACCACCTACGTGACCATAATTGCAGCCTATCCGCACCATTTCATGGAGAAAAAAAAAAAAAGGATCCTGAGGTGGATGTGGCCTCTTTCAGCAGGATCATGCACCCTGCCAGCAAGCAAAAAGGGAGCACAATAACAAATTTGAAGTGCCGACTCGCCCTCTAAACAAAACTGTGAATATGTGGGATGTGCTTCAGAATATTCCAATCCGTGGAGGCCACCAAGGGTCTGCAGGACTGTTTTGGAAGATTGTCATAATATTATGGCTGATTGGTGTATGAATTAAAAACATTACAACAATTGATGTAGTGTAAAATAAAATTAGGGTTAGGGTGTTTTTTGCAATTCTGTTAAAACAGGTCGCTTGACATGAGCAAAACGTTTTCCTCATTAATCCTTGAAGACATCCTGAACACGTCCTGATGCTGAGCTCCATTAGCATCCCACACTGTGTGAGACGAGAGTGTTTGATTATCGATCGCCTTCAGCAGTGTGGAGGAGGACGCCTCACTCAGAAACTCCCTGTAGATTCACATCAAGACTCTGCAGGGGTTATTGGTGAGTTTACACCATAACGTCTCTGTCTGCAGCTCCCGAGGCTTTACCTCATTGAGCAGGTAAGCCTTAATGTGTGAGAGTTTAAAGGACTTTTAATCAGTTTTGGTTGGTCAAAGTCAACCCTGGGCTACGTCCACGCGCGTAAAAGTCGGGCAAGGCAAGTAGCCAAACAACAACAACAACAACGGTAAACAAGAGCTTTGCTTGTAGCATCACACTAACCCGACGCGTCTGTCTGCAATTCTGAAAACGCTGGGCTCGGGATTTACCATACGGTAATCTGACATCTAGGGTACGCACATGGACCATCTGCTGCATTCAACGGTGCAAACTGCGCCTCAGCTGCTCAAAGTTAATTACTCTGGTAAGTTTGCTCTGCAAGGGTGCATGCTCACCAACAGGCTGCAAATGGGTTCCGCTCGCGGACGGAGACGTGTAACATCGTTTTGGGAGAGCGGGGTTCGGATTCGGAAGGCTGCGGAGACGTGTCTCTCCGTGGGGAGTGACAGACGGCTCAATCGGCGTCCGCGCGCGCGCGCGCGCCGTGAGACATGTCGCTAAAACTGTGATCAGACGCTGAGGTGCTGGGGGCGCGCGCCCTCTGTCACAGGGCAGAGCTGCGCGAGGCGGGGCGGGGACGCGAGCTGCCTGATTGATTATTTAATCAGGCTTAACCAAAGATTCATTAGCAGAGTGCAGTCATTATCCTGTGTAAACAACTGAACCTGTTACAGTAAATGAAAACTAACATGATAGATAGATAGATAGATAGATAGATAGATAGATAGATAGATAGATAGATAGATAGATAGATAGATAGATAGATAGATAGATAGATAGATAGATAGATAAGCTACCTAGTTATTGATTGGGGTCCACCTGCATCAAGTTCAGTTTCAGTAAAACTATAGCTGTTCTGTGAAGGCCTCAGAAGTTAATGAATAATAATAACTTTTATTTATAATGCAGTTTACATTTCAAATACAATCTTAAAGTTCTACAATAGCAGGGGGTTAAAAACAGTTTCCAAAGTATAATAAAAACAAAAAAACATAATAAAACACCATGAAAGCAAAATTTAAATCATACGTACGTTTGAAATAGGAATGTCTTTAGGTGCTTTTTGATTAGAGAAAATTGCTTCACAAAATAGTGAAAAAGAAAAAAAGCTGTGCAGTTATTTAAAGCCGGGGTCAGAACAAAACAATACTCCAAGTTTTGAACATCTCAGTGAACACTGTTTAATTGGAAAGAGTGTGACACGACTGGAAACATACCAAGTCGTGTCAGTCCACCTAACTTGACAGGCCAGGGCAAAGAGAGCAGTAGCCTACTCAGCGAATCAGCTCACAGGCAAGTGGTAACTCATGAGGAGCTGCAGAAATCCACAGCTTAGGTGGAATAATGCATTGACGTGACAATTATTAGATATGCTTTCTACAAATTTTGGCCTTATGGAAGAGTGGAGGGGGGTTTAATGAAGCTGGTGAGGAGGAAATGGCACAGGACATTTCTGGAAGAAAATCCATTAAAGGCTCAAGGAGAACTGACTGCAGGGCAGATGTTTATCTTATATCAAGACACTCCTAAGCTTACAGCTACATAACCTCCAGACCAAGGTCCACGCAAAAATGGAGCACTTGACTTGGCAAGACTTGAAAACTGATCCTCACAGATGTCCTATAGCCAATCTGACTAAAATTGGGTATTTTACAAATATTAATGGGTACAAAAATGATCTAGATACGCAAAGCTGGAAAACATACCCCATAAGACTTAAGGGAATAATTGCAACAGGCTGTATTATAGCATATGTACTCAGGGGGGTTGAATACAAATGCAAACCACACTTTTCAGGTGTAGTTTAGTCTAAAAACCTTTGAAAACCATGTATTCCTTTTCTCCAATTTCAACAGTCAGTCTACTTTGGTCTGTCACCTAAATTCCAACTAAAATATATCAGGGTCAGTGGCTGTACTATGAAAAAAAAAGTGTGGAAATTGAAGAGATAAATTGTTTTTTTTTTTCTTTTATAACACCACATTTAAATAAAATTACTACTGAGCCAGTATAGTATAAAGCTAGTTTCATTGTAGGTGTATTTTATTTATTAAATTGTAATTAACTTTATAAAGCACAGCTTTGATAAGGGTGGAATAAAATAGTCAAACTTCAGTCTGGTGATGAGGACAAACACACTAACAGAATGCACAACTGTATCCGATCAATAGGGCAGAATGTTTTTTTTTTTTCTATTCTAACTTTGCAGCTTTGACACGCTTGCTGTTAGATTTTTTTTTCTCATAACATCTTGGGCATTCAGGGGTCATTCTTCTCGTACAGATTTTTTTGGTGATGGTAACATTTATCGTTTTACTAACCAGGCAATGAGCAGAGACTCCCCACCATCTTATGTGGTACACGTTAAAGTTCACTTCTTGACTTTTACATCCTCCTCGTTTACAATAGACATACTTAAACTCACATAGATAGAGAGAATCTGTTTTAGCACCACATTTTTGTTATTTCTAATGTTTATTTGCTTAGGGAATATTTTGACAGCTTGTTTACAATGCATTTTACAATGACCTACATCCCCATTTACTGTACAGGTATACTCACACCAGGGAGCAGCGCAGCAATCAGTCTTCTACTGGTGGTTGATGAAAAGCAGTATGAAGCAAGGGGTTAAGTGCCTTGCTCCAGGGCAATTCAGTGGTGTGCTACTGAGGGACAAAAAAGTGTTGGCCATTAACATTCCCAGCCCTGACTCCTCTATAGCCTCCCAGTGTCCTTTCAAAAGCTGGCTGGTGGACCAGAAAATGTACAAGTTTCCCTGATAAAGTCATTTTAAGAAACATCTTCCATCTTTGTTTAAAGGGAAGCCATGGCATTTGCATTAAGATGACAGAATCCTTTTATTTGTCAATAATCATAACGTGTGGCAAGACCAGACCCGGCTGCAGAAACAAATTACAGGGGGGGCATTCCATTTTTTTTAGGGGGGCACACTTCATATAAAACAAATTATATATATATATATATATATATATATATATATATATATATATATATATATATGCTTCAGGGTGAACAGTGGCTCTGTGACTACTTTAATGAACAAACAAATAGCAATAGTGTAGTCAGTGTTGCCAAATTAGTCAGGTTTCCAGCCAATTAGTCTTTTGAACACATTGAGCTGGAACAAAAATACCTTATGGGCAGATTGTAAAAAAATTCAGAAGCTTTTCACAAGATTTGTTGGGCTTTTAGAAAGATTTACTAACAAAATATATCAAAATAGTTGTCTATGTCTGGAAGAAAACTAAAACCATTTTAATATAATGCCATCTCCTTCGACTCATACTGGTCAATTTATTTTTTAAATAAGTCGAATCTGTCGATCTGACATCATCAATGAGTAATAGTTATATTAATTAATATTGATTGTTATAATATAGCAAGAATAATGGTTAATCAAAAGTTTAGTCAGTATAAACACCCAAGAGGGATTGAGTTCTACTTATCAACTTAAAAATATTTCATGACTGCGTGTAAGAGAAATGTTTAATTGAGCTATACTGAGAGAAATTAAGTTTATATTAAGGTAGATTTACAGCTCATGTTGGGAAGCTATTTATAAGTTGTTGTTTTTTTTCGGCATGTTTTATGTGTTTAATAGTTCTGTGCTTTTAACATGAGAGAGTTTGAGATTTGGGCTTGTTTTTTTTCTTTTAAGTTGGGCAGGTTTTGTGCTGGGTTTGGGTTACTGGAAACTAGCAGTGAGATAGGGTAACCTGTAACGCTGTTTCATGATTCAAAAGTCCACCGTAAGCTACACGCTGATAAACATGAGCACTGGTGTCAGGCTGAACACTGACTGAAGTAAAAATTCACACTAGAAGAGGTTCTGTAATTACAGCAGCTATGAGAACAAGGACCAGAACAAAACAGAGTTCACTTCTGCCTGCAAGTAACTCAAGTTTTTTCAGTTTGTTAGTATTTTGCTTAGTTCTGCTCCTTGTGCTCCTAGATACTAGATACTACATACTAAAAAATGTATATTAATAGTATCAATAATGGTTGGAGAAATGTTATTTTCCCCAAACGTAAACAAATAAAACACGGTTGTTGCTACAATCAAGACCTTGTTGTGGCCACATGTGCAAACGCTAACTTTGACCCACTTTTAAGCTCCTCCAGGTGAGACGCAGAGTAAGATGTTTTCATAAAGGTCACTGACACCTTATTTTTCTTTCATTCCTTCCTCACCGTTGCGTTTGCGGAAAGAAAAGGAAAGAAAAGAAAAAAAAAGATTCAAGACCAGTTGTGCTTGGTGCTCCTCTCTCTCTCACTCGGGACCCCACAAGTGCTCGCCCTAAAAGAGATCTGCAAATCATCTTGTCAGCAGACAGTTTCAAATAATTTCAGGAGGATTTGTAGGATGGCAGTTCTTATCAAAATACATCAGGATGAAGCACCTGCCTGACCTTAAGGGCTGACATATTCTATCTCATATGCTCATCTCGGAGAAAAGACGCTTAAGTTCTCGACTTTGGTTTCCTCCCCCACTGCGACTAGATTAACGAGCTGCCCTTTTGCGTGCAGCATTGGCCATATTTCCTGCAGCTTAAGGTAGCTTCATTATACACAGAAATATTGACCTTCCGTGCTTTTTATGAGAATGTATCACTGAGAAAAGCCAGCATTTATCTATATAGCTTGGCAAACTACACTCATCACTCCATATCTCCAAGTGTTGTACATTCTGGCATGGATGTATGGCCAAGAATTGTAAGGGCTCTCTATAACAGCAAGTAATTATATGATTTTATTACTAGGGTATATTCTATAATAAAAAAATAAACCACTTCAAGAAATTGCAATCATGAAGACATGATCGATTAAAAGAGACTGTTTAGCAATTCTGGCATACTTCTGTCTCTTAAAATTGTGCTGTATGGTGAAGCTCAGCTTCATGAAATTAGATTTTTTTATTATTCAGTAATTCTCATAAATAATCCAAGGGAGTGTCAAAGATAAAAAACATATATATTTTATTTTGAGCTATATACATCTGTCTGTCTGTCTATCTATCTATCTATCTATCTATCTATCTATCTATCTATCTATCTATCTATCTATCTATCTATCTATCTATCTATCTATCTATCTATCTATCTATCTATCTATCTATCTATCTATCTATCTATATATCTATCTATCTATCTATATATCTATCTATCACACTAAAATAATGTGAATGCATTATTGAAGTACTATTAAAGTATGTCTGATTCTGATGCAATAAGATTTACGCTTCAGTTTAAATGCAAACGTGAAGCTATAAGCTGATCAACAATAATATCAATAATTAAATGCATTTATTACTGTGGCAATGTCTATTCACTACCATTGCACTAAAATGAATGAAGCACAAAAAGAATAATCAAACAACTTGTTAACAAAAACACCAGTTCTAACCCACACACTACACTTATTAGTAATGGGGGGATTTTATTATCCAAGAAATCAACACTGAAAACATTAATATCAAAGTAAGACTCTTGAAATTACCAGGAGCTCATTGGTTCACCAGAAGGAAAAGGTTGCATGGCCTAATTCTGAATACTAATACTTAAGGGGAGTAATGGCCTAGTGGTTAGAAAGCAGGGTGCTCGCGTCCCAGAGAAGCTGCAAATCCCACTCCCTTCAAACCCCTTTGAACCCTTCCCACGGACTGCCATTCTGGGTAATGGAGCAAGACCCTTAGCATGCTCCCTGGGGCGCCGCACAGTGGCAGCCCACTGCTCCCTAAGGGATGGATTAAATGCAGAGGATGAATTTCTTTGGTATGTTTGTTGCTATGACAAATAAATAAAAAAAAAATATATATAATACAACTTAAATCCAAGAAGTAAGTGGAAATGTAGATGAATCCAATAGATGGGAGCACCATGGTGAAGTTTTGTCTATGTGCTTATTATTGCAGTTAAAAAAGAGGAAGAGGAGGATGATCGAAAGGAATGCAAATGCTCCTTGCTGGGGAAAAGCAGACAAGCATCACATGTTGGTTGCAGCGGCAGCAGAAAAACTTCATTTCCCAGAGACATGCCAGCCATGCTGTAGGTTGGAGAGAGGTTCATCAGCTGTCACTGCGTTTGTCACACTGAAAGAGCACTAACTGCTGATTTAGGCTCATGGTGAGAGATTTTCTTTCACAACAGAAGATTTTGGCTCCGACAGCCAAAAAATTTCACAGTGGGAATCTGGCTTTCAAGAATCCGTCTGAGTCACTGTAAACGGTGCAGGTCCAACATCCCCGCTCAAATTAGCTGAAGTCTTGGCACAACATCTTGGGGTCACTCTGGGGCAGGAAATTTTGGTGACATTCTTTCTGGCAAAGGCAGTGGAAGTCTGGATGATCCAAGTTTTGGATCGTGATGGAACCTTATGGTAATAGGAAACGGGAAACCCCTATAAATAGAGTTGTTGATTTAAATTGACATTTGTGTGGGGACATATGTAGAGTCTTATATGAATTTTGCACAGACTTGACTGACAAACAGAATAACAACACAGAGCTGCAGGAACAGGGGATTGATTTCATCCCAAATAAGAGCTTACTGGAACAGTGGTGTCTTATGACCACCCATCACAGTTCCAGATAAGACTTCATCTACGAGCTAGACTAGTCAGGAAGGAGTTGATCCATTAACCTGTTGCAGATTTGGTGAGTCACGTTTAAGTTAATAGACATCAGTATTCCAATTGCTTTATTTTTAAGCTTTTTTGGATTTTCCCTTGATGACTAATAACCTTCACCAGCATATGGACATCAATAGCTTTCATGGTATAATTCTCTTTAAACCTGTTTTCCTTTGGGTGCCATTAAAAGCCCTTTTAAGCTACACAAATACAAACATAACACTTAGGCCATAATTCTTAACTCAGCGCTGACCTGATGGGATGAAACTTCCCAGTTTCATCCATGATCCGGTACTCTCACACATGCAATCAGTTCATTTGATAAAACACAGTATTCACATTCATAGTTTGACACAATTAACAACAAATAAAATAAAAATATACAGTTAACTAAGAAAATACGATTATGAACCTTAATAGAACTTTTTTTGTTTCTTCCTCATCCTAACATAAGAGAGACTTCCACAAGTACTGCTTTGTATTCAGATAAACAGCTTGAGAAAAGCAGCCCATCAAGTCCCATACTGATGCTTTAAATCCCAGGCCACCATTGAGGTGGATAAGAATTTGTTTATACTAAACCTACGGTTCTACAAGGACCTTGAAGTGACCTGCTGAAAGACAGTTATTTTGGTTTGAAGTTCACATCCAAGGTACACCTGTTTAGGTACAGCTGTTCACAAAAGGTAATTTCTCCCACTTAAAATACGTGAAGTACGGACTCAACAAGGAGCGTTGAGGCTAGATATGTGGAGGGTATTTTAACAACCCCATTTATCATGCATCTTTAAATGACTAGACAATGATTAAAACCCAAAGTTCAGTTTGTCAGGACTAAATCAAACCTTACCAAAATATAATTTTTAAGACTAAATGAGAGTGAAGACAAAAACTGATTTGCAGCAGTTTATTGAGCTTTAAATCACCTTGCTGTAGGTGAGAAAGTCTTTGGGCTTCATGCTCTTAACTATAGTTTGTGCTGACTCAACAATTTGGTAAAAAATCCTACTTACGCACACACATTTAGCTGCATGAAGCCCACTGAGAAATACTTACCTCCCTGGTTAACACATATATAATTAGTTACAAGTTCTCTGTTCATATATTATACACTCAGGTACATACCGTACATTCATCTTATGAGTGAACAACAAGGACAGCAAACAATTTGACAGAAAACAGATGCTTCACATTAAATGTTTTACGTGTGTGTTAAATGTGAAATGATTCATTTTTACTTTGTGATTTAAGTTAAATGGAATGTTCTCACCTACTAACTCTAACAAGACTTGTGAATGTAAAAACATACCTCAGCAGATGACATTTTAAGAACCCCCAGTCGAGAATGTGAAATATGAAAATAGAGACAGGAACGTAAAAATAATGAATGTAGACAGACGGTGCTAAAATGTCACAAGAAGAAATACATTAATTACTGATTCATAGGCCAAATGCCATGTACTACCCAAATTGCCTCAAAACTTAAATGTTTAAGGCGACAAGAAACTGAAACTGTACTTTATCAATTTTCTTGAGACTTGCAAGAGTTAATCAACATTTACATGTGACAAATTCTACCTCAGAGTTATGTGACATTTCCTGCTCACGCATGCCACACAGAGCCAAAGGTAAATGGTGTCGCATTTTCACATAAACATAAAATGCAATACATCATCATGCACCTCCCCAAATTGACTTACAAGTAATGTATTTCCATCAGGCTCTGGGGGTTGGGGGGTTTGGGTGTTCACTTTGTGTACAAAGTGAGTAATTGCAGCAAATAGAAGGAATGAATCTGTGTTTACAAGGTCAGAAAAATCAAAGACGGCACACAGCAAGCACATATGATTCTAAATACCACACCAAGGACCAGTGGTGCCTGAAGCCTAAATAAGCAAACACCTTGAAACATGAGATCTCAAATAGAAAATGTGGTTTTCCTGTTTTTTTTTTTTTTGCTAAAATTGAATCCAAATGTGTTTTGTGTATCCCTGGCCTTGGTACATTTGTTATTCCCACATCATTTTAACAATAATCAACCTTTGTACTATTGGAAAACATGACCTATGGTCTCTGCTGTTTTGACTGATTACCCTGGACCCAGTTGTGAGAGTATTGAGGGTACTGGAAAAGAGGACAACACCATCATTTTGCTCCACCTCTGGGATTTAAATATTAAACATAAAGGACTGCAGATTATTATCCCTGTCACCTTGCCTTAAGCAATGATATTCTGTTTTAACAGTACAATCAAATACCTGCTGTGTCACATATTAATGTTATACAAGTTTTGTGGAAAAAAATACATGTTTTTACAGGCATGGAATAGGCTGGATAAAACATTTTCTTGAATGTTAAGCGCTGTTCTGGTGCATAATGCGTTGGTACAATTTGAAACAGTGAGAAAAATACCAATGAAAATGTTTTGTAACATGAAACCATTTTATACCAAACACTAAATCTTGTTGCTATATTGCTATATTTTTTTTTTGTTTTTTTAGATTTTGAAATGCAACATGCAGTGACTTAAAAAATTATTGACGGCACCTTGGCTTTTTTCCTATTTTGTTACATTCATCCATCCATCCATTGTCTATACCTGCTTATCCATGCAGGGCTCCGCCGACCATTGGGTGAGAGGCAGTGTACGACACAGATACACACAGGACAGACAGCTATGCACACACACACACTCACACCTAAGGCAAATTTGGAGAGACTGACTAACCTAACAGTCATCTTTCTGGACTATGGGAGGAAGCTGGAGTACCCAGAGAGAACCCATGTAAGCACAGGGAGAACTTGCAAACTCCATGTAGAAAGACCCCAGGCTGGGATTTAAACCCAGGACCTTCTTGCTGCAAGGACTACCAATACTACCATCTATGTCTGTGTGCAGCCATTTTGTTACATTCCAACTTTATTCCAATTTATATGTAATAATCTTATTTTATGAGATGGATCTGCAGAAAAAGGTTTTGGTTGGTGAAATTAAATGACTGAAATATATATGACAAGAGAATAAAAATAAAAATTGGCATATGTGTCCACACCCTTAGCTATAAAGCCCCTAAAAGGTTCTGATGCAAACAATTATATTTAAAAGCCATATATTTTGTGAAATTGAGTCTGCCTGTGTGCTATTTAAGTGCCACACGATCTGTCAGTATAAATAAACGCTTAGGAAAATTCCCAGAGGGTGCAATACCACTAAAGAAGAGGCATCACACCATGAAGACCAAGTAGCTCTCTAAAGTCAACACAGGTTATGCTACAAAGTATTGAGGTGAATTTTTGTGATTAACCAAATACTTTCCAACATAATTTACAAATAAATGATTTAAAAATTCTACAAAGTTATTTCCATTATTTTTGTCTCGTTTTATCTCTCATAGTTGAAGTGTACCTATGAGGCAAATAACAGATTTCTTTCATCTTTCTAAGTAGTAGAACTTACACAATCAGTGGTTGACTAAATACCCCCCCCCCCCCCTACTGTATTACCAGTTTTACAATTCCCATCTTGTTTTTTAAAGCCTGTACCTTTTTATCACAATCTGCTTTTGCAATTAATATTATTTTCATTGGCTAATTGTTATGGAAATATTATAACAATCAGGGCTGGGCTTAGGTTGCGTGGGGGCTTAAGCAGATATTGATTTTGGGCCCCTCTTACAATTAACAACATCAACGTCACTAAAAACATCTCAGTACAGATTTAATGGAATCAGAGGGAGGGGGCAAAGTTTAATTGGTTAAGCATAAGAACTATCACGGATAATTGGTTGTTATTTGCTGAGATGCATTTGCTAACAAACCAAGCTCAAACACAAAGATTAAACTTGTAGCATCAGATTGTAATAGTAGGTTACAACAACCATGAAACAATGAAGATTATTCTTTGCTCTTTTACAGATTAAATTTACCAATTCAAATTCAAAACAATTATATATTTTTTACCTATGCTAAAATTGTCAAATATATATATATTTTTTTATTATTCTCACTCTCAATAAACACATTCAGAATTTAGATGTGTGGTCTTTGTTTAAACTTAAGCATTTTTGGGAGGCCCCTAATGATCTGGGGGCCCTGAGCTGCCAGAGCTCCCTGGGCCAGCTCTGATCTCAACTATCTTGGTTCAGTCTTTTTGAATGACAGAGGTTCATAAAATCACCTCTGAGAATTTGACTTACAACATTTCCCTAAAGGAACCCCAGAGTTTTTATTGTAAAATAAACTACCTGCTCGTTTTAAATTGAGTATGTTGAGACCAGAAATGTAACTCTAAAGAAGCTTTCCAAAGGTCATTTCCAAAAGAAAAAAAAAGGTTTATCTTAAACTACACAGAAGGATTCTGTAAAGGAGATGCTTTGACCATACATAGAGCCACAGCTTAATTCTGAACCACTTTTTAACCCCACACCCCCAAAATAAATACGACAAAGTAAAATATTTTACAAACTTTGTACAACCAGCTTGCTGATAGATTTAACACTAATTTAAGGAAAGCTATGGAGTCAGAGCCATACTTTTACAAGTATTCAACTTTGTAGTGTCCTTAGAAAGCTATGTGAAATCCTTAAAGTCGGTGAAACATAAATCATCTCAGAAGTAAAAGACATAAAACTCACTGAGCTCTGCTCTCACATGAAAGTCTCAGTCCATGCTGGGAAAATAAGAAAAGTGAAAATGTCACTGCTTGTGCTTGAGTACTTTCTGGTTGCATCCTCAAAGTATATCTGTGACTTCATCTGTATGATCATTTGGGTTCATATTTCATGACATTTTCAGGAAATGTACTGTACTCTAGTTGCCTTAATATAACATCTAATAATGACACAAGAAGGTACACAGATAAGGTGTTATAGCCTAGTAGTGATACCATGAGGCAATCCTAATTTGCCACTTTCTTCTTTGACACTTGCTCATTTCCCAGACCCAGCCAAAATCTTTAGTATCTTGTATTTTCTTCATTCGTAAGGCAGAGCTTTCTGTTTTAAAGGAACCTTTTGCCCTGTGTTAAAACAATAAAACAAACAAACAGAAACTGTAGCAACAAGCATGCAAGCCAACAACCTTAACATTGATTCAGCAGCTTTAAAAATATATTTAAAATAAGAAAAGTAATCAGAAAAGTCATTTTCAGTATTGTCATCATGGGATACAGTTTCTTTCCCCCCCTGTTGACTATGTAGTTGTTTTATGTTGACAGAGGCATAATTTGAGCTAAGTAATGTACTTATTCATCCATGAAGCAGTTTAGACTTGTAGGCTGCCTAAGTGTCTCTTGGTTTAAATCAGTGATGTTAAAGCAGCAGCTCTTGCTTGCACACTGAATCTGTAGTGTCATGATGACATTACAGTGCATTTTGGGAATTCACTAAAGGTTGCCACTTAAAATTAGAACAAGCTATCTAGGGTCAACGTGTGCAGCTAAGCAGTTTATCTTTTAAGTAGACAATGGAAATTACAAGTTCTAGCTGCAATATCTATGTATCACATTGTAAGCAGATACTAAATATTATGGACCACCAAAATGTTCAAAATTAATTAAATAAATAAAACATTATGAAAAAAAATATCTACTTGAAAAAACAGATATACATATTTAAAGTGGCAATGAAACTGTGAAATAACCGAATGTTTATAAAATGATCAGTTTTTTAAATTAGACATGAAATGACAGTGGAATTATTTATTTACTTCATCTCTTGCTTGAGAGAAAATAATGTTTCATACAAAACTGTGATTTTATTTATTAGCTAAATGCATCCCTTATTTACTATGATTTAACACATACCTTTACTTTCAAGTTTGATTAAAATATTACTAGGAGAAACTCACTTCACAGGCCCACTCCCTTTCTAAAATGTTTTAATCATTTATCCCAGTCAGATAGCATTGACTAGTTCGTCAGCAGTAAACATTTTAATTATCTCTGCCTGAGAATATTAAATATTTTAGAAACTATATACCAAGATTATAAAATACATTTCAAAATACATTTTGAACATTTTTATGCATTTGAGCTAATGAACGGAAGAAAGCACACTTTATCCATGCATTTTGAATTGTTGACACCTATCATCTACTTAGTTTAATTAGGATTCCTTCAAAAATTGCATCACATAATACATTAATAATGAATGAAGTGTTTTCTTCCAAAATAAAGAATACTAAAGTCGGCAAGCTTTGAACAGCAGATGGGGGGGATCAAGCACATTCTCCTTTTGACCTAGTTATCAGTCAACTTGGCCTCCCTCCAACAGAATCATTACATCTCTGGTGTGATTCAAACAAAATGCCATGACTGTCCATTACCCACAGGTGTCTTCAAGTCACTTCTGACTTTGCTCTGTCTCACTGTAATTCCCTTGATATATTATGGGATGGTAATTGGATGGGGAGTTGCCATGACTCAGAGAGGCCAGAACATGAATCAAGTTGAACAGAGCATATCTTTTGTACCCAATGACACCTGAGAGGTCATAGCTCTTGGAGTCCATGACCATGGATTTATTTTTGACAGGTACTGACAGTGCATTGTTACTTGTTTTGGTGCTGTGTTATTTTCCTTGATCTTTAATTATGGCTGCATATTTCTTGGTAAAATTAAAATGTAGGCACAAACTAGAACATTAAATAGGACATTTTTAAATGCTGCTTCATGGCTACTGCCCACTTACTCACCTGCTTTTTTTTTTTTTTGGTCAAACTAACATCACAACCATCAAAAGCAAATGGAGAATCTATAAAATAGTACATGGCCAAATAGTAGTATTTGGGACATGTGGGATAGAAAGCACAAAGTGATATTCTGGAAGCCACAAAAAACACGAATAACTGGTCTGTGTTTCAGAGTAACATGATTTTGTTTAAATCTGTGACCTAACTGGTGGCTGACCTCCTGAAGCGTCTGTGGTTGCTCCAAGCTGCTGCAGATGCTGGTAAAATGATTGGTTACATTTTTGACAGCTTGTTGAAACTTGTTCTACTGCTGCTATCAAAAAAGCTAAATGTAATTATTTATGTAATATGACAGACAAAATCCTAAAACATTTTGGCAAATTTACCCATTTACTCTTGTACTTCTAAATTCCCTATTCATATTGTTGTCAATTCCACACATGTGAAAGATAAAGAGGAGACAGTTGTTTTGATGAACATTTTATCTTCTGCCTGTCTTTATTTGGAAGGCCCTCTTTTAAAACACTGCTGACACAAACACCATCTACTAAACCTGGACTAAGCCACAGCTCTTCTTTCATTCCTTTCTCTGTTTGGGATGTTCAAAAGGCCCTAAGGACACTTGCTTCCAAAAAGTCAACAAACCCAGACAATTTATCTACCCACTTTCTACGCCTGGCTGCATGTACAATAGCAAAACCAATATTCTATAGTCCCTGGAATGTGAAACACAGTGTATGTGCTGCTTGTACTAAAACCTGTTGAGCCCTCTGACTTGAATAGTTGCAGATTAGTTCAACGCTTTCACTTTTTGCTAAAGTTTTGGAATGTTTGCTGTTAAAAGTGACCAACTTAAGAATCATTTGTAGTCCCACAATATTCTTTCAAATGGTCAGTCTGGTCTTACAAAGAAAGACACTGCAGTTTTTGCTGGCAAAAAGGTATTTAAATGCATTATAAATGCATTGGACACTAAGATTATTCTAAGATGTATTGCTCTATTTATTGACCTTTTGAAGGCATTTGATACTGTCAGGCATTGTGTTTCAAAAACTGCAAGCACTGACTGACTGTGCACTCAGCTGCTTTAGTGATTGGTTGTCAAACTGAGGGCACTGTGTTAAAGGTAATGTATCCTCCTATGGCCTTTGGGATGTTGTTGGTGGTGTGCCTCAAGGGTCTGTTTTAGGAACCATCCTGTTCATGATTTAATTAAATAATATAGGTCAAGACACAAACGCTCTCACCGCCCTCTGTCCCACAGGTTCTGGGGATATTACCTTATCTTTTGGATGTCCCACATGCCAATCATTCTGACGTGTTCACATCACGCCAGTGTGCATGCTTGTTCCTAGCCAACTCTGTCTTCTTTTTAACCGACTAGACATGGAAGTAGAGATGTTTTACTTTTGTTAAAAAGTGAAAGAGGAGTATCTACACTTTACTATGCAGTTACTGGGTTAAAAAAAGTACAACTGTTATTCTGTTATTGTTTCAACATCCCAAGACTGCCTAATATGATTATAATCACGTCTGTTTAAACTCCAATTACGACATTAATGCTCAATATTTCACCTCCTAAACAAGTAAATGGCTCTGTGGTTGTTTCCAGATTTCTGATGCAAATTAATTTGCTCTGATTGTCACTCATCTTCTGTCTGCTGCAACCAAAGCTCCACCTTCCTGAGTCCATTTCAGCTGTCTGCATTATTCCTGTAAAACATATTTTGTTTCTAGATACATCCGCATGAATAGACCAAATGAAACAGACCCAAAATGTACAAATAACCACGGCATAAAGTTAAGACCAAAAGTATTTATAACTCTGATTGTTCTTCCTGCTGCTTTGTTAAAATTAACTGCAGGAATTACTGATGACTGCAAACTGTGAAAGAAGCTGAAACAGCTCCACAGAAGGCAGTGTATAGACTGAGCTCTGAATGAACAGTGCTGTTAAGGCATCACCGGCAGCCCAGATGGGCTTCGTTTTTTTTTTTTTTTTTGGAATGAAGATTGCCATGTATGCCGTGCATGCGGTCAGGAAAACGCGTGTCAAATGGTCATCGTGGGAAAGTTGAGAGCAACTCTATCGTGGCGTAATGGCAGATGATCTGCCCCCCCCCCCCCCCCCCGCTAAGAGAACGCTGTTGAAATAACAACAAACAATGCAAACCGGAGAACAGTAGGAGAACTCAGCAGAGTGAGAAAAATAGACTCTGATGTCCACCCGCAGCCTAAGCCTATAGCAGCAAAACTACACTAAAAAAAAACAAAAGAAACAAACCAAAAAAAAAAAAAAAAACACCTACTTGCTATGGTTATGCGTCATGAGGTTGTGCTCACATTGTTGCAGAGGCTTTTGAGCCTGGATGTGATCAAATTCAGTCTACATTTGTCAATTGTAACAGTTAAAACTACGACAGGTCAGACTGGTATTGAACACAGACAAAACTAACGTCAGGCTGTTTTTCAACTGTAAGAAAGCGCCAGCTTTTCTACCCTATATTTTATCCTCAGAAAGTTCCTCTATTGAGTTTGTGTCTTCCTATAAATATTTGGGGTTTCTGATAGATAAATGCTTAACTTTTAAAGCTCGCGTGGAGAATCACTGAAAAGACAAACTTTTTTTTTCCTTCTATAAAACCAGGACACATTTTTTTTTAACTAAAAAAACTAAGTAGTTGCTGCCACCATCCTGCCTCTTTTAGACTAGGTGAATAATCTATATTTAAATACGTCCATATTCTCTTCAGTTATTCAGTTTTGCTGATCACGGATCAGCAAAACTGTTATGGGTTAGTTTATTGAAAATCCAAAATAACTTACAAACACTAGAAACACACAGGAGCTAGAGCAAAACAAAAACCATAGAAGCGATCAGGCAGGGTGACAGGAGACAACAGTATTTAAGCGCCAACGAGAGGAGCTTAAATACTGAGAGGATAGGAGCTGGAACAATGGCAGGGGTTGATCGACTAAATGATCGCAGGTGTGGAGAAGGAGCTGGAAGGAAAACTGAGGAGAGAGAGAGCTAGTGGCAACAGGGGGCGAGAGAGAACAACAAAGGAACCAGAAAAACAATCTAAATGTAACTGAGGAAAACAATAACGCTAAATACCAAAACCAAGAACTGTAACAACCATGACAGTCAGAACCAAGGCTAGTTTGTAGCTATCCTGTTATATTCATACTATAACCTTGTACTTTTATGACCAGTTTTAATTAGAACACAACATAACAAAAATGTCCTTTACTGTCCTTCTTTAGGTTAATCCAGGTGTAAAGGGATGCAGATTCACATGAGGCAAAATTTAATCACACAAAACAAGAGCTAGATTTAATTTGCAATACCATAAAAATACTGTACGCTGTGCTTACCTATTTGTGCATATAAAATAAGAAAATAAAGCACGGTGTTTGCTTTTCATTACAACAGTTTACAGCTGTTATTAATCCTGGTCCTTAGACATATCTCTGGAAAGTTTCACATTCACATCACTGAGTGACTCAATGATATTGCAAACATGAGACAGATGGATGAATGCATATAGGTGTATCGCATCAAGCACTCCTAAATTTTCTAATGGACTACATCTGCACACAATGGAAATGTACATTGTTTTTGTACATTGTACATTGTACAAAGATGGAAAGGGAGTCAGATACTACCTTAGTTGTGTTTATTTTAGTGCTTGAAATATGCAAGCGCTGCTTCAACTTTACCACTTAAATGTCTAATACAGTGGCTCACAATCCTGGTCCTCAGGACCCTCTGTCTTTCATGTTTTGAATGTCTCTTCTCCAGCACACCTGATTTACATTACATGACCTCCTCCACACATCAAGTGCTGTAGAAGGCTTTTAATCATCTGTTTATTTAAATCATGTGTGTGGAAGTAGGGGAAAAAACGTAAAACAAGAAGGCCATTGGGCCTTGACGACCACTAATGTAATAGATCATATTTTACAAACATAAAAATAGAAGCAACATAGTGTGGCATTCACATCAAACACTTCTAGATTATTCTGGATGATTCACACAGACATTAGCCAATACTGACGCGATAGAGCTGCACTTTTTTACTTTTAATCTTTATTTTTTTTGTTTAAAGAAAAGACAAAACAAAAATGTATAAGTATCTTTTCCTGCCCTGGAACAAATGCCCCTTTACTCTTCTCACTGTATACTAATGACGGAACATCTGTGAACCCGTCTTTGCAACTCCGGAAGTTTGCAGATAACACCACTTTCTTTGAGCTGATCCAGGATGGTGATGCAAACCTGCTACCCACTGTAGAGATGATGGTTGACCCTCTGTTTGTCTTCACATGTTGCAAGCTTTTGAATCTGAAGTCAGATTCCTTGTTTGTACCCTCAAACTTATCGAAACAAAGTTTGACTCTGAATCTTATAAATTAACATTTCAATCTAAGGCCATTTCACAATGTACATTAATTTTATTTTACAGCCTACTGTTTAACCTAATTTACTTTATTGCAATCGATGTGCAAAGATGCTTCCATTTGATTGACCTAGACTCCTACAATTCAGACAATCAGCCTTTTGTAACACATTTTGTTAGAAGTTATCGCTTCATGCATGCTCGGTATGAGGGATTTCTGCAAAGCCATGGACAATGCAGACAACTCTCCCTGTGGCTCTATGCATCTCCAGGAGTGAATGCTGCTTGTCGGGACTTTGATGCAATCAACTGGTTCCCTTATATTGGACATTTTTGACCAATCTGTATAATCTGACCCAATCTGTATAATATGATTGAATTTGACTTTGTAAAGTGCCTTGAGATGACATGTTTCATGAATTGGCGCTATATATATAAAATTGAATTGAATTGAATTGAATCATTTGCAAACAGTGCAAGCTTGTGAGAAAAGCCTAAAGTAAAGTAAACAGTGTGTCAGTCAGATTGCTGATATAAATACAAACTGTGAGGTTAAATTAAAATTTGTATTCTGTCCTGCTGCCTATGTTCAGTGGTAACAAGTTGATCTAGAGGCTGGAGAGGAACCAAACATGGAGCAGCCTGTATTATATAGATGAAGTGAAAGAATTTACAGCGTGTTGCTACAGTAATGGCTTAATCATAGCTCTGTTATTTTATCTTTCTGACAAATCAGAGTTTACAGCCAAAAACAAACAAACAAACAACACATAACTAACTCCTATTAGCAACAAATCTAACACTGTGACCATGTTTTCAGGACATTTGGCTCAGTTGTGAAACACTTTAATGATACTCTGATTACTTAAAGACTTACAGTTTTAACATATTTAAGACAAACGTATGACTTCTCTGTGTGTTTAGAAATAATAGTTCAACTTCAGATAGGCTTTCACAAGTCAACAAGTACAAAAATCACTTAGAATAATTAATTCTGTACTAGAGAATAAACATGCAACGATAGCAGCTCACTGTTTGAGTCATACTAGACAAGTAAACAAATATCTAAACTAATATTCGAAGAAAATGTGTATTATCTTTTATTTTCAATGTGTGATTAAATAAATAATAGCAGCAAGAGTTACGTTTGTATTGACAAGTGGACAGCAGTTATCGTGGTGAATGCTGAGGCACTTCCACTTTGGCTAAAGAGTCCTTCCCGATTCTACCTTTTTAGATGCAGCCTATATCTCACTTTCAGCCACTATAAATAAATAACAGGAAGGGAAAAATGACAGTGACTTTCCAACATCCGGCTGCGGTCAGTGAAGAAAATCATAGTCACGCTAAGGAGAAAGAAGATGGGTGTACCTACATTTTGATGTACAGGAGACATACATTGTATGCATATTCGCCCAATTTAGCCCATTTCGATACAGTTCATGTTGTGAACCTTTAATTCACGCCTGAAGGTGTTTTTATATAGGGATAACATCTAAATTACTCGCTCCATTCACCTTGCTCGCATTTGGTGTGAACGCACCTTAAAGAACGAGGGCCTTTTCAGAATTAGAATATAATTTTAAAAAGCAGAAGGAAATCAAAACAAAACTCTAAAGTCACTAAAACATTGCAAGCAAAAGCATTATTAAAATAAAATCTGAAAGAGTGATCAGTGCTCCCTGTCCAGATAATTATTTTTAATTTACAGATTAATTTGGGTTTGAGAAACAAAATATTAAAATAATAAAACAGACATAACTAGCCAACATTCAATATGATTATTTTTGATTTTATCAGTTTTTAACTGTGTGTATTTTTTATCTAATGAGTTTTATATATTTTTTTTATTTTTTATTATGAAGAAAGTATGTCTCAGATTTGGGGCAGGCAATAAATTTGATCTTGCTACACATCTATCTATCTTGATGTAACAGTATTCAATGTCCTAATTTTTAGGTCCATCTTATCAAAATCACATAAAGAAAAAATACAACGTGTATGAGGAGAACTAAGCAATAACATAAACCAACATAAAAAAGACCACTACTACACATTTTTCAATCTTAATATCAGCATGCATAGCTGAAAATGAAATAGACTAAAACAGATTAGTTTGCACAATTATTTGTAAATGGGTTGTGGTTATTTTTTTTTCCACAGGGACTTTCATTTCAGTTTGTGCTGCATTGTTCTGTCCAACCTTCACTTACTCAACCAGGTGTTTGCAATCCTCTTTAGAGCTTTCCTTACTCAGCAGGCTGGTTTCTGATCTGTAATATCTCTTTTACAGTGTGCAGCAGGTTATTTCTTGTTTCCCCTGGTGGTTTATACAATATACACTTCAAATGCAGTTGGACGTGTGCAGTGGAACGATTGCTTTTTATGATAATATATACAAACAAATGGTATGATTAAAATTGAACAGGTTAGAAATTGTTCTGCTGTGCCAATGTATCTATCTATCTATCTATCTATCTATCTATCTATCTATCTATCTATCTATCTATCTATCTATCTATCTATCTATCTATCTATCTATCTATCTATCTATCTATCGTCAATAACTGTCTAAAATAATCAATGAAATGTTTTGTTGTTTCATTCCTCTTTCTCTTCTCTTGACCTTGGGTGGGCTTGGAGGTGTTCCCAGTCGGTACCCCACTGTGCTCGGCAGATTTCAGTTTTTCAGATAAAAAAAAGAAACACCCGAGGGACATATTGAAACAGAGATTTTTCCTCTAGAAATGTTATGTGTTTTCTGCCATGTTATAGAATTTTTTTTTTACACCAACATAGCTTTATTCCCCTAAGGCATGCACCATCAAGGCAGTCTTCTAACTGAAATCAGTGCCGTCCGTACCGTCTTCACTATGCTGCCACCTGCAATGGCAACATCTGTAGGGAGTTTTCAATTACATGCCCTTATGATGCTTAGCTATTATTTAAAAGTTGTAGTAATAGAAATACAAATTAAACATTTAAGATTCCAAAATGCAAAAATTTTGCCTTATAAAGCTCTCAGACCATATTTGGACAGGCATCAACATTCGTTGTTTTTTTTTTTTCCCCCTCAGAGGAAGAAACTTATACAATGCACATCCCTTTCTTTTTTCTCTGGCTATACTTAGCAAGCAACCTGCCATGCCTCACCAAGAAGGCCCACAGACACCTCCATCCTCATTCTCTGTTTTTTCAAGGACTTCTCGCTTTGATGTACGGAGACCTGGCATTGTTAACACAGGGAGAGTGCGCCTGGCATGCAAATACTCCGGATATTTATTATTTGTGCAGGAGTGTTTCAGGACTCTTTCTCCTTGATGCTTGCAGTGAAGGTTAGTTTCTGAATGTGGCTGTGTTATGGATGTGTCTACGCTTTCATTTTTTTACAAAAAGAAAAAAAAAAAGGTAAGGGAATGTGCATGCCATCTCAAACATTTTATCCCCTCAGTATGTGAATTTCTATGCAGCTGTTTCTCTGAGCATCGACTGTAGGATTTTTTAAGATTTTTTAACAACTATCAATGACATTGCACATGAATTACAACCACTAAAGCCATGACACAAATATAGGATTTAAATTAGAATCTCTCTGTTGAACTAATGAATATAATTTTGCACAATAGGTTTTATTTTAATTAATTATAAAAATGTCTGAATCATTTCACTTTACCATCTCAATTAATTATAATGTCAAAATATTTATTCATTGCAACTTTTCACTTCAAAAAGTAACAAAAAACGAATAAATCATATAGATTAAAGAGAGTAGCATAATATGAGTGTTACTTTCTGTTAATTTTGATTTATATGTTAATGATAACTTTGAGTTAAGGGAAACCCAAAACTCATCAACTCTTAAAAGTTAGACCATTGAATAGGACCAATAAGAAAGGATTACAGATTATCAATGTAGTTTGGTCAGTGCAGTTTTCCAGCAAATCAATCCTAGTCATATCATGCTCATTGAACCAGGTTTTGGTGTTTTTGGCAGTGTGGGCAGGGGTCAAGTTGTGCTGGAAAATGAATGGAAACAATGAACTTCAGTTGTCTGAGAAAGAGACACTACATAACACAATTTACATTCAGTTTTTTTTATCCCCAAACAATTGCTGCGACGTACAAGATGCTATAATTATATTATGATCAGGAAATATTCCCAAGCTGCAGGTGATGCAGACTAACAGTCCCATCTAACAGGCAGAATAATAACAGTTTTTTGTTGTGAGAACAAATACTCTGAGTTTGCATTATTCGCTGCGAGGCTTTTTGACTCTTGACAAGGAATCACAGAAAGAAACATAGCACAGCAAATTAAACTAAAGTGAAGTACACTGATTTAGGCCCAACTGTTTAACATTTGAACAACAGCTTCCAAATTAAGGATCAGATAGAGAACAAGCATCAAAGCCAACATGTACCTTGATTTGATTAAATTGATGCCCTCTTTTGATGGGTCTAATCTGGAAAATCTTCCTCAAAACACGTGCCTTTAATTGCTTTTGTGATACTAGCAAAAGCAGCTCTGCGAGATGAAACCGCTTTCCAAGACAAATGTTCTTGAAAAGCCGCAGATCAATTGACAATTGCTTTACATCACATATAAATGGAAAGTGAGCCATTGATGTAAAGCAGCGTGCTGGCCATGCTCCAAGAGGGGACTTTCAAACAGATGGGAAGCTGCCTCTGCCAGGTATGGATGCAGCAACAATGCCAGCAATGTGACATGTGGTGATACACAGCTCAGAGTACTAATTCTAAAATTACGTCAATTCTGTCTCCGCTGAATGCATCAAGGTGGAGACTGAGCTCTGGAAGCTACCACATAAGTGCAGAGGAAGAACTTATGTATTTAATAGTGTGCATGCAACATGAAATAAGTTATTCACTGGTACCTATGGCATAAACAGGAAGGGTGAAAAGCTAGTGCTGCGATATGGCCAGGTGTAGTCTCAGTTCCTGTCTGCTTGGCAAAAAATTGCCAATCTTGTATGGAGGTAGACTGCGAAACCTTGAGAAAATCTAAGGAGTGAGTGTAGCGAATACAGACAAGTTGTTGTGCACATCGTGGGTACACACTAACAATTAATTAGGAAGGCATGTCTTCCTTATTGTTCATTTTCAATGAAAGAAAGGCAAAGAAAAATCACAATGTGCGAAGAGCCTTTGTATGATCGTGAATGCCATCTGCCTTTTAATACATGCATATTTTCATTTACTTATTTTCATAACTATGTTCAGTGTTTGGGTTAGCTCAATTAGTAAGTCCCACCCTACAATAGCAGTGCCCAGTATGTAACATACGTGGGTGGAAATCTGAGGGTGTTGTACTGGTTGAGAGCTATCCACACAAATTTTCTGTTAATTGGGTGCAGCATTCACACTGTTTCATATATTGCTTTGGTACATAAACAAACTTCTCTGTATTTAAATGTAGAAACCTTTAAAAGCCATTGATATTTTTTTTTCATTCCACTTCACAATTATGCACTCGTGTATTGTGTCTAACATTAAATCTAGAAAAAAAAATACAAAGTAGCACAACACTGTAAAATGAAGTGGAAGCTGCTTTTAAAAACATTTTGCAAATGAGTATTCAAAAAATGTGTAATGGACTTTTATTCAGAACCCCTTTCCCATATACTTTATAGCTACACAGTTTGTCGCCTCTTTTATACAAGTTCAAATATATTCCAAAGAAATAGAGGGATAAGGAAAAGTGTAACGGATGTTTTGCAATGTATGGTGTTTGGGATAATTATTCTGTATAATTTAGGTTCTAATATCATGAAGAAAAATGCTCCTTTATGATTGCTTGCAGCGATAAGAAGCTGGATCGCAGGTAGTCTCTCAAACCTATCGCCCAGCCTCCTCAATAAAATCAATAAAACCAGTGTGTTATATGCAAAGGTCAATCCGAATGGTACTGAAACAACGCCTGGGGCTACAATAAAACAAGTTTGATTGATTATAGTAAAAATGTCATTGTTAATACCATTATCATACCACTGATTTAGCAATGTGTTGTACACTGAACACCATACTTCTTAAAGAACAGTGATTCACCCGCAACCTGTTTACTTGGATCACTTTTTAACCCTCTCATAAAAGGATGAGCGCTCAGACAATGCGAGCATCTCATGAAACACACAGACAACCTACTCCCACTCACTTTGCTCCCTGAGACTGTGCTCTGCAGAAAATATCTCCAGACCCAGCAGGTTTCTGTCTTTGGCATAGCAAATGGACGTAAGATAGTCATCGGGCCTTTCTGCCGTGGGCCATCCAGATACGAGGCTAAATAGGACAACAACAATAAGTCATGAGTCTAATATAGAAACAGCTTTTCCTGCCCACAACTTATCTTAAAAATGCTTTTACCCTTATAGCTGACAGGGGGTTTATATTATTGTAGACGAGGTGATATTTTTGTCCCAAAGCAGCTTTTAAGATGTGGCGAATAATAAATTCAATAAGACCAAAGAAAAGAGTCGGGATGGATTTGAAATTAATTGTTGTTCTCTTAAATGGTTGTGTGATAAAATTGGATAAAACGCAGAAAAGCAAAAATGAGTGACAGCACAGCTGCTAATTTCTTGGCCCAAGGTGCCGATGGTAAAATCCATAATGCATCTCCTCTAAAGGTTACCTAGAGGACACAAAAACAATAAATAGTCAAAATGTGTTTGATGTCTAAACAAACAAAAATCCAGCCAGACATAAATTTGATAAAGATTTTGTCATTTTAAAAAGCAAAGCAGGTAAAATGTGTGTTTTTTTTTAAACTGCAACACATTTATTTTATTCCGATGCAATTCAAATAAACTCTTAATATTTTGTTATTTTAAAATAAGAAATAAAGGTTTGGGCACTGAGGGATTTATTTTTGGCCCAGCTGTGTGACTGTATATGTGTGACCCTTCAACAGTTAGGCTAACCATTTCAACATCAGCTCTGAGGATTTTTGTTGGATGTTGTTTTGCTGAAGGCCAGACATGTAAGAAATTCTCCTTTGAGGCATGAGATCAGTCCAAAGGTTGTGATGTTTCCTTCACACGGCACTTGATGCTTCTCATCATGGATTTTGAGGTATATTTAGCAATATGTTAAAATGGTTGTGTTCCTAATATGGTTAAGTCTAGTAATCCAATACAAAAAAAAAAAAACATGATGCGACCATTCTGATATTATTTGCTTGTTTATTTAGAATATCTAAAATAGTTTTTTGCTGAATTTTCCTGATGAATCATTCATGAAGGTTCTACTTCATGCTGCAGGGTAGAAAAGAGCACCCCCATGCTTGACTTTTTTAAATCAAACTGAGCGACTTCTCCAATCAGAGGGTTTAATACACCTCTTCATCAGTCCTATGCCCAGATCTCTTGTGTGGTTTTCCACATTTTTTAGAAGTCATTTACAGCTCCAATGTTCCTTTCAAGTGTAATTAGTGAATCATTTCATTCACTGAGAAAATTACTGACGATTATTGAGAGAGCTAAAAGGGAGAGAGCGAGATGGTTTTAAAGCAGAGTTAATAAAAAAATGCAATGCCACAACCTTCTCACCAATGACTGCCAACAAGTGACAAGTACTGAACAAATGTTGTGTTTTGATTATTTCAAAAAAATCTAAATCCCTCAAACATTTGGCTTTTGTCTGTGTACACTTAAAATGTCTTCCAGAAGTATTAACCCGTAAAGTTAACATGTTTCTCCCTCAATGTATTTTAGTAGGAATGTATCTGGTAGACTGAGACAAAGAGGTGGATAATTGTGAATTGAAAAAAAAGATACATGGCTTAAAAAAATTCCTCTCCTCCCCAAAAAACAACAACAAACAAATAAAAAAACAAACTCTGAAACATAGTACTAACTCCTGAAAAGCCATATAAATCCCAAGAAATCCCAAGTTTATATTATTTGTCCACTTAAATAATTTGGCCTTTCTTCTGGAAGACTGACAGCGTAAAAGCTATGAAAAATCATTTGGAATTTACCATGATCCATGTAAGGGAGACAGCAAATATTTCCAATAAAGGTGCTCTGGTCAGATGAGACAAAAAAAAAAAAAAGGTCTAACTTACATTCCAAACACCGTGTTGAGGAAAACCAAAACACTTGATTCTGAAAGCACAACCCCCATTGTGAACTTTAGGGGTCACAGCAACAGCAGTAAAACGAAAGCCAGTCAGAGTTCATGGGAGTATGGATGGAGCTAAATACTGAAGGATCATGGAAAAAATCCTGTTGGTTATAAAAAAACATAAGAGGTTCATCTTTCAGCAGGACAACCATCCCAAACATACATGCACAGTTACTAAGGAAAGGTTTGGATCAAAGCCTATGTATGCGTTAGAATATCCCAGTCAATGTCCAGACCTGAACCTACCCAATAATCTGTGGCAATATTGACAGTATTGACAGTCTCCAGCAATCCTTTGGCAAGGTACGCTGTGGACCGGTCACCAGTCCGTTACAGTGGGAAAAAAGAGACAAACCGCAAACAACCTTCAACACAGACCCATAGGGAGTTGAGAGACAGCACAACCTGACCGTCACTGTGGGAGAAAGATATTGTACTCCTTTGAAATAAAATGACAAGCAATTCATGCAGATCTCCCATAAAAAGCTCAATGTGCTCAAATTTCCACCTACATATGTTACATAAGGGATGCTACTGATGCCTGTTATTATATAACATTTAAGTATTTTTTTTTCTGGGATAAAAACAAAAAATAAAATTAAATATGAATGCAGTAAAAGACAGACGACAAACATGTTCGTGATCCAAAGGTTCAGACAGCTTTGCTGACATAGTTTTGGAATTTCTTGAAAAAAAAAAAAAAAAGATCAAGTTGGAGGTTTTAAAGGTAAAGCATTCAGGAAAACAGTTCAAGTGGTTCAAATACTTGTTCCAGACACTACAGCAAACCATGCTTGCTTCTGGCCCAACTACTTGGCAAATTAGCCGACTTTGTGCAACAAGGCATTGTGAGTAGATTTCAGTCCAGTGATGGTGCCAAGAAAACAATTGTACCTCCCTCTGGGGGTCTGGTGTAAAATATGTTTGGTTAGGAGAAAAATATTGGACTTCTGCTATGATGGAATTTTAGAACTGAAATTTATCACATTTTTAATACGATAAAATAAATAACAAATTAATTAATTTTTACTTAGTAAAATCCAATTGTTAAAACCTGACTTTGTTCTACACATGAATTTATATCACTGCTACTACATTCCATCAGAATTAATGTTTTGTTATTTTGTTCAGCATATTACAAAAATTAACAAAGAAAGTTAACGTATAGTCCTGTAAAATTAGAGAATATTTAATTAATATCTGTTTTCCCTTACAATGAGAGGTTCAAAAAATAAGGCAGACTTATAAAAACATTGGCTCTGCATAATGAACTCAAAAAAGTGGTGCATTTGACCTTTTCTCTCATTATTCTTTTCAAAAGTAACAAAGGACCACCAAGTGTCACAACAGTAAATCTGCTTCATTTGCAGAAATGCAAAGTAATTATATAATGCATTCGGAAGGAGCAGAAATAACAGAGGACATGAGGTCAGCAACACAAATGACATTATATATGTTATCTAACAAAGGTCTGTGCAACCCTAAATGAATAACATTACATCAGGTTTTTAACCTGCCTTGTGGTCAAATTAACCTCACCTGACTGTCATGTAAGCGTTCTGTTAGACCCTTGTCTAGGCAACAATTACAGATGAGTCAGGCAAGAGAATATGTGTTTGGTGCTCAGGAAAGGAACCCAAAAATTTACTGAGGAAAGAGAGGTGAGTGTCATCAGAGAGCTGAAGAGTATAGAAAATGATAACGAGTAGAAAAATAAAAATGACTTACTGTTTGTTGGGATGGTGACGACCCAGGAGGGAGGCGAAGACATCCACAGGGGCAGAAGTTGGCAGATTATGGTTGGTAATGATCCATTACTTGTTTCCAGATTGAGGTGGTTATGGCGGCAGAGCGATGGAGGCTGGATAGGCAGGTGAGAGGCGTAGGTGAGAGGCATTGGTGAAATATGGAGGAGGTCTAGGGGAGAAGAGGACCGGTGAAGTGATTGCCAGAGGGCTTTTTTAAGGGCTTTCCAAAAAACAGTGGCAGAGGTCCTGGATAGAACCAGGGACTGCAGATGAGGGGTTAAGTGAAAAGACATAAGAACAGGAGCAAATATAAAAGTCTTGATAACCTCTCTAAGAGTAAGAATGAACTGGCATCTGTCTCAGCTGAAATGACACCGACTGTCATGCTATAGGGTTTTGTTTGTTTGTTTTGAACTTTTTCAGCCCTGTCACCTCTCAGCCACCATCCTATTAGCTCTGTCCACTCCTCAGCCACCAGTTATCCAATCAGCTCAGTCTCCTTCCAGCCAACACTAATTAGAGTCCACTCTGCTCCCCTGTTCCCATGCCTACTTGTACCTGCCTCAGTCATCCACTCTCTGCCAGAAAGTCTCGTCTTGCTTCATGTGCTCTGCCGCCGTGCCTCTACCAGTATCCGTGTGCCCAGCAAGCTGGACTCTTCTGTGTCATTTGTGTTCAGCCCTCACTGATGTATACTGCCAGTGTCTGCTTGCTGCACAAGTCTGCCCTGTGTCCCTGTGAGCTCCAGCCGCTCGCTCTGCCTGTTCTGGTGGTTCTTCGGTTTGCATCGCCTGTACTGGTCAGCTTCTGCTTTCATGTCTGGTTCAAGTCTGTCACTGCCTGCTACACCTGTTCAAGTCTGGTTCTGCCAGTCACCCCACCTACATCCTCTGGTCTCCTGCCCATTACTGTCTGCCTGCCTCTTCATCCACGATCTATTATTGTAATAAAGTTTTTAGAGCTAAACTCTGTGTCTGGCTGATGTCGGGTTGTCCAGCTCTATTCATAACACTGACAACAAGTGCTGCTGTGAACATGCAGGATATTTGTTCACTGAAACCTATTAAAGATATGAAAAACTAAAACTGGTTTGCTCGGTTTTTTAGCTTAAAAACTCTACTCTAACTGAATGTCCTGGACAAAACCTTATCAGCATTTATTGTTGAATGCAGAATGGATGGTGCATTTTCCAGTAATAGGCAGAATTTAAATCCAGGATACGGTAGAACTGCTTCGCCCGATTAATTATGAAGAGGATTGTAACTGTGACCCGTCCATTAAATAAATACAAAAATTGGCACAAGGCATTTTTTTATTTAATTTTTTGCAAATACAGTTGTCCATCACAAGACATTATAATTAGCTTTTCTGATTACCACTACGGGAGAACAATTAACAATAACAAGTAAAAATCTAACCCTAAACAGGGTCAATTATATAAAGACCATATGATTCACAGCTTTTTTCCTAGCTTTGATTATCTGCATTAGAGTGCTTTGACTCGGGGTCTACATGGGGTATATATGTGCACTTTGCACAAATCATTCTTGCAAATAGATTGGTCACGTGGTGCGCTTTAAAGGTTAAGCACATGAAGGAAATGACAAAGTAATTATGGAGATGACTACAGCATCCCGAAGAACTGCTTTGACTAAGTACACATTAGAATCTCTAAATATCACTTGTTATGCGTTAGAAAACATGTGAGAGGAATAGACACATGTAAACCGATCAATGAGATATAGCTGCATGTGTGTGTGTGTGTGTGTGTGTGTGTGTGTGTGTGTGTGTGTGTGTGTCTGTCCGCATGTTCCATTACAAATATTCAGTTGAGGGCATTGCAATGGTAAATTACAGTCTGAGGTTCTCTACTCTCTGTTCCACCAGAGATGTTTGTGAGCCACTGCTGCAGCTAAGCCATCATTCAGGGCTCTCTTTCTTTGTTGTCAACGATAGATTTTTTTTGACTACTTCATAATTCATAAAGTAACTTTCCTTGACTTTCCTTTATAACTATACCTTCACGTAAACACAAAAAGTCCCATTCTTGGCATCTTTTTCTTGTCAAAATACCCATCATACTTCAGCTCACGTGGATCTGAAAAAATAAATCTGATTGTAAGAGGCTCCAGTTAGGAATAACATTTGTTTTATTAAAGAAAGTTTGCTTCCGCTGTCTTACATCAATGCCCTTTAAGTTGGCTTTTTGACAATATTTTGATATCTTATGGTAAGGATTATGACTGATATTTTTCCAGTAGTCTTTAGCTTCTTCTTTAGGCGCTGTCTTTAGAATCCTGACAATAATGGCTGTATCGATCTTTTAAAATGAGCTATTTTAAAAACAAGGTTCAGGACAGGTAACAGGACACATAAAAAAACTACATTTGAAGGACTTATTGCCTAAACTGTTCTAAAAGCAAAATGAAACCCTAAGGGTTCCAAAAGTCATAAAACTAAATCATGACACATGCATAGAAACTACCTACTAAGAACCCTAACCCATTTTGTAATTAAATCTTGATTAGTAAACCGTAATAAGAATTAGCATTAGCTTTTTGCTGGCAACTGTGGAAATGAGAAAAGCAAACCATGGTCGAAGCCACTTGACATTCCCTGTACCTTCACACCACTGAACAAAAAATAAGAAAGAAAAGAAAAGAAAAGAAAAATGGGTTAATTGCAGAGTTTCATTGATGATCTGGATTATATTGCAAAACTAATGGATATATGTTTTCTTTTTCTGTACTGATAAACATAATTTAAAAGCTCAAAAATGTATGAGTCTAAGGTAAGACTATGACCTTTGTTGCATTTTTGTAAAAACAGCCATGCTAAAAGCAATATTATCTCATTTATTTCTGGATAGGCTTTATTCGCTATCAGATTAAATTCACAAAAAATGGCAAAGGTCCACTGTTAAAATGTGATAGCTCTGATATGTCCCTGCAATTTTTCTAATCATGCTGCTATCAATATTTCAAACACGCTTAGTGGAAAAGTACATTCATAAGGTGGCTGTGTCAGAACACCTGCTCCTTTTCCTAACAAGATGATGTATATGACAGAAAATTTCCAACACTGGCCTGGGTAGATGTCCCTATCTATTGCTTGTTGAGCCATTTATCTTACCAACATTGATGAATTCATTACATTGAAGGTTCTTTTTGGCATAATGAAATGCCATCCAAAACATTTGGGGTTTCAAATGTGGAGCAAAGACATATGGCCCAATTATGGAAATGCATCGTTACTCTGTGGACTCATATTACCTCACATGCTGTCTTGTTTGCTCAAAGTCTCTTGACAACAAAATTAGTTTGAATAGTATGCCTTTGCAATCCTTTTTTTTTCTAAATAAATAAGCTTTGGCATTGTATTTATCTCAAGATAGAAAGCTTAATTGCACTTTAATTGAAACCCAATGGACCAAACGAGTGTCATAAGAAGCCATTAGGATTTTACTGTACACTATATAGTCAGGTTTAAATAGTTGTTAGTCTTGCATCGATTATTTCCTTTAGATATTACAATATAAAATATTCAGTAATTTATTTATTTGATTAATTTGAAACATTCTAAAAATATGTCTGTCTGTGAATGACCAAACATTTTGGAAGTTTGTAATTCCGCTCATTCCACAGGGGTTAAAAAAATCTTTTTAAGACAATGTTTTGGTAAAACTACTCACCGTTTTTCAGTTTAAATGACATTGAGTGGATAACCTAAACCTAGTGTTTATCACTGCTTGCTGTCACCTCCCCACTTGCCCGTGCAGTAAAAGTTTAGATGGGACATGTGTCACTGGTTTTTTTCACCTACGTTCCCCCCCCAGGTTTTCATTGCAGGTCTTTGACATGGGCACATGCATTTAGTGAGACTCCCATGTGTCGCCCAGCACAGCAGGACCCTGTAAGCCTCCAGGAGACGTCATATATCAATGTCGTAAGAGCAATCATCCACTTCAGGAAGGCTCGCCTTCTGCAGCAACAAAGACACATATTAAAGTGTTTTGCTCATGGTTTTCTTGCTCATTTATTGCTCCATTTATTTACATTTTTCCTTTTTGGGCTGGTATTATTCAAAGTGGGTTAAAAGGTATATGTCTTGTCATAACTATGGGATTAACCTTTGCATGAACACTCAGGCAAAATCTAAATGGTATTTGCTTCCTTCACAAGGTTGCCTTTCCCAATTTAAGACTATATAAACGTCAGAATCATCTGAGATTACGTAATTGCTTCTTATGAGATCTGTAAAAGCAGGCAGCAAATTGAAACTTAATTATGTATGTATGTATTTATGAATCCTTTATTTAACCACAAAATTAACTAATAGAGACCAAGACCTCGTTTTTTAAGAGTGATCTGAATGAAAGGCATCACATAATTTTACAGAAGCCAAATGATCTGGTGTCTCTGTAATTTCAAAATGTTTTGAATTGCACCACATAATCAGAAAAAAACCTTGTAATGTTCATGTTGCTACTCAAGAAGTATTCGAAATAATGTGAAATGAGACAGAGGTGAAGAGTGTTTGTTTGAAAAAGTTAAACACAGGGACAGAAAAATTAAAAGGTATAAAACTCTTAGCATTGAGGGGGACGGTGTTCATTTGAATCCCCAAATCTGGATAAACTATAATTTCTTTGCAAATAATTTTTAGGGCAAATATGGGGATTTGTAACAGCCAGAAAAGGATTCCTGTTACATACAAATTAATGTACACCAATATTGCCATTGAAAACTTTTGAATCCCTGGTTTAGGATTACGTAATATTGCTCCAGAATTCCTCCACTAAGTTCTTGCCTTATGAACTCAAATTCATGTTGGCAACTTTGCTATGACTAGTTTGCTCTTAGTTGGTTATGGTACTATGCATTAATGCCAATTTGATTATTTCATATATAGTTAAGACTTTACGTTGCATTCTCAACAGTCTCGGGGTTACTTCACTTCCTACTTCTTAAAGACATGTCACCATTTCTAATATGAAAATATATTTAAATAGTATGAGCTCATATTTCAAAAAATTTAAATAGCAAAAGCGGTAAAAATTAATATCTAGATGCCTTGTGACAATTGTGTTTCTCCTTATAATATTCCTTAGCTCGGGAAAAAAAAAAACATATTCGTTGTTGCTATTTGTTTCCTCTATCACTCCAAGTGCTCATAAATTACAAATAAGATTAATATAAAAACTGACAATGTCATATAAACATAAAACTTAGGAAATATATTTTTGAAACATACGATGTAAAGATCAATTAAAAAAGCTCAAAATTGGATTATGGTATAAGGAGGTTGCTGGCACTGGGTTTGTGAATTCAACGTGGTGAATGGAATACAGGGTATTGAATTATAGGGTTATTAAAGATAACCCCTTTTATCCTAGAACGAAAACCACACAACACAAGTTTAGTCTGTTCTATAGAAAAGGACAGAGGATAAACCCTAGCAATGGACTTTTACTCCCTGACAGTTTGGTATCGTCTGTGCCGGGCCATCTCTGTCCTTTTGCCTTTATTGTCACACATCAAAAAAGGGTCAGGAGGATTCAGGAATTTACAACATGGGGGTTGAAAACAAACAAGGGAGCAAGCTTTGTTGCGGATGGTGATCAGTCACCAGTTTCATGCACAGCGGGATAAGGCAAGGCATTCCTTATCTGGGAGGACCATTTGTTCTCCCTGTCTAAGGTTAAAAACAACAGAACCTTCCTGAAAGCAAACTCTTAAAACAAACCAAATGCTGTAACTTGATAAAAATAAAATTATTACATTCATATTTTTCCAAAAGGAAAGATATGTAATAAAATGCCAAGCCACCATCTTGACAGCTGAAATTCAGGATAACTGAAGTATCAAACACAACAAAACACCAAACAATTGGTTTATTTTCTTTGTGGATTTCAGGAAATCACAAAAACATTTAAAACTTATGCTGCTAAAAATCCAGTGTTTGAAACTGCAACAGTGAAATGGCTTTAATTTAACCTACATAAAGCCCATACCCTTATATATTTGTACTGGCCTTTTGTTCAAATTGGTAATACTGCACATCAGTTGACCATTTGGGCTCTGTTGCAGTTATTTAAAATAAAAAGTTAGTGTACACCAGTTGTGCTAGCTAGGAGCCAATACATTATTTTCAAGCTACATTAGTAGTACACAGACAAAATGTCTGTTTGCACAGCCTAGAGCTCAACGATGAAATCCTGCACCAAAATGTAGAATAGGGAATCAATCACAGCAGCACATGAGCAATATCAGCACACAGACAGTTGTTATAAGATATTCAGAAGCCTTATAGTACATGCCAAGCTTTCTACCCACACTGATCCCACACTCTTGTAGCCTGTTATTGCAGTCTCCAGCAAGGAAAACCTGAGGACTTATTATTTTAGTGCAGATCATGAAATAAGATTTTTAACTCATTCGGTTTGATGGAGCTTGCTGGCTTTGGAAGAGAAGCCGGACCTCAGCAAAGAGGAGCTCTGACCCAGGACACCTGAAATGATCCATCTGCACCTCTGTACAGTGGTTCAATTCAGGGCATGCAGCCATGTTTTAGATGACCCATGTCTAAACAGCTTAGAAACAGGATCATGCGTAATTTTCTTCGGTTGTCCAAGCAGCAAATGGACGATGTCTTCATTTGTATCAGAAATTTGAGGAATACTTACATCCTTTTTTTCCATATGTTTAGTAGAAATGATGGACGGCAATTATCAGAACCAGGATGGGAGGTAATTGGTGAAAACAATTAAATTGAATTAAATTCTTGTCTCATCATCAGAGGTTTGGCTTTTGTTTTAACACGAAATTTTGTCTGACTATACGTTGAATACTTAGAAGCAACATTTTATTTGGTTACATCAATCCTTAATGAGTGCGGGGCTGCAGCTGACAGCTGCATTGCCCTGAGCTGCAGTATAACTGCCCGTGCTCTTTTCCTCTCTGCAGCTTTCGCGATGGGGGGCTTTGTTAAACAGCAGAGCCAGAAAACATCCTCAAGCCCAATGGCCATAAACAGGATTGATGTCTGCATCCAAGGCATTTGACTTTATCCAGTCAAGCCTGAGAAAAATCATTTGGCATCGTTGAGGCAGTACTGGCATTCTAATGAACATGTATTCACCTTCATATCTTTTCTTTCACCTGTTTTCAGCAATTACCACCGGATGCAGTTTAATAGGATGATTAAACATGAGCTGGCTCAAAAGTGCAGTTATATAATGACCTTTACGTATGTTAGAGCTTACTCTGGAGTTTTACAATTATTTTATTTAGTAGCTGTTTTATAATGCACAAGTTATGGAGAAGAAACTGTGCTAAAACATTTCTAGTTAAGCTGTTTTACTGAAACATCATTAGTTCAACTTTGTAGTTTCTATTTTCCCATGTTTTATTTTGTTTCTACATTTTATTCCAACTTGCTTTTATTCAGTTTTCTTTTCCTATATTTTATTCAGGTAAAGCACTTTGCATTGTCTTTGTATTGAAATGTCCTATACAAATAAATTTGCCTTGCCTGCCTTGCCTAAAAGAGCAGAGAATGTTTCTCAAAATAGGGTTTGATAACTTATTTGCTGTCAGATGTCTGGAAAAAAGTATGTTCAGCTTCCTAAAGATGTTCTAAAAGTTTTAGATCGGTTACAGGAAAAAATAAAATGAAAGTCAAAGCAAATCATACTCGAAAGGTAAAACAGAACTTCATCATAGTGTTTGTGAAAGCCTTTTTATACGTGTGCCCAGTGTGCCAGGGTATTAGAATCTAGCAATACTGACGCATAATGAGAGGACACTGTTTGGATCATTGCATGCATCAAGCACTGGATAATAGCCTCATATTTCTTGGTAGCTATTCTAAATGCATTGCAATCATGGAATCTATTGTTTTTTTGTTGTTTTTTTTCTCAAGCCAACTGGCCATACTATTAAAGGACCACCACCACCAGTATGCCACAGTCATACCATTTTACTGTGTTCTTTTCTTCTTTTCACTAAATCTAGTGTGGTTTTATAAAAGCAGCACTAACAATGTCACCTTGCTGTGTTCTTTTGCTACTTGGAGACACAAAGTCGGTATTTTCTGAAAGCTATTTTTCACACAAAAGAATGCAGCACCGGATACTTCTGGACATGTTCTAGTGGGACTCATTTGAGAATGCGACTGACTGCAAAATACTCTCTGAAAGAGTTCTTGTTTTTTTCTTTTCTCCTGAAATGTGTATGCAAACAGTAAAAACAGATGGATCCAAAAATACACGTGGTATCGGTATCAACAGGAACACATTGAGCATTACAGAGAGGTAGCGGGCCTCAGCTACCTTTTCTTTTTTTTTTTTTTTTTTGCTCTCCCTCAAACAAAACCCTGTAATTTCCACACCTTGCTTTTTGTATCATATCATGGCTCCTGGGTGCTTTAACTGGATGCAACCCTGGAGATTTTCTTACTGTGAGATTGCTTCTCCAGCAGAGAACATCCAGCTGTGTAGCGCATGAGCCGCAACTGTGAAGAAGGTCTGGACCTAATTCCCCACAGAAATTCGCTTCTGTACATCTGGGGAAACAACTCAAGTTATTTTTGCACACTGCTCTCCGTGGTTCCGCTTAACTTTGTGTACAAGCAAACAGCTGAATAACAAGCGTAACGATGGCTTTCCTACTGCGTATTTATTCAGCTCAGCAAAATGAGGCTCAGAAGTGATTCCAAAATCTATCCTACTGTTTGGACAGATATGGTCTGACTTCTAGAAGATTTTGCTGCTCTTTGATACATTAACATTTTCAGGAATCGCTGAGCAAAAACAACATGTCCACAGCAGCTTCTCTTGCTATAAAAACAGTAAGTTTAGCGAGTTTGCAAGGTAGATAACCTTTGATGATGCATTATCTTTTGCTCAGGGTGATTAAGAATTTACCACTCATAGCTGAGATGAGTGACATGACTACACCACTGGATTATTTATGGTTGTAGGTATGCATGCAGAACGTTCACCGATAAGTAAGATACTGCTGTGTTTTTGTTTTGACTGCGTCCAAAGCAACATCTCTGAATCCAGGTGGACGTGCCGCAAGACTGACAGCTAAAATCCAGTCGTCCTGTCTGAACAGTGCAGTGTTCGCTGCAAAGCCTTCATCCCGATGCTGTACTACCTATCTGGGTTTAATCCGAAGCCGTTGTGGAAACTACGGCCGTCGAACGACCAGAACAACAGCTGTGGACGATGAAAGCAGAGTGTGGGCCGACATTGCTAACAAATGAGTTACACCGATTTCCCACACAAGTTCCCCTGCTGCATCTACGGATAAAGACGTGACTTATCGTATATAATGATGTGAGACATGTTTAAATGTGTTTTAACTCCAAGAACATGCCTATGCTTCCGTCTATTGTAACACATCATAGATATATTTGGTTCTTAACGTTTTATATTGGCAGGTTTGTCATAAAGGTAAAAGTACTGGCTTGCCATGCAAAAAAACTGAAAAACTAAACAACAAAAACAGCAATATGCAATTAAGGTGAGATCATCTGCCACAACATGATCTAATACTAAACTTAGATTACCAGCAAGCAATAAGAAAAATCTGTTACACAGTTTTTAAATACATGTAGATATGCAATGACTGAAAATTTAACGTTTATATTTGTGACCAAACAAAAAGCAGCATAAGATCCTATATATTTAGTTGATCTTTCTTTCTTTCTTTCTTTCTTTCTTTCTTTCTTTCTTTCTTTCTTTCTTTCTTTCTTTCTTTCTTTCTTTCTTTCTTTCTTTCTTTGGATTAGTGTTATTTTGAACATCATACACATTGAGTAAAGATTACAGATTAGGAAAACCCTCAATGTGTAGCTTGTTTAACGTTCACACAATACGTTTGGTGTCTGTATTGCGCCAGGTAAAAAGGTTCGGCTGGACTCCCAGTTGTTTTTCAACAACATTCATGCAGCACATATTCTGCAATGTGCAGCCACAGTCTTGCTGAGAGTATGTTCACTTCCAGGCAAAGAATGTTGCTGGAGTTAGGATGGATATGGGCCTATATTATAATCCCTGGCAGTATCAGCCCACAGCCTACATGCAGAAATCTCCCAGTTTTTGCTTATCCCAAAAGTTGGTTAAATCCTACCTGCCACAGTTATTCAACACCTATTCAGAATGTCGACAAAAGAACTGGCATAAAGTGGTTTCCCTTAAACTTTTGCTTGAAAGTGGGTGAATGAATGAATTCCTAATACTTAATTAACCTACATACTTTTGCATTGCCATGCTGTACTATTTCTGAAGACTTTATAAAAAAATGAAGCATTGATAACTTTTATTTTTCATATTCAAACTTTGATTTGATGTGCCCTACGGTGAGCATTATATTTTAATTGGATTCTGGATAAAGCATATAGCTAATAGATTATCCATAAGACCAAAAGGTACACACACAAAGAGAGAATACAATTAAATAATAACAACTTGCAGTAAATATAGCTTGTGTTTCTACCACCCTGTGGCATTATATAAAGTCAACTTGAAAATGCAACTTCAATGTCTGCAGTTTGCAGGAGGATTTATTACTCCACATATTTAACCTATGTAATAAAGTTTTAACTCCTATGGTCTCACCATCTGCCTTTTCCACACAACACTGTGTGAATACCATACTTAAATATCACACAGGACCCCACAAATGAAAGCTAACCAGTTTTTCTGTCACATAATTACCATTAGTGGATTAGATAAATAGGTCCTGGAGGACACAGGATTGGGTAAGCCACTGTATAGTCTTTTGGATAAATGTTATCAATGTACAATGTGACACATCCCAGTACTGGGTAAATTCTTGATTGCAATCAAAAAAATCTCACGTCTAATCAAGGCATTACAAATCAAACCAAATTATGACAAAATAGGCTTTGAGCATCAGAGCTTGAAATAATGTTCCCTGTGGCCAAAATAAGCGTCATAGTGAGAACAACAAAAATACAATCAGTTCTCAGGATGTGACAAATGATGAGCAATGCAATACATCTGCCCAAACAAGATGAATGTTCAGGATATTTCTTTCTTTTTTTTTATTTGTGGAACCATTTTCACAGTAACTTAAGAGCAAAACCCCCTGCAGCATCGCTTTATACATTGTACAACTTGTTTGTGAAAGAAAATTTACTGATCATGGAATTGTACCTCTAAACAACAGAGACATGTTTAGAAAAAACTGATTACTTAATATTTTGTCCATCCTGTGGCTGTAGGTCACCTCAAAATAAAAAAAAGTATAGCTTATTTTAATTCTATGATTTGTAATACTTAATTTTTAATAATTATAACACAAGATAAAATATTAAAAAAAACTTGATTCAGCATGTTCATCCTTTGCAAATCAGTCACCGCAGGGATTATGAATAATTAACCAGAGGTCCATTTAAGGGGAGTAGAAGTCTGAAGAAATGCCTGTCTACATAGCGAAAGAAATTCATACCCTGCATTAATATATATTGGAAATGGAGTAGAACACATTAATATAGATGGGTATTTTCTATATGGGTCAGTTTAACTGGTCAAATGACATTAATGTAATGGTTTCTGAACATCATCTTCATGTTTCTAGTCTTTATGATATTAGCAAGACAGCTTGATGTGTATGAAAAGTAAGTGTAATTGCCAGCAGAACAGTAATTTTTAAAGTTAAAATGGCTGCTTTATCATTAAATTAATTGAGTAAATAAATGCATTGTACAAATGTATACTAACAATAAAAAGATTGATGGGAAGAAAGGTGTGCCTCCCCTTCATTTTTTTTTTTATTGGTCTGATCCTATGATAGTGAACTGTCCAGGGTATGACCCCACCTCTTGGCCAGTGACTGCTGAAGATAGACAACAGGCCACCTGTGACCCCGCGGGTATATACAAATGGATGGATGTTTTGATATAATATTCTAATTTTAAATGTTGTGCTTTCATTAGTGATTAGCAGAAAATCATCCTAATTAACAGAAGTAAAGGCTTGAAAGTGTTGATGTGTGTCTAATTAATCAACAGTAAACTATGTGTCTCACTCAGTGAACTATTGAAAATCCACTTTTCAGTAACATTCTGATATATTGAATACAACTGTATTTGGATAGATGACATCATGTAGCAGTAAGAGCTGATCAGCTAGAATTAGGAAACAATGGTAGATGAACGACTTTTGACAGATTCAACATTTATTCCGAAACATTTGAGTTGTAAAGTGTTCATTTTACGCGTGTTAAGCCAGAGTTTGACTCAGATAATCTGCAAGCAATGATAGATGCTGACATGGAAAAGTGAAGCTCTTACAGAAGTGAAGATGGACATGATGGTATTCAGAACTCCCACTTGTAGAAATCTATTCATAGCACTGTTGCCTTGCAGCAAGAAGACCCTTAGTTGCATTCCTGTCCATTCACCTTTAGTCACAAATCTGGAGTGCAGGTGCAGAAGGCGGATACGCACCTGGTAGTCACATTAATCTAGAGCAAGTTACGAACCAGACCAGCCATTAACATTTACCAGCCTCCAAACTTTATCTATCTGTAATCTTTTTTTTTTTTTTCATTTTAAATGTTTTTACTTTATTGTCTGTGCAGCACTTTGTCACAGCTGCTGTTGTTTTACAGTGCTTCATAAATAAAGCAGTAGTAGTAGTAGTAGTAGTCATATTGGACCTATTGTAATTATAAATTCCATAAGCAATAATACTCAACCTGTCGCTGACATTAACTACTGAGTTTGTGCCAAGAGAACAGAGAATGACAGGACCAGCTATAGTCCATAGGTAACAGGAGAGAGAACAGAAGGTAGACTATACACCTTAAGGCATGTTCGTAAGGTGACATATGTACATTGAATAGTTTCTTTATATCAAACTGATGGAGTGGCTGCCTGACCCAGACCAGAAAGACAGACTAAAGCTGCGTATTTTCTTCTCTCTGCCTGTAGTGCACTGAGCATTTTCTACTTTACTTGAGTGGCCTAATCAACTCAGAGTCAGAAGTTTTTTCAGTGGCCAAAAAATTGGCTGTTACAGGATGACCTCCCTAACTCTTACACCACTATTGCCCCAAGTTAGTTACTAGTTTCACATTCAAGTGTTGATTGTCCTCTTAGTCATAGTTCAACTGTTACACTACGGTTTCTACGGTTTCCATTTATTTAATCTATGTTGACGTTGTTTTTTGCACTTCCTGACATTTAAAAAAATCATGGTAAATCAATATCAGGCTAAACTATGAAAAAACTGGTGGAGAAACAGCAACCGTACCCTCTTGAATGTTGTTGGACCTTTTATTCCCAAAACTCATGTGTTGAATAATTATGCTGAGAGTTCCTGTGCAAGTGAACAACTCAAAAGATGAAAAACTAAGCCTTTTTTAACTGAACAATGTATACAATCAGTGTAGTATTTTTTTTTCATACAACATTTCACTCCATATCATTCTTATCCATGCAAGTTATTTTCAGGTTATTGTGCTCTTTAATGATCTGAAAATGTAATCACTAATTCTTTGATGCAAAGTATGAAAGGTATAGGGATGAGGGTTTATATATATATATATATATATATATATATATATATATATATATATATATATATATATATATATATATACTTTTTTTTCTTCAAAATCCATGCAATACAACCATTTGGAGGGCTCCACACTGACAGCTTTAGACACAAAAGCAGAATTTTAACAAATATGCACTAATTTGTGAAAATAATGAGCTAATGAGCAAAGGAAAATGTGATCCAGGTTTCTATATCTGTAAGTAAAATCAGTTTTTAAGAACACATATTTCTTATTTACATGTGAATGGGATTTCTTGTTTACATGTAAATGTTTGACAACAGAATAGGAGGCAACAGAGAGAACCATCTGTTAGAACTGTGCGCGTTTTGACTGTTCAAGAGGAGACAATTTCACATGAAAACCCACAATGTGTTTTTGACTAATCACGGATAAATAAGGTCATTTTAAATTCTTCCTGGCATACAAAAGAGAAAGCTCAGAGCCAACAACCTTTTGAAATCCTTTCAGCAAGGATTAAAGGCATTAAAAAAGACAAAAAGCAGCCTGAATAACCTTGCGGTCACTTTGGTGGATTACCCAAATGTTTTAAGCAAAGTCTCTGTTTCTCAAGTATTGTAACATCTTGATTATTTTTTTGTCATGTTACAGCTGCAAAGCTCAACATATCTTAGAAGGATTTTAGATAGACCAACATAAAGTATTGCATAAAATTAAAGGAACTGTGTGTAACTAATGTTGCTTTTAATTAGCAAAAATCAAGTATTGCTTTTATGAATACATATTCTGGAAAAATCTAATAACATCCCATCAAAACTGAAAGTATTCTCATAAGTTTTGAATTAGTAGTTTATTAATCCATAGGTAGGGGCTGCACAGTAGCGCAGTGGGTAGTGCTGTTGCCTTGCAGCAAGAAGGTTCAGGGTTCAATCTTGGGCCTTTCTGCATGGAGTTTGCATGTTCTCCCTGTGCATGCATGGGTTCTCTCCGGGCACTCCAGCTTCCTCCCACAGTCACCTAACACCTATCCTAACACCTAACAGTGTTAGGTTAATTGGTCTCTCTAAATTGTCCTTAGGTGTGCGTGTGTGCGTGAATGGTTGTTTGTCCTGTCTGTCTCTGTGTGTCAGTCTGCAACAGACTGGTGACCTGTCCAGGGTGTACCCCGCCTCTCGCCCACTGAACACTGGAGATAGGCACCAGCAACCCCCACGACCCCATTAGGGATTAAGCGGGTCAGAAAATGGATGGATGGATAATCCATAGGTGTCAGTGCACCCACTGGGTGGCACTATGTGGCAGTATAAAACAAGCAAAGTCAACCGTAGTTCATTCTATTTGCTGTTTTCTGTTGAAATGGAGGACCATCCATACTCTGCCCAGTGAGAGGAAAGAAAAAGTAACCAAGTAAAAAAATTACTATTACTATTAAAAATTACGATTATTTCCAGTTGGGGAGTGGACAATTCATGAGGGAGCGGTGATTCAAATGGATGCAGAGGTTGCAGGTTTTCTGCTCAATAGGCTGGTTAATTCAATATAACAGTGAAGTTTATTTCCGTGTTATGATAGAAACTGGGCAGTGTAGTCCCGCAACTACAGGAGAGGGGTAGTTTGTTTGTCTTGTCTCTCTCCCTCTCAGGGAGTATGTGTGTATGCAGAGGGGCGGAGTGATATCAGCCAGCCGATCACAGAGTCCATAGCGCAGCAGTGTGAGCAGGTCTCTTCAATCGTGTTCGTTGCTTATATTAAAGCTCAAATAAGCGACTGCAAGTTCAGAAATGAGCCCAAAAAAACGTGACTCACGGAATTTACAAGCGACTTTAGATAAAAACAAGGCCAAAAAACAAGTGGACTTGGAAACAGTGCCAAAAACCATTTCACATGATGACCGTAGCTATTGGCAGTAGCTTGGTTCCAAATATTTGGAGGACATGTTGACATCGTCACATATCTGATACTTCACGGCTCCTGTAGTAGTTATCACATGCTTAAGGGAGAAGTTGTTTGTAAGGAGACGGTAGAAATTGGAGAGGTGTGGTTGACCTCACTGCTCGCAGTGACACTGTCTTCTAAAATCTGTGATCGGTTGATACAAGTAACAAACAAAAAACAACACAAATGCAATCCTACTAATCAATGGAGAGAAATTGACCTATTAGAATGGATTAAGAAATGTGTGTTATGATGACGTAACTAACCAAGTTTAAAGAATTGTCACACAGCAACAAAATGTTTAAACATAACTTTTTTACAACCTCATCATTATTTTGATTTGTTTATCGTTATGTTTACTCACCATACCGGTGAGTAAACATAACGATATGTTTACTCACCTTTGTTTTCAGATGTTTGTCTTTTTCTAATTCCACTTCATGGTACTCTGGAAGATTGTGCCAGTGTGTGTGGCTTGCCGTCTCTCGCTGTCAACTCTGTTTGTATTCGTGCTGTTTTTTTTTTATGGTGGCCAAGAGGTGCAAATGCACTAGAAGTCATAATTGCGCAGCAAACACAAAAAGTACTCCAAACACAAAACTGAGGCTAACATACAAACACACGCAAAGGCAAATGCTGTATGTAGCAAAACCTAACTGCAAGTTAAGAAAAGCTGCAAACTAGCTCCGCATAAGGAAAGTGCTCCAGACCACTAGGGGGAGTCGACCACCAACCAATTCATATGGGTCTACCGACCCCAGACTGCAGTCCGCACTCTGATTACTTCACTGACTGCATTTTATTAAAACATATTTTTTAGGAGCGACAGGGACATTTATCTGTGCTCTAAATATTAGCTTGGAAACGTTATTCCCCACACATTGTTAAAAACATGGGGGCTGATCATATATTTATAAAAAATAGGTGTTTATGCAATACACTGATCAATATAAAATGTCTAAAATGGTTTATAATAAAGTTTTGCATAGAAAGCAAACCAAACAGGAGTAATATTACCAGTATTCAAGCTCTTTTAGTTGGTCTCTGTATGTTAACATGGGAGTGCTGGACCTTGTCCTATTCCAGCTTACCTTCAGTTCTACATCCTTCATCAAAGCATGAATATCACTGTTTTCAGGACTTACTCCTATATTTCCAAAGAGCCCCATGTGTAGCAAATGTGATTTAGTCCTTTTGTTTGATCTAGTATCAGATGATGTGAGTTGAATGAGCTAAGAAGTAAAGCTGATCTAAAATTTAAAGAAGTTTAAATGACTTGGAGAAAAATATGGGGCTGTAGATGTTTTGACTGATGACCCGGGAATAATTATTTTCTGTGGAAGACATACTTATTGCATGTTTCATTTTCAAATTTTTATGTGAACGGAGTACTACATGTATGGATAACCCAGTTAATTGTGCATATTGTATAAAAGTAATTCATTAAATGCTAATTTAAATAAAACAGTTTCTGGTTAATATCATACTAGGTGATACCATGGGCATGTGTCAATTGTGCAAAAACAAATAATCAAACATTTTATTATACAAAGCAGGGAACTGAGGTGAAAAACTGAGGGAGAAATTAGAAAGCCAAAAACATCACATTAAAAAGGATGGAAGGATAAATTAACAAAATAAAGTTTTGAGTATGGAACAGAAACTTGGTCATATTTTTACCAAATTTCGGATGAAGGCCACTACCATAAAGGATAATTGAGGCATTAGATAGAGCAAATGAAGATAATAAAACATGCTCAACAGGCTACATGTTTCTTCAGAACATAAGTCTCCCTCTCCATGACATCCAAAACCAGCAAAGAAGACTGCAACATATTAAGCTGGAACCAGGTGTCTTAACTACGGATGATATGGCAATCACACCAAGTGTGGAGCTGCACCCAGGATTGGGGAAGCTTTTTGCATATGACATTGCCTGGGCATAGGTGAGAGCAGCAACACATGTATGTGTTTTTATGTCGCCAGGAAGCACAACAAGATAGAAGTCAGTGGTGGTTCACATATTCAGTGGCAATGGCATTAATTACAAGCCAACTATCCTGAAAATAATTGAGAGAGCAGCTTCCATAAAACCTTTTGTGGTGAACATCACCACTGGCATGGACAGTCCAAATCTAGCAATGAGGTGGGCTTTTGACAACAAAATATACATCCAACACCCAGCAAGGTCAAATAAAAGGCTATCACATGAAGCCTTCAGTCTGGTCCCGAAAACTGAGAAGCTTTTCCAAACAAGGTCCGGTGCATCCTTCAGCAAGCTCTAAAATCTTGCAGATACTCCAGAGAAAGAAGCAAGTCTGCAGAAAGCATGCTGCCTTTCATCTCCATCCATCCATCCATTTTCCAACACGCTTATCCCGCGAGGGGTGCTGGTGCGTATCTCTAGCCGTCAATAGGCGAGAGGCGGGGTACATCCTGGACAGGTCGCCAGTCCGTCGCAGTCCTATCATGTCATAATGTTCAAATAAATAAATAAAAATAAAATACCCAGCTTTATGAAAATGCTAAAATAATATGACACAAATGCATTTCCTGTCCAGCAGTAAATACCAATTTTGTGAAGGTCATAGTGTTAAAGTACTATTGTTCAAACATCTTGATTCAGCTCTTATTTCAGGGGACAGAAAATGGCATCTTGTTACCTTGGCGATCCTGTGTAACATGCTTCAGCAGGAGAGCAGAGCTCTGGTGAAAAAGGACAGGCTACATATTTATTTTTGGTATTCTCATGGAGAGCCAGTTGTGCTATCAGAGGGCTGTAAAAGCTGAGAAGAATAAATATCTTTCTGATAATTGATTCTAATTGTACCAACCCCAGAGTTATGTTTAAAACCATAGACTTGATGTTCCCAAATTTGTTGGTTCTGACGCCTCCACTGAAATCTGTGAAAGTTTCCTCCACTAATTCACTGATAAAATTGTGTCAACTAGAGTTTATATCTCTCAACCTTCCTATGACCCTTCTATTCCTTTGCACTATTCTTCCACTTTCAATCAGTCTGAGCCTGTGTCCCTCTGTTTTTTAAAGGACATTGTTGGTCATATGAGACCTTCTGGTTCCCCCACAGACTCCATCCCGCTTTGCTTGTTTAAAAAGGTACATCCTACTATTGAAGTGTACTTCAGATTATCAATAGTAGTCTTTCCTCTGGTACAGTACCTGGGGGTTTTAAGCATGCAGTTGTACATCACCTTTAATAAAATATAAGCTTAGACTTTTCTCTCTGCTTTAATTTCAGGCCTATCTCTAATCTTCCATTTATTTCTAAAATATTGGAGAAGGTTGTCTATAAGCAGTTATTACCATTTTTAGAGGACAATAGTATCACTGAGCCGTTTCAGTCTGGGTTCAAAGCCCTTCACAGTACAGAGAACACACTTATGAGTGTTTGCCTAATGGTTAGAGCAGCTCGCTTGCACTCAGAGACGGATGCAAGTACCCGGTTCGATCCTCAGTGCCGGCACTCTGGGTCCCTGAGCAAGACCCTTAATCTCAGAACGCTTCCCGGGCGCCGCACAGTGGCAGCCCACTGCTCCACTAGGGATATACCACATTACGTTGCTGGTACTTGTGTCAGTGCAATGACAATACAATTGAATTCTATTCTATTCTATGAGGGTTTAAAGTTATATACTTTTGTCAAGCAACTCTGGACAGTTTGTTGTTTCTAGTGCATCCATTCCTTTCAATAATGTTGCTCACAATATTTTAATCTCTCGTCTTGAGCACTGTGCGGGCGTTAGGGGTGCCCCCCTGATTGTTTTCGGTCCTACCTTACCAGTAGGAGTGTTTGTGTAAAGACTGACAATTTTATGCCTTCCATAGCTCCTCTTCCATATAGGATCCCTCAGGGGTCCTTCGTCTGCCTTCTTTTATTTGCTTTTACCTACTCTCCCTTAGCACAAAACAGCACTGTCCAGCAACTAACACAACCCTTAATGAAATCAAAGCATGACTTTATCTTAACTTCCTCAGTGTAAATGAGAACAAGACAGAAGTTATGTTTTTTGGACCAAGTTACTTTCATTCTATCTCAGGGACTGTGCAACCAATGTGTGGATAAAGTTTGACTCTGATTTTAAACATGAGAAACAGATAAGCAGTGTTGTTCAGAAAGCATTTGATCAACTTTGCCAAATAGCAAAGATGAAATAAATTTTAGCAAGACCTCATTTGAGAAATTAGTACATGCTTTTATTGCAGTTCGTCTTGACTACTGTAATTCACTGTATGTAGGCATTAACCAGACCTCTCTTGTCTGTCTGCAGCTTGTGCAGAACTCTGCTGCTCACTTGTAAACGCAGACCCGTGGCGCTAGCATCCCTTCACTCGCTCCCTGTATGCTACAGAATACATTTTAAGCTTCTGTTATTTGCTTTAAAATGCTTGAACAACCTTGCTCCACCATATTTATCTGAGCTGATTCAGCCTTACTACCAACCCCTATCCCTTAGATTAGCTGATCTGATAAAACACACTTTTACTTTGTGGCTTGAAATACATTGTGATCTTGTCGTGTATGGCATTTTAAAATAATCCAACAGTGAACCTGATTTTTGGCTTTTGATGTGTATATTTATAACAATTTTCTTAACCTATTCATATCTATACGTGCACCACTTTGGCCACCCCTGCCTTTTTTAAAAATGTGCTATATAAATAAAGCTGATTGATTAATTGACAGATTGATAAATTGATTTTCCTACTTCATCTATTTGACATTAATGTGCACTCACCTGTTAGCATTTTACTGGGATTGTCTGCTTGTATAAAGCAGCTGTATTTGGCAAAAAGACGACATAAAATTGAAAAACAAAAGGTGGACAAAACCGAACCGGACAGAGGAGCAGCACCTTTCTCCACACAGCTCTAGGAGGAGAATAGAGGAGTGTTGAAATGTAAATTGGGCGAAGGATCACAGGGTGATGAGTCAGACGTCAGCACATTGTCGATCATATTGCTGCATGTTTTTCTCTGCTTTCATGCACCAGCCTGGAAAGCGAGAAACCCTCCGTTCAGCAATCAAAAACCAGAGAGGAGATGGTATCACACAAGCAAATTCTTGATAACTATTTAGGCTATGGACACTGACATCAGGATGTACAACACAGCACATTTTTTTCTCAACTCTTTTACATCTTCCCTGTATATATGTATATAGAGTGTATGCCAGTGTACTTTATTTTGTTTTGTATTTTGAGTATATTTATATATAAATATATATATATATATATATATATATATATATATATATATATATATATATATATATATATATATATATGTATGTATGTATTATGTATATATATGCCATTTTAAAGACTGCAACTAATAAAGAAATTCCTCTATACTATATTGTTTGTACATTTTTTTATTTTATTCATGATTCATGTTTTCCTATTGTTTACTTGTCCTCAGTAAAATTATGTTACTAGATCACATAACTAAATTGCGTTACTAAATTACGTTATTTATCTTTAACCCGACCGGCCACTGTCACTAATTATTCCTATGGGGATGATGAAGTTTATCTTATCTACATATTAATAACTGTATGACTGCTAAATAAGTTTAAGTGATCATTTAGCGATAGATCAGCCAAATAGCTCTCTCTGTCTCCACCATCTTCCTTGCTTAAGACACTCTTAGGCTCGTTAAAAGTCCTCCTATTCCTAACATCATTTCCCTTTAGGAACTCTCTTAGGGGCTAGGGTGCTTTGTGAATAACTTGCATCTTACTGAGGTAGAACTATGTAAAAGGTAAAAGAAAAATCTTAGAATTCAGGAAATTCTAAGACTTTTCTTAAAACTATGTCAGTAAGAGCTACATTTAGTCTTGGGATTATTTGCATACAATCATTTCAGAGGCCATATTTACATTTAGTACTAAATTGGGTGTTACTTTGTGAATCCACCACTAGCTACAATTACAGCTGACCGTCTCTTGTGGCTGGTCTCTACCAGCTTTGCACATTTAGGGAGTTCAACTTTTGTCCAAGCTTGTTTACAAAATAGCTCAAGCTCAGTCAAATTGAGTGAAAACTCTTTGTGAAGAGAAATGTTACAGATTCCCACAGATTGAATTTGGGTCTGGACTTTTACTGGGCCATTCTGCCACTCAAACTTTAAACTTACTGCTTTAAACTTATCCATTCCATTGTGGCTTTGGCTGTGTGTTGTCCTGATGGAAGGTGAACTTCCACCCCACTCTTTTGCTGCATCTAATAGGTTTGCTTCTAGTATTGCCTTAAATTTAGCTCTATCCATCTTTCCATCAACTCTGACCAGCTTCCTTCAATATGATGCTGTAGTGATGCTTTTTATGTTAGACTGTATTGGACTGTGTGTTAAGAGTGATGTGCAGTATTAGTTTACCTCCACACAGTATTTGGCATGTTGGCCAAAAACTTCAGCTTTTATCTAACCTGACCAGAATACATTCTTCTACATGTTTGTTGGCTTCTGGCAAACTGCAAATGGGACTTTGTATGGCTTTCCTTTAACAATAGCTTTCCTCCCGCCACTCTTGCATAACTGCCAGATTTGTGGAGAGCACATCTGAAAGCTGTCATGTCAACAGATTTTCCAACCTGAGCTATAAATCTCCCATGAAACTCCTCCAGAGTACCCAGCCAAATACTTCAAGTAAAAGGTCGTGCGTTGACAGTTTTGCAGTTGTGTCACCTTCTTTCTATTGTTGGATAATAATGAACAGTACTCTGTGAGATGGTCAAAGCTGCGGAAAATTGTTTTGCAACCTAAACAATGGTTTTAATTTCTTCACTGCTTTATCCCTGACCTGTCTGGTGTCTTCCTTGGTCTTTGCTGTCTTTTTATGCAAAAAAATGATCTGATGAATACTAAACACCAAACTTCTGAAGCCATTTGGCTCCAATGGATTTTTCTAAGGGGTATGAGAGTAAGGAGATCTAAATAGAAACCAAACTTTTCATATTATTTATAAAACTACTCAAAAGTCCTTTTATTTATTTTTTATTTCCCCTTCACAATTAGGCAGTACTTTTTGTTGAAATATTATATTAAATCCCTATAAAATAAATTGGAGTGTGCGGTTTCAACCTGATATAATGTGAAGTGTGAATAATGTTGCAAGCCACTGTAAGATTTGGTGTCCAGACTGCTCAATAATTTCATTATTATGTGAGTAATGTTTTTATAGCTGAAGTCTCATGAAACATTTGTTTGAGTAAAAGTTTATTGAATTATGCCTATAAACTAAACCATTGTTTCCTTCTGACTTAGTACTTTTTTTATACTTTTAATAATTTTGTTATCCTGCAGGTGTTAACTGTTTAAAGCATTAACTGTTGGAACTCTTGAAATTATGCCTTTTTAAGCAAGCTTCAAGCTGTTAAGCAAGCTGGTCCTGGATGCAACCTAAAGGTTGATGTCCCCTTTCTGCAACTGGAACTATTTGAAATTTACAAGAAATACAAGCAGCTATGTTTAGAAATCTACGTGTAGAGTCAAGTATACCACTCATAACCTTGCACTCTTGACAAGAGATGGGTTAGTTTACATTAAAAATTAATGTCCTATGATGTTCTGGGGCCATTCTTTCTAACCTTGGTCTAGATACATTCAGAACAATGTCCTCAGGGAAGGACCTGTGCCACCTGGAGTTACTTGGCTGACCTACATCCAGGGCAATAGGGGCAAAACCTGCTGTGACTCACCCTCTGTCTTTGGTTCTGAGCCTGTGGAGATCTGACTGCTTTTTGGAAGGTTTTAAATTCTAATGTCTTAGTACGCTTTAAAATAACAAGATCAATAGTGACCTAGATTTTTATTTCACCCTTAGAGAAGTCTTTCATCACTTTCATTTCACTCTTCAGGTCATTAGGAAATGCTCCGCAAATAAAGCTGATTAAATGGACTTGAAAATGATTTTTACCACTCCCAAAACTGATAATTATAGACCAGAAAAAGTTAGTTAAAAGGTAAATCTAATTGAAACTATATGCATTTTGCAATTTATACTATATGTATAGTGTAGGAAAATAATCTGGTTTCATCTATGCACATCCTCTTTCAAAAAAACATGATTTTCATTTTGTGCTTCTGATAATGCTTTTGAATTATTTTTTTCAACCGTTGAAAAAATGTTTCAAAACCAAGGACTTTTTACCAAAAGTTGTTCTAGCAGTACAGTGACCTACGCTGAAAAAAAGAATTTGGTCGTTTGTTGGTTCTACTTAAGAATGTTTAGTTACTTTAACACTATTATTTAATGTCTTAAAGAGAATGTAATACTGTTGTTTAAATACTACGACTGAAGACAAATAATTCTGCATTTGGATCTAACTAGGCGTATTGTGTTGATCCAACATAATTGTTTCCTCCACTTAGCGAACGTAATAATATTGTGTAGGTACTGCATAATAAATTACTGCAATGAGAGAAATTAATTTCCCTGAAATAATCTGTTGAAAAGAGACATTTATCTAAACATTAGTATGGATAAATATAAACAGACCTATTTAATAAATTGGAATATTTACTGAAAAGTTCACTTATCTCAGTAAATCAATTCATTAAGTTCAACAATTAGATATTTTAATTACACACAGAATGATGTTTCAACCCTTTTATTTCTGTTAGTTCTAATATTTCCATTTACAGCTAACAAAAACATGAGATTTAATATTAGGATATTACATCACTTCAAATAGAAAATAATATACAGATATAGACAAAAAAAAAAAAATCATGTTTTATACCATGTGAAAAGTTGCTGTTCTAAATGCATGTTTCTAAACAGAAAAACAAGCCTCCTTAAAACACAATCTAATAATCTATTATTCTGTAATGTATAATCTACGACTTATATGATCTAATCTAATCTTAATATATAATCTAGCTACTCTGAGATGTTTGCCTGTACAATTAAGCAAATCACACAGTTTTTCTCTCATCGTTCTGTAAAGTGGCTGCTCTCTTTCCTCTATTTAACTTGAATATTGCATTTTTGTCTGAATATACCATATAATCAAAAATTGCACAATATTTTATCTCTTGCTGTTCAGATACATTCATTCTCTTTTTCTTTAGGAATTAAGTTTCAATTAACTTATTATTCATATTACTAATCTAGTGTGTAACTAGTGTATAACAAATCTGCCTTCTAACACTACTGAGCTACACCAGAAGTGTACAGCATGATTTGTTTCATTAGGTGGCTTAAACCTAGGCATAGTATTGCAAACAGCAGTCCCTATGCTATAGTAGCTGTAAGACAACCTTGGTTGGGGCAGTGGTGGCCTAGAAGTTAGAGAAGCACGCTTGCATTTTAAGGAGGATGCAAGTACCCGGTTTGATCCCCGCAGACTGCCACCATGGGTCCCCGAGCAAGACCTTTACCCCCAGATTGCTCCCAAGGTGCCACTCAGTGTAGACAGTCCACTGTTCCCTAAGGGCCTAAGGGAGGGATTAAACATAAACAGTCTGTTGGACTATGAAGGGAAATCTTTCTTCCTTTCTTATCTCTGTCTATGTTATTATTTGCCACCGTCATGCCCAAATATCCCCAATGTGGGACAATAATATATATATATATATATATATATATATATATATATATATATATATACACTTGCTTTCACAAATCACTAAAAATGTACATTTTGTTTATTTGCTTTAGTATAAGTTGGGTAGTTGGTGAATTTAAACTTCTTATCTCTACTTTAGTTAATTAATATTTTATTTGACTTTATTAATAAACTCTAATAGGAAACCTGTGCTTTCTTTTCTAATGAGTCTTAAAGTTATAAATTATATACTAAATTATAAATAAGTGCTACATTTTATTTCGATAAAGTGATTAACCAAATGTGCACACTCGTGGAAGGACATTTTTATTAGACAAGGTAACAATGGCACATGCAACACCCGTGTAGTATGATGCACAAACGTCAAATTATCTCTGCTTTGGAATTGCAGCTCACATCATGAGCACTCATGAGATAGGGAGGATTAATGTTATAAAAACAATACTCCTCAACACAGGCTTATTTATCATCAGAGCAACATTTCCATGATCTCTGCTGGAGTGGCCAAAAGCTGCCGAATGATTCTCTTCTCGTCTGCAAACATTGCCAGCTGTGACTCCAAGGAAACATACAGTGTCCATCTGTGAGACTCCAAACCACAGCAGGCAGTGTTAAAGACCTTTCAGAATAAAATAAAAAATAAATAAAAACAAAACACTCTCTGTGTAATAATATTATTGTGTGGCGTACCAACAGTGAATAAAAAACCCATACACATTTAAGGATATGGATGAAAATGGTCAATTAGTTAAAACACCCCCCTTTTAATTTATTTATTCACAGAGGTGAGCACTGAAGTGGCTAATTAAATGTAAGCTGCCCAATGTAATTTGTCATGGCATCTCAAAGACCCAAGGCATACTCACAGCAGGCAGATGCTACTCAGCACTTCTCTAGCAACATTTTTCATATGGGTCACCATTTCCTTAGACGCTGTTCATGCCAGATGGTTAAGTTGGAGGTGGTGGTGGTGGTGGTGGTGGTGGGGGGGGGGGTATTTCTTTTCAGAACCATCTATCTGCATGTTTTAATTGTTCATAAGTGCCTTTGTTATTGAGAGCCTCATTTTTATTCCAGGTTCTTGAGAGTGAGGCAGCAAACCCCACCCAGCCCCCGCTGCTTGGTGATCATTAACAGTCATACTGGACAAATACTGGGGGGTTAGTGTATAATCCAAAGTAAACTGCTGAATAACCAAACTCTGTCTGTGTAAATGCAGAAGAAATATCTGTTTGTTGAGAAAACTTGTTATTACAAATATGACAAATAAGAGATCTATGATGACACCTTTGCCCTTCTTAATGAGGTCTCTCCTTAGAGAACATGCCATCGATCTTTTTTTCCCTCTCATTTAACATGACCAAATAATGAAAATTGTGACTTTTGAACCTCTTTCAAAAGACAGGATGGTTGTAAAAGAGAGCAAAAAACAACAACATTTATATATGTACTATATAGAAATAAGAAGCCGGGTCAGTGATCAGACAAGACAATTTGCAATGAGTTATTGAAAGTAGACATTGGAGTTCCGCCCCACCTCATTCGGCCATTTCCTTTTATTTTTTTTTAGTATGCTGGGGGAAGGTGTAATGAACTGTGTAAGGTAATGCACCAAACAATCGAACATTTTAACTTATCCACTTGTAGCTTCAGCATCCTTCAGCTTGGACTACAAAATCCATGTGTAAAATAAAAATGGCGGATTTGCCAAATTGGTTAACCAGAAGTCCATGAACTTGTTAAGGTATTTGCTGCTTGTCAGCAAACAGTGTCACATTATTGCTCAAAAATCTATTTGGGAATAGAGAAAACTGAACTGATTGAAAAATATGATTCAAACACAATATAAATATATCTATGCATCACCTGGTGAGACTATATTTAACTTTTCTGCATTGCCTGAGACTCCAAGTACACAATAAATAATTGCACAGTATTTTTCCACTTCTAAAAATGTTGTATCTTCTGCTGTACAGCTTAATTTTAAATGTATCTTTTTTCATATCATGTTTTGCATTTATGATGGTCTTCTGCCGGAATGCTCATTCTACTGTAGGTTTTTCCCAAGAGTATTTTTGATTTGTGTCTGTGTTACGTATATGTCCATTCTAAGCTGGTATCTCACCAAACGTCCATTATGGTTACATAATAGCAAAAAAATATTTATTTTTTATTCTGTCTTGTTTTGTTTCTTTGTCTATGAAATGTGCTTTATAAGAAGATTACTTTGTGGCTTTGTACTTATTTTAAACAGAAAGAAAGAAAGTAAACACGTTTTAAGTGAAACAAATGAAATGATTCCAATGACTTTCTGGAACCTGAATGTGAAAATGAGTATGAAGTGGAAAAGTTAATTTTGTTGGCACACTCAGAAAACAGGTTGAGCAACCAAAAAAAATTGCCCCAAATTTAACTGTTTTGCTGCAGCTGGTTTCTCTAGTGTCCTTGGCTGAATTATTGTCTTAGCCTACCGGCAGGAAGCAAAACTCAAAAGTGAAATTGTAATGTATCCTCTGCGCAGTAAATAAATCCTTAACTTAAATTGTTACGCTTCTATAAACAACATACTACAGATGGTTCCCAGTCTTCTTTTGATGTATGTGTCACAGGATTACAAACATGTGTTAGTCAGTCCGTGCACCTTTGCATTATCTGAACTCTTATACCACACAAGTGTTCTGGAAATTGTCTGTGGTACAGTTAACTTTGATACAAATGAAGTGTAACCCCAATGAAATAGTTGTAGTGTTTCAGAATGACCTATTGATACAGAGACAGCCCCAAATGTAATATACACTATGAGAGTGGAAGATCTCCCAAGACTGCCTGGCGACTCAAGCTAAGGCAAAAGTTAGATTGCCTTAGCTTGATCTAATGTTCTAATGTTCAACATGATCAAATGTTGATTTACCTATACAAATTAATATTTTGCTGTTGGCAAACATAAATGTATACCCGACCTCTGCATGATTAAAGGGTTTCACTCTTATTCACTGTTTAGAAACAAAATTTCAGACTTTCTACAGTGACAAAAAACAAGCAACAATTGTTAATATTCTAAACTACCAAATATGTCACCACCATAGCCCCCAGGTTGACAGAATAATTTATTTGATTTAGCTTGACTGACAAAGAGGAAGTGCCACACTTTCATGTTTAATGTAATTTTCAACAGGAAATCATGCTGAGATTGTGACCACTTTAATATTTACTGCAATAACAGTCTAGCAGCAACTGCAGGAAAAAGACATTTTTTTTAATCTTTTTTTGGGCAGCTGAAATCTCAAAGTCAGAGTACAGTTAAAACTATTTAGAATCAATTAATGAAGGCAGACATATGATGACAAACACCTACTTTCAAATGAGGTTAATAAATGGACAAATCTTAAGACAAATGAAGGATAAATAACTGCAATTTAATTTTATGAATTTGAAGTTTACAAACGTCAAATGTTTTGTTTGGGTATTGTTTTCACGGTTGCAGCAATGCATCCTTAATAAATCTTTTTGAATCTTATTGTTAAAAAGCCTGTTTATGAACGCTGGAAATAGGCACCAGCAACTCCCGCGACCCCATGAGGGAATAAGCGGTTTGGAAAATGGATGGATGGATGGATGGAAGCCTGTTTATTTACCCTTAGATTACGCAACATTTGTGAGGAAAAGGATTTCAATTGTTGAACAGCAGAGTCTCCAACACTGGGAAAACGAGGGTCGTCATACATGGTCGTCATCAATGTCAATGCATATCGAGAAGAGATTCTGCAACAAGTGGCCATCCCATATCTGCACTCATAGAGACAGAGCTCTATCCTCCTACATCTGAAAGAACGTCAACACAGAGCAGGGCTGCTCAGTGACTACCTCCAGAGTTTGGGAGAAGGGGTGATTGGAATTGCCAGCCTGCACAGCTGACCTCAATGAACACTTGTGGGGGTCATAGAGAACGTGCTGTTCATGCCCGAGTGACCAACATAAGCATATTTGCTGTCTAGAGACAACTGTCGTTTAAGAAATGGAAAGCGATCTCACATCAAGCTTTTAACCAGCCTGCGGAGGAGGAGGAGGCTGTTCTGGTACAGTTCTGGTAACGTTCTCCCAAGCATTACTGAGGCTTCTCTTTGTGTTCAGTGAATAAATAAGTAATTTGCCAATACCTCAAATTTCTTCCAACTTCAATCATCTAATTCCATGAATGCCACCAAACATGGTCAATAGCATAATAAGTTGTGCAACAATAGTAGAGAGGATTCAGATGGTTTATAATGCACATATCCACACATGCATTTTCCCTACAAACGAGGCACTATTTAAAGGAATTTCAAAAAGTATCCCAACAGTAGAAACGTTGTTACAATAAGAATTGAACAAAGGCGATTTATTTTACTAAGTATATTTATAAAAAACATTTTAAAGGGTGTCATTGCGTAGAGAAAACAATTAATTAAAGACAATATTTTATGTTGTATTTTGTCACTCCTTCAGGCAAATATAGCTGCAGTACATTTGTGTATCGTACAAGCCCACATGAACAAGGCTTTAGTCAGAACCATGCCATTGACATCAAGGTGAGAAATGTGTTCCTTAGTCACACTGCTTTTTTGTTGTTGTTGTAGGAGGATGAATTGTTATCTGTGCTTATTCTATCAGAGACCTAATGCTTCATGACTGTTGCTAGATTGTCATTGTTGATGGAAGTCAATAGACCACAACAATCTGACATGAAATCAATGGAATTCTTTCTAAAATCCAATTCAGCTTTAGCTGAACATACATCAGCACCTGATGCAATGTCTTCATATGACCTCATATCTGAGCCATGCAATTTGAATAAACACATGAGTTATTCAGGGATAACTAATAACTCCTCTAACACTGCATATGTGTGGTGATCATTTAGCCCTTTAATACAATAGTTATGGAAAACCTGCAGACCTGATTTGTCAGCCATGCCATGTGAACCCCTCACTTAAAGATTACCAACTGTGCACAGGCAGAACATCTGCCGTTATTGATCCACTGGGCTCAACTCCCCTTCTGATCTTTATGACATTGAGACCTTATCAGTGACAAACAGGGACACTCTGTGATGCTAAAAGAGCCAACTGAAGGTTTATACATAAATACTTTACACGATACCAGAATTCACAGCATAAAATATTTGAGACTGTTACTGCATCAAATATTCAGGGCTGCAAAGTTTGGTTAGCACTGTCCCCCTGCCTCATTAAAGTTGTCGAGTTTTTGCTGTCCAGGTCTTAATGTGTGGAGTTTGTGTGTTTTACTCACGCATGTGTGGGTTTTGATATTCCCAGTTCAATCCTTTTTAGGTTCTGTTGGTGACACCATATTGAATTTTGAATATTGGAGTCTTGTAACTCTGAAAAACATGGTCCTAGAAAAAGGAGGGCTGTATCTATTCCATCTTTTATTTGATTGCTTCTCATTCCACAGCAAGCTGTTTTTGCTTATTCCACAGTGATTTTCTAACACATGAATACGTTTTCATTTAAACTAAGTCATTGTGACTCTGGCTGTGTGTTTGTTTTTTATGACCCAGCTTGAAGTTGAAAACACCACCCTAGTCAGACAATTTTTTTAGGTTTTCTTCCAGAATTGCCCTGTATTTATTTATACATTTCTGTTGAAGGAAAGCATCACCACAGGATGACCTTGAACACATCCACCCGAGGGAGGGTGTGTTCAAGGTATTTGCACTGTTAGTTTTCTGCAATATGCAGACATGACATTTTGCTTGTAGGCCAAGAAGTTAAATTGTGGTATCATCTGACATTGAAACACATCCTTTCTCATGTTGTGTCGACGTGGCTTATTGCCAGCTTTCGGCTTTTGTGGAACAAAGTATATTGCTACTCCTCAAATGGCTGCCCTATTTTTGGACTGCAACTCAAATTGTTGACATATCAAACTGGTTATCTTACTTGAGTTTTGGACCTTGGCAGCTCCTCCAGAGTTACCATAGGTTTTTGGCACCTTCTGTGATTAATGTTTTCCTTGCCTGGGCTGTGGGTTTAGGGGCTTTGCCATATCTTTGTTGGTTTGTGGCTTTACAAAACTCTTTCCATTTCTGATGAGGGATTACACAATTCTCAGTGAGATGTTCAAATCTTGGGATATCTTTTATGTAGGGCTGGGCAAGTTAACGCGTTAATTTCGCGTTAATTCATTAGACTATTAACGGCGATATTTATTTTATCGCGCATTAACGCATGTTGCTCACATGCTTCAGTCAGTGTCAGTCAGCAGGCGCGCTGACTGACACTGACTGAAAGCATGTGAGCAACATGCTTTCAGTCAGTGTCAGTCAGCAGGCACACGTCAGCACTCTCTCGCTCCCCCTCCCCTCTCGTACATGGCTCAGCGGCGCCAGCCAATCAGCACGCAGGCTCAGCCTGGCCCGCGCACTCAGCTCTTACACAAACTTAACAAAGAAACAGCTGAGAGAGACCGCAGCAGCGAAAAAACATGAGCGCGGGAAGTAGCACCGTTCGGCTTTATTTTAATACCGTAAATGAAATCAAGCTGTATGTTTTGTAAAAAGCCGGTTCATTTCAGTGGAAACACAACAAATTTATCTAAGCACGTGAAAAAACATGAAAACGTCGAGCCCCAGAAACGGAGAGAGGAGACGAAACTTCTCTCATTGCCCCGGCAGACCCACAGACGTCACTGACTGAGGCGTTTCAGTCCTCCAGGGAACATCCATGTAGATCAGTGGATGGATGGATGGATGTTACTGGAGCCCACACATAACATGTAATTAAGACCTTGAAAGAACCCAGTACATATATTAAAAAGTGTTATTTAAGATAAGATAACATTAGCTAATCCTTTTTTTTATCCCACGACGGGGAAATGTATAGGATTAAAGCAACAGGCAGGTGCACACAACACAGATAAAATTACATAAGGATTGAAATATATAAGAGGTGGATTAGCGAAAAAACACTGAACATAACATTATTATTATTATTATTATTATTATTATTATTATTATTATTATTATTTAATTGTAATAATAAAATAAAAACCACAAAACCCAAAAGGTCAACAGTTTCATGATACATCAAGCTTAGGGACTGGCTAATATACAGCAGGTCAAAAAAGGCCATATTTTGGCTGCAGTGCTTGCTGTTCTCTTATGAAGAAAAGATCAACTAGTGCACTAAATTCAATAGATGGGTTGAAAATATCCAGTATAAAATAAGTGCTACAAATGTTACAACACTTTTGTTCATATGGCAGCAGAACATTAAAATAAAAGTGCTCTTTACACTACTTTTGAATTCATTCTTGGAGTTTGTAAATACAATGCGATTAATCGCGATTAATCGCAATTAATCAGGGCGATTAATCGCGATTAAATATTTTAATCGTTGCCCAGCCCTACTTTTATGACATAACCCTGCTCTACACTTCCTTACCACCTTATCCCTGACTTGTCTCTGTGTTTCTTGGCATCTGCTTCCTTTTCTTTCTTTCTTTCTTTCTTTCTTTCTTTCTTTCTTTCTTTCTTTCTTTCTTTCTTTCTTTCTTTCTTTCTTTCTTTCTTTCTTCTTTCCTCTTTTTTTGTTTTGCTTTTTTTAACATGTCCTGTCTGGCAATGTTGCATTAAAAATCGCTTCCTTAATGTCAAAAAGAGCCCAACAAATTTACTTTCACTAGTGGAGCATTACTGCTTTCGCTATAGTGCTCCGCTTGATATATATGCACTTAATAGATATTATTTTGGGATTTTTTCTACTTTAATGGACACAGATGCTGTTTCCTTTCTAATTTTCTCTGACAAACCAGAGACTTTCACAGAAGGGCTGTGTTAAAATTGGTTTCAGTTTAATAGTTAGAGGTTGTATGGGGGAACTATTGTTAGCACTGTTGCCTTGCAGCCAGAAAGTCCTGGTTTCAAATCCTGCGCTGGGGTCTCCCTACATTCAGTTTTCTTGTTCTTTCCATGCATACGTGGGATCTCTCCAGGTACCCCTGCTTCCTCACACAGTCCTAGAACAAAAGTGCTACGTTATTTGCTGTCTCTAAATTGTTTGTCCTATCGGCCTCTGTGGTACCCTGTTATGGGCTGGGAACAGTGACATGTGGTAGGGTTCATTGCTGGTGAGGCACTGACGTCATTAGAGTCAGATTTACAAATATATACACTCTACAGAGTAGACTCATTGCAAAGTGCTGAAGGAGACTGATTGAGCCAAATCAATTCACCAAGATACATGGAAAAAATATTGATTCTTTGATGAAAAAATAATAGTAAATTCTTTGTCATTTGATTGGTAACAGTTTATGAGTTATGGTGGATTTTAGGGGTTTCTTTTATTTGTGCAATGAGAACCCCCAAAACTATGTATTTTTTCCTCTGTTTAAAAATTAGATGTTCCTTTGTGTTGGTCTACTGTGTAAAATTTAAAGTTTGAGGTTGTACAGTGACAAAATGTAAAAAACAAACAAAAAAAAAACATTATGGATACTTATTCTTACTCAAAAGTAGTGCATATATCAGCAGCAGGCCCGTATTAAGACAATTTGGTGCCCCTGGGCACTATACCTCCCTATACCCCCCCCCCACACACACACACATACACACACACACACACACACCCCACCCCACCCCTTACCCATGTTGTCCTCCGGTCAAAAACATCAGACATAATCAAGGGGATTTCTGTAATGTAATTTGCTATTTACTAACTTACACAACTACATGTAGGCATATGAGCAGTGAGCAATATTCAAATATCTCAATTTAATATGTTGAAATAAAAAAAATCTTGATTTATTTATCATATATTATTATTCTGACATCAGTGTTCACAAAACGAATAATGCATGGTCTTTCAACAATTTCAAGTAAATAATATAACAATTTATGAAAAATATATTTTTAAAGCCTGAGTCATGTGATGCCCCCCCATGGTTGGTGCCCCTGGGCACTGGCCCTTATGGATAATCCGGCACTGATCAGCTGGACAGGTTTAATTTTTGAAGCAGTTTTTTGTTCGTCCATTGGAACCGATCATTAAAGAAAACTGAAGTATATTAATAATTTTCAGTGAAACATTTTGCAACATTCAAAACATCTGATGGATCAGAACTATTTTAAAGATACATTAATCAGGAATTCTGTCTTCTACAAGCCAATTTGCATCAGGGAACTTTGCCCCACTCTAAACATATAAATTTTCTTGAACACCGTGGCTTGACCACTGACTTGTGTACAGGCAAAAGCTTGTGTTTATGTTTATTCTGGCAGTCCTAATGGAGTAAGTGAAGAAGGGCCAACTGTAGTAATGCATCCTGAACGGGTTCTCACACCGTTCTCCTGTTCCTTAAGTATCAGTGACTTGAGAAGGACTTGCTTTTAAGCCCGTTGTTTGTTAAATCAGACAAATTTGCAAATGTTGTTACTTTTATCATCTGCAGTTTACAACTGATTATTTTGAATGCACCAAAAACCTGACAAAAGACCTCACATGTACAAAGGGCCTTTCATCTGGCCATTTTAGTTGACGTGACACGCTTTGGCCAGCTAATACCGGCACCTTTTATGCTCGCAGATTGAAAGCTTCACGTCCGGTCTATATGAAATATTTGGGTTTTTTTGCTTTGCAGACAGAGGTGGGTTTGAGGTCTGCTATAATATCATAAAACCTCCGTTTTATGATTTTCTGCTGGTTTGCACAACAGCTCACAAGCTGCAGTTGTTACTATGGCAATATCAACTCTCATCCTTTGTTCATATTGCTGTTCTTAGCCCCCATCCTTTCCAATTCCCTACCATGTCTCGTGTCATAACAAAAACCTTAGCATTGCTAAACTCAAGAATTTCACTAGGATTTTATACCATAAACTGGGCACCATTTTTATAGAAGAGAAAGGAAGAAGAAAAAAGACAACCAACACTAAAAAGCTTTTTAAAGTAACATTACAAATATGTTATTCAATATAATATTGACAAGCTATATCAATAATTAAACGAGTCAAAAGAAAATGTAAAAATACCACCACTGACTTTTTAATAATGTACATAGATGCTGTTTCTTTGCAGTTAAATTAATGTTTCCTAGCCATCTACTTATCTGCAGTAGTGATCATTTGCCCTTTATATTTATCTCCTTCAGCCAACTAAATACTCAAACCGGCTGAGGTACCAGCAGCAAAAAGAGACATGACAAAACAAAAATAACCTGGACTCCACACATACAGTCTAACCACTTTCCTGGCCAGATTATAATCTCCCTTTCCTGTTAGAAATAAGTGACTTATGTTGTTTCTTCTCAATTCAAAGCCCATCTCATCTACAGTGACAACTTTCAACTGTTTCCATTCAGCTTCTGCTCATAACATAGGCCAGAATCAGTGCTCCTCAAAGTCATCAGGAACCTCCTTGTTTCCAAAGGCTCAGGTTTCATCAGCATCCTCATCAACCTCACAGCAGTTATCAAAAACCTTCATCACCGCTTCACTTCTCTCTGCCTCGAGTGCAACCTCAGTATGACTGGTTGTGTCTGCTTAAGGTCACATCCAACAAACAGACAACAGTTTGTCACATCAACAACCACACCTCATCTATCACTCATCAGTACCAAGGTGCCCTCATGAGGAACAGTGTTTAGTTCTCCTCTGTTTATCCTCCACAATATTCCTCTTAATAACAACATACAAGTAATGGTATCCACCCCTATTTTTACTCTGCATCTGCACCAATATCCATCACTACCGTAATTCACTCAGCTCTGACCATCTGCATTTCTAAAATTAAATTATGAATGCCATCCAACTTTCCCCAATCCTAATTGTCATAAATCAAGCGTTATGATCATAGGTCTAACCAGTCACAATTTGTGTTCTACCAGAAACATTACCCAGTATTGTCAGGAGTAAGAAAGTGGAAGTTCCTGTCTCATATATATGCACTATGTACTGTGTTTTTTGGACTATGTAACACTTTTTTTCATATTTTGGCTGATCCTGCAACTTATAGACAGGTGTGGGATATATATCAAATATAACATGTTTTTAAATTTTAATTCACACTGACCAACACGAACCAAGAAGTAAACATTACTGTCTATAGCCGCAAGATGGCTCTCCCGACTTGTAAAAACTATATGCTGCTTGTGTACCTCTTAAAAATTAATAGAAACATTAACTCATTGATAACAAAGACTGATCGCAATGTTGTTTTGCTGTTTCAATATGGATTCCTGTAGCGGGAGCGCTGCATGATGCAGCTCAAATGGGCTCCCAGACAGCGACAGAAACACATCACTGGGCTGCCTGTCAAGTTAGTAACAGCTAGTGCTAGCTTATCTTTTCTCTAAGGTTTACAACTTTGCCGATGCATGTTTAAGATATTTACTGACCTTTCTATGTTGCTCTCAAACATCTATATTTAGCTTAGCACGTAGCACCGTCATGCTCACAGTCTAATTTCAGTGTAATATTGACAACTTTCAGTGTAGCGCAAAGTACACTATTGAGAGCCTTGCCAGTTGGAGTTGCAGGTTTGTTATGCTAATTTACCCCATTCAACCTCCCAGGTATGGTCCATGTTATTCAGGCTGTTGTGGATGCAGTTGTGTAATTGAATAAGTTGCCTTACCAGATTAACTCAATTACAAATTAACCAATCAGAGGTTTATAAAAACCATGACATCACGGTGTGGCCTTTCAATTGTTTAGAGGCATAGTAATGTTAGTGCATGTAAACTTCTGAGTTTGTGGAAAGTATTGAATTTTCTTAAAATCTTTCATTGATTTCATTATTTGACGAAGAAAGTACAGAACTTGCCACAAAGGAGGTGGGAGCAGCAAACATGCATCAACCTATTAGGTGGTATAGTGCTTTACTGAGAGGAAGAGCACTAAGCAGAGCAGTCAACAAATTATTTGCTCTAAGCCTCTCCTCCAGCTTTCCTTTGAAGAGACCAGGGTGATCCCATCATAATCAAAAAGTTCAATTTCTCTAGGGTTTTGAGACTGCCTTCCTGTTATGCTCCTTTTGGACCTGCTCCAAACACTGATCCTGGCATACATGTGGATGGCATGCTCGGCACAACCTCAAAACACATCAAGGGACATTTCTCAAATATAGAGGAGCACATTGCCCTGAGTCCCTTACATTCCAGCTCACCCTTTGGAGAAAAATCTCTTCTGCCATCCTCAGCCAAGAGGTTCTCACTACCTACAGCTCAAGATGGTTGTTAGGGGCGGACAATAGGATAATGAGTAAATCTCTCCAAATCATCTAGAAATATATAATGTAAACACATTTTAATTAAGCAACAGGTCATCTTTGGTCTCCCAAACCAATCTGCTGAATCTTAAAACAAAATAATGGTTCACAAGCCTATGAGATTAGGTAACTTTGTTTACAAGGAAATTATTGGTGCTGCACTCCACACATCTGGTTTTTAGGCAAAATGGAGAGGAGAGATGTAAAAATTGGTATAATGTTCTGTAATGCTAATCAGATATGATCCAGCCCCTGTCTGTAATGATATGCAACACCAAAAACTAAACACTAAATATCATGATTCAAAGCCACAGTCCAAAACTCATGTGGGATTTGAAGTTGACGAAACATTTTTTGCATAAAGTGATATAGATTTCCCTAGCACACATAAAAAAAAAAATAAAAAAAAACATGGACATTGTAGCAGAACATTATTTCCTTTTGGAATGTCATTTCTACAAGAAATTACCAATTTGTAAAGATGGCTGGTAGAGATCATTTTAGGCCCTAAAGCAAATGAGCAATGCTGCTGTTTTTGTAGTGAAAGCTGGTGCTATAGGCCACTTGTGGTGCTATATCTTGAGGCACTTTGGCACAGTCATACATTCTTGGCCATGTGGTCACTTGGCTTGCTGCCTCTTGACAGAATCCAGGCTAAGCATAACTTATGTCCTCCATCACAATGAAAATATTTTCATTGGGTGACTTTTTAATATTCTAATATTTTAGAGCATTTCATGAGCCACAGAGTTGAGTATTGAAATGGATGTAAAAATACCTCATTGTTTGGAAAACCATTCAAAATATATTTTATTTTATCTGTATTTATGAGTCACAAAGGAAAACATAACTGAAACAATTTCATCAAGATCCCTAGAAAAGTGAGGTAGCTTAATATTCCTCTACACAACACTCTTTTTTTTTATTTGTACGACCAATGACTCATTAGTAGCACAGTCTGTGGTTCAAATAAAATATTAATGCATATCTGTAGGTCTTTTAACTCCAGCCAAGTTAACACTTGCAGCACACCTAAACCCCGTATCAAACAGCAACAGCTGCAGAGGAGCCCCGAGCCACCTCAGCTTAATCCAATTTGACTGGCCATCACTGTGGGCGATGCTGGATGGAAAATTATGTGAGGTGGAGGGAGCTTTTTACTTTGCATAAGTGCCCAACATTTAATATGCGCTGGTTTATATTTGCTTTGGAAAAAAAATCTGTCAAATTTTTATATTTTACATTCATGTTTTACCATTCGGTTGGTTAAGTGATTACATTTCTAATCTGTTGTTTTTCAGAATGAGTGACATGAACAGAAGACAGTGGGTGTCACTCATAAATCTTTGACAAGTTTCTGTGTATTCATAGGGATTTTAAAATTAGAAATATGGCAAATGTATGAAATAGCCCAAAGGATTACAGATTGTATCAACACTAAAATGCTGGATCTTCAGAAGTAGAAACTGGACAATTCTCTTTCCTATTTATTGGATCCTTTACAGCCTACACATAGTTTGGAAAAACGGCACATTGTCTGAGAAGCCTGAGCTCCACAGTGACAGAAAAAGTGCAGAAATAAGCTTTTAGCTAATCCATGCCAAACATATCAGGCATCTGTCACTTGAAGTCCTGGCCAGCCTTCTGCTTCGCAAGCTCATTTGGCACTCGAAGCTAAAGATTTTGGAGACAATCTTAAGATTATGCTGCTACATAGCTCTCTCTCTATACTTTCACGGTGCATGCTCTTTATTCTGGCTGCCAACATATCAAGGGCTCCCTGTGGTTTAAATGTCAGACAGATGCTCATTTTTAGCAGACAGAATTAACTTACAGACAGCTCAGCAAGTGGGTGCCTGGAATGATGGGCTGCACCACCAGGAGATAATGTTACTCACCTAAGCTACAGTTTCGCGAAAATAAATGAGATGTAAGCAGATGCAGACGCACCATGGCCTCAAAACAAACAATTAGCTTCCTGCAATTTTTAGGTAAGGGGGAAATGTAGCAGATTGTCTTAATCCAGTTTTTTCTTTGACAGTATTTATTCTGTCACAAGCTTCTTTCACAGTTTTCCATGACAATTGATAAGAGGGTGTCACTCAATTAGATTTACATGATAAGAAGGCATCACCGACAGTGATAACTTGTAACTTGCAGCAATACGGATAATATGGAGAACGAGAAAATCAGATGCATGACGGTGAATTGGAATTTCACTGCAATGTTCATTTATTTTGGCAATTGAATTCAAAATCTATAACTCCTAGATAAATTCCAAATCAACTGATGTATTTTAGACACTTATTACTTTTCATTTTGATGGTTGAGCTCCTGAGGTTGTGGTAAAACGTTTTGTGTCACTTCCTGTTTTCTGTTGCTGTGGTGATGATTGTGGTTTGGTGTTCCAGACTCTTACACATAAGCACATTTAAAACACATTCTCTGTTGCTGCACTTCACATTTGGGAACTCCGTGTGTTTCACACGGTTTGCTTTTCCCAGTGTGGTAAGAGGTCGTTAGCCTAGGTTTAGCCTAGCCTAGCTTTAGCCTCACAATGGCATTCTTCCCCTATCCTTCCACCAACTTCTCCATCTCTGTATATGTCTCCCCCTCTTTCCTGCACTCTGTGTCTGATGCTTGGTAATTCCTCTGCCTCCTTTAGTGATAACAATATGTGTAATAAATGTAGTGTAGCTTTGGAGACGAGAGTGTCAGAATTGGAGGCCTTGCTCCGTGCTCTTGAAAAAACAGCAAATAGCCGAGGTACCTTAGCTAAGGTGAAGCCACAGATATTAGCTTCACATAGCATTCCTCCAGCAGTTTCCGAGCAGCCGAGTATCCAGGCTGGCTGGGTGACAATATGCAGGAAGCATAGCTCTAGATGCCAGCCCCAATGTCACCACCAATCCATCAATATTTCTAACAGATTTTCCCTACTCAGCGACTCACCCGCTGAGAAGCAGACTCTGGTGATTGGCAGCTTTATAGTCAGAAACGTAGCACTAGAGACACCAGGGACCATAGTAAAATGCCTGTCAGGGGCAAGAACGGGCGACATCAAATCCTACTTGAAACTTCTGGCTAAGGATAAGCATAAATACAGTAAGATTGTTATTCATGTGTAGCGGTTATGACACCTCGTTACGCTAATTGAAGGTCACTAAAGTTAGTGTTGCTTTGGTGTGCAAGTTTGCTAAAACAAAGTTGGACAAACAAAATTTTCTCTGGTCTACTGCCTGATCTGACTAATGATGACATGTTTAGCCTCATGTCATCATTCAACTGCTGGTTGTCTAGGTGGTGTCCTGATAACAACGTGGGCTACATTGATAACTGGCAAACTTTCTGGGGAAAACCTGGTTTGGTCCAGAGAGACAGCATCCCGTCCACTTTGGATGGTGCAGCTCTTCTTTTTAGGAATCTGGTCAGATTTATTAGTTCTCCAAAATGCTGACAACCCAGGGTCCAGACCAGGAAGCAGAGCCATAGTTTAACACACCTCTCTGCACCCATTACGCCATGTCTTTTCCATCGCCAAAACTAAACAGATTGAAAAATTATGTAAAAGGAGCAAGTGATAAAAATCTCATGAAAATCAATATGACTCAACTTGAACCAGAAAATAACTCAAATAAATGTTTTGTTTATTAAATATAAGGCCTCTCCCTTCAAAAACTTTATTTGTTAAAGAATTAATTTCTGATAATCAGAATGATTGATTTTGTCTCACAGAAACCTGGCTGCAAGAGGACTGCGTTAGTATAAATGAGTCAACTCGCTCTAATTATTTGAATTTCCACATTCCCAGAACTACAGGACGAAGAGGAGGAGTAGCAACCATCTTTCAGTCTGATTTATCAATTATTCCCAGGCCAATTAATAAATACAATTCTTTTGAACATTTGACCCTTACTTTCCCCCATCCAAACTGCAAAGCAATAAAACTTCTTCTGTTTGTTGCTTTGTATTGTCCACCAGGCCCTTACTCACAGTTTTTAGATCAGTTCTCAGACTTCGTCTCTGTTTTTGTGTTAAACACTGACAAGCTTATTATACGGGGGAATTTTAACATTCATGTTGACAATGAATGTGATAATGTTATTGTTGCCTTTAAAACTATCCTAGATTCAATTAGTTTTGCTCAAAATGTGCATAAACCGACACAGTCTTGCCTTCATACTTTGGACCTTGTGCTGACATACGGCATTGATTGTGAAGAATTAACAGTATTTCGTCACAACCCTGTACTATCTGACCATTTTATTAACCTTTGAGTTCAATTTAACGGAGTTTTCTACACCCAAAAGAAGGTTTCAGTACTGTATGAGATTATGCTGTATCAAACTCTAAGGAGTCTGTCCCCATTTTAATTTCCTCAGTATCATAGAAATTTACAAATTTACAATTCACAAACTTACCCAAAGACATAGCTCTGTTCATCCATCCATTCCCTTAGCTCTCAACAGTAATGCCTTTATGGGATTCTTCATAAACTAAAATTGATTATATTAAAAATAAAAGCATTGGCATTCTCCCAAACATGATTACCTCGTTCTCAGTAACTGATGCAGACCTATACCTAATCTTTTCCTATTTAAAATTCTTGAAAAAGTACTTGCTAATCAAGTATGTGAACATTTACAAAGTAATGACATATTTGAAGAGTTTCAGTCAGGCTTTAGAGCTCATAATTGCACTGAAACAGCTCTGGTGAAGGTCACGATATTCTTATGGCCTCAGACAATGAACTTGTGTCTGTACTTATCCTCTTACATTTGATACAGTCGATCACAGTATTCTCCTAGAAAGACTTGAACATACTGTTGGGATTGAGAGAAAAGTAATAGGCTAGTTTAAATCTTATTTTACCTTCTCATTGACCGCACCAGCTGAATCCACAACTCAGCTGCTTCAGTAAAGCTCATCCCATACACCTGTTTCTTCCCCTTTATAAGCTCTCTTCAGATACCAAGACAGGCATGAAAAATTCTAGACATCGCTATGGCTTTCAATAATCTGACCCTTTTTTAATGTTTCTGACCATGATCTTGTTTCCCCAATTTTCCTGTCTCGCCAAGTCTGTGTCAGGTATCTACCCTGATTTCTGAGATCTGGATCCTGACCTTGCAAAGCCCCTTGGAACTGTCAGCCAATCTCAACTCTGACCACTAGTGCATGAACCAAGCTTGTTCCCCAGACTCAGACCAACCCTGAGCCATCCTGTCTGTCACTTTTGCTGCAAGTAAGCCATCTCTCTCCACCACTAACATCTCCACTTGCTACAAAGGTCTCCTACCTGTGTCACGGGTTCATTCCAAAAATAAACAAAAAAATGATGGCTCAGTCGAAAAATAGCCTTTGTGCTTTTCTTTTATTAGTCCCAGGTGAAAAAAATTAAACAATGTTGATATTTTCAGTTGAAAAAAAAAACACAAAAACAAGTATTCACAAGACTACTTACAGAACAAACTTACTCAGACAGCCAACACTACCATGGGATCCAGCATACCCCTCTAGTGAGCTCAGCTCCCCTTTAAATACCCCTTTAGCCCCTCCCCCGGGTAAACCAAAATACAAATTAAGGGGTTTTAAGGACAAAACAAAAAAAAAAAAAAAGAAAATATAACAAGACTCAAAACAGTTTTCTGCATAGAAACTCAAAAAAAAAAATAGCCAAAATGACTCCAAATAAATCTACAAAACGTCAGAAACATAAACAATATAAAAATACAATACTAACACCCAAAATGGTTAAGTCCTTTGTCACGTGACTGGCGAAGCGCGCTACTCTGCGCTATTTCCAGCATGACGCGGAAGTGGTCCGGTTTGGTCCCTGGACCAGGAACAGCTGGAATGAAGCAGAGACGAGAGGTGAGTGTGTAGAAGCTCGGCGCCAAGTGCGCTCCCGGCACCGCGCTCCCCTGAGCCAGAGGAAGCGCGGACACGTTGAGTCTGGGATGGGCGCTTAGCGGCGCTCCATCACAACCTGCATAAAATCTTTATTAATAAAGATTATAAACACAACACCATGTCTGGTTTGAATATTGGGTTCCCTGTCTGTCTGCCCCGTGGGAAATATAGCTTTCTGAATTTGCTCAGACCATGAAAACTTGAAACTAGTACTCAAGAAACTTGGATTCTGTACCTCTTCACTCTTCCTCCAGAATCTGGGACCTTGATTTTGAACTGAAATGCAATATTTACTTTTGTTTGAAAAGATATCTTTGGATCAGTCCTTCTTCTTAGCTCAGGTAAGACATATCTGACTTTGTCGCTGATACAGGAAGGGTTTAAAACAAAGAATGCTGCAAGTGTAACTCAAGTCGGGAACATATCTGTGTGGTGACTGTGGAAGAATTGTATCCAAATGTATCAGGCCTTATGAATCTAGCCAAAATTGACTTTGCTTCATAATCCTCTCAAGAATAATGCTGCTATTCAGTTGTACATGGAAGTTAGAAGTTCTTACTTACGAGAAGGACAATTCAACTGGAATGCCCTTGGAGGTCAGATTTGAGTTGGTATGTTGGAGCACCACAATCATACCCAACTTCAGGATTCAAGCTAACTGTAACACTTTAACTGTTTTTAGCAGTTGTTAATCATTTATGTAACATTCAGGCAGTCTTCGTACTCACAGTTTATAAGACAGGATTTTGCAGTAATATGCACAAAATACCAAGTACAACAGTGTTATTGTCGCTGTTGCTTTAACAAAATTGTTAAGACTTTCCATTGTGGCTTAACGAGCAATAAGGAATTGGCACCTATTGTTGCTGATGTTCAGTTGAACAGTTCAGCACGGCTGAAGATTTTGCAATAAAATGTGACTTTAAAACAATTCTGAGATTCTTGCAGGCTGATTTTTTTTCTTTTATTCAACAATGGTTTTGGACAAAGTGTCCATGTTTTTTCTTACTATTAACTAAGCTGGAAATTGGAATGCTATCAACTTGAAGATGTCGTCACTCCCACCAGTTTCAGGTTTTAAGTTCCAAGGAAATTTGACCGCAGCATAATTTTATTATTATAATATATTATTATTTATCCCTGTTGCTTGTGCATAGTTTTTGACCAACATTTTTCCTTCCATTTAACTTTATATTAATATGCTTGGATATAACAAACTGCAAACAGTCAGCTTCCTTAAGAATTATCTTTTGTCATATGCCCTCCTTGTGGAAAGTGTTAATGACTGTCTCCTGTTGAACTGTCAGCAGACTTTCCCATGTTTGTGTATTGCAGTATAAATTTTTTTTTTATCTTCTATGTTTTCTTTGAAGCTAATTTGGGAGTTTTATTAGCTGCAAGGCTTAATCATCAAATTTAATTATCTTATTCTGTATAATATATCTATGAGTTTCACTTTTTATTTTGAATTAAAATTGAAACATATTAGAATGCACTTGTAATGCAGTAATCATTAAAGAAGAAAAAAGAAAGGACACAATAGATTATAGCTAACAGGGATTACATAATTCTGTTTTCACAGTTTGTCCAACAGGCAGGGGCAGGTTGTTGCATTTACATGAAGCTCCCCTCCCCCCTGCTCGCTGTCTTCAGCTGGTATGATTGAGATGTTGGACGTTGCTAAATGTGACAGAAACAAAATGTTGCATCTAAAACTGAATCTTTAAAGGCAGCAGGATTCTGGGTGCCTGTGAAATGCACTGAAATGGAAAAGCTTTGGCACCCTCTGCTGTCTGAGGGTTTTCCAGATGGTTGATATTTACACAGAGCTGCTATAGAGATGCAGTCATAGCAGAGGGCAGAGAAAGCAGCATGCTTGGTGGAGAGGGGGGAAGGTAAAAGACTTTCTCTCTGTGTGGCTTTCAGGTTTATCATGCTCAGATCAGTGCCCTATTAAAGTGTTTTTGTCATGTCTTTTTTGAGGCAGTGATGCATCCGGTGTGTGGGTGGTAGTGGAATGGGTGTAAATTATTTTGGTTTGTATTTTTTTTATATGTCTTCTGTCATTAGAGGGATTCCTAATATCTAGAAAAATCAGTAAAAAAAATAAAGTAGTTTTTCTCTTTTGTGTGTGTTCAAAGTTCTTTCCCCCCGTTCCCAAAGGATCTCCAGACTAATTGTCGCTGTTGGTTGTTTGATATTCACATAATACCTTGCATCTTTTCTCACATTCCCTGGAGTACAGCACATTTGCTCGGCTGTTATTTGCCGGGGCAGCGCTTTACCTGCATGGTGTGCAGCATTCTGCGGATATCCAGGGTGCAGTAAGACAAAAATTAATTGGTGACACTGAATCCTGTGGTCTCTACCCGCTGTGAGCCCACACCATGCTTTGGTGTGGTAACCCCATCATACCTCCCATCCAAGATTTTCTCTGACAGGTCCAGCAACACTGAGCTCCTGCTTATCATTTATCATCCCAACAGATTGGCTTGTGTAATGCATGGCAGACTGATGGGTCATCCTCATGCTGGGGTTCTGGCTGGAGTAAATGTGTAGCAAGTTGTCTGCATGATTGGAGAGCTGAGGAATGGAGGATATTACTTGTCATTAAAGTGTGAGGCCTCTCTAATTCATCTCTCCAGGCTTCACCATGCAAAATAAATTCTTCAGAAAGCTCTGATATTCTATTAGCACACCTGCAAAGGCCCCAGAGGAACGGCTAGGACTCCTTAGTGGTGTTCCTCACCAGATTCCTTAGAGATGTACTCAAGATATTACCCCATTAATGTATCCCACTACTCATTGAGGTGAGGTGTGGAGGGTGGGGACGTAGTTCCTCATTAATGCACATTTGCAGGACATCACAGGTGGCCTTAACTCTGCAAGCTACCCTGGTAAGGTTTGTAAGGGCTTTGGGAACTCAATGGATAAGTTTTGATTTGCCTTGTTTGAAATAACGACTGTATATATCAAGCATTAAGTAACCTTCTCAGTTTTCATTATTGTATTGTGGTATGCTTAGTTTAGTTTTTAATTTGTTTATCTAGCACAATAACATTCAAAAAAATAATGTTTATTTTAACAAGATTTAAATTTATCATTAAAAACCATTAAATTGAAAATCTTAGACCAAGTCTCTTTGTCCATCATGGGATAAATTTGCCTTGGTCTCCAATCTTTCACTTGATCAGGTGTGTCTCAAGGTACAACACATGGGATTTTTAGTTTATAAGCCATTTTTTTTGTTTTAGTTTTTCTGCTTTCTTTCTTTTATTTCAATATGCTAGTAAGAAGGGTCAAAAACATTCAGCAACATTTTACTACAAAACAGACCTATGTATTAAACTTGACAAAATAAAGTAAGGGTTTCAAAAAGTTTTGTCTTTCTGTTTGTGGGGATAGACTAAAACATTTAATAGACAAACAAAATAGAGAAAAATTCACAGAAAATAGTTAGGAAATGGTGCAACTTTCTCTTATTAAACCAAACATCTGGCAATAAAGTTTTAGTTAATTTTAAAAAGTGCATGTTTAATTTATTACTGAGCAGGTAAAAAGAAAACAATTCAAACTAAAATGATTTTGTGTGTGACAGTTGGCTGACAGGAAATGGAGTTGATATGGGAAATGACATGCGGCAAAGGTCCGGGGCCGGGACTCAAACCCAAGTGTCTACTGTGAATAAATATGGGAATAAATAGGAATAAAAATGGGAGGGCCATTGTGCCTGTAGCTACAGTACACCTCATTGTCTTTATGCTAATTCAAAAAATACATATATCTATAATTTGTATCTGATTGTAATAACAATGTTAGTCGCAAAAAAGTTAATATATATCATGCCAATTAACTAGAGTCCAGTGAACAAACAAAACATAATTGTAAAACCCCCCCAATTATAACATTATTAGAAACACAAAAAATTGTGTTTGAAAAAGTTTTATAAACTAATAAAACACAAACGCATAAGCAATAAGTATTTTTAATAACAATGGTAAAGTAACAGCTAAAAGACATATTCAGACATATTTTGTTACATTTTGTAGGGGAACATTTTTCAGCCCAGTGGGACATTTTCTGGTTTAGTAGTAGTGATGGAAATCCAATATGTACCTGTGAGAAAAGTAGAAGAATGACGACCCAAACTTTGATGAATTGAATAAGAGTGAATATATTGTTGTGACATAGACCTTTAACTTTAGATATATTCCTTCTATGAAACTGTGTCTTGTAATAAAAACACATATTCAGAATATTTTAATATAATAAGTAAGAATTCCAAGTTACTGAAATAATATGATCAAATTTCAGAGTTTGATAGGGTGGCAATCCTAATAGAGCATTTCTGACCACCAAAGATTTATGAAGAGTTGCAGGAAAAGTGCTTTCCCAAACCATGTTTTTACAACATAAAAAAAAGCATTTCCAGTCCCTGAGAATTTTGCAGATGAATCAATAGAACGTTTAGATAGATCCTAGGTGTATAAAAATGTTCTGCTGCAAAAAATATAAGTAGTTTAGTTTTTTTATTTTTCATATAATTACATTTTTTTAAATAAGCAGTAACATTTTTAGTCACTAAAACCAAGTTTGAATAAGCATTAGCACGAGTTGTATCACTTTTAAACAAAATTGGTATAAGGACATGTCAAACCTATTGTATAGAAAGTCAGTCACATAGATAAGGAACAATAATGGTGTGATGACTGATCCTTGTGGAACTCCACATTTTATTTTGGCCATTCAAACAAATTCCGATCTTCAGATCTTCCCACTTTTATGATGGAATCAGTAAGCACTATTGTTCTGACATATTGGAAATAAAAGACAAATCAGAAAAATTCACTGAAGAGAAGCATACAGAATCATTAAGCTTTTTATAAACAAGTATATGGTCTCAGCAATTTTATTTCAGTTAGTTTTATTTATATAGCACAATTTCACAATGTCATCTTAAGGTACTTTACAAGGTCAATTCTATCAAATCAATCCGATAGACTGGTTAAAATGTTTCATACCTAAGGAAACTCAGCAGATTGCATTGAGTCACTGACTTTGCAGTAATCCCTCCTACTGAGCATGCATGTAGCAACAGTAGAGAGGAAAACTTCCTTTGAGCAGGAAGGAACCTCCAGCAGAACCATGTCAGTGTGAACGACCATCTGCTACGACTGACTGGGGGTTTGAGAAGACAGAGCAGACACACAAATTGAGCGCAGAAGCACACATTGATCTAGGAATACTTTCTATATTAGGGAGGGTAATGGCAGACTAGTTCCTTAGGTGGCTTTGTCTAGAAAAGAAACACAGTTAAGAGCAGATTAGCTCAGAGCCAGTTTTCAGGTCAAGAGGATGAAAGAGAGCACATAGAGTTAGTTGCAGTTAAAGCTCAGCCAATAGCTAGGAAAGAAACGGGACTAAACACTGAAAGACAGGAATGTATCATCTATAACATGAAGTTGTTTACAGCAGTAGCTCAGTCGATCTGAAGTGAGAGGCTTGCTTTGATGGCAAAGTTGTTGCTCTTGTTCTTATATAATTTATTACTTCAAACGTTGTAACACTTTATTTTAGCAAGTATTCTATCTCTGTCCTGTATGAGTTTTTAAATGACAGGTGTCATCTTGTCTCAATGAGACTACCTGTAAATGCACGTTTAACAACTAGAATAATTTACACTGGCTGTTTTTTTTATACATTTTGTAAAAAAAAGTGTAAATAGACAGAACCTAGATTTTACTAACTATCTTCATTGGTAATATATAAACCATGTTTTAAATGACACTTTAAGCGTACCAGAAAATGCATTTCATTTTCTTGCACCACAATCATCCAGCTTTCTTCCACCTTCTTGACTTCAGGGATGGGCAGGTCGTGACAGGGTCTAATGGGTAATAGAATGGGACTGAGTTGCACCAGCTGTCATTCCTATTCAATGAAAGTCACTTACAGCACAAACAAAGATTAAATAAGTGCAAAGTTGAATAAAAATAAGTTGAAATACCAAAGATTTTATTGACATTACAATAAGATTTAGCTTTTAACATAATTAAATAGTTATCTAAACAATCAATCTGTAAAGCTCCTCCTCCTGAGGACAATTGTCAGTATATGCTCATTCATCTCATATCCCTGATACACTAGAAGAGGAAATTCCCCATAAAGTTGTGTGTGGCAATTTAAACGGACTGTCTGGTTGTGATGACACAAACACAGTTTACCGTGACCATTCCTGTTGCTGAAAGCAGCTCTGTGAGCAGATGCGATCAGCAGAGGCAGAGTCTACCTCAAGCTCAGATTGACAAGCCAGACCAGACTCAGGAGATGGATATCACAGGGGACAGCTGGGCTGCAGGAAAGCAGTGGTGCAGGCAGTTTTCAGCCAGTCTCATTACCCTGGACAGGTTGATGCAGGCAATTGCTCCTCAGACAAGGTGGGCTCCAACAAAATGATTGAGCTCTCTAGTGTTAAAAATGACAGTTAACAATTAGGTTGTTTGCTTTTTTCAGAGCAGAATGAGGCATGCGTATGCTGTATTGTTAGCACCGTGTACAGGCACCATTAAACAATGAGCGGTGAGGGAAAATGTTTTGACATCTCGGGCACACTAGATTAGTTTCTATATGTTTCTTCTTAAAGACACTTCAGGAATCAAACTGTAAATTTGTTATTTCAGATGGGTAGAATCCAATTAAAATAACAATTAGTGCAATGAACTAACATGATGGTTCCTTGTCCTTATCGTAATACAGCACTTTCTAAAGCTTGTCCTCTACCATTCCGTAAGAGTTGTGCCTCCAGTATGTTTTCACATGCCTTCTCTGACCGTAGCAGGAACATAATGTCTGAGCACTAACTTTTATTTATCAGCCAAACCGTTAAAAGTTTTCAAACATCATGTTAAGAGTAAAACAACAGCAGGCAAGCAGCCATTCTCTTCACACAGACTGACAATTTCAAATGTTTGCACTGAAGAAAAATGCATGCATACCCAATTTTATATCAACACATATCCAAATCTAAATGTATAACTTTAGATATAAAACACAGACATTTGTCTTCAAACCAGCTGTGAAAAGTGACAGACATTTGGACAATGGAGTGTGTGCATTAATACTATGTATGTATGTGCAATCAGCAGCACTGAAAACATTCTATTCATTCATATTATTTTCTTAAATGATGTATATCTGGTCAGTACTTATGCCACTTGAACCTTTTCACCTTTTGTAACGCAACAAACACATTTTTAATGAGGTTATTTATTTATTTATTTTTAGAAATAGACGTATGGAAACTCTGGCATGCATTTGCCTTCAGCCTTCCTTTCATCAATACCTTTATAGATATTCTTCGCTGCAATTTATGCTTCGAGTCTGTAGGGGCACGTCTCCACTAGCTTAAAGCTGGGGACACACTACACTGTTTTTTTGCTCCATTATACCTCCTATTCCCAGTCGATGAATGTCTGCATCAGTCAATGCTAGTTCTAGTCATTCAGGAGGGAGTGTTGAAGCAAAAACACGTTTTAGTGTGAGAAGAGGTGAAGACTGGAGTTTGCAAGTGTGTAAGAGGAACCGACCCCACCCAACTTCAGCTGCAATTGAAAAAAACGTTGAAAGCCAATTGCTTTATTTGTAATTATACAACATAATGAACATGAGGGCAAAACGGCACTTGCCAAATTCAAATTCTAATTTGACGAATTACAAATCAAGCAGTGATAAAAATAAAATAAAAAAAAGCAACAGAGAGATATTTGGATATTTAAAACTAAAATACAGTGAATAAATCCACATATTTAAAGAAAGGTAATCATTCCATTTTTGAGAATGTCTTCTATCAGAGCCACCTACATGTTTGTTCCTTCAAACTGTCTTCCTCGCAAGAGTTTTTGCGAGAGTTTCATGTGCTCAATCGGCTTTGGTTGGTATAAAAGAAATCCTGTAGTCTGTGATCGAGTAGCAGGCGCGGTTGTTAAGTTCTTGATCTCCAGTCTTTCAGTCGCGACACCAAAACAAGTCTGTCACAGTGAACACGAGTGTGAATGCCTTTTCAGAATCTGTCACAAATCTGTGGAGTTGTGTGTGTCCTGCTTTATTCATCAAGAGGCTCCATTTACACAAATTATTCTTGCAAGACAGTTCAAGATCATTTGAGGTCTTGCCACAAATGCTTAATTGAAATGAATTGAGGTTAAGTCTGACTGGCCATTCATACACAGGAATATGCTTCTATTTAAATAATTACATTTTAGCTCTGGTTGTATGATTCAGAAATGCTGTTGTTTGCTTTTAACGTTTTAAATGGTCCAGCCCCATGCTAGTTACATGATCACATCCACAGAAGTTCAGGAGCACTCCAGTCCACCACCCAGTTTCCTCAATGTCTGAGATCACAACTAAAATCAAGCTTTTGCATGGCTGCCCTTAAATTGTGGAATAACTCTACAAAGTTGCACTGCTCACACTATAGAACCATTAAAATGTGTGTTAAAACTCCTCTTCTTTTATGCCTTAAGTTATTTTATAACATTTAACTTATTGTTTTAATCTGTATTTATTTTAGTTTCTTTGGTGAAATTGTCTTTGGATTCACTACTGTTGTTTTTAAATGTGCTTTATAAATAAATTTGACGTTGACATTGAGATTGCTGAAAGGTGAACCTCCATTACCTGACTCCGCCAGATAGATTTGCTCCGCATATCCATCTGGAAACCTTCCGTTGAAGTAATTTTGGGAAGGGGCGAAAATATTGGTTAGCTGATTGGCCTATGTTGGTGATAGACGGGCCAAATAAACCAATCAGATTTGTCGTCGCTCGTAACAGAGCGACGACGAAAACACAACCACAAGCCAAGCTACTCTTGCTGCTGCAGGTAAAGGCTCGTTAGCTCAGCAAAGAAATACTCTGTAATTCCGATAAAACTTGCTCGATAGCCACGCTAACGCTAGTTTCATCGGCTGAACCCGCCATGTTCTTTAGACTGAACTGTCGCGCTTCTCGTTGCGTCACACCTCAACCCGCCTCAAAGCCAACGCTGATTGGATGTTCGTTTAGTGAATGGCTCCAAATTTTCTTTAACGGAAAGTAGCCAGACTGATCTGCGAGTGAAACCTTGAAAGCTCGCGAGATCAGGATGGTCTCACGAGGCTAGAACCTCCAACCCAGTCTCAGGTGTTTTGCAACCTCTTATACAGGCTTGTCCTTCTCCAGTCCTAAAGTGCAAATGTCCTGCATGTTTTACACGTGTTTCTTTCTACAGCACAAATTGTTCAAATATTTAAATTACCTCCTCAGTTTGTCAGGGTGTCCTGTAGAGGTTTGGCAATTAACAATTACATGATTCAGGTGCACTGAATGAGAGAATTATCAAGAACATGCATTATATTGGCCCATCAGGACAATATTTGGAAATCATTGCTTCAAAATGTTTTCTACCAGAATTCCCTTGAATGTAGCTCTGTCCCTTTTCAAATAAACTGTAACCAGCTTCACTGTCCCCAAGCCATGGACATGTTTAGGGTAATGAGCAACTGTTAGTTTTCAGTCCCACAGAGTATTTTATTTGTAGGCCAAATGTGTTACTTTTAAACCCAATAACCAGAGCGCCTTCCTTCACGTGTTTAGAGGCTGTGGATCTCTGCAGCTCTTCCAGAGTTACCATGGACCTCTTGGCTGTCTCTCTGATTAATGATCTCCTTGCCCAGCCTGTCAGCTTTGGTGGGTGGTCGCGTCTTGGTAGGTTTGCACATGTGATACTCTCCACATCGTTTTCAGATAACAGATTGATCTGTGCTCTACAAATGTCTGTGTATTTTATTGGATTTCATGTGAAAGACCCACACGAAGGACAACTAAGTCAGTGTTTTGGAGTCGCCATCACAAGAACCCAATCTCAGTCCCTTAGAACATTTGTTGACACAGCTGAACGGTGTGTGGGGTGAGGGCACACTACAAACCCGTTCAGGATCAATGCGTAAAAATCCCAGCAAGCTTTTGTGAGAAGACTGTGAAAGGCTACCCAATGACCCAAGTCATTTCATTTAAAAGGTGATTCAGTTAAATGAAAGGAAATTTATCTAAAGTCATAAATCTGAAAATTCTAAGAATTTTTCCAAAATCCTTTTACTCTATATTATGGCCTTTAGCAAATAGAAATCATTTCATTAATCTTATTTGACCTAATTGACAGGAAAGGTTTTGGTTGATTCAACGACTGAGAGTGAGAAAAAAAAAATGTTTTCTTTTTCTACAGCAGTATGCAATTGTTTGGTTTCAGCTTTGTATGCCGAAGACCAGACCCTATGTAACCTAAATAAACCATGTTCCAACTTTAAAAGGCTTGTTTCAATAAAGCGAGGTTTCAGGATTCTGTACATTTTGTTCCAGAATAAACATCTTCTGTGGTGTGGACATTTCAGAAGAAAACGGTCTCATGTTGCTAACCCAAAAGCTAAGGTTTGTCTGGTATAATTTTCTGTTTGCCCTGTCGACAGCTGATGCTTGGAAACTTTATCATTTCAATTCAGCAATTATGTGAGAATTTCATCTTCCATTGTCTGCCAGGGAGACTAATTATTTGATTGTAGAAATTCCAATTAGCAGTATCTCAATGTTGTGCAAGTAGCAACAAAAGGCAGATAGACCCAATGGTCTGTGTTAGGGCTTTATACTTCAGATAGAGAAGTACAAAGAACAAGGCCCGAACAGGATGACTGAGGAAAAATAGTGCTTGTTATGCTCAAATATTCTCTGCACAGCATTTTGCAATACATCCGGTAGAGCTTTGGGGGAATGTCTGTATTAATGCAGAGTCCGTCTCACAAAGCTGCTACCGGTTGAATGAGTGTTTAAGTAGCAAAAGACTCACTGGAGTTGGATTTCTACCTACAGTAGAAAGAATGAAAAGATGAACGGGATGAAAGATTTGTGTAAATGATAGGATCATGTACAAATCCAACTAAACCTTGTACAGGTTGGTTTGAGTAACGGCTGGGATCTGGGAATCATTTCGGAAAAGTAGAGCAGATAACAGGGGGTTAATAGTGAAGCTAACATAGACTGATCGATGGCTTATGATTGATAAGATGGGCTAAAGCCTACAGAAGACAATTGAGTTCCTAGTATATTATCTTAGCACTATACATATATTTTCTTCTTTATTAATGGCTATGCAGCTCTCTTCAAAGCCTCTCCTGGTACATGGGTACACAGTTCCTCACAGGGTAAAACAAATTATGAACGGGAAATTAAAACGTGGCAGGCGATTTGTCGGAGAGATAGTTTGTTATTGTGCACATTCAGAATTGATAATTGCATAGCTGACCTATGATCTCCATGATTAACAGGGATGCATCTCACTATATGATGACTGCAGACAGGATTTTTTTCAGGTTTTTTCTTTACGTATGATTTTCTGCCTTTTTGTATGAAATGAATCAAGCTACTTTTAAAAACCTGAAACATTCTATGAGAGGAAATAAATTACAAATGTTGTTTTGTTTTTTTTTCAACATTTGTTTATTACTCAATGAGAGGAACGCCTACAACTTTGGGAGCCATAGCCTTTTTACTCTTTTCTGTTTCTCAATGGAAAGATACACCCCTTAACGCACTGATACTTCATATTGGTTTTAGTCTTTCATCCAACCCACAGTCAAAGATGAGTTTTTGTAGACAGATACTTGTCGGTCTACAGTGCGGGGGCGGCAGCCGCTCCGCTCATGGAATATTTACTGTGTGTGTGGGTGTGTGTGTTTGTGAGCATGTGCATGTGGGGGGGCACATTCAAAGGGATGGATAAAGGCCCTGAGTATTCATGCTATGCGTATTGTCTCTGATGGGGAAATGAACCTTGCTTGGGAAATACCTTGATTTAAAATTAATCACTAAACCCAGACATGGAAAATTCAAATAACGGTGAGAGCTGAATGAGAAACCAAACTCCAAATCTGTAAGTAGAAACATATGGATGTTATAATATATTTTTTTTACCTATATGAAATATTCTATAGCCCCACATCCCTGTGATGATGCAGGTATATATGGATGGATGCAATTCTGCATCCATCCATATGTACCTGCCAAACAATTCTGCATGTTAAGACTTAAAGTATGTTCATTCATATGATTCTAACCAAACACTACACACCTTTAAATGGAAAATTAAATAGAAATTAAATTTTTGATTTGGAGATTTCGACATGCATTGTAAAACCAAATTAATTTCTGAATATGTATACCCAGCCATTTGGTGAACAAGTAACAATGTGGCTTGGAGTTTTGGTCTGCTTGGGTGGAAAGCATAATCTCTCTCCTGAAAGGAAATCTTTCCAGTGCCTGTCTTAGACTTAACTAAAGATTAATATATGTAATATGCAAAAACTTGCTTGGAAAAGTAATAAATGACACTGGTTAACAGCAGGAAATAGATAATAATGTTGTGACTGTTTAAGAACCCAATGGAAGTACAAAATATAATTTAAAGGTCAAAGCTTTTAAGTTTGAAGCCTAACACCAATACCCTGTTTCACAAATTACATTTCGGAGCGGTTTCTGAAGGAGCTTGATAACTAAAGGATCTGCCTCCCATTCCATTTTTATAAACTCTAAAAACCACCATTTAACATGTTGTCTGAGAGCCAATGAGGAGAAGCTAAATATATGAGAAAGGTGATCTTTCTTTATAATGTATGATGGGAAGAAAAAAATTAATATAATGTATGATGTCTCTTCCAACTATGTTTTCTTTTTTTACATTTTGATTTGATAATCTGAATAATCTGAATATATATATATATATATATATATATATATATATATATATATATATATATATATATATATATATATATATATATATTTACAGCACTGTATTTTCCATGGTATATAATAACACTGCTAAATCCTGAAGTCTAAGAGCATAATTCATTCAAAGAAAATCTTCATGTGGGTCTTCCATCAACAAACTTAAACTACTGGGAGAAGTGTTGTGACAGTTATGAATTTGTAAGTAAACAAACAAACAAAAAAATGTTTCCCCACAGCAGTTTATCTTTGAAAACAATTTTTCACACGCTTATGTAAAGGTGGTGTAAGCCTTAAAAAAAATAGAAAGTATAATTCTAACACGGGGTAAAAAACAACCTCATTCAATCATGCATGCTCACAGAGCCTCACACTTGCTTTTCCAGTGAGTTTTGTAAATCTTCACTGGATGGTTTCGGTCTTTGGGAGGAAAACAAATTTCCTGCAAAAACATCCACCACCATGCCACCCCATAACAGCAAACGGAGTGTTAAATAAAATGCTAGAAACAGTATTTCCAGTCCTCTGCTGTTTGTTTGGTGAAATCCTTCCCAAAGCAACACAAAGAAAAATGCTCCTTCTTCACTTTGAACTGTGGCACTATTTTTTATTTCCATTGTTTCAAGGTGTTACCAAAGCCTCACTTAAACCTTTCAGTGAATTTGAATGCCTATTATTGCTTAACATCTTGTGCCTGACAATAGGCTGGAAAAAGACTTAAAAGGCAGCAGAGTAGCTGCTGTGAAAAAGATGAGATCATATCGCCCCCATAAAACATTTTTTCACTGCTGGCTAACTGACTTTTAGATTTCCCAGATTACTGTGAAGACGCTGCAGGGTCAGAAGCACATTCGCATTCAGACTAAAAACACCATATGAAATAGACCTTAGCCCAATGTCTCAGAGCAAAGACGTTTCAAGACAATTTTCTTACAGCAGTGGGTATCAAAGTGCACTATGTAGTGCACTATATGGTTCACCACATTAATCACGCAAGGTGGTTCTAAAGTGGGGCCGCATAAGCCTGTCACTGCAAATAAGTTATATCACAGAGTCTTTGAAAACATCTGAACTACATTTCAATTATTAAATAATAATGTGTTTAAATTTTAATGCTCCAGTGCAGTTAAAAGTTTTATACTCACTCAGAAGTTGATACTGTTGGTCTGGGAAAATTTTTGTTTTATTGATAAATGACGAGAAAAGAAAAAAAAAAGATTCTTGTTTAAAACTTAATCTCCCCGTAGCCAACTTATCTACAATTAATGCTGGAAAGTTGAATATATCAGCTTTTATTTGCCACATCTAGGAGAATATGTGAAAAATAACAATCCATCCAGCTGTTGTTGGAAAAGGCGCTCTTTTATTTTCAGGTGAAAGAAAGTGGTCAATAATTCATTATGATATTTACTGGTCAAGACCACAAAGTCAAAATCTCACATTTCACACATTGGAAGTAATTTTGATACATCGATTCCATGAGCACTACGACTTGAAGAGACTTGGCTATCCACCTCGCAGACAGGCATTGATTATCTTGTAAAGTTAACATGCTTTTTTTTCCCTTTGCTCCTTTTTGAAGTATTTATGATCACAAAATAAGAAGAGAAGCATTAACATCCCTCAGCACTTAACCTTATCTAGACTACAGCACTCTGCAATTTCAGGAGGAGCTTTTGATTAAATACCAAGAACATTTCAAGAAAAACAGTCCTTAAGGGGACCGAGGCAAGGACCCGCACTTTAATTTGTTAATAGGGTGGTAAATCATCATTATATTAACTGTGTTGAATTATAAGACTCGGGCCTGTGTACACTGATAGTGACGTTCATGTGACATGAATCAAGTAAGCCCATAACTAGAAGCATGAATCCATAACAGTTTATGGGACCGTTAAGGTAGGCGCATATGAAGTGTTTGTGGATACCAGCAGTCTCACAATAGGTCTAGACGTGCTCATAAGTCTCACAGGTGTGACACCGTGTGTAAAAGCAATCATGCTCGCCTAGTCACAATCCCTGGGTAGGTTACTGCTTCTTTACTTAATCATGTTGCTCTAAATATTAAGAGATCTGGGAGTTCTTCCTTTGAGATTTTTGTTTTTTACACGAAGCGGCAAGACAAAGAAACCTTTTTACGGGCACATGAGTAATATTAAAAGAGACTAAGAGTCTGCATGCATTCCAGCTCCTTGCTGGAGGTGTATAAAGAATGGCAAAGGAGGATCAGTGATAACATAAATATGGAAGATATCTGGTATTGAAGTTTGGATTGGAACATCGGGGAATGAAAAACTGTGTAACACCCACTGAAGTAGCCTAATATTTGTTTTGAGGAACCTAGGAATATGTGAGACAAATATTCCTTCAACTAATAAGTGTTAAAACCTTTCACTTGTCTTTATGGTGATACAGATGGAAACGTCACCAACGATCTGAAGATAATGAAAGAGACAAGTGAAAATTTGTGTCTGGTTATTTGTGTTTCATTTGAAAAGAGAACTTGTTGACCTTCCAGTAGCACTCGACAAAGATACATAAAGAAAACTTGAATCCCTAATGTAGCTGATGTTGAAAAATAGCATCATACATTTCGCTGTAACAACTTTGGGCATATGGTAATTTTTTTTTCTGCTCTGTAAGCTTTCAATTCACCAGCAAGTATGAATTAAAATTGTTTTATATAAAGCTTCCAGGTGCAGTTCATTGAGATAATTTCCAGTAAAATCAAACACACACTGAGAAGAATTGCTATAGTAACAAAAACAAGAGGAAGTGACATTTGCCTCTTCTATTTGAAATAAAATGAAATGTATGGCAGTGCCAAAGGGACATGGTAGGAGACAAAAGACATACAAAGTTAGTAATATTTAGCGATACACACAAGAAAATATTAAATAGTATTTATTAGGCAATTGCCAAACACACGATACAGAGCTAATAATTAAAAGAAAATCTGTTCTTCAGTCACATTAATCTTTGCTACAATCAAGAACAAGTGCTGGAGGCTAGTTTACCATGTACCTCTGAAGTCAGTGCTTGGATCTGAGAATAATACCAACCATACAACACTGTGCTCCATTTTCGTGTCTGACAATTGGTGGATATTGTGGACCTTTCCAGTGACCAAGTTAAATAATATTAGCAATGCAGGCTGGTTATGTCTTTGTTTGACTCTGCACAACAACTAAGTGGTGTTTAGCCCCTAATAGCAATATCAAAACTTCATATTTGTAGTGACTTCTATTCAGAATGAATATTTTGCATTCACTTTGAAGATTTATGAGTAGCAAATCTAAAATAAATGTATGTAATTTTTTTCATTGAAATTTTGTTTAGGTTTTAAAATACCTGGGAAATAATTGTACAGATACCGAAGAAAATATTAAGTCTTATACTTATTACTCAATATTCAGTTTTGCTAAATCATCTCGTCTTAATAGTTTTTCGTGCCTGTGTCTGCATGGATTCTCTTTTCATGCACATCGTAGCAGCAAATTAACCAGTTGGTAAATTTTTAAAGTTTTCCATGCATGGTTGTAGGCATGAACATATAAAAATATTGAAACGCTACACAATGGCTTAACCAAATTTGTGGATAAGGGAAATGTTTATTTTATAGATATCATGAAGTTAATTATTATAGAAAATTATTCAATCAGTGATATAGTCAATGTGTTGACTTACTATAAGATAAATAAATGATTTTGGATGATTCAGTTTTCCATTTCTTAAGGTTTTTTACCAGTTAATACTGTATTTCAATTAACAGTATATCTGTGTCAGGATGCAGCCTGTAGGCTGCATTCTGAGCTTTTCATGCCTCCTCCCTTTCCAGCGCAGCCTGATTGGGTTCACCTGTCAGGCTGCAATTAGCCCTGGACTCATTTCACCTGCTGACACAACTATTTAAACTCACCTCAGTTTGCTCTCGGTCTTCGGCCTGTAAAGGTTCAATTCCTGCTCCGTCCACAGCCAGTAACTCTATTCCAGCTCAGCCTGCAGTCTAGGTTCAGCTACACCTTCACCACGGTTGTCCTCTGGCGCTCCGCCTTGGTCTCATGTCACCAGCTCTGGCGCTCTGTCCTGGTCTCAAGTCCTCTACTCCAGTACTCCTTCCTGGTCAGTCTCTCCGCGCTGTACCGGCCAGCCAGCTTCTGCACCCTACAACTCCGCTTAATAGAAGACTCTGGTTCCTCAAGTCATCCATCATCCACCTTGTACAATAAACTCTCTTAAAACCAGCTCTGTGTGTGCGCGCTGTGTCCGGGTTAATCCTAGACAAATATCACGACAATCTGTAAATTACTTTTAATTTACTGTTCAATTTTATATCCAAATCATTTTATGGTTGGTAGTACAGTGCTGTTTTCCCTCTAAACACTATTTTAACTTTCAATTTTTAATACACCAGCTACAGAACAGTTGTTGTGTTGTCATCAGTAGGTTACTAAGTTAATAATAAACTGTTTTGAAATTTAGAAGTATTAAATGCGCAACAAGGAAACAACCCAACTTGGGTCATTTTAAAGAGTGCTGTGATGGTTGGCGGATGATTGGCTTTAATTAATTAAAGTGGGATCCTGAAATCAATTTCTGCTTAGAGCCCCATTAAAATCTTGGGCTGGCACTGGTGGCTAACGTAAAACTTTATATGCAAGGCAGCCATATTGGATTTTGAGGTTGGTGAAAAACCTCTTACTGTCCTACTCAAAATTCTGATTTCAATTTTTCAAACATAGGCAATTCAACTAGAAATGCCTAATTATTTTGCATCCCTCAAAAAAATCAGTGAATGCCAGTTTCTATGAATGTGGGAGAACGAGCAGCATTCCTGTAATAAGGATTTAGCATAACATTTCTTGAACCACATATTGCATCTTTGTAAACAATCAGAGAAAAACTGCAAAGAAGAGTACGATAAAAAAAATAAAAAAAACCCTGAACAGACATGCTCATTTGTGAGTCACTGTTACATCATGCATCAGGGCTTCCAGCATGGAGAAGTCTTATCACAGTGCTCAGAAAAATGTGACTAAAAAACAATTAAGACTTCATTCATTTGACAGTATGTTTTGCATGTTTGTATTAAATCCACTCATTAAAACTGACAAAAACCCTTTAAAAAATATATTTAAGTATATTTAAATCACTTATATCATATGGATAGATAAAATTCTATGTACATCAATAAACTGATGTTTAGCATGTCGCCAATAGACTGAAATTGATCATTAAGGATTAGGTTACAGGCCTGGATGATGTGAAGCAACTCTTATGCCAAAGAGAGTAACAATAAACAGTCAGACAGAAACGCACACATGCTTGAGTGCAGGCTCAGTCACACAAACAGAAGCAGGTGATAATAGGGCTATTCTTTATTCAGAGCTATGAATAATTCAAAATCTGCGCGCCCAAACAGATTCTTGAGTTGACAGAGTAATATGACAGATTTTGCAACAGATGAGAAATATCGCAAATGCTTTTGAGATTCCAAAGGGGATATATGGATCTGCTGTATGCGGTGTGATAGTTTAAATGAGTTGATATAAATGTGATACTTTGGAAGGCCTTTATGATTGTGTGCACTTCTTTTTCAACACCAGTTGTTCATTCTGTTACTTTCTAGACACACTATTGTTAATTTGACTGCAAATAGCCTAACAGTTCAGATTTATTTTTCCATTGCTGCTGGTTATTTTAAGCAACTGCCAGGAGGAGTATAAATATGTCAATATACTAATTATGTGTATGTTGCAAGCCCCACACACATACACAAAAAATAAACAACAACAAAAAAACTCCACAATACAATAATTTAAATAACAAAATACTTCAACTTTCAGTATAAAAAACTCTTTAACAAATTAGTAACAGTAAACTAAACTATTAAGTATAACTGGAAAGAATATGGAACTACAAATGAACTACAAAAATAGTAAAAAGAGAAAAAAAATGACAATAAAACTGAAACCAATTACCAATGAAACAACACAATGACATCACAGTTCAGTTTAAAAGCTAAGAAAAACAAAACAATGCAAAGCAAAATGGGAAAATAAAACTATTTTCATAAAATAATGTTTTAAGAATTATTTGCTGAATTAGAAATCAATACCATTTTGGATAATTGATTTGTAATATTAATTTGACAACACAGTGACTGATTGAATGGAGCGATGGACTCTCAAGATGGTAGCGAAAAAGATTTATGCCAACATAAGTAGGCTTACGAACAAAAAGTGCAGTGATGTCATATCCGGAGTTAGTGGCTCTGGTTTACAACAAAGAAAATAACCTGCTGCTGCGTTATGAAGTCTTACAAAGTACATGTCGCACATGTATTTTTGAAGCGAACATATCATGCAAAATCATATTTTTCACATTTAAAACATTCTGTTGTGCACTGGGGAGTCTCTGAACGCAGAAAAGTTGAAAATTGTCTCTCCAGGTGCTGCCAGAAAGTGAAATGTGGGGGTAAATTAACAAGGAATTCAGAACAAAGCATTGCAGTTTCACTTTATGTAGATCACGACTGAATTATTTAAATTTGAAAAGAATTAAAAAGCATGAGAATCCCCCCTTTAAGTACCACTAATAGAAATATTAATGTGCGTATGAGCTAGTAACATGCTATGGCCCATCTCAACGCAAAAGAAATGAGCTGTGTGGTAAACACAGCAAAACTAATGGCGGCTGCCATCTTAGCATTAGCAGCTGGAGTAACTGAGACTGTTTGGCAAGTTCATGCAGACACATTTTTAGGCGAGTCAGTGAGAGGAACGGAATGGAAAATACAGACAAAATGCAGCGAGCTCACATTTCTGGAACATCAGTGTTTAGAGGTACTTGATGAAAAGTTTGTTACAACGTCAAAACACAACCAAATAAACAAAACTGAAATAGTTTTATCCTAAACTTAGTTCTTCTGCCCAGACACAGCCTTACTGTGAACCATTCTAAGGAGCAGGATAGCATGGACGAACACGGAAGAAATGACGGCCGCTCCCACACAAGCAGCTGGGGCAAGTGTTTGCTTGGATCGGGGCTCGCTTGAGGCATGCGGAGCTGCGGTTTTAATCCAGTCTTCTTCAGGGAGTGGACAGAAAACTGCCTTGTCAATCTAATTAGGAACACCATCTCTTTTTGAGGACTCTGTGATCAGATTATTTCTGTTGAAGCTCAGACAGATGGGATCATGGGGCCATGTCTTCTTTGAAGGTGGAGTCTTTTTTCACACCCAGCCATATCAAGACATTTGCATGGATGTCCTCCCCAATGCAAAGAGTTTAAGAGTTTTTGAAGCATGCAGCCAAAAATCACGAAGTAACAAAATGCAATCCAGCTGTGTGTGGGGCAGAAGAAATCATTAAAAAATGTATATAAATAATCCAGAGCAGGTTTTCTCAATTAACCTTTCATTTAAGTTCAGTTTTAGTAATTCCACACTGAGTCACACAGTTCTGTTCTAGGTGATTATTTCCCTGCAGTGCTATTATTGATTTTCATCTTGTGGCTTGTGTACATTTAGCCACGCTTTGTGATGGATTTCCTCTTTCCTCCTGGTCATAGAGATCAAACTTGAAGGGTGCCATTTGAGTTTAAAGACAAATCCTTGCTCAAGAGACTGATGGCAAAGTTCCTGAAACTTAGACATTGGCCTACCTGTGTTCTGGCCCAAGGATAAATACTGTTTTCATTGCTTAATAAGGCTTTGCATGAATTTCTTCCACCTATTATGTAGATGCCTGTAAGTCAAAAGACCCAAGAAAGCTCTAGTGTTTATTAGGGCTGTGGAACGTGGGCAAGCCCGAGGTCACCCCTGATGATCCACTGGCTGCCCGTGAAAGTGCCAAAATAAAAAGCTGCCAGTCACAAGACAAGGAGACCAACTGTGCTAGAATAGTGGCCGTCTCAGTCATAAATTTGGCAACAGATTAACAATGGCGTAAACACGGCGTGCTGCAGAATGCTGTGAATGAAAACAAGTTCTTTCAAACTGTCACAGTGCTGTGGCTTGCTATGCTCTCTGGTTGGTTTTGGAGCATTCTTTGGTGAAGCTGGCTCACAAACACTTCAGGCTGAAACTTCCTGGAGATAAAATCGACAAATGGGCTTTCATGGGCAGCATCTGCTCGGATGGAACCAATTCAGTCAAAGACTAAAAGAGCCAGCCAGCCAGGCTAATGAGAGTTAACTGTTTATGGTAACAATGATTAAAGCTGATGACCCAACCATCCAAAAAAAGCATTCTCGTGTTGCAAATTCGGCATCCTGCAAATATATTGATAGCCTTAAGCTTTTTCACAAATTGCAATGTGACATATAACATATTTCACATGTTTTTTTTATATTTTATTTGGATTATATGTGAGAGACAAACACAAAGGAACTCATAATTGTAAAATGTATACATGGTTTTCAAAACACTGAAATGGGTGAAATCCATGTTTTCAGCTCTTTTACTCTGTAGCCACTGATTTAAAAATAAACAGTGCAAACAATTGCAAAAAAAAAGAAGGAAAAAATGGCATTGTGAAGACCAAGGAACAGATAAGAGATTAGGGCAAGGATAAGTTCTAAAACTATTTCTAAGCTTTGAACGTATTCCATAGTTTGATAATGGACAGCATATGCCTCACTAGTAAACCTCTCAAATAAATTCCTTTCCATCTAAACTGACTGGCTAGACAAGGAGAGCATAATCAGGAGAATAAGCCAAGAGGCCCATGGTAACTAAGGAGGATCTATTTGTGTACCTCAGTGGGGAGACTATTTTGATAGGACAACCATTGGGTGTGCAGTCAACATGCCTGGCCTTAAGAGTTGCAAAACAGTTTACCACACCCCATATAACAAAGAAAATATGTGAAAAATCACCCTAAAGAGAGCACACCCTTAGTGAAACATGGTGGTAGCATCATGCTTCGGGATACTTTTCTTGAGCAGAGACATAGAAAAGACTCAAAAGTTGATGGGAGGATGAATGGAGCTAATGACAGAAGATTTATCAAAGAAAATTTGTTGGAGGCAACAAAATACTTTAGATGCATGGGGCAAATGATTCACCTTCCAGCAGGACAATGATCCCAAACATAAAGGCAAACATTTTAAATACAATAGTCTCAATTAAAAAACATAAATTTCTTAGAAGTTGCCACTCAATCTCCAATTACTTTTAAGCCGATATTACTAATCTTGAGCCATTTTTGCAAATAAGAACTGTAAAAGAAATAAATGTCTCTGGGTGTGCAAAGATTTTAGACACATACACTAAAAGAGCTGCAGTAAAAGGTGCAAGGTATCGTGGACTAAATGCAAATAAACGCCACACTTTTTAGATTTTTGTCTCTAAGAAAAAAAAAAAAAAAAAAGAATCGGAAACTGTTTGATTTTCCTCCGACTGCAACATTATGCATTACTTTGAGTTGGTCATCATATAAAAGCCAAACAAAACGCACAAGTTTGCAACGTGGCAAAATGTGACAAAGTTAAAGGGGTTCGGATACTTTTGCGCAGCGCAAAAAACAAAAACAAACAAAAGAAAAACATATTGATAAACTTAGCTTAACTGTTCAAGAATGTGGATAATAATTATCCTCTAAATGTTTTTGCGTCATAAAGTACATCCACCTATGTGAACAAATCTCTTCTCAATCCTTAACAATAATAATAAAAAAAGCAATCAGATCCATCCCCGTGTCCATTATGTTTCATTTCTCCGCATGAATTCAGCCAGCAGGCAACGGAGGCTATTGCAGAGCCATTGATAAGGCATTGTCACTGACGAACTGCTGAAGCCAGGGGCTTACCGCGGGATTTAATTGACTGTTGATTATTAAATAAATGCCTCTCAGAAGATCAGGGCACAGCGTTATAGAAAAGAAAAAGAAAGAAAAAAAAGCAAAGGTCAAAAACGTATTCAGGCTACACAGGCGCGCCTGTGAACACATGTCTGAGGAGAGCGCGGATGGAGAAACCGCACCTGCAAAGAAAGAGACAAGCAACTCGCAGCAACTTTTTTTTTTTCTCCTCTCTTTCTTCATTTCTTCCGAAGACAGCTCAAGTTGTCCCACAAGCGTTTGTTATTCCGGCAACGTGAAAGGTGGAAGCAGTGTATGGCTTTGACTCATCAGAAGAGTAGGAGTAAGGTGGGGGAGGAGGGGTGATGCCAGACAAGCCAGGTCCCATTGACAGAGCGCGTGGATTGCAGTTCTGATCATATTTATACTCCCTGTCCTGGAAAAAAAAGAAAAAAAGAAAACAAAGATCACAACAAATAATCCACGAGAATAGTCCTGTTTGCAAAGGGTAGCAGAGTTGTCTGAGCACCGAAGAGGGTCCAGTTCAAGGGGGGGAACCCTTTTGACTCAAAATAAGAGAAGGCTGTATTGGGTATATAAAAAAGGGGAGAAGAAAAAAAAAAAAGAAAAAAAAGGGGAGGAGGATGGCAGGAAAGAAAGTGGTGGTGGTGCCAGACGCAGCGGCAGTAAGAAGCGTACGTACGTGCTTTATCTTAGCGGCTGAGTGTGACGTGATATTGCAGCCTTGCTTCTAGAGCTCTGCAAGCACCCAGCAAAAGCGCGTCTGTTTCGCTCTGTGTTCTTTAACTCACAAGTCAAGCCAAACATCTCACATCCACCCACCAAAAGGATCTGTTCTTTCTTTCTTTCTTTCTTTTTTTTTTCTTCCGATATCTTTTTTTTTTAACCCTCAAACGACTGGACTTTGCCGGAGAAGAAATCATTGAGGGGGGGAAACATATAGAGACGTGGAGATTTATTTTGTGGTAACACAGAACAGAATTCGCTCGCTTCTTTTCATCACTTCAAGAATTTCTTCTTTCCCTTTCCCCCTTTCCCCCTCTCTCGCTCTCTCTCTTGGTATTTCTCTCTTCTGCTCGGTGGCTGTCGTGCGTTTGTTGCGCTCCGGTTTTGATGGGAAAAAGCCAGCCGAAGAAGAAGAAGAGGACAGGGAGGATATGAGCGGGCAGAGCGGAGTGTAACGCATTTTATTTCCATCCACTGAACCATCTTGTTGCGCCGGACTTCTATTGTCGGGAATGGGGAGTATTGATTCACCGAAGGGCTGCAGAATTTATTTATAAGGATGTGGCCAGTGTTGGGAAAATAGCCATAGCTTCCGCAGTGTAAGGTAAGATATTGTTATAATTATCATAATAATTATGGTTATTATAGATGAAGGAATTTTCCTGTGTCATGTCTGTCGTAAAGTTAAGTACATTTGCCCCATCTATATTCAGCACGATGAGCGTTCATCCGCTCGCATTAGTCTGGGGTGCTTAGCAGATGATTTTCTATTTTTTTTTTTTTTTTAAAGAGCTGATCTCCCCCTTAAGAGGCTAAAATCACTTTAAAGTGCTGCGGTATGAGATGTCGCCCCTGCGTGCCTCTATATTCACATCTACTCTCCAGACCAAATTGCTCCAGGAAGCCTGGCCAGTCAAATCGGGACTCTCTTGACGACCGATATCTCCTCTCCGGAATACTGATTCTTTTGTGAATCCCTTGCATGGCCACGAATCTTGCGGGAGGGCTGTGGGATCATATGGGTTTACATATCGCAGCAAAAGCTGATCTAACTCTGCACAGCTTCCGCAAATCCTTACATGACACATATTATCCCAGTCTGCTCTGACGGAGAGCTTTTTTTTCTCCCCCTTCATCATCCTAAAAGAAGTTAGAGGCGCATGTACGTTTATTCTCCGGGAGAGAGAAAAAAACTGCAATCTACAGCCTACTTTGGGATTTTTCACGCCTACACTCACATACACACACACACACACACACACACACGCGTGCGCGCGCACACAGGGGCACACACGGTTTGAGAAACGCGCACACGCATGCACATTCTGCTGTGACACTGCTCACAGCTGCATTGCCTGTAGGATTAAAGCAATCAGGACATCGCATTGCATTCTCTCCCTTTTCCCCCCCTTCTCCCCCGCGTTCATGCAAAGACGCGCGCGCGCGCACAGACCCACTCAAATGCTGGCTCTTTATCAAATTACATTATCAAATATGTCAAGCTCTGAATTCGAGAGAGACGCAGGTTCGTGCGTAAGTCCAAAAGCGCGCAGAATGATGAAAAAAACGACGGCCCTGCATGAGGATACATTAAAGATATGCGGACCTTATCGTTTACGACCCCCCAAAATAAAATTCACCCTTTTGTTATCTAACTGTTCAGTCTACATTTAAAGAACCCAGTTCGATTGAAAAAAAGATGCTGGTTACTGCGTAAAAAAGAAAAAAAAAGAAAACAAGAAATCGTCGCATACTAAAACTCGTGAGGACCTCCATGCCAATATTCGCAGTTTGTGTTTGATCAATCTACCATTCCGAACAGCTATATTCGAATATCTCCTGGGATGGTGCCAATCCAAATCTGACCCAATTAATAATGTCTAAATGACTCACATTATTGCGCCCACCTCCCTCAAAAAAAAAAAAAAAAATTAAATAAATATAAAAACAAAGAAGGGCCGAAGCAGCCACAAGGTGGCAATGTTTGCACAAAGTATAGTTGGAGAGGAGAGGCAGGATGAGGGGGTGCAAAAGACATGCTGCTGAGGTTAATGTGTCTTTTTTTCACCCTTTTCATGGAAGGACTTGGCGAGAACTATGTGAAGCATGTCAATTAGACTTGACAGAAATCATCCTTAATGTGTCTGTGCTCTGATTTAATATTCTTTTTGCATGATGTTCTTCATCTTTCCCTGCAGGCCAAATGACATAGGATGAAGGCTGTTCGAAACCTGTTGATTTATATATTTTCCACCTATCTTCTGGTTATGTTCGGATTAACTGGTGCCCAAGATTATTGGTGTTCCACTCTGGTCAAGGGGGTCATTTATGGATCATACTCGGTGTCTGAAATGTTTCCCAAGAACTACACAAACTGTACATGGACGCTGGAGAACCCAGACCCAACCAAATACAGCATCTACCTTAAGCTATACAAGCGAGACTTGAGCTGCTCCGAATACTCTTTGCTTGCTTACCAGTTCGATCACTACTCGCACGAGAAGATTAACGAGCTGCTCAAAGTGAACGCATCCATTGTGTATCTCTGCGATTCAAAGAATAATTACATATTTTTGCTCTACGACAAAAATTTTGCTCAGCTGCGGAGGGTTTTTCCCTACGATTACAATGGATTGACGCCGCAGAAGCTGGATGAGGAGGAGCAGTCTATCCTGGAGTTCTTAGTATTGAATAAGGCGAGCCCCAGCCAGTTTGGGTGTCAAGTGCTTTGTACGTGGCTGGAAAACTGCCTGAAAGCAGAGAAAGGGACAGTGGAGGCGTGTGGGATCGTGTACACCAAATGCACATGTCCCCAGCATTTAGGCGATGGAGAATCAGAGAGCATGCTCATGCTCAATAATGTGGTTTTACCTTTAAACCCACAAACGGAGGGTTGCTTGTCACCTCAGCTGCATGTCGGTCAGATCTGCAATCTGAGTGCAGAAGTAAGACGGCCTCCTAAAGAAGGTAAGTATCCACTCATCCTTTTTTCCTTTTTGCTCTATTAGTAGAAAATTTAATGCACCCTAGTCTCTGCATAGATACGATAATAAACATGTCAATGAAATGTGCACGTCTGTCACTCCTTCCTCTGCCCTAAATGCATGTTTGAAACTGTGATGGCCCATGAAACAAAGAGCACACATAGATACGTGGACTGCAGTTGACTGAGAAATGTGTCAACTACAGATTCAAAGCTGACAGGGGAGTTGGGTGTAGCAAAGACCATGCCAGCACAGAGCAGACCACCTAAAGGGGTTCTTTTGTTTGGTCAGACTAAATTAAAAACGCATTGCAGTGAATTTAAAATGGATGGGTTTCTTTTTGTTTTATTTTATTTATTTGTTTTTGGTTTCTTTGTGCACATCAGTATATAAAATGGCTCCAAATCCAAATATACTATGTTTGTGTTTATGTATACATTTATGTCACAGTCATCCTTATAAAGTTTGACAGTACTCATCTGGACACATTTTGCTTTCTTATTTGGCCTATAAGAATGGGATCATTGATGCAGCAGTGTCCAATTGGTGTACGTCGCTCAAGCGAGGACTTAAAACTTCCAGTGCTTCGTCATTCAACAGCAGTAGTACTTTTCAAAAGTATTCATACCCCTTGAACCGTTGAACATTTTTGTCACCTAACGACCAAAGATGTTGACATATTTGAATTGAATTTTTGTGTGTGCACTAGACCTGTGCAACATAATTAAATATTTGTGTAGTTGAAGGAAAAGAATACTCATTTTTCCAAAATGTTTTAAAATCAAAATCCAATGCAACCAGTTGCCCTTCAAGAGGGAAAACCAATATGCCAAAACTTTGAGCATCCCAGGCATTGCCGTTTGATTCACCCTGAAAAGTGGAGCCAGCATGGTTCAAAACTTACCAACACATACCCATTCACCTAAACTGACAAACAGCCAAGAGGCCCACATTAACTCTGGTGGAGCTGCTGAGATCCACAGCTCAGGTGGGATAATCTGTAGGACGTGACAACTGTTAATCATGCACTCCACAAATTGTCCCTTGTGGAGTGTGGTTAGATTGTTGAGTTATGAAAAGAAAGCCACAAGAAGTCTCATCTGCAAATATATGGGAAATGCAATGGTCAGATAACAAAAATAAACGTTTTGGCCTACATGTAAAATGCCATGTGTGTCAGAAAACCAACACCCTGAACACACCATCTCCACAAAGAAGCATGCTTATGGCAGCATAGTGCTGTGGAGATGCTTTTCTCCAACACAGACAGAGAAGCTTGTCAGAGCTGATGGAGAAAGCTAAATACTGTAAAGTAGAAAACCTGCAGAAGACTTGAGACTGTGTGATGGTTAACGTTTAAGCAGGACTACAGCCCTACCGTTACAGCTAGGGCCTCCGTAGAAATGTTGAGATCAAAATATTGTCATGTGTTGGAATGGCATGGACCTAAATCTAATTGAGAATATAAAGACTTGAAGGTGATTGAACATAGACAGTCTGTGTCCAATCTGACTCAATCTGAGATAGCTTTTTATATAGAAAATGATCAACAATTTTAGACTCTAGATATACAAAGCAGGCAAAAATACGACCCATAAAAGTTGGAGCTGTAACCACCGTGCAAACTGGAGATCATACATATGCCACACTTGTCAGGCTTTTATAAACAAAAAGAAAATGCCCGTATTCTTTTCCTGCCACTTCATAATTAAGCCCTAATTTGTGTTAAGCTATCGCTTACAATCCAAATAAGCCACGTGGAAGTTTATAGTTGTTACAGTGCAAATTGTGAAACATTCAGGGGGGTAATGATACTTTTAAAAGACACTGTAATCAACAATCTTTGAATAAAACATGTTTGCAGTTCTAGAGCTGTTCAGCAGGTATGCTGTCCGTTCAGTGTTGCCATAGAGCAATGCAACGTCTTTTTTATGTTGGAAATCAGCAATAATTTATGCAGTGGAATGCTTACTTAAGAAAATGTCTCAATCATGGTACCTGTTTGCTGTTGAAATTTGCACATGCACATGATATGCATACCTACATCAACACACATTCACACATAATTAAGCTGCTATGATAAGGTCTCAGAATTAGGCTCGCACATGTTTAGAAGAGGGAGTCTTACAAGGTGTTAAATCTTTATTTCTGAGAAGTTGTTTTTAGAGACGTGTTTTATCAGAAAGCAGTACAAAACAAACAAAAACAACACAAATGAGTTTGCAGCAATTTCGTTCAATTTCAATTTATATAATACCAATTCACAACCCATGTCATCTTAAGGCACTTCACAAGGTCAATTCGATCAACTCATACAGACAGACACGCAGCACAGCTCAGCGAGGCTCTTTTGCCATGCGACACAAAGGATGGGGAGTTATTCTGACACACAGAGCCAAAAACAATAAATCAACTTCTAGGTTTTTTGGCTGAAAAAGGTTGTTAGCGGAACCTTGGTGCAGTTTACCAAAAACAAGCAGCATCCAGTATAGCAGGTGGCGGCTGTTTGTTCAACTCTACCTGAGAGTTGCCGAAAGCATCAAAATCTTTGGGACATGTTCCAATTGTGTCGTTTCTGTTTTTTTTTTTTTTTTTTTCCTTTTTGCTTTTTAGAGAGAGAATTTTAACTTGGCAATACTATTATGAGTCACTCTTGCTTAAAATGTCTGCATGATGTAACAAGCATGGATGACAAAACCACTTTAACTGCAGTTCACCTACCACTTGAGTCCCTTAAGCAATAATGCATGCAGTATCTCATGTAAATTACTATTAAAGTTCAGCCTGCAGTCAACTAACAAGTGCAGCAAGAGCGAGTGTGATTCAGCTTTGTATAACTTTCTTTTTTTTTTAACTGTATGATGTAGTGAGAGATACAGTACCAGGAAGCATTATTCCGACTTTCACAGAAAAAAATATTTGCAGCTTCAAAATAACATTTCACATATTCTTTCTGTTTGCATGTTAATAACAGCTTAAGAGCACAGCTTATTTTTTTTTTTTCTCCTCTCGGAAGATTTTCCGCGAGCTTCTATTTATAGAGTTGGTTGATGGGAGGTTTTAATAAATCCTTTTTCATCTGGATAACCGTGAGATCACCACTGGGTTTAAAAGAGCACTGTGCTTCCCGTGGCATCCTGGTGACGGAGTGAGTGTTGCTGATGAAGAGTAAAGCATCGCAAACAGCCAACAAGAGCTCCATTTGATAGAAATCGCATGTCTTTGATCTTCTCAGTTCCTGGTAGACCATGGCTTTTGGAGAACATCAAAGGAAAGCCAGGCTGGAGGTTGTGTACTCAAGCTATTGCCACCGTAACACCCCAGCGGCGCTCCACGTTCAAGGAGCATAGCACTTAAAGGTTAAAGCTCTTAACTAGTTAAGATGATTAGACAGACAAAAAGACAGATGCCATTCCTTGATATTGTGTCGCTTGTTGAAAGCCAAGCCGGCTCAACAGAATCCAGATGTACCATCTATTCGCGGTAACTCATTTATTCGGTGTTATTTTTATAATACGTTCCCCTTTCATGAACACAAAGTTGTAAAGGGAGGCACAGCATGGCAGATTAAAACTCTCCTCTTTTTTTTGTCTCGGGTGTTCTCTGTTTGTGCGGGTTTTTCCTCCTACGTCCCTCACAATCAAAATCAAGCAGGCTGATGACTCTTAGCTCCTGCAAAGTGAATGACGGTGTTCTTATTCCTCTCCTTCCTTTTGCTTTGAAATCCAATTAATGCTCGGATTAGCTCAAGCTAGTGTGACTGAATTTTGAAGCATGGGAGGTAATTGCTGGTTTAAGCAGAGCCAAGCTTGCGAGTGTTTTACAGATTTCCGCTTTTAACATACATTTAAGGTAGGCAGACATTCCGTAGCCAAACTCTTCGGTAGGTACCGAAAAATGACTGGGCTTTACAGTTGCAGGGTACTACTTAAAAAATAAGGCACAGTGAGAGTGCAAAAATATTAAACCTGTTTGGTATTCTGCTCATTGTAGGTGAACTCTAGAGAAGAAATCGCTAATATTGACTGGTTAAGTATTAGTTGAGTAAGAGTTCCCAAAAATCACTGTATGATATCCTACATAGTTTTGTCAAATCACAGTTCGGTATGTATTTGTTACATTTAAATCAAGATAAACAGACAAAAATGTGTCAACTTCCTCTCTATTAAACATTAAATGAAGAATGTTTACTTTTTCATCTTATTTATCATGTCCCACCATTGGCCAGTATTGCAAAGGTGACACAATCATGTTTTATCAATTACTTAAAATAGTGTTTTAGGAATTTTTCAAGAAGACTGTGTCAAAATATTGATGCTATAAAATGGCTTAAATTGTTTTTGAGTCATTTTAAAAATAGATAAGCGCACCATGGAGTTAAAATGCAAAAAGCACACATAGTTGTGAAACCCTTCTGGACAAACATTCTCCTCACCACACAATGCCTGTGTGTCTCCAGAATAAAGACCCCTATTGCCTGCTGGGGCTGGTTGAATGCATCAAGAGTCTAACTTTAGCTTAGATTTATTTGTACAAGTGATGTGTACCTTTGGTCACTACAAGTGAAAAAACAGATTCAATTCAGAGCAAGTTGTGTACTATATTACTGGTTAACATTGCGTACACAAAGATGTTGTGCGGTGCCTCTTTCTTTTTTCCAATTACTCCGTAGTTGACTAAGAAACCATAATTTTCCCTGACCATGAGACTTCAGTGATATGTGGAAGCCCTCCAACTCTGCTTTGTTTTGGTACCTCTGCTAAAGGTTGTAGCGTAGTGTTCTGGACTTTTGTTCTGCATGTGTACAAGTGTACAGCAATGCTGCAGATATGTGTGGTGAACCGAAGGGCGTGAAACAAAACCTTTTGGTTTGAGGACATGTGTCTTCCAACCCTTATTAATCAGGTAAATTATCTGCTGGAGTAGCTTGCCTGTAGTTGGGTGATTAGAAGATGGGCCACGCGCACTTTGCTAACCGTAGTTTACAGCACTGTTACATTAATAATAGTGATTAAATGCTGCTGCTTTAGTTTCACACGGGGACAGATTTTCTTTGTGATTGGAAATGTTCCAAATAGATTAATTATCGCATCTTCGGCCAGCTGGACATCGGTGAAAAGCAATATGTCAATAAGGGGCATCGCCCTTTTACCTTATGTTCCATACGGCTGCAGAAAACTGTGGGCACTCTGGGACTTTCTGTTCCATCTGATTAAACGGACCTTAACGTGAAAGAATGGTAGGACATGTTTGCGTTTTTCTTTTGACCTTGCCCAGGCATTTGACCTTGCTGTATCTCAAAATGACCGGCTCATGCCTTCTCTTTAAACTTTGGCTGCTGGACAAAAGAAAAGAAAAAGAAAAAAAGAAAAACATTGTTAATCATTATTCGGTTAAATTATTTGTTTTTCTCCTCGCAATTAGCTGGGAGTTGCCAGTTTTCAGGAATCATAAAGAAGTACTGAAATAGAGAAATGTCTTCTTCTGAGGTTCCCCCCATAAGTCAATATTTGACATTATGAACAGATTGTTGTACCTGAAATTAGAGTTACCTCAAACATATCAGTACTGCATAACCGGTTTGAAGTGAAATAGCTACATAAATTATTTTACACAAAAATCGAACTCTGATATAGCTGAGTCCATCATTACTTCCAACCTTATATTATCATAGTGATACTGAATTATTAAGAAAGGGCTCGTAGGATTTCAACATGTATAAATTGGTTCAGATAGATTGATCCGACATAAGAAGTAAAATTCCCAAATTTCCAGCTTAATATTTTATAACTCAAAGTGTGTCCCCCGCTTTATTAGAACAATAAGTAGGCTAGAATGGATTCAGACAATACAGATGTTTTTTCCTCTTTTTTGCTGTTGCTGTTGAAACAAACCTATTGTGGTGAAATGTGTGATCTAACTCAATGTTTGATCTGGCTTCTCTCAAAGTAGGAAATAAGTCCCCTATTACAGAAACAACAAAAGGACAAAGATTTCACCAAGTGTGTAAGAAGAAGCTTTTTTTTTTTAATTGTAAATGCTTCTAAGACGCAGACAGCGTGCCATGTTGAAAAAGGCGGTGGGATTTATTAGAAAATTAAATGTGAATGGAGCGTCATGATGCGCCGTCACCCGCCAAAGTCCTGAGCACTGCAGCAGCTTAGCCTGGCTGTTGCACATAGTGAGGCCCTTTATTCACTTTGGATCTCTGTCAAGTCACTCAGTAGTCACACTGCATTATGCTCACTCCCATTGTTCAGTACACTTGGAGGCCATTTTAGTTCCAATTCAGTGAAGGAAAGCGCGCAGATCAACGGCACAGAATCTGTTTTGTTTTATACATGTATTATCTGTCATTAGTTACAGTAGGCATCTCGAATAGCCCGTGTCCCAGTTGCCCCAGAAATCCCTCCGTTTTAAGGTTTTCTGAGCCGACAGCAGATATTTCTTTTCCACGTTTAGTTGTTGGGTTTTAGGTTTAGCTTCTTTAGCTTGGATGTGGAGCTGAATTTACTTTTTTAAAATAAATCTGAATACTCTGCACCTGCAGAATGCTTCACACGTCGACTTCCGAAGATATGCTAAAATCAAGTCAAACAACAAAACCAATCCTGTATTAGGAGCTGGGAGGGAACCTATGATTTCCTAGATCAAGAGAACCAGAAACAAGTAAATAAATAAATTATTACTATTATTACTATGTATGAAAAATTATTCTTGGGTCCTAGTATGAATAATATAAAATTTCAAGACACTCTGAAATGACGTCTTTGCAATCAAACATTCTGATACATTGAAGAAGAAAAAGTGCTCTTTTTAAACAAACTTGTCTTAATGTAAACTAAACCTCAAAAGGTTTCCTTTAAAAACAAAGCAAAAGCAATGCAGAACATTTTAATTCTTATAAATGATTTATAAAATGCAAATGCTTTTTGTACATTTTCCACTCACAGTATAGTCAAGTCCAAACTTATTCATAACCCAGGGAGATTCTGATGTTAAACTGTTTCAACTTAACCAAGGAGTTTGAAAATATATATTAAAACAATTTGAGAGGGGGACAAATTTAAAGCAAATAATTTAGCAGTTTTTATTGTATTTTACTATATTTTATCAGAATGGAATATGAGAAATTACTAACCTCTTGTTAATTATCTATAGAATAATCTTTATTGGCATTGCAGCACTCAAACAGTTCTTATAATTGCTGGCCAGCCTTTTGCATGTTTCCACTGCTATTTTAATAATTTAGCTTGATAGGCTGAACATATTTGTGGTTGGAAGGTCTCTTTACCACCACCCTAATCGTTTTCCCCCTCCATGGATTGTTTATCAGATTCAAGCGAGATCGTGGTTGGGTCATTCCAGAACATTCATTTTACCCAGAGTCAGAAGAAACACGGCAGTCAAACTGGAAGATGACTTTAAACCTAAATCTGCCTGGGGCTAGAATAATTTGGTGTTTAACCGATGCTCTAGCTATCCAATTTAACAAATAAAACCAAGTAGATAGGTCAATCCAGTTAAGCTTGAACACATTTCTTATGGGTATTTCAGGTTGCCAAGCCCTTTTAATTTTTTTTAGGTCAGAAAGTATGTTAGAAATTTCACTCTTTTAAAACATATATCTATATATCAGAATGCATCCAAAACAAATATGCTGATAGTCGGGCTTTTGGTGAGCGTATTCTGTCAACCCTGACAAATTTTCAACCACATATAGACATTATTAAATACCTTAGTATGGACAATTTTTCATCTTTAACTTTTAAGATAGAGGGCACCAAAGCCTTCATTAGCAAATATATTAGATATCTAAGTTGAGGCTTAATTATGACTGCATACCTACCTGAAGTTGAAATATTTGACCAAATGGCATGTGCCAAATATATGCATTGCTGATTGTAACAGAATAAAATGTACATTTTTGGGAATCAAAATTAATATAATGAAACTCTGCAAGTCTGACAGTAAATCAGTTTGATAAGTGAGGACCTGATTTACAGATACAGTTGGAAACCTGTTGTACCCCACTCTTATAATGAGGGTACTAAAAATGTCAGCACAAAATTGTACAACATATAATGGGTCTAAGTTTTATTTTCTAGATTTTTTAGGACTTCAACTTGAATTTAGTTTACATGTAAATTATTTTCTGTAAACTTTGTAAGGCACCATATTTCCATTCATTCTAGTTCAGATTCATGTTTGGGCTGGTTAACTGATGAAATAAGAGAGATATCTAACCTCGGCCGAGCCAAAACAGGTCTGAATAACCTCATGCTGATAGATGAGATTTACTGGGGCAACATAACCATATTTCCTCACCTCAAACTAAGAGCACATTGTGGAACACTAATTTAAAATCCCTGGCTGTCATAGCAGGTAGGAGAGATAACCTTGGCGGTAACAAAATGATCCACACTTGGTACAAAATACACTGCAGATAGTTCCATTTCATACTACATAAATCAGGTATAAAATTACCAAGGTACAAACAGCAAGGGGGCAAAGTGACCCGTACCCTAGTTTTGCACATTTGTATAATAAAACATACTGGAAATCTACAAGTCTGGCAAGAGATTCCGAGCATGGAATGCTTTTTGTTACAGACAGCGCTACCTTTGTCAGGTGTTATATATTATTGAAAAGGAAAATATCAATCAACAGATTTTTTATAAGCAGCAAACAGATGTGTTTTCGATTTTGAATGAGAATGTCATTCCGTGCAGATTCATTCGATTGCCTCACCTGTGTACAGTAATACCTACAAACAGATGTTGTGTACTGACTCAAGCGTAATGTGCCAACTGCATTATAGAGTTAGAAATGTCAAACGAAAGCTTCGGCAACATTCACAGCTGGCGAAACAGTCTATTGGCAAGGTCTGTGCACTTTCTCGCACCGAAGATGTAAACGGCAGGAGGCTTAATTTTTGTGCTGAGGGAAATGAGTCCCATTTAGACGACGTGGAGAAGTGCTTATCAAAGGATCAGGATTTGTTAAACCAATTTTACATTCAGTTCCAAAGACAAAGCGAGCCTTGGCTGTAAAGATCGAGAAATCTCATTCAGCTTCACAGAAATGTTTTCGGACAGATATAAAGTTTCCTATTTTCAAGGGACACCTGCATTGAGACTGACCACCGACAGGTTATTCTCTTATTCACCTTGCCATACTTGTCAGAGACTTCAGAACCCGTGTAACAATCAAAAAACAATATCTGTAAGATGTGGTCAACAGCATCGCACCTGACATCTGATCTCTGAACACCTAAGCAGCTCAAGGTGGCCACATAAGTGCAAACAAGAGCATGAAGGGATTTGGATGGAAGGAATGGAATGCAAAGTCTTTTTGCAAAGACAGGGAAGGGACAAGTTCAATTATACAGTCATCAATAATCTTTGATGACTATAACTAATAATTATGACTAATAACATTTTTTTAATGGCAGTGGCATGCAAGGGTTGTCAGCAATGACAAACACCTCTTTGTAAATCATTTGCAAGTTCCAAGAAAGAAAAAAAAGTGAAAAAATGAAAATAAATAATTGAGCCGTAAGCAAAGGCTTAGAGACTCTGAGGTCAGAGTGTAGTATGAACACCTTAGCAGATGTTGTTAGCAGCTCATAAACACCTCATGAAATTAGGTTAGATGGTTTCAGTTCTTATGGGTTTTTTCATGTTTCCAAAGGCTTCTCATGCACTTCATATGCTTACTTTGTAGTTGCTTCTATATGCAGTAAGCATGTCCGCGGGTGTAAGAATGTGTTCATTTGTGGATGCTTAGGATTCAGTTCTGGCAGATGTATGATTTGAGCATTTGCTTGTATTTGAGCACGTCTTGTCTCCTCTCTACCTGCCACCGACTGCAGCGTCAGTCCAAATCATTTTTGTTCCACTTCTTGAATTACACAGTGAGAGGGGTTTATTTCACAAACTTCTACTCTCCTTTTTTTATCTAAACAAATCTTTGCTCAAAGCGGCTGAAAAGTTCTTTATTAACTTTATCAACTCTCAGGACTCTTTTTTTTTAATGTAGCAGCCAGTATTTGAAGGTTTTTGCTGTGAAGTTCTGAGTGTAAATTATGAGATGAGGATGAAGATAGGGTTCTCTTCAGATGATTCTTTCATGAAAGTCCTATTTATGTGCGTGTGTGTGTGTGTGTGTGTGTGTGTGTATGTGGCTTAGTAGATCAAGGCACAAACCCTCAAAAGTCATTTGAGTTTAGTGAAGATCCTTTGCTTTTAAGCAAGGGCTTTAATTTTCCTCTCTAGCTGTGAGCAGTTCTTGGAAAGTTTGCTCTGATATCCAGAACTCAATGTTTTCGGTTTTATTGCCACGTGTTGAGGACGCTACAAATGAATAACTTTGTATACCTTAATTTTTGTTTTCAATTATATGTGAACATGAATTATCTTAGCTGCTAAAGAAAGACTTACTAAGATGTGGTCATCTACTTAAACTGAAGGGCTGGAGAAGGAGAGTATTAATCAGAGAAGGAGCCAAAGGCCCCTGAAAGATAATTTGTTGGCAGGACAACTACGCGTACGCATTCGTCAAATCTGGTCTTCATGAATAAGTGACAAGAAGAGAGAGGAGAGCCACTGCTAAAGGAAAGCACCTGTTAGATGTTGCAAAATCCTCCAGACTTGGACCTTTAATCAGGGCAGAGACCTCAAACATACCGAATGAAGGAGGATTCAGAACTGATAGAATAGTTCAAGTTAAATCTCAAACTCTAAATCTGCAAAAGTGTTAAAAATTTCTAAAGGCAGTGTAGTCTGTATGCTGACGGAAGCAAAAACTCAAACGTACCTGTCTACTTTAGGTATCATCCATCACCAGGGATTACATACGAAAGCACAATTCATGCATTTGGCCCAAACAGGTTTCAGCCTGATTTCATGACTTAATACCATGAGTGCATCAGTGCTCTGTAACAGGTCCCTCTTTTTTCACCTTTATTGTCTACGACAAACAATACTGCAATAAACATTGTGAGTAATAGGTTTTTCCTATAATAATGTCATATTACAGTGGGATTTGTAATCGGAGCAATGACTTATGTAACAGATCCAATCTTGTGATGTGCAATGCCTTTTGTCCCAAAAATGGTGCTGCTTAACCAGTAAAATCAGGCATGAGCAATGAGTAGCCGTGCAAGTCTGATTTATTAGTGTTTTTATCCCACCCATATGCATCTCTCATGTTATGATTCAGGGCTAGATTTGTGTGTCTGTATATCCCAGCTCCCACAACAGTTCATGCATTATTATTGAGAATCCACAGGTTTATCTGATTTGCTTTGAAGTTCCAGTTTAGCTCTTTCAGCTCTGCATGTTAAAAAGGGGCACAGAACAAAGTCATGGACATCAACCATCACTGACCGATGCTGTTGAAATGTTGAACAGAAGCCTGGCTGGACCACCTAGTGGAAATACAAACAAAAGAACTGAAAAATGGCCATAAAGAAGCTTAGATATCAGCTGTTTTACCTTTTGATTTTTCACTTTAGAAGCTACTTCTGTCATATTTCTTTGCAGATCAAATTTCTGTTAGTTTTGCCCTGATGAACATGTGGCTAATAGGTTTTCTATATTTTGTCAAAAGATTCTATAATGACACACTGATCAACATGCTATGGGAAACCTTTGGATGTTCGATTTTTGCAAATCATTGATGTGTGAGTATGGATTGTGGCTCAGTATGATTTATCTTTAAATGCAATAACATTGCAAGGTTTTAATACAAGATTGAAAATACTTTTATAGCCCTCTTGCTGTGACCAATCTTTACTTGTTAATATTAACACACAAGGCAACAACTTGCTGTGGCCACTGTAAAACAGTTTTTTCTTCATTATTTTCAATGGGATTTTAAAGAGGAAACTTTAAACTGGGTTTTGCAACTTGTATTAGTTGTTTGCCTAGCAAGCGTTATAAAAACAGGAGTATATGCATGAATATTCTGGACAAAGTAGGGAAGGCTTCCAAAAGGCAATCTTTCCTTAGTAACAGCATCAACACCAAAGAGGGTTTCACAGCAACGTCGTAGTGCTACATATGATTTGTTTTCTAAGTAGTACAAGATCAGGTTCTTGAGTTTCTGACCAGCTAATCAGGCCAATCAGGGATGATCACATGTTGATCTTTCATTAAGCTGATTTCTTACTGCATCTTGATATTCAGCTGATCAATAACTTTGATTGACCTTTTGATGACCTTATGAGACCTTATGATTCAGAGGTTTAGCAAAAATCTTTTTCACATTTAAAAGATCCCTGTGTCAGAATGAACCTAAGAAGTAAGGTATCCCTGCAAGTGAAGACACTTTTCCAATCTTCTAATTATCCTAATTGTTTATTGTCATCAAAATGCATAATTCGGTGCAATGATATCTCATTACTTGCCTTAACGACAAAGACTCTCCCAGTGTTCCACAGAAGAGAAGAGGGAACATAATCATCTTAATTTTATTGCATGCAGTAAGCACTTGGTATGAAATTAAGGTTTGATATTTTTGCTAAACAGCAAAAAGAAGCAATTCAGCTGACTTGTAAAAAAAGAAAATTAAAAATGAACAACAGTCATGATTCTCACATGACATTTTTTTTTACAATGCTATGTTGTTCCAATCACTATTCATCCTTAAAAAAAAAACATTCATGTGAGTCTGCTAGTATAATACCCCACAGCCATGATGGGAGGGCAAGACTTAGAAGGTCTTTGTGTGGATAAACACACCCAACTATCTTCTCCATCTTTTATCCATTAAAAAATAAAATGAAATCAGCAACAAAAAAAAAATAAAGCTCACTTTCATGTGGAGTGGCCTAATGCAGCATATTTCATCAAGCTCTTGTTGTGCGGAGCTAGAGATTTCAATGTGAATTATGCCGAGGCTTCAGCCCTCTAAGATGCATGGCGTCTGCGTTTCAGCACAGTTAGTTTTGGTCTGTCACTGAATGGCTATTTCAGCCCACAGAGGAGATGCATTTGCATAAACATCCACCCACAAAATCTGGCAAATGAGTCTGTCACTCAAAAACACTGTCTGTGTGGTAAAGTGGAAGCAAAAAAAAAAAAAAAGATTTTCTTTTTTTTTATCTCAAGGGGTCTCTTGCTGCTTTAAAAGGCAGTCTGTTTGCAGCGTACGGCAAGTGTCCTCCTGTAGCTGTAATGGATGCCGCCTTTAAACTTACAGGGTATGCAGTGATCTAGGGCATCATACCTAATCATTATATGTATAATACCATACAGGCTATGTGGCTCCAGGTAAATAATGTAACATCTGTTTGACCCAAAGTACTTGCACCCTATGTTTGAAGTATTTAGTCCAGAGTTGGATTTTATGAGGAGAAAATGCTAATTATATCTCAGGTCCACATTTGCACCCCAAGTGATTCCACAAATATGTAAATGTATACCAATTTGTCAAGATGAGGAAGGACATTTTTTTTTGCACCTGTCTACACAATGCGCAATATTTCTTTTGGGTTCCTATCTGTGTAAACAAACCAAACTTGTTTCTGGTTGTTTGCATGAAGGTTATACTGATGTGCATTTTATCAAAAAATCTAAACAAAATTACATGTAATGTAATTAGACAAAATAAAAAAAAAATCATATAGGAGAAGAAGAATTAAGAAAACAAGAACATTGTGACACGGTTAGGCTTTGTCAAAGGAAGAGTGCATTATGTTTAATGAATACTAAACGGAATCTAAAAAGAGCTTCCAAAAATCAGCAACTGCATGAATAAATAAACAGCATGAATAAATAAATGTCATTACACAGAGATTATTGTTATTTTTTAGCTGATCCGCATGAATATTCGTCTGTTCCTTGTCTGACTGACTTTAATGCAACATTCTATTTTTTTTCTGCTATCTAAAAAAAGTGGTAAAGTGTAGGCTATGATTAAATGCCGTGCATCATTGTTTTGGCACTCTAACATTCTGCTTAGATTGCAATCATAACTATTAATTGTTATTAATTTTAGACCTTTTCTCTGGATTGCATTTTGAATCTCAGTAATTGTGCTGGACAGATGTAAGGAGGGACATTCAGTAATTAAGCCGTTGCTTACCAGGACAACTAATACACGCTTGCGTTTGCCTGTATGGTTTCATCTGCCTTTTAGCTCCCCTCCCTTTAAAGTTGAAATGTTATGTAATGCGGAATGAGATGTAGCAATTATCACTGTGCAACTTTCTTGTGCCAGATTGTACACAGCTTCTGTACTTTTTGAAAGAGAAGCAGCAAATGTCTGTTGAGTCTTTTCTTGAATAAAGTAAAAAAAAAAAACAAATTCATTAGTCAACACTGATATTTTGAAATATGATGTTTTCAGCACTTGGTTTTTGGTGTCAGTTGCAATGGTTTTTAGCATGCAAAGCTTCCTTTTCAATGGTAATGGTAGCTTTACTTTGATAGATTTGGCTGTTTTGGTTTGAGTACCTTAGGTACTTGGCTCTATCACTGGGAGCTTTATATTTTTTTACCAATAAATATGATTGGATTGTGGATAAAAAAGCTGTTATTTTATGTTGGGGTTTTTATTAATAATGTATTTTATGGGGTTGTTTTCATGACAAAAAATGTGGCCCACTGGTTTTTTGGTGACCCCGCTTTAATGAATATTTTGACTTGACAAATGCTGTGCTCAGCGTTGTAGTGTACAATATGATTGAAATGCAGCTATGGGCTTCTTCTTATTTGGATTTTCGCTCACTTCTTTACTTTTTCCCAGTGCCGATCCATTTATATCTGGCTCATTGTCCCTTGGTGTTCCCTGTGCCTGGCTTGTACCACTGCACTTGCTGCCTAATTCTCCTTCTTTCACATAATGGGATGATCCTATCCTGCTTTTGTATTTGATTGGCTGGATGGTGCACCATTCGAAATAAAATCTTGTCCCTGTCTGCATGGATTCTCAGCAGTGTGGAGTATCTGAAGATTAGGGTCTTTGTTACAAAGACTCGTTTCAGACTCCGTGACAATGGATTAATGAGAAATGAGAGGGCATTTTAGCAATATTCTTTGAAAATCTAAAAGGACCCTTTTTTGTTTCAACAAACAGATTAAAAGTTTCATAAAACAAAAACTACGATTTGAATAATCTGTAATCAGTGCAAAATACTCAGGTTTAGGTTTGACTAATGCATGTGGGTTTAGTGCTTTTTCAAATTGGTCCTAATGTCCAAAAACAAACTCAATGATTAAAAAGAAAATGTTGATAGGTTCTTGTTATACTAAATCTGGCTTTTAAGTGTCTTTCTGGCAGTAAAATTTAAATAGTGATGCTAAATATATTAGTTCTCATCGGTCAAAGCACAATCCAGTCATGACGCCAATATGGAAGTCTTGCTCATAACATCTGCTGCAGACCCATTCCTAAACAGAAGGTGTCACTGCATAATGCTGCCTCTTACCAGGAATAGTGCCTAAAAACGTTTAAGCTTATCCATGTTGGAAGTTGTAAGGGAGAGAACAACAGGCATTAACATTGAAGCAAAGCTGTCACTGATGGCATTGAAAGGGATAGCTTTTTCCATTTTCAAATTTTCTATTAAAGCCTATAGTGTAAGAATATCTTCTCAACTCATGATTTTTTTTCTTTTTTCAAAGTCAAAAACTAACACATCAATACATGCATCCACATAATAATGTGCACATTTAAAGATATGCTGGTTGGATCAAAGTGATCAATAAAAAAATTAAACAAACTAAATAAAATGAAGAAAACAAAGATTGACAGATCACTTAAAGATAAAATAAATAAAAGAACGAGATTTAGAGGATCAAATTTGGCCGCAATACATGCCATAAAAAACATTAAAACAAGTAAAAGTAAAAATGTTTTTCCCATAGTTCCATGCTCAAACAACCACTGCAATGTCACAGGAGCAGGCCACTTTGCAGAGACCACTGTGCATTGGAGTTTCACTTTAAAACAGGGTATGTATTATTATCAACTCTACAACCATCTAGAGCAGGGATTCCCAAACTGTGGTGCGCGCACCCCTGGGGGTAATGGCGGTTTGACAGTGTTTTTTCCCCACACCATAAAGACATGTAAATAAACATTTCCTTTGTGGAAACTAAAATCAAAACAGCAAATTTAATTAATAAATAAAATGTATTGACATTAAAATTTGTTTATTTTAAAAAGTCTTGTTCTACGCTTCATTTTAAGATGAATTTATCTTCTTCTACGCATTGAAGCACAATGCGTAGAAGAAGCAGCTTGTGCCCTCTACTTCATTCATTCTCGCAAATATGCTCAGTTGACTGAAACCAGGGAATCGTAGGCAACTGACGAGTGAATTGCAAACCAATGACAAATGTCAATGTCATTGACAAATGTCTCTCCAACTCTTTCCTCGTTTCACGTCGTGTACGTCAGTAGAGGGACAACTGAATTCGGGCCGAAAGTTTTTACAAGCTTAAACTGAGCGACACAGTCTCTCTATCAATCGTGCAGCGCGTACAAACAGCGCTGCTCATGTTGCTCATGGTGCGGTGACTCTGAAGCTCTACCAGCACTGACGCGCATGACCCCGGTTGCAGCCTCCGCGATTTCTTGACTATGGTCACGCACAGAGCTGCAATATGTTTCATTAAGATTCAGACAGGCGCAGTTCATTTTACAGATGCGGTTTTAGCGCATATTCAGACAGGGACAAACCGGCGGTGGGGCTGAGGGGAGCTGAGGTGTGTTGTCATGGGCGTGTTTACCTGCTGAATGTAGCCGCTGTAAAAGTTTTTATTTCTCTGATTAATAACATATTTATGGAGCGCTCTGGTATTGTTACCCTGGTCTGCTCTACCAAAGTGCTCTCTCTCTCTCTCTCTCTCAAATCAAAGTTCTTCATGTTAGTATTTTGCGACGGAAATTGTGAGTCAGACTCAGAAGAAGCTGGTGCACAAAAAAAAGTGAGAACACACACAGGTAGATCATCAGTTTAATCCCTTGCTTCAGAGACATTTCAGGTTGTGGAGGTGTGGCCGATCTGAGCGTGTCTTTCTTTCTCTTGCTCCAGTCTGAGCCACTGATTCACCTGAAAATCTTCAGGATTCTGTTGTGGATGTTGCAACTTTATTGCAGTTTAATTCAATTTATGTTCTAATTTTATTCCCACAATTTTTGTTAAGATGGTTGAATTCATGTAACTGCAACAGATTCTTTTCTTTTTTTGGAGGGGGGGGGGGGGGGGGGGCGGCCAAGCCGGTTGGGACACTGAAAGGGGTGTGCGGCTGAAAAAGTTTGGGAACCCCTGATCTAGAGCATGAATTATAAATTACAGACTTAATCCCTTTGTTTCCTTGACTGCAGGGGTTTTGTCAATAACAGTGGACTAATGATTTTTATCCTTTGGATAATAACAAGCTCTGTTGGAAGCAATTGATTGTCTTAGACTTCTCATATTTATGTTTAGCACATTAAAACAGCATTAAGGCTGCAATAACACCAGTTAATCAAATCATTAAAATTTTGACCAGATATTTGGGCCAAGCCATTACAAGGTGAGAACAGAATTTCTGCATACCTTTGCTAAATACACCTTTCTTTTCACCCTCCCAACTGAGCATCACAGTGTGTTGGTATCAAATGCAGTCCATGGTTAGCCTTCCATCAATGCTGCACATCTTGAACTCATCAGTCAATAATGCTGTCGGGCAGAGTGTCAGAGTTCTGAACCACAATCAAATTTTACTACAGCAAGAACTAAAAGATGGGCCTGCAGCATATCAGTCACAGTCTGGTTGCCCAGTCACTGCGTCTGCACACTACATTAGATTGCTTTGCAGTCCTTAAACAAACACCAGTTAGCCAAAACATTTTGACCACTAATAGGTGAGGTAATAAAAAAAAAAAAAGATTACTTTATTACGATCGAACCTGGCATCTGATATATTAGACAGCAAGAGAACATTATGTCCTTGCGGATAATGTTGGATGCAAAAAAAACAACAACAAAAAACAAGTCATATGTGAGGCTATGAGTGAAATTGACAAGGGGTAGGATTGATGGCTAGATAGCTGGACAATGTCTCTGTGGCCAGTGGACTCCTGCGGAAGGCACCAAGAGCCAGCTCAAGGTTGTATGGGGACCTCGTAATTATTTAGTGGGACCCGTGACTGCAATTCTAACTGCTAAGAATGACCTTTGATAATTGACCCAAAAATGCCTTTCTTTTTAAATGAAGCATAAGTGTGATTTTTGTTTTCTTGTTTGGATTTCATATGAATGACAAACATCATACTACTTAATTTCTATCATTAAAATACTCCACGTTTAGTTTATTGCTGACCATGTAAAAGTAATAATAGTTAACTAGCTTCATTATATCTAGGGGCAAATTTTATCATGTACAAAAGCTAAAACGTCAAACAATGTGACTCAAGCTTGGAAACTAATATTGGAAGTTGTGAAATTTATTGCCTTTAATTGTAACATCTTCAACATGGTTATAAAAACTAACTTCTTAATATTGTCAACTATAACGTATGGATTTGTCAACTGTTCTTGTGTTTATTATATTGCTTTTAGAGCCCCTAAGACTAAGCCAGTGTTCTACTTCTTCCATAAACAAAGACCAAACACAGGGTGAACTGTATATGCCAGGATATTTACTGTAATTTAACACTAATTTTATGCACTGAATGTCAGCTACTTTAAATTATATTCGGATTCATTAGCCAGTTTCATAATCAGTCCCTGTCAAAAAGGTCAGTTCATTACTATAGCACAACAAGACAAGTAACAGTAACAAGACAATTCAAAGTACTGTACATGAACAGAACATAAGAAAATAAAACATTATAGAGGAAAGTAAAATGCAGTGGAATAGTAGCAGTAGGTCAAGATAAATCGGACAACAAACTTAATATATCCATCCATCTTCTAAATCGCTTAATCGCTCATGGGGTTGCGGGGGTTGCTGGTGCCTATCTCCAGCGTTCACCGGGCGAGAGGCGGGGTACACCCTGGACAGGTCGCCAGTCTGTCACAGGGCAACACAGAGACAAACAACCATTCACGCACACACTCACACCTAAGGACAATTTAGAGAAGCCAATTAACCTAACAGTCATGTTTTTGGACTGTGGGAGGAAGCCGGAGTACCCGGAGAGAACCCACACATGCACAGGGAGAACATGCAAACTCCATGCAGAAAGACCCAGGGTTGGACTTGAACCCAGAACCTTCTTGCTGCAAGGCACCAGCGCTACCCACTGCGTCACCGTGCAGTGGGTACAAAAGTTTGAACTGAACATTAAAATTTAAAGGAAACTCTTAATGTTTCTAACCTATATTTAAAGGAACTCATGATTTCAGAAATTGTAAGGTCGTTGGCAGTTTGTTTCAGATAAGTAGAGCATGGTAACTAAATGCTGTCTCTCAGTGTTTGGTTTTGGTTCTGGGCATGCAGAGTAGACTTGAGCCGGAAGACTTGAGTGGTCTGGATGGTTGAAACACTGATGGATGACTTATTCAGGCAAACCTCCATTCTATCTAAGCCCACACGTATGCCTACAAGTCAAGGAAGGGTACTTAATCAGTCAATCACAACAAGATTTTGATTTAAGCATGGTAATCTGTTAACAGAGAAAAATATAATATTTTTACATTTGGCTTTCCCTTATGTAGAGACAGAAATAGAAGGATAGAACAAGAGAATGTTGCACAGCACTGGAAACATTTTTTTTCCTGTTTTGCCTTTGTTGGTGAAGGCCAGAGTCAAGAGGTGTGTGTTGCTACATGACTTACAACATTGGAAATTACTTGCATAAGTGAGTCATTTCATGTTTCATGACAAAAAAAAGGAAACTTATTTTAGATATGTACAAACTCATCGGTGAACATTTTAAGCAAGGTCAGAGTGGTGGATTTTTAGCAGGTTGGGAATTAAGAAGATAAAACCTCCAATGAGCTCATATTTCCACACAACATAATCAAACTATGCATTTAAACAAAATAATCTAAGTGTCCGGTGTGTGGGATGGAAGGGCATCTAGTAGCACATTTTGCAACCAATTGTGTACGCCCACCTAATCTCCAAACTCCATGGGCTTCATAAAATATAAAAAAAGGCTCGTAATTACAGTGCAGTGCAACATTGTGTGGTAGAAGGAAGGTGATTGTGATCCATAATATTGGCATTTTAAGGAAAGCTGAAAGCTTTACAACATAAATTAGACATGATTCCCATCCCAACCTGTGAACTCTTTAAAAATACACTTAAAAACGTTCTTGTTTAAACAGGCTTTCCGCTGATAGTCAATAGTTATTTTAGGGATTTTCTGTGCAGTGCTTTGTAATGGTTTTGTTTGTCAAAGGCCCTTAACTATGGGGTTCCACTTAGGGCAGAAAACATTTTTTTTCCTCTCACATACACACCAGTAAAGCCATGCACACATTACTATAGACACAGTCACACACACTCTGTCCTAAAGGGCACCCCACACTTAAACAAATAAATGTTCTTGTTTTAATAGATGCAACAGTAAGCAGCATGAGGAGCTCTCCAGTCATTTCCTATTGTTGACGGTTATCCTCAGTTCAGGATGATTCAGGAACAACTCATTAATAGTTTGTTAATCATCAGACAGTTACAGATTAGTTGTTTCCCAAGAACAGTGAGTACTCGGTTTGTTGCGCCATTCCTGTACAATCAGACCAAGAGTAAATATCCCAACACGAAACCTATGACTCAGCATGTCATAAAACACATCTTTTGTTAGATTACCTGCTGTACTGCTTTTTGTTTACCCACTGAAACAAATAACCCTCACTTCTCTGGGCAAACAGGGTCTATTTTGCATGACCCTACTTATCCAGCTAGGATAAATACTCTAGTGTACTGAAAGAATAATGTGATCTTTTGACACAACTTCTAGTCTCACCTTTGTCTGGCAAAACAAGGACCTGACCCTTTAACGCGTTCCCGCTGAGAGTTCATGGATGAGGGTGTGGAAGTGCTTTAGAATTCCCCACTATCAAAAAACAGTGGCAACTTTTAGAAGGCAGGGTTAGCGGCAAGTACATTTCAGAGGTATACTCCGTAGAATAAAAGCGTACTTGTAGTATTTAGAGCACTGGCTTTTTTTCTCTGTGTTACACCTCGCAGTTGGTAGCCTACAGGGCAGCATATTTTCCTGCAGCAAGCCCTGGGGGTCTGTGGAGACAGAAGGTGTTGCCACAATTAGACTTGCTAAAGTTCATTTTTTTCTGATTTCAAAGTGGTTTTGTTAGTCAGGATTTCAGGAGTGTTTTTAGAGTACAGCATATGTGGGCCAGGAATTACTAAAAATTATGTTTGATGCAAGATAATATTCACGATAGCATTCTAAATGTTTTAAATGTGCATATAGGCTTTATTATCCATTCTTGTTTTTAAAGACATATAGGATTACTTTGATTTCTCCCCATTTTTTTTACCCTTAGCACTGCATTTTTGCACTGACTCGTCCTAACCCATTTTAAGTTTTATTATTCCTCAGTTCCTCTTCATGACTCTGCTTCTTGATTCCCTGTCCCCTGTACCAGAAGAGACGAGGACAGACAGAGAGTGCGAGAAAGAGAGAGAGAGAGAAAGAGAGAACAAGACAGAGAGGACGCCAAGTAACTGGCATTTATCATTTATCAGACATCCTATCTTGGCAGCCGTCATGCTAAACCAATCAATTTGAAATGGTGTGTGACAAAGCCACATCATCTACCCATTGTTTCATAGCACACAGACGAATTTAATTATGCTCTTAAGATAAGCACAAAATAAGTTTTTCATAAAGTTATGTATTAATGGACCTCAGCAAAGAAAAGTCTCTTCTCTCCTTGATCTTCGCTCCTTCATTTTAGATTTGAAACAACCCTCAAGATGTTTTTCTGACCTCGGTTTCTCAGCTCCATGCAGGAGAGAAATAAAGAGGAGAAAAGGAGTGAGGCACAAACGGTACAAATGAGTTGAGCTGAAGTCCACTCAAGCCAGTGTTAACTGGTTTTTCTTCCCTGTTTTGTTTATTACAGAAACATGCAATTCAGTCCTTAAAAAGCTAAAAAAAAGCATAAATTACAGTATTTTAAGTAGATTTTGCTACTCTGGCACTAAAGGTATGAGAAGCCCTAATATTTGTAGCTATGAGATGTATACTAATAATTAGATCTGAATATAACTCCCTGTACGTTAAGGTAATCAGAAACATCATGTAAAGCTTATCTTATCTTATCGTAACAGCACGATCTTTTCAAGCTAATTCCATAGTATGGATTTGCATGTAAGCATGGCCTTTTTGTTTCATTTGAATTGAAGTGATCTTGCATTCTTTTTCCTTATCCCTCTTCCTACTTTTAAACCCCCATCCTCTCCTAAGTGAACATTTTCTTTGTCAAATTAGTGCAAGCCTGCCGCAGAGACCAGTCAATTCTGCCAAGACTGATGACTGATTAAATGGTTAAATGTTCTTTTGCAGCATTGCATTAAAAAAAAAAAATGTTTTTGAGCACACCAGCATAATGAAATGTGACAGATAAATCAGAAGCACTTGGAAGATGGCTTTGAATTAGTGAATCGATATTTTTCTGCCAAACTTAATCTAGAGCTTCCAAACCTGCTTTGATTTACAGACCTCATGTAAAAGCCTCCAGTTAGGTCTGCAAATATTTTCCTTTGGCATTAAATTTTAGTGCAGTTTAAGTTGTTCTTGCCTGGATCATTTAACAAACATAAACAAACAAAACAAAAAAAAAAAAAGAACACCAAACAACAAATAAAAAGGTAGATATGTGAATTCACAATTTTTGACTAGGATTTCTAAGAAGATACATATTTCTATGAATAGGAAAAAAATGCATATTCCTAATCTCACGGTTGAAATTAAATCATATTGAAATCCTTAATTTTGCCTACTGAATAAAGCTGTCAATTTGCTATCATAATGTTATGGTACGACTGAAAGGCAATTAGAGAAGAAACAGGGCACACATCTGAGAATAGGTCAGGTATTTTCAGGATGGCCTTTAGCATCAGTGTAGGAGTCAGCTGTGTAAAGTGCCATAGCAACTTTTTCACATTTTTCATACGACAAACTTTAATTAATTCTATTGGCTGTAGTGCAATATTGTGGATTGGAAAGGACAAGATTGATAGTTTACCCCTAAATAAAATCTTTTGCAACCAATTGCCTTCAAGAGGTCACATAAATGTGAAATAGATTCCACCTGCGAGTCATTTAAAGTCAAGTCATCAGATATTTGTTGGACAACATTGGTGAACAAATAGCTTCATGAAGACAAAAGACCATGCCTGTCAGAGTTCAAGTGTGGGACTCTGCTGATAGGACAACCATTAGTTGTGCACCACTAAAACCTTAACCAGGCCAGCTAGATTGCTAATGTGTAGCACTCCCTGTTTTTCCCAATATAAACCTGCGACTGTTTCTATCAAATCTGTTCAGGGAAAAGAGAGACATTAACTTTTCGAGTTCATTTGGGGGAGCGACACCTAGTGCCCGTCCACCAAAGGTTGGTTTTAGTCAATCAAGATATCAGATGAAAATGCAAGCAGCAGGAATAATGAGAAACCATGACAAGGTAAACTAGTCAAGGCACTTCTTGCTGTTGTTCTTTCATAGATGAAATCGAGGATTCTTATGAAATAGACGCAATAGCATCTTGGGGGCGCGACAGCTCTTGCGTTCTTTACAGCTGTATGTCCCGCCTTAAACCATAATACTGCAATGTGATTGGTCCAAACCTTTTTTGGCCCGGTCCCAACAGTTGAGGTGGGAATGGGAAAAGATTCTCGTGTGTTTGTGAACGCACAAATTACAGGTAAGGTTACTAAAACCTTGCCTTGTTGTAAGGATGGAAAGAAGAAAGTAATTGTTCAACAAAAGCCACAAGAAGTCTAATTTCCAATTGGACACTAGCCTTGCAGGGGACAAAGCAAACATGCTGAAGGCGGTGCTCTACAGAATGCTATGAGTGAAGGAAAACAAAGACTGCACATCACCTACCAAACATAACAAAACCCCTGGTGATACATATAAATGGCAGCGTCAGGCAGCTTTCCTTCAGCATAGAAAGGGAAGGTGGTCAAAGTAGAAGGGAAGATGGATGAGCTAAATACATGGCAACACATGTGAGAGGTGGCAAAACCCCAGAGACTGAGGTGGAGGTTCACTTTTTAGCAGGACAATAATGCTAAATATACAGCTAGAGCAGCAGTGGGATGGTTTGAAACAAAGCATAATTATGTGCTAGAGTGGCTGTGTCAAAGCCTAAACCTCAATCCAATTGGGAATTTGTGGCAATAATTAAATTCTGCTGTTCACTGATGCTCTTCATCCACTCTGATATAGGTTGAGCTTTTTTACAAAGAAAAATGGCCAAACAGTTCAGTTAGCCATTCATTTTCAGATGTCCAAAGTTGGTAGAGACACATCACAAAAGATTCAAAACTGTAATAGGGTGAAAGGTGGTTTGACAAGTTCTTGACTGGGAGGGGTTGGGGGGGGGGGGGTAATACAAATAAGTCACACAATTTTTAGATTTTAATTTGTAAACATTTTGAAATTATTTTTCCATTCTCTCTATTTTGCACCTATGCACTACTTTTTTGTTGATCTGTCTTATAAAATCCCATAAAATAGATTGACATTTGAGGTTGTAGATGTTAAAAAATTCAAGAGGTGTGAATACTTTTGCAAGGCAAATACAACCAATAGATAGTCCATTAATTTTCATTAAAATTGTTGTTTTCTCTAAAACAACAATTTGCAGTTAAGAAATTGTGATCACACCATTTTGTTCTTGAGATAACAGTGACAAACATGTTTTGTTTTATAGCCATTATAGCAGTTCTTTTCTCTAAAAACAAAGACGTATTTTAGATTTTGAGTTGTTTGAAGATTTAAAATTTAATAAATGAAAGCACAAAATATTTAAACAGTAAGACAGTTGTACTATTTTTCAAACATTGCTGAGAATCTGTACAGAAACATAAGAGTTTCATACATGATGACAGTGTTTGGTGCAAATCAGTGTTGTCATTGTGGTAATCACTAAGGTACATTTCTATTTTGTGTTTGCTGTATACCAGAAAGCTGTCTACTGCCTCACTGAGGGGGATCCAAATCAAAAATGGCTGCTATGTAAATTCAGTGTTCACTTGTGTAATCTGTTTAGTCTTTGATTTGGTGCATTCAAAGGCACCTTTGTTTCCAAACGAAACATTAATAGACCGTTTTTACGTGTGAGGCACTTTTACAAGGCTTTGATTTTGTCTCTTTGAAAAACAAATCTATGAAAAGAGGTCATGTGACAAACAGCTGCTCTGTGTGCATGTGTGTGTTTGCGTGACTGAGTGTTTTATAAAGCTGGTGAATATAGAGCAAATGGCAGTAAAGTAATAATGAGGAGAATTCTCGCATTGCTTCTCTACTCTCTTCTCTGAGCTGCATTTAATTTCTGCCACTATAAATAAACATTTCTTGAACCACTGCTTCATGATGACTTTGACAATGCAAACATATTTATTATCGTTCCCCATGACCTCTGAACAGGAAAAGAGAAATGAATGCGAAATTTCAATAATCAAATTTCTTTGCCGGTTTTAGATGTATTCAAGCTGCTCTTTTAAGTAAAGGCCATGGCATAAATCTCCTGGAGTGTCTCACGGTCACTGTTGAGTGCTAAATTCAAAAAGAGGAAGTAAAACCCAAATCACATTCACACACATATTGAGGGGTATTGACTAAAACATAAGCACTATTTTGTCTAAATGCTGTGTGCTTGTGGCTCATTAGGTGCTCATGTGCTCACTCGATATGTAAAGAACTACCACTTTTGTCCTGTCAACATTAAGCTTAAAAAATTAGAAAGAACATTGTCCTGAACAATATATATGGATTTTCTTTTCAAATAAAATGAACAAACAAATGAACCTATTGTAGCTGTTAAGTACCCTTCGCAAAATTGTCTATCTGCCTTACGTTTCTATGGCAAATGCAACTACAAGAAAAAAAAACATCTACAGCCACGCCTTTTCCGTATTTTATACTCCATCCTGGATCTGGATTATTTTTGGTTTCTGCCAAAAAAAGAGAGAAAAAAGAATAGCATAACCGTAGCTACTTAGAAATGTCTGATACAACTCAAATACGCAACATTGCTTAGTAATGAGCCAGTAATGATGGTACACAGCCTTAATTCTCTGACACGTATTCCCTTCCAAAAATACTTGTACTGGCTGATTTGTCTAGGTACTTGATCCTAATTTTGGGATTTTCTGATTGCTTAATTTGTTAATTATTTGACCACTTGGAGGTACTCATAAACCGTAAACAGAAAAATTTGAATTTTCAAGTCAAGTGGATTCTTCTACAGTAAAAGAGAGTGCTGTCATATGCACGTGTCAAAGTAAACGCTTTGTTCTAAGAATAGTACAGTTTAAATAACCTGACTCGGCCAAGATGGATTTGCTCCACATATCCATCTGGAAACCTTCCGTTGAAGTAATTTTGGGAAGGGGCGAAAATACTGGTTAGCTGATTGCCGTATGCTGGTGATAGACGGGCCAAATAAACCAATCAGATCAACGATGCATATGACGTACTAACAGCAACGACAAAAACACAACCACAAGCTCTTGCCGAAACCAGTCGGGAGAAGAGCAAAAACATCTTTTCCTCTGAGAAAAGCCTCCAGAGCAGTGTTTTGCTCTTCTTTCAGTGAAGAAATACTCTGTAATTCCGATAAAACTTGCTCGATAGCCGCGCTAACGCTGGTTTCATCGGCTGAAGCCGCCATGTTCTTTAGACTGAACTGTCGCGCTTCTCGTTGCGTCACACCTCAACCCGCCTCAAAGCCAACGCTGATTGGACGTTCGTTTGGTGAACGGCTCCAAATTTTCTTTAACAGAAAGTAGCCAGACTGATCTGCGAGTGAAACCTTGAAAGCTCGCGAGATCAGAATGGTCTCATGAGGCTACTGTTTAAAGTCATTCATAATAAATAGTATTAAAGGAACAATATGTAAGAAATTTACCGTAAAATTAACCAAAATCATTCTCCTTTGTCACCCGGGATGAAAGTAACATTCCCTATAAACAATCGGTGCTCTCCACCAACAATGTCATAGTAACGTTTTTCTTCTTTTTAAAAAAAAATAGGTACAGTGCGGAACATCTTCGGTGCAGTGTGTAGCTCTTGTTTACTTCCTGGTTCCTGAGCCAATCAAATCAGAGTTCCAGGGTTGCCAAAAGAGAGCACAGCATTTGTTATTTTACGTTGGTAAAAGAGCAGCAGTTGACCAGAAATAGAACAGAATAAAACAGCATATAACTATCCTGTGTGAGTGAAAATTCAGTGGCGTCATTGGGAAGTGTACTTGCCCATGTTTCACAGCAGCAACGGACCGTTGAGCAAACGGCATAGGTCCTTTTTGGATCTCCGCGTCTCTGTGAGCAAGCTGTCCAACAATAACAACTTACTTTGACTGAATAGTCTTCACCTGTCATCTTGAATATAGCTTGAATATAACTCTTCAAATGGTAGGAGGAGGAGAGGGATGTTGTTCCGATTTCAACCACTATTATTACTTATCACTCTTTTAAATAAATCAAAATACACACAGATTCATAAAGAACAAGGCGAGCAGTCTGTAAAATGCTGTTTGTTGTCAAGCAGCTTTATATAAATGTACTGAATTGAATTGAGAGACCGTCATCAATATTAAACATCATATGCTTGTGTGAGGGACCTTACTTTTGCCAAAAAAAAAAAAAAATCCTCTTTTAATAACGCGCATAACATTGTAAACATCCTTTTCACACCAAGATACATGACTGTTTGGAAACAGCTTTAGTTCATTTGCTGCTCCAGAAAGTCTGAAATTGTCAACACTTTCAAAACAGGAGAGTGTAAAAGAGAATATCTGATAATGTGATTTTTGCATTTTAAGGTTAGGTTAGTTTTCTGTTTCAAAAAGGACATAGTTCTATTAATTAGGTCTCTATAATCATGTCTTACTTAATCTCTCATATCTTCTTAATCTAATCATTAAATCTGAATTACAAGACTTTGTAAAACACAGCTTTAAGACTTTTATGAAATAACAGCACTAAGCAAGCCCTCAATTTGTGTGTTAAAACTCATCCAAGAATATTGGTATCCATGGAAACCACTGGAAAAAAAATGTATGGTGCATCCTTAGACAGAGGTCCTGTGGTACAGCATCCTCAATTGGCATTCACTCCTAAGGACCCAAGCTATTTATGTATGTTGACACTTTGTAAATATTAAATAGGTTGTGTCTCTGTACCAGAGAATAACCTTGCAGACAAATGCTGAATGTAAAGATTTGCAAAAATAATAAGAACACAAATTAGTTTATCATTTGTGTCACGCCAAGAAATGTAAGCTGAATATGATTGTAACTTATAACTGAATTGATCAAGTTTCATGAATAATTATTTTAACATTCTAAATAGTTTTTAGGTATTACTGTTTAGTGCTTGTAAAATGGGATGTTTCAGCAATGTTTATATGTACAAAAATACCATGTAGAACAGTGTTGTTGTCATCATTACTGTTTTAACAACAGTGGCGATGGTGGCAAAACCAACAATGAAGAATCACCACCTATTGTTGTTAAACATTTCACGTTCAGTTGAACAGTTCAGCGCGGCTTAGAAAAGAAATAGATTTTGCAATAAAATGTGACTTTAGAACAGATGCTGAAGCTCAGGTTGGCTGTATTCATACGTCTAACAATGGCTTTTGTGCGAGCCTCCATGTTTTTTTTCTAAGGCGTTTGAGCCCCTGCTGCAGCCAAATACACACAAACAAACAACATGATGCTCCCACCTGATACTTCACAGTTGCGATGGTGCTCTCAGGCATGTTAGCTTCCACCTTTACCCTTCAAAAATGACATTGACAACAGAGCATCTCTCCAAAAATGAAGGCCTATGTCCTAAATTGCTTTTGCAAACTGCAGTCTGGATTTTTTCTGATGCGTTCAGGGTAAAGCCTCTTTCAACCCGTACCGGTACAAGACTCGTTAATGACATCATCCTACAAGCATAAGGCAGCATCTTCAAATCTTTGCTTTTGCATTTGCACATTTTCCACCTGAACATGTTTATTTTGGGGACATACACCCGTCTCTTTGCTGAGCTGTATGATAGCTATGTGGTTTATACTTGCATAAAACTGTTTGGACGGATGAACGTGGCACATTCAGGCTTCTGGAAATTAATGAACCAGACTTGTGGAAGGTTATTATTATTATTCTAATATCTTGCCTGATATTTATTTATTTTCATTCTTTCCATGATGTCACACAAGGAAGGAATATTTTCGAGGTGTTGCCTTAAAAAAACAACTTAATTCCAATTTACTGAAATGTGAATTGCATTAAAGAAGATTACACAGCATCTTCTACTGGGCTTTCTCAATTTATTTAAAGGCAAATGTTAGGATATAGAAATGTCAGACTTTAACAGAAAGTAATTGGAAATTATTTCTCTCATTATTTTTGTATTTAGCGATAACCTTCATAACTTTAACTGCCCTAAGTAAGAACATGTTTAGTCTTATTTTATGCCAGAAAATGAGAAAAAAAAGCTTTTGTGTATTTTTATCCAGTGCATCTAAATATTTTGTTTCAACTATTTGTCTTTAATGAGTAAAAAATCCTCTAAACTTCCTGTGAAGTTTGTTTATACTTCAGCATACTTAACATTCAAAATCCGTGATGTTTCCGTAAGTGAAAGCCAACTTAGCATCGATGTTGGCACTTCAGGTTTTCTTCGGTTACAAACACCTGGAAGTGCTTCAAGGAGGTTCTGCTCTAGGTGCACGTTTATTTGAAAATGTCTTTACAACACAGCTCACTCAAGCAGTGATCTAAAGTGATCACTTAGCAGGTGCCTTCGAGTTTGGAGATGCTCCAGCTAAAGAGCTCTGCTTCACAGACCATCTTGCTGAACCATCAGCTCAGCGGTGTCCACAGTTCCACTGTTGAGATGTTGTCTCAACAGTTACTGAAGTGCAATAATTGCAGCTTTGTTCTCTGAAATGAGGTGACAATTAGACGAATGGGTGTAAGTTGAGCATTAGCTGTGAAAGCGAGATAATATTTCTTGCCATTTGGCAATTTGAACAGGCACAAACCAAATTGTGGGAAATATTGCAATAGATGGTTTTGTGAGTGCTGTTCTTTTAGGGTGCAGCCCTGGACTGGATAGTGTCTCATATGAAAACTAGACATTTTGGGCATTATTCGTTGAAAAATGGCACATATAAACAGTATAGAGTAATCTACACCTGTAATACCATCTTTATCCATCACTGTTGAACCAAAGGAGACATGATGAAACATATGCTGATTTAGTTGTCTTAGTATTGAGCACACTGGCTTAACAATAACCCTAAGAGATCAGCGGCTGAAGGCAGATAAATAGATTGCTCATCCCTAGTGTCAACTCTTATCACCGCAAAGTGTCGATGTCTGCGCAGCCCTGTTATGATGAGTCTCCATCCAAAGCCTCACTGTTGAGTCCTTGAGGTGAATTTCACCCCTCACTTGCTGTCATAGTGTTGACTCTCCATCTGCTGTGGTGCTTAAAGGTGCATTTGAATGTCAGTATTTGATGCTGGATGCAGACAGAAATTATGGCAGAAAATAAAAATACAGATCAATTTTAATTTTAAAGTCCTTGAAAAGGAATCTTGTTGCTTTTGTCATCTAGTCTATGAAAAATGTGAATCCTTGGAGTGGATGAACTTGGATTTAAAATATTGATGTATTTAATGTTGGATGTTTCGGCAAAGAAAGTTAATCTGAAATAGACGATGCATATTTATTAGACTATAATAAGTTGTGAAACTGTAAGTGATACACTACACTACAAAAACCAGTCAGAATCACATACACACTGTTTGATAGAGGGACTGTTCCTTGTGTGTTTTAAGGAAAGGGAGTCCACAAGGCAACTAACTGGAGCACAATGACTAACTGACAGCAGTTGGCCAAAACATCCAGGGACGCTAAGAACTGACCTAGAACTCAGAAGCTGATTAAATACACAACAAAAAAGCACTAAAGTTTGAACAGTGCACTTTGTCCGAAGCCAGTGAACATTTCTGTTTCATCCTTAGTTTTGACTGCAGGTACAAACATTTTTCTGTTGTTAGTGTTATAGACTTTTTAAAATGAGGTAGTGTTGAAAAAAACGTTTTTAATGGTTATAACATCTGTATTGTTGTAAAATGTATTTAGTCCAACCCAATCCACTTAATAAAATATGAAGTAGACAATAGAAATGTAAAAGCAGTAAAATAAAATAAAATACAGAAAACAAATAAAAAAAATAAAAGGCACTGCCAACACGCGATACAAATATGCATGTATACACATGAAAGTCAACACTCTACATGGTATCAAAAGACAAGGAGAAGACGTGAGTTTTGAGAAGATATTTAAAATGAGACAGATATGAGGTGTGTCTAATGTGCAGCGGCAATTTGTTCAAAAGTTTTGGAGCTGCAATGGCAAATGCTCCATCACCTCTGAGGTTAAGCCTAGCTTTAGGCAATGTCAGGAGCAGCTGACCTGAGAGATCGACTAGGAGTGTACGGGTGCAGCAGCTCAGAAAGGTAGCGTGGGGTGAGGCCATTCTAGGCTTTAAAAGCAAATAAAATTATTTTAAAATTAATCCTAAAATGGATTGGCAGCCAGTGGAATGAAGGTAAAATAGGTGAAAAATACACCTCATACTTCCTCGTTAGCGGTTCCGTTGGTCGTTAAACTACACCTTCACTGCATTAAGAGAATAAACAATAATAGTTAGATTTTCAACCCTTTTTTTGTTTGTTTTTATGGTATACGGGGGCTTGAAATGTTTTCATTTGTCAAAAAGGGGGCACAACCGAAAAAGTTTCAAAACTGTTGGTTTGGATGAATAATTACGTCTTTGATTTGCGTCAATGTGTTTTATTGTGACTTCTGAGCCGACGTCTCACCAAAATTTCATTATGGTTACATAATGACAATAAAGGCTCTTGATTCTTTATTCTTATGTCTTGGTAGATCTGCAGCCGGGCTCTACTATTTCCATTTTTCAGTGCTTTTCCAAAACACTGCTCCGTGAGACGTTCAAAGCTTGACATACTGTTTCATAACCCAGCCCTGCTTAAAACTTAAAACTCCAATGTTATCCCTGACCTGTTATGTGTGTTCCTTTGTCTCCATGCTGCTGCTTGTTTGCTGATGTTCTCGAACAAACCTCTGAGGCCTTTACATAACAGCTCTATTTTTTACTGAGATCACATTACACCCAGAAGGACTTTGTCTCTGAATGTAGTTGGTTGGACTGGAATTTGTTTAGGGGTTTCGCAGTAAAGGGGGCTCAATTTTGTTTTACAATTTATATTTAAACAGACACACACACAAACACAAACAGTTATCGTTCTCCTTTCACTTCATAAATATGTATTTACAGTATTTTTGTTCTTTTACAGAAATTTCCACTGAAACAAATTGAAACTTATGGTTGTGATGTTTAAAACTTAGAATGGTGTGAATATTTTAAGCTATGTAGACTGCTGTCATTTTAACAGGTCAGATTTTCCCCACATCTGCAATCTTATCTAGAGGGGATGCTGTAAGTGAAATACATAGGAACTTTGCTCAGGTTCTCATTTAACGCATTGAGCTGTTAAAAAATGTTGGGAAATAAGGAGTTAATCCTGGAGGTATTTTGACAAGGTCGGCATATAGAAATCTGGATTGGTTGTGTAGTGTTAGAGCAGTGATACACACACAAAGCGAATCAGAAGTAAGCATGGCATGCTGAATGGACTGGATCACAATAGCTCTCAAATATGAGTACCTATAAAAATAAATAATTTTATTGATAAGCTTTTGTTAGAATTTAGAAATCTAGAGTTGAAAGCATTTTTATGTGCCTTATCTTTATTTATTTTTTGTTCCTGGCCGTAACCAGTGTAATATTATGCACATGCTATATATTAAATCTCTTCCTGATTAGCCAGAGCTTTTGATCCCTTTTTCTAGGCGCTGGCTAACGTTACTTATTTAGTATTTCAGTCCCCTTTCCACCAACTGGGAATCATTTTTCTTCTTTCTTTTGTTGCTTTTTTATGCTCAAGCAAGCATTAAGAGAACTCTCATGTGAGATACTTTATATGAACACAAAACACTGAACGAATCTCCGTTTATGATTTCTGCCCCAAGGCCGCAATTGTTCACAGAGAACAGTGCAGAGAAGAGTTTTCTTTTTTTTTTTTTCTCTGTCCTTGTGGTTGCCAGGGCATATTTGGATGTTTGGCCACTACTTTTTCTATGTATGTCCTACAAATGTCCTCCATCAGTGTCTTTATGAGATACTTTGAAAAGACATTGATTTATTTGCCTACAGCTTTTTTGGACATTAGCAATGCGAATAAAACAACAACAAAAAAATTGATCTCAGGGGGGAGCGGTGGTTTGTATCTATTCCTGCAGCATGTCAGGTGTGTCACTTGCAAATCTGACTGAATTCCCAGATGGACTGCAGCCATCAGTGCTGGCCAGACAGACACATCTAAAGCAAGCAATGAGATTTCTGCAGGAGTCTGTCTTTCAGGACGGAACAGCATTGGTGAAGTTGGTGTGAAAGATGTATTTGGTTTAGAAACTGTCTCCCTGCTTTTAATGCACAGAGGAAACAAAATCTTCATTTAGAAGGCCCCTCACGCTCATGGGTAGGTCAGAGCCTGTCAAACAAGGACTGTCACAATACCTGCTGTCTTTAACAAAAAGGAGGAGCGAGTCGATGCCAATTAATTATTCAAGATCCCGGCAGGAAAAAAGAAACCCACCATCAGATAATGTCGGTGCTGGCTTCGACAGAGTAAACACCCACACAGATCTGTCACCACCTTGGTATGTTAGCACTACATTTTCTCATGAGACTTTAAAATGTAAATTAAATGCCTATGGGGAAGTTCAACTTGTGTTCCAAGCAAGTTTTTCTAGAAACCGTTGCTGTGATTAGAACGTCCATCATGGAAATATTTCTAAGATTGAAACTTTCTTAGATAAAAAGGTCAAATGTAACAAGCACATGTGTGTGACTCATTTTAAAGGTTATCATTAAAGTACATAGACTGGCATGTGTGCTGACTTTTAAAACATGCAGAGAGGAGCTGGGCTTTAGTGTCTATTACACGAGCAGCCCTCGTTTCTGATAATCCCCGGGTGCATTAGAGAGCAAGATGGTAAGAGAAGAACAAATTTTCAGTCATTACAGTAACCCTGTGGGCATGGTACGGATCAAAGAGCAGACCTATGGTTACTAACAGCAAAATAAGACAAAGTACAAGAATGTTTTTTGTCTTTTTTTTTTTTTTGGGAGGGGGGGTGCTTTTCTGTACTAGCCAAATGCTACATTGCCTTGCATCAGTATTCATCCCTACAAGTGCTCAGTAGAAAGTAGTAAAAGGTCCTGCTTACAATGCCCCAGAAACCATACACTGGACACAGCAAACACATATAAGAATGTGCTCTGGTCAGGTGAGGCCAGAATGGAACTTTTTTACATTTGTGATCAAACCAAAAAGGGTTCAGGTCAATCATGTTGCAGTGTTATGGTTTAAGGCAGGACATACCCGCTGTGATGAAAGCAAGAGCTGCTGAGGCCACAGCCAAATCAACATAAACATGGCATCGCAGTAGGATACACACTAGCTGCTGCTATCACACCTGTTTTATCAGAATGCATGATTTCATCTTTGAAGGAAGAACATCAAGAAGGGCTTTTTGTACTTTTGGATGGCAAAGATGTTTGTGCCTTCTTACGACATTTTCATTTGATACCGTGATTGATTAAAACCAACCTTTGGTAGGCAGGCACTAGGTGTCGCTTTATCCAATCAGCTTGGAGAGATTTGCTAAATGTCCCTCCTTTCCCCAAACGGTTTCAATGGGAGTAGACCCAGACTGATAATGGGTAGAACGGAGAGTGCTACACATTATCAATCTGGCTTGCCAGGTTAATAATTATGCCAAGTCATTGCATTGCTTACAAGATTTGCAGCTGTAAATACAGTGAATATTTTTCTACAGTGTTGTCTTAGTGGAGGCTGAACACAAATGCACACCATATTTTCACAAACAAGAAGTTGTTCCCTTCCATTCTACATTTTTGCACTACTTCGTATTAATCTATCACATAATGCTAAGGAACACTAGGTTGTACCAAGATTAAAACATGACATTTTTTAAAGGTGCACACTGCATGAAAAGTGAGATTTTCGTCCCCGTAAACTACCGCAGATCTCCCTCATTTTCGGCAGTTACCGACAATTTGCAACCCGCGCTTGTTGCCGTTTTCAGTGCCACAAATTGTCGGAACCGGACTCTGACGTATGTGGAGAGCGATCAGCTGTACTAATGGCCCTAATTAGCATATGAATGCAGCGAACCCGCGCGGCTGGCCAGGTCTGGCTTGAATAACCTACTCAGTATTGGCTGAAACCACTATTTTTAAATAAGTAAAATCGCTCCTGATTGGCAGCAAAACCACACGTGGCCAGGCCAGGCTTGAACGTTCTTACTGAGTATTGGATGGAACCACTTCTTTCAAACAAGTAAAATCACTCCTGATTGGTTGGCAGATCCCCAATAACTTATTTACATATATATATATATATTTATATATTTATTCATATATTTATTTATTATATATATATTTATTTATTCATTCATTCATATTATGCTGTATATTCATGTTATCCTATGTAGGCTACTACACTATTATTAGGCTACCATCAAGGACATGAATGAGTTTATACAGGAAATGAACATTTGCCAGGAAGATGTTTATGCAAAGAAAGAGCTTTATTAAAACAAACACCTATATACAACGCGAGGATCCAAAAATTACAACTCCGTGAACTGTCCGTTTGCCTCCTCGGGGTTGTAGGTAACTGCTGGCGGCGTTCTTTCTGAGGCAGGTCCGATGTGCAGACGCCTCCTGTGCGTGGCTCTGTACTTCGGCGTCGCCTCTAACCGGGATTGCAGCTTCACACAGAGTTCAGAGAAATCCGGTGTTGTGCGCAATTCTGTTCCCCCGTGAAAATCTGTTTCCCCCGTGAAAATCTGTTTCCCCTGTGTCGGGAATGCGCTTTGCAGCCGTTTTCCCGGCGCTTCTAATTGATTTCTCGGTAAAACAACTCATATAATCATGTCATGGTTGTAACAGTCAGTTTAATCGGCAGTTGTTTACAAAATTGTAGAATAAAAATAAACAAACTATGTCTTCTTACGCTGTATTGTGTTATAAATGGCAAGATAAACGGTCTTTTTCCAACTTTTGTCACTTTAACCTGACAAATAAAAGTAAGCCATAAAACACTATTCCAGCACCTACTGTGTATTTATGATTTTACATTGCTGAAAGAGGAGGATGGGATGGCTGATAGCAGGACACAAACATTATGGCTGTTTCTCAATTCACGAGAATGCGAGCGCGTTCTCGTGAATTGAGAAACAGCCTAAGACTTCCTGAAAACACAAGAGTGTAGACTTCCCAGTACATCCCTTTGTAATATAAAATATGACAGTTTACTGGATTAAGGAAATTTCTAGTATACTACATGCTATCACACAATTTTTGACAATTTAGAAACATTTGCTCTTTATTTCCCAAAGTTTTCGGGAGATGTCTGAAAGACCGTTTATTTATTTTTATTTTACAATTTTGTAAACAGTTGCCGATTAAACTGAATGTTACAACCTAGACATGATTATAGGATTTGTTTTACCGAGAAATCAACTAGAAGCGCCGGGAAAACGGCTGCAAAGTGCGCTCCAGAGACCACGCCAACAACGCCATCTTCTTCGCCAGGCTGGAAAACAAATAAATGAGAGTGGTATGAATAAAAATCAAACGCAAGTCACAATAACATTAAACAAGGAAGGAGAAGCAGTAAAAACAAGTCACTTACAGATAATGTCGTCTTTATCAACATCGTGTAAATCTGGAATTGCAGACATGGCTCCGAGCAAATAGGAGGTCACCGCCTCGCTCCGGTTCATAGCGCCTGCAATTTGTCTCCGAGTTGTGAAGACGGCATACTGCTTCCTGTAAATGAAAATACACTTTAATAAAGCTTGTTCTTTTGCAAGGCTACTAGGCTAATCTTAGATTTGGTTGTAGGCTAGGCTACTTTTAGCTTAGCTAGCAGTCACCGAACATATTCTTACCTAAGCTTGGGATTCTGCACCCGTCTTCTCTTCTTGGAGTTAGTCTCTCCCGCACAGTTGTTCGACTGCAGAGCCGCCAACTTGTCCTCTATGGACAGCAACCTGGAGTTTACCGAATTCTGCAGTTAAGTGAACCGCTAATTCATATCGGCACTATTAGCTGACGAGACGGTCCACTGCTGCTTCTTCTTCTTCTTCTTCTTCTTCTTCTTCTTCCGGTTTTTATGGCGGTTGGCAACTAACTTTAATGGTGCATTACCGCCACCAACTGGACTGGAGTGTGGTACTGGAGTCTAGCCTTCCCTAATAGGTTGCAAACAAATAAAACAAACACACAAACAAACATAACGAAACAAACCAATCAAAACAAAACAAACAAAAAGATCATACTAAATTATTTTTATTAGTCCTGTATTCCTCAGGAAGCCAATTACGTAGTTTACACTCATTTCCCCTGTGTTTTTTTGCAGAATTTCTTATAAGTTTAGCCTCATCTGTTCTCCTTGTAATTGTAAGACTAGTCTTTGTCTTTCTTCCTGATATTTATTACAGTGTACAATAACATGCTCTATAGTCTCTGGACTACCACAGAATTCAGTTGCTATCAGCATGCTTCTTCATTATTAACAAAGTTTTATTTAGACGTGTGTGTCCATACCTCATTCTAGAAAATACATCCTCCTCCTCCTTGCTTCTGTTTGTATTTCTGCTCTTTCCCACTTTATTCTGAATATTATAGAACTGTCTTCCAGTCTGCCCACCGTCCCATAATGTTTGCCATTTACCCTTAACTATGTTTTTGACCATACTTTTAATTTCTTCTTTGCTGTAGTGCACTTCAACATCTATATTAGAATGTCTTGCTGCTTGCTTAGCACTTTTATCTGCTAACTCGTTTCCTATTACTCCTATATGAGCTGGTACAATACCAGAGTTATATTAATTCCTGACTTTATTAGATTATTTGCAGCTTGCAGTATATCATACACAATGTCTTGCCTTGATTTTGACCGAAATACTGATTAAAGCTGAGCTGGAATCTGAAGCTTGCCTTCCTTGGCCTATTGACCTCCACCCAAAGCAAAGCTAGCCACACAGCAATCAATTCCGCTGTGTAAACTGCTAAATCATCACTAATTCTTTTTCCAACTTTAATGTTTAATTTTGGAATGACATAAGCAACACCCATTCTTTTATCAGTTAGTTTATATGCATCTGTATATATAGTTAAATCCTCACTATACCTCTCCATTAAAGTGGGACTTATTTTTAGTTCATTAAACCCCATTTCATTTACTTTAACCTGAATGACCCAACCAAAACTTCTGACTTGAACATTTCCACGCTCTTGGCATTGCTTCAGTACCGACTGACTCATATGAGACAGTCCACTGATAGCAATCAGCAGTTTCTTCTCATCAGTCTGCGGACTGGCTGAAAGTTGTAGATCGCGTCCAAGAGGAGTTGAAGGGGAGTTGAATGCGAGACATGGGTAAACTCCCCCTGCAACCCTGATTTGCATTTGTATAGCTCACAGCATTTTCATTTACATGTTAAAGCCTCTCCTAGAATTAGGAGGAGCGGGGGTCATGGGGGGACCACGCCAAGCAAGGCCCACGACAATTTCTGACAATTCACGGCAGTTTTCGGTGTTGCCTGCAAATTACCGTGAACAGCCGTTAACCTGAACTTCCACGACAATCTACAGTGCCGCATAGTGACGAAAATCACACTTTTCATGCAGTGGCAAGACCTTGTATAGGACATATAGTTGTTTGTTTAGGCATGATTGATTTTTCAGCTAGTTATCTTTAGCAATGTTTAAAGGGTGAATGACTGTAGTGTGATGCACTTTGGGGTTGTCGGACTTTTTTAAAGCGCTAAACAAGTACAAGCCATTTACCATTTAACCATTTAGAATTGGGTCGTTGTAGTTACAGATAAGTTATTATTTACTTAAAGTAAATAAAACCATACCATACCATACCATACCAACTTTATTTATGAAGCACTTTATACACCGACAGGACCAAAGTGCTGTACACAATCATAAAATACAATGCAATTATGAAATAGAAAGGATCAACTATAAAATACATATTAGAAACAGACACAATAAAACAAAGTGAAATCTCTCAGATTGTGCCAAAAGCCAAAGAAAAAAGATGAGTCTTAAGAAGGGACTTAAAAATAGCAAGTGAAGAGGCCTGTCTTATGCTTAAAGGAAGATAATTCCATAGTTTAGGAGCTGCCACAGAAAAAGCTGAATTTAATATTTAACATACAAATTATGGCAATCACTAAAGAAATATTTTGTACTAAATTAGATGCAAGAAGTGGATTTTTTTCAGATTTTTTCTTTAGTTTCAGCAATCTCCCATAGAATGTTGCAGTGCTATTCAAAAAGTATTCATACCCCTTGTCAATCTGATAACCTAAATACTGTAGGATTTAGTGCAACCATTTCCCTCCAGAAGTTACTTGGTTCACGGGTGTGTCATCGAATTATTGTATAAAGAAAGCTGGTCGGTGAATGCTTCTGAGAAGCACATTAGAGAAGAAACAGCATAACGAAGAGCTTGTCTGTTGTGAAAAGTCAGAGATGAAGTTGTGGAGAGGTTTGAACTAGAGTTGGGTTTTAAACAAGACCCCAAGCTTGGCATATTTTGATGCTTAAAAAAGGGTATTTCACTAGCTTTTCCTCCAACCCGGATGACGTCAGTATCTTCAATAGTTTCACATAATATCTTAGCTCAGCCTATAACACTGAAACTGACTCACCAGATGGCTATGCTGCTCATCTGACCATAGGCTGGCTCTCTCCTCCATCTCATTACTGGAAAGGGCAGAGAATGAAGTAATAGTCTAGTTAGAGGTTGCCACCTGCAGCTTTACAGTGCGTTACCTTAGAAGACTAAGAACCAAAGCAACACATTTAGGGATAAATCACTTAGGCAAGAGCTTTGTTTTAATATTATTTTGAGGTTTGACAGTTTCTGCCACAAATTGCAAATGTGCCCCATCTGAACAATAGACTGCAAATTATTCCACTCATAAATCAAATTAAATGTATTTAAAGCAGGCGAGATTGTCAAAGAATATTCATGCACATTCCCTAAACCCCTCATTGGACTGGGCTCTGAAACATTTGCACCATTAAGCCGGTAATTTAATGACATAATGATTTGTTCCGTGATAATGCTTGCTGCTATTTGTTTTGGTCCATGGGCCTGATCTGAGTACATTAAGTGTAGTCATAGCTCGTTAAATTCTTAATAGCAAACAAAACACTGTGTATTTTTTAATCATACGGTATGTGTCAAAATCCATGGTAATAATATTCAACATAGTAGCAGCAGCATTCTCTTTAAAGAAGCTGTTATGGAAAACAAGGGAGAATGTGTATGGGTTTACATCCTCTGTATAGTCATCTGGCCCACTCACCTGTCAAGTCTTTTTAAAGGGCAAACTCAATTATTTGTTAGTTGTTTGGAACAAAAACAGAAGGTCACCATTGTTACTTGCGGAGGCCACAGTAGCTCTGCAGTTTGGAAATTTGCTAAAGAGATTTAATTATGGATGGAATGGAGAGAACATCTATCACATTTTACACCTAATATTATGACATATTTGTCAGGGCATTAATTTAAATTAATGGCATGGGGGAGGCTGAGGAGCTCTGCAAAGCCTTTGACAGCCCAGCTCTTCAGAGACAGAGGGATTTTAATGAAGGTGATGGGAACAAAAAGCATGGGGTAGTTTGAGTTATACCTGTGCAACTTTTATTTAAAAAAATCCTCAGCTTGTTTTGGAACGTAGCAACTGTCCCAGTTTTTATCCACTTTTTCAGTAACTAACTTGGCAGTTTATTACTTGTAAGTGCAAGCGGATCTTCTGCAAGAATATTCCACTTTCTTTCACCACTCACTTCCTTATTGTCACTGATTCCTGCATATTTTTGGAGGCACCAGTAACTGTCGGGCTTGTCAGTCTGATTCTCCCACCTGAGCTCTGGACATCTCCAGTTCTCCCAGAGTCACAATGGGTCTCTTGGCTGCTTCTCTTCTTAAGCTCACCTTAGCTGATCTGTCAGTTCAGGTTGACAGCCATGTCAATCATGTGAGTTTTCATCTGGGACACACTATTTCCATTCCCAGATGATGGATTGATCAGTGAGAACATCAGATGTTCAAAACTTGGAATATTCTTTTTTATACAACTGAATGCTGCTTTGAACCTCTGAAGAACTTCTTCCCTCACCTGTCTGGTGTGTTACTTGTTCTTCATCATGCTGTTTGTTCACCAGTCTTCTAAAATAAATTGCAGATGCCTTCACAGGAAAGCTTTAACGTGAGATTAAATTTCATACAAATAGACTCTTTTTACTAAATGACTTTTCAAGGTAAAGAGTTTGGATTTTTGCTTTGGCTAGAACCTTTTTCTTTTATTTAACAAATATTTGTTTCTTTCTGTTGGTCTATCATATAAAATGCTAATACAGTGAGTATGGGAAGAATTCAGACCGAGTGAATCAGAAGATTCACTCTGTCTCATTGCAGCCATTTGCTAAAATTAAAAAGTCAATTTTATTTTTTTTTTTTTTATTTTTTTTTTTATTTTTTTTTTTTTATTTTTTTTTTTTTTTTTTTCCCAGTGTCCTGTCTAGCACTATGGCAATAGGAATTGATATCTCAATGCCAGATGGAGCTCGACAGATTTTGCTTTTACAAGTGGAGCAAACAGCTTTCGCCATAGTGCTCCACTTGATTTATGCTTGTAAATAGCTTTATTATGATTCCTGCAAGGAGAATTTCAAATTATATGGACATGACAATGGGAGAGTAAAGGAAGAACAAAAAGTGAAAGAAAAGAAAAAAAAAGAGTAGAGGTGAAAGAAAGAGGAGATAAAAGGAAGAGAATGATAAAATGTCCTCTGTCTGCTCCATCACCTGGAAAGAGACACAAAAAGAACAGCACAACCAACAGACATTAAGCAACAGATACACTCTTATTACACCTAGATGCCATTGCTTAATCATATATATTAATATGTAAGCTGACATGTGTAATGTGATATTTGAAAAAATAAAGTGACACAACATAAATAAATAAATAAATAAATTATAAGATTACTGTATATAAGTGAACACTTAATACCTGGGACCCAGCACCAGTGGGAGATGTGAAAGTGCACTAGTTTAGGTGAAGATTATCCAGAAATAGCTTGATAGTGATTGTGGAGAACCAAAGACCCACCTTCCCCGAGCACAGAGGCAGGCGTCAGGGGACCCGTAACCCCAGACTCCCAAAGGGGTCCCTAAAGCAGGTCGCCCAGGAGGGGCCGACACAGGATATCTGCAACCCCCCCCCCAAGGAAGGAGCAGAGACGACCCCGAGGAAATCCCCCAGCCACCGCAATGTCGACGCCCTCAAGAGCCGCGGAGACGAGCCCGTGGGCTCCGCCGGCAGCCAGCCCCGCTGAAGTGGTCCCGGCCATGGGCCCTGAGGGCCAGAGGCCCCAGGGGCGCCCCGCCCCCGCGACGAGGGCCCCGGCCGCCCCCCGGGGGGCCAGGCCCCGCGAAGAGGCCGCCAGGAGCGGGCCGGCGCACGCCCGGGAACCCGCCCCAAACCCGAAGCCAACTAATGCGCCAGGGGGCCAAGGCGCCCGCCAACGAAGTGGAGGAGGGCAGGACGTGGGGGGATGGGCTCCGCACCTATCGGAGGCTTGAGATGTTCTTGGGAGAGGGAGCGGACCACACCCATACCTGAAAAAAAAAAAAAAAAAAAAAAAACTCATTCACCCCATCCCTCCCTTGTGCCCCACTCGCCACACACAGAAAAAAAAAAAAAAAAAAAAAAAAAAAAAAAAAAAAAAAAAAAAAGACGCTGTACACACATTCCCACATAACACTCACATCCAACACTGACCAAAGGGGGGGGGACACCCCAAATCGACTATACGACTGCTTGTGCCCGACCCCCGGCCCCGGCCCCCGACCAGACGTCCCCCGGACCGGGCCCCCCCAAGAGGGCGGGCCAACACGACCCGCACGAGCCACCCGGCCAGAGCCCCCCCCTCCCCCTAAATACCTAATAAACCCACTCCCTCCCCCCACCTTACCCTTGCCATCCCTGCCCCCCGCCCCCTGGGGGGAGCGGAGGCATCAGCCCCAGACCTGGTAGGCCGCTGACTGCACACCGCAGCCCCCCGCCAAGACCCCGGACACAGTGGCCCGCACCTCCTCCAGGCCCCAGACTCCTTGCCTCCATCGGAGAACGGGGGTGTGCAGAAGACCCCGACCCTCCCTACGCCTGCTCAAATGTTGTGTTGTTGCATGTTGTTCTCAAGTGCGTTTAAAAACTGGGAGCGCCGAAGGGGATGCACGGCACAGCCCACCCCCCTTTCGGAAGGTAGCTGTTGCCAGCGCACCCCTTCCGTGTGACTGCCCAGAACCCTCAATGTCTAAGTGGGAGAGGAGGTGAAGGGAGCCGTCCGAGGTGAGGCCCACACAACATAAGCCCCCTCCCAGACGTCTTCCCCCCACCCCCCCCCCCTACCATGGCCTATATAAGTGTGTGATGTGAAAAATGTTTGAAGTGAAAGTGTCTAAGATGCAAAATAAAATTGGGGAGAGGGGCGTCACCAGAAAGTGGCAACCTCCAGTAACGCCCCCTCCCTCATGACCTGCATGTGTGGCGGCGTGATGGAGCAGGCAGAGGGAGGAGTCCGGGGATGGGGAGCAAATGACTGGGAAGCCAACCCAGGGAGCCAGCTCCCCTACTGACTCCAATAGGCACCCCCGCTCCCCGAAAGCCCCACCTAGAGAAGGGGGCCTCGCCAGCGGCACCACCGTAGCCCGGGGGCCAGGGAGAGGCCGCAGGGCCCGCCAGCCAACCACCCACCAGGACCAACACCTAAGCCCCCCCCAGCCCACCCACCAAGCCTACTTAAACTAAATAAATAAATAAATAAATAAATAAATAAATAAATAATAATAATAATAATAATAATAATAATAATAGGGGGGGACCCTGGCCAGCCGGCCCGCACGAGCCACCCCAACCCCACCCCCCAGGTGAAACCCGCACCGGAAGACGACACAGACCAGGACCGGGACAGGGGGCCGGACACAAGCCCACCAGAACGTCAACCCCCCCCAATCCCCCCCCCCCACCCGTGGATTTAATCCCTCCCCAACACTAACGTTCAAACAACTCACCATACATTCGACAGTAGACATCCAGGCTGGGCAGATCCCTACTCCCCCTCCTTTCCCCCTCCCCCCACTGGCAGAGTGCCTTCCCAATAAAGGAGAAGAGCATCTGCCCAGAGGTGTTAATGACCATGCCCCCCTACCAGCTCAACGGGCCCCGAGATCCCCCAGCGCACCAGAGGCCCCGTGCAGGGGCGGACACCCGGGCGCGCGCCGGCCCACACCAAAAGCGGCACACCCCCCGGAACCGGAACCCCCGAGGCCCCGCCGGGGCCCGCGCCCGAGGGCGGCGCGCCCCAGGGACCCCAGACCCCCAGACCCACCCCGGCCCCACCCAGCGGCAGCACAGCTACCAGGTCAGTAACCCACGTCCGTCAACACGCAGCTCCCAAAGAGCGCCGCAAGCGGCTGCTGTAGGCCACCCGTAGGCCTCCCAAACTCCTCAATTTAAAGTCAATTTTATTTATCACGAACTTACACTCAGCACCCCATCTTGACATGTAGAAAATGTTGCAAATTTCTTAAAAACTAACATATAACATGGTCATAAGTTTTCAGACACTTTGCTGTGACACTCATATTTAACTCACAACGCTGTCCATTTCTTCTGATCCTCATTGAGAAGGTGCAACGCCTTCATTGGAGTCCAGTTGTGTCTAAATAAACTGATTGGACTTGATTAGGAAAGGCACACAATTGTCTATATAAGACCTTACAGCTCATAGTACATGTCAGGGCAAATGAGAATCGCGAGGTTGAATGGACTGTCCTAGGATCACTGAGACAGAATTGTGGCAAGGCACAGATCTGGCCACGGTTACAAAATTAACTTGAGGTACCTAAGAGCACAGTGGCCTTCATATTCTTTAAATGGAAGAAGTTTGGGACCACCAGAACTCTTCCTAGACCTGGCCGTCCAGCCAAACTAAGCAATCGTGGGAGAGGAGCCTTGGTGAGAGAGGTAAAGAAGAACCCAAAGATCACTGTGGCCAAGCTCCAGAGATGCAGTAGGGAGAAAGAAAGAAAGTTCCACAAAGTCAACTATCAATGCCGTCCTCCACCAGTCGGAGATTTATGGCAGAGTGGCCCGGCGGAAGCCTTTCCTCAGTGCAAGACATATGAAAGCCCGCATAGAGTTTGCCAAGAAGCACAGGAAGGACTCCCAGACTATGAGAGAAAAGATTTTCTGGTATGATGAGACCAAGATTGAACTTTTTGGCATTAATTCTAAGCAGTATGTGTGGAGAAAAACAGGCATGGCTCATCACCTGCCCCAATACAGTCCCAACAGTGAAACGTGGTGGTGGCAGCATGATGCTATAAGGGGTGTTTTCAGCTGCAGGGACAGGACGACCGGTTGCAATTGAAGGAAGGATGAACGCGGCCAAGTACAGAGATATCCTGGAAGAAACCCTCTTCCAGAGTGCTCAGGACCTCAGACTGGGCCGAAGGTTCACCTTTCAACAAGACAATGACCCTAAGCACACAGCTAAAATAACAAAGGAGTAGCTTCGGAACAATGCAGTGACCATTCTTGACTGGCCCAGCCAGAGCCCTGACCTAAACCCAATTAAGCATCTCTGGAGAGACCTGAAAATGGTTGTCCATCGACGTTCACCATCCAACCTGACAGAACTGGAGAGGATCTGCAAGGCAGAAGGACAGAGGATCCCCAACCCCAGGTGTGAAAAACTTGCTACATCATACCCAAGAAAACTCAGAGGGGTGCTTCTACTCAATACTGAGCAAAAGGTCTAAAAACTTATGACCATGTGATATTTCAGTTTAATATTTTATAATAAATTTGCAAAATGTTCTATATGTCTGCTTTTTTCTATCAAGATGGCGCGCTGAGTTTATATTAATGAGAAATAAAATTGACTTTTTCAGATTTTCGGAAATGGCTGCAATGAAACAAGAAGTGAGGTCTGAATACTTTCTGTATCAACTGTATATTTAATAATAATAATAATAATAATAATAATAATAATAATAATAATAATAATAGTAGTAGTAATAATAATAATAATAATAATAATAATAATAATAATAATAATAATAATAATAATAATATTTGCAACAGACATTCAAAATTATACTTTAAGAGAATGTTGAATGCAAGCTCGTTTACAAGCAAATCTCATACTGCAAGTTTGAGTTGGATTTGAATCTATAATAATCTAGTCTTTTCTAATTAGAACCACGCCCTGCTTAGCTGAGGTTTTGTGAGTATTACATGCAGCTGTTAGAGCACCACCCAGCATAGACTGTTGGGTCCAAATGCCTTTTGACCATTACCTCACTTTGTTTCACCGCAAAGCACAGAGGATGCCTGCATTATTCAAATGCAATTTGTGTCTCTGTCATCTGCCATGCAAAGGCCTGTCAAATGCCATAAAAAAGGTGGGTGGTGCTTTTTCGTGTTTCTCGCCTGCTACTGAACTGAAACGAACTTGGCATATATGTAGAAGCAATAAACCAGGGGCAGATATTTGTGTGAGAGCAAATGCACGCTTTCATGGGTGTATAGTTTAAAGCACTGCATGAGTCTGCGTTTTCTTTCCAAAAACTGCATTCCAGCAAATGTTAAGCAGAGTTACATCATGCAGATACACTCTAATTAATGCTCATGGAAATCTCCAAATAGTAATTAGCATGATAAAAAGACTGCTTTTATTTCAAGCACGTTGTTCATATAATGCATGGATTAGCACTTTCAAAAACGATTTCACAAAACAATAATCAATATTACTTAACAATGGACATGCTCTGTCTCGTATACACACCCACTAATCAATTCATTTTGAAGTCTCAATGCTATCTTGATAATAAAGAGATGATAAAATTGTGTGGTAACTTTTTGTATCCTATCTCCTTCCTCTGACTTTGTTGCAAATATTGCCCAAATCCACCTATTTGTGCCTCTCGTCTTCTTCCCACTTGTTTTAAAACTCTGCAGAGAATTTATTACTCTAGCCACCACGGGCCAACTGCTTTGGATTCGAGACACATCAGCTTGCTAGTCTCAATAATGCCTCTACATGAGCCAATTTCTCATTAAAGGAATTTCAAACACCCTACTTAAGCTTTATCTGTCGTCCGCAATCCTATTGCTGTGTCCATTAAAAGGATACATTCAAAAAAAAAAAGCTTTGGAAGAAGACACAGCACTCCAATTCCTCCCTACGCTGTCGTTAATATGGACAAAGTGGAATGCAGGTTGGATTTGACTGAGTTGCTTAGTAACAAGGAATCAGGAATCTCATTTTATTCTCAGCCGTTTTAAATGTAATTATGTTCTTTAAGGGAAAGGTGACTTGCCTCATCTTGAACAAGCCAAGTTTAATATCAGACAAATCAGAAACTGCAGCTACAGTGTTAAACTGAGTGTTGAAGGATCAATGCAAAAATGTTTGTAATCCTTCCGAAGAGTTACCTGTTTTCTGCGGGAGCTAAACTGAACGGAGTGTTGCCAGTTTCTTTCTGGCCATTAATAAAAATAGTTAATTTTCGCAGCATCAGCTAAATGCAACAGACATCAGAGGACAGAAGCCCACTGCAGTGGTAAACAAAAGTGCTCTTGTTCCCAAGAAGCTGTCTTCATCGCCGCAGTCTTCATCGCCCTCCCTCTTTACTGCGTTTGATATGCTGCTGAATAAATAGTTGGTGTGAATTGGGTGAGATTATAAGCAGAAGGAAGTGGATAAAATATTTTAATTGCAGAAAGCCTGTTAGGGAAACATTTTTTTTTTTTTTTAACTCAGATCTGTTTGATTATGTGAACGTACTTGCTGTATCTCATTAACAAATACATCTTACTTACCCAACTCCTTATAAGCCACACTGAGTCTACAGCTCTACAGTCTACAGTTTTGTAAACCGGTGCTTAGGAACAGTAGTACCTGGAGTAAAAGAATAATATCAATTTGTTACTCTGAGTGCTGTGTTTACCTTTTAGTTTACTGATTCTCAATCTGGATCCAGGCCGAGCCCACACCTTATTTCCAGGACACACCTTATGTTGGTATTAGAAAAGATCATTTTGACAGGTGGTCTTTCACAAACCAAATCATTTTCAATTTGAAATCAAAAATAATCCTTGCCCTTAAGGAAATGTCAGAAAGTGTGAGTTATGAGGGAGGTTTCCGTTCACTAGAGTAGGCATGAAAACGAACATTAGAATAATAAGAAAACAATTTCTTAAGATTTAATTTTCTCTTATAATAATAATGACAAGATGGTCAATATAGAAAAATAAATGTCACTACCCAATCAAACTCTTACTCACAACTTTTCCTCTACTAATGAAGGATATTGCCACAGAAGCAACATTTTCACAAGAATCCCCTTGGCTTTTCTCTGCTTATTCTTCAGCACCTTCCGGGTTTCATGCAGAGATGCTCAAAACACAGATGGTGGATATACATCTAGGTACATCAGAGTAAATAGAAATATGCGTTCTGATAAGGCTGGTTTGTAAGGTTAAAATTCCCTTATAAAAATAGCAGCATTAAATCTTGTATAAAAATAATTTTACTAAGTCCACATTTCTGATTTATTTATTTATTGTTGCTGTGAAATAATATTCTAAGCTTAAATGTTTTGTTCAGTTACTTTTAAGTTTTCTTTTTCTAATCCTATTCTATTCTCTTTCTTCCTACTCTTATATAGTTTTATTTTACAATGTATTCTACTAGTTTATTATTTATGTATGTTTTATTTATAAAGGCCAAACAGTTAGACTGAGTTATGACAAAGGCTTGTATGCACATTATTTTGGTAACTAAAAATTCCTTCCAAAGACAGTCCTGGGGGGAAGAAAACCACAAAATGTTACATTTGCAAATGGTTTATTTATTGGAAAACACTACAGCGTCGACTTGAAAGTATATCTCAGCATACTTTGCATAAAAAGTACAACACACATGATTGCAGTAATAACTAAGATAACAGTTCTCGTTTAAAACAGATTTTATTAGCTTAAAATATGAGCAGTAAAGCTAGTTTAAAAGTGTGTTGCTGTAGTACAGTATTAGGGTGTATACTGACCTTAACAAATGCATTTTTAAATGCATTGACAGACTTATATTTTGACATCGTTTGGCACTGGATTGAATAGCTGTTTAGCTGTAAAATATATGGAAGTGTCTCATCCAAACTTTGTTATATCTTTTATTTTGGTTTGAGCAATAGGGAATTGGATGCCGTTAATAGTCCAGATCTCTAAAACTGTGGAACAGTAAAGAGAGAAAGGAAAATAATGAAGCTGGAAACATGAATAACTATGATGCCTGCTTTTGGGAAGAGAAGATAATGAGAGAAAATCTCAAACAGATTTGTGCTCTTGTGAGATTCCCCTTGGAAGTCACTTCTGCTGTTATGTGTGTCACATTTCTGCAGTTTAAAGAAGGGATGTGTGATCAAAATGTGAGCACTGGATCTTTCTTTGCTAATCATAAGTTTATTATGAAGGAGGTCACACAGTGCTGACTGCGAAGCAATAGTTGACCAAGACATTAAAACAAGGAGAAATAGGAATGCCTCCACTGTTATGAATTATTGAACATGTCGTATAATGAATCCGGTCTCCCATCTCTGCAGGGTGCCCAGAGACACAGGAATCACTGATTGCTCCAACTTCAAATGAACATTCTGCATTTTTCATTGACTTTTAAATATAGTCAGGGAGAAACTGTCTGGAGTTACCAGTATTAGTAATTTATTTGTCAGTTGGTATTAGGAGAAATGCTAGATAAATAAAATCTGCCAACACTAATAAACCCGTTTCACTTTAACATATTCCCTTTAATTTCAGTGACGTAGGAACATAGGACCATGCCATAGTAACGTATTATCATAAATCTATGTAATATAATTACACATTTGATACTAGCATACAACAATCTGATCAATAGATAAGAATATACCAGATTTTTAAAACATGAAAATGATTCCAACGCGTGAGTGGCACAGATCTCACACACCATCTATATCGAACATGTATGCCACTGCTACACCATTTACACATCTACTTCTTAAATACCTCAGCAATGATCCAACAATAACGTTAATTATTCTCATGCAGCACTTTCACGATGTTCTGAAAATGTGCTAGATGCATGAAATTAAAGGGGACCTTTTCTCCTACCTTCTAATTGATTTGGATAATTATCATATGATCTCTTGAAGGCATTTATAGAGCATTGGATTTGTTTTCCAGCTGCTCACTGAATCCTAAAATATCAAAGACAAAAAATTGAGAAGGTGATATCACTGTAAAAGCTATGGTCACCATACTCATAGCATGGTCAGTTTAACACACCTGATCCCAATGGACATGCATTATTCAGAACTGGACTGCATCAGAAATTACACGTGCTTGAAAGACATGACAGGACTTGACATTCTGCAAACTCTACTTTGTTTTTCAATGTCACAACATACACTGCGTGACAGGCAACAGAGAAGCCGGTTCACATCATTAAAATACGGTAGTATTAGCAATAACCAAAGTTTTACATATTTGTGCTTTTACTTTAGAACTATACATTAGCTGAATTTAAAATTACAGCACAAGCTGGTGTCATTTATGAGAAAAAAAATAAAACCAAAGACATAAAAAGATAGATGCCAACCTTCCTTATTACTTGAGCTCACTTCATAATCATTTTTCATTTAATAGAAATATAAAGACATGTCTGCATAAAGGGTCTTTTTTTTTTACAATACTCAAATCTAATTTATGTTTTACTAATTGACTTGATTTTGTACACTACAATCATAAACAATAAAATAAAAAGTAATAAATAAACAAATGAATAAATAATCCTTGTACCATATAAAATGGGTCTTTAAGCTAATGCCTACTGTTGTACGATCAGTATTAAAAATAAGCAATGAAGAGCAGTAAATGCTGTATAAATACAGATTGTAGGAGCTCTTTTAATGAGAAAAACCTGGACATTCGTCTAGACAAATCAATGTTATTTAAGAACACCATTAATACTGTCTTTCATATTTAATCAATATTTATCAGTAAATGATCTTAAATCTTTCACCACAGGAAAAATACAAAACCTACTGGCATGATTATAAATATTCTGGGTATGTTATATAAGAACAAATGTCTGCAAAGCTGTTAATGTTGTATTTTAACAGTAGTTCATAGCAGCTGGTGGTTGTGATGCATCTGTTATCTCGAAGAGTGAATTAGGGAACATCTTGTGTGACAGAACACATGTGTGTTGTGAACGAGAGCTGGCTGTTTCTTACTTGGACCCAAAGTATGAGATAGTCAGGGAAACAAGACTGAAGAACAGGAGCTGTGTGGGAGCTCTTGGACTAGTTCTAACAAGCTTGGGGTATAAAAATGCCAATGCAATCAGATAGCATGGTATTTCTCTATTTTGGGATAGACTGCAGCTGTCATTAGTGTAATGCTTTTTCCACTTTTTTTCAGTATTTTGCAGCTACAGTCCAACTCTTTTGAATTTGAAACTTTTTTTCCTCATATTGACAGAACTAGACCTGATACACTGATATTGTAAAAACGTTAAGGTGTTTTGATATGCTATGTAGTATTACCAAATGGGGTCAAAAGTGCAAAGATGCATAAAGTAGAAACGCGGTGATGCTAAAATAACAAATGTGCCAAGTCTCCTTTTGTCTCTGCTGTAGTCTGAGAACAAAGTGGTTTGATGGTAATATTGCAGAGTAGATCTAATCTTCACAGTAGGAGACCTATTGGGATTATTTTATTAATTTCAGACTGGCAGTAATTTCAACTAACGGCCTGTTCTGTGTGCACACATAAGAGTGAGATGAATAAAATTCCTCCAAATGAATAAATGCCACACATATATCTAATGAGTCATTGGTATCACTGTTTGCATGCATGTTCAAAAGAGGCCTACACCACATAGAAGAGATTGAGACAACAAATATTTTCCAGTTTTTAAAACCTGCTAAAACATGGACCTTTATGAAAAGGGAAAACGTCTGCAAATAATATAAAAAAATCTTGCTAGATAGTTGTACCACATGGCCACTTATACTTATCCTGCATTCCATTTGTCCTCGGTAGACAGAAATTTCCACTGGACCTGCCCCTAAAGTTGGAATTATGAGTTGGAAAGTCGGTGCAACATGGTAGTACTACTTTTCAGTGTTCAAAACATGGTATATTTCAGCACTGTTTATGCACACACAATACCACAAAAAACAGTGTTATTGTCATTGTTATTGTTTTAACAACAGTGGCCATAGTGGCTAAATGAGCAATGGATAATCGGCACCTACTGTTGCTTAACGTTTCATGTTCATTTGAACTGTTCAGCACAGATTTAAAAAAGAAAACATATTTTGCAATAAAATGTGACTTTAAATTAATTCTGAGATGCAGGTTGGCTGTATGTTTACCTTTAAAGGGCTTTTGTACGAGTGTCCATGTGTTTTTAAAATAACAACCTGTATTAAATATACCTTTCATTAAGCCTATAATAAAATGTTTTTATGGGTTTGATGTAATATTCATATGTTAAAAATCATGTTTTAATTAGCTGTAAGTGAAAAACAAATGATCATAATTAACAGTAATACAGGCTTGAAAACATCAGTCTGTGTGTAAGTAATCTATATAATGTGTTTCACTAATTAAGTTGAGTTCCATAGTGGCACTTAAACATTGTGTATTGGAAATTGGGGTGGGTGGGGGGATTAAACAAGAGATGTACAACAAATGCAACATACCCCATCTACTAACACTGTAAATTTGTTATAATTGGTCATTTTAAAGCATGTAGCTGTCTGGTTGGTTGTTTAAAAGGGCTATATAAGTGAAAGAAGGGAAAAAATAACTAAATAATAATTTGATTTGATCTTAATATTTAGCAGAACTGTTTGCTAGGATTTTAACTGGACATGAACTAAACTGAATTTTATATAATTAAAACTTATTTAACATATTTCTTTGGTAAAGTGTCTTGAGAATACATTTCTTATGCAGTCAACACAGAGTAGAATTAATGGCATTGACTTTCTCATAATTGTGTCAAATTAGCTACTAAAGCAGCTATATAGTGTAAACTGCAGAATACTGGCAGAGCTAAATATTATAGAAACATTTCAAAAGATGTAAGAAGCAAAAAAAGCATGTTAAAATAATTTGAAAATGCAATATCTAATGTATGAGGAACTCTCGAGTTGCAGAGAAGTATGTTGGAGTGTTACAGGACATGTATGAGAGCTCTAAGACAGTGGAGATGTGTGCTTTTGGAGTGACACAGGAGCTCAAGGTGGGAGTGTGACAGCATCAAGGATCGGATCTGAGCCCCTTCTCGTTTGCTGTGGAGAAGGAAGATGAGTCCAGACAGGAATCTCAATGGGGTATGATGTTTGCAGATGACCCTGTGATCTGTGGTGAGAGCAGGGAACAGGTGGAGGAAAACCTAGAGAGATGGAGGTTTGTCCTGGAAAGAAGATGAATAAAGGTCAGCAAGACAAAATACATGTAAATAAGATGGACCCAAGTGGATATGTGAGGTTACTTGGAGCAGAGATAAAGAAGGTGGAGGATTTTAAGTAATTAGGGCCAGCATTCCAGAGCAATGGTGAATGTGGAAAAGAGGTGAACAGACATGTCCAAGCAGGTTGGAACGAATGGTGAAAAGTGTCCAGTGTGTTGTGTGATAAAAGAGTTACAACAACAATGCAATAAAAGGTTTACGAAACTGTGTGGAAACCAGCGATGTTGTATGGTTTAGAGACAGTGGCACTGAGGAAGAGACAGGAGATAGAGCTGGAGGTAGCAGAGATGAAGATGTTGAGCTTTTCTTATAGATAGGATAGGATTAGGGATGAGTATACCAGTGGGACAGCGCATGTTAGATGTTTTGGGAAAAAAAAAGGCAGAGAGGCCAGACTGAGATGGTTTGGACATGTACAGGGGAGGGATAGTGGGTACATTGGTAGAAGGATGTTGAGGCTTGAGGCTGGATCTGCCAGGCAGGAGGCCCAGAGGAAGACCAATAAGGAGATTAACGGATGGAGTCAAAGAGGACAGGTAGTTGATGAAGTTGGTGAAGGTAGTTGGTGTGAGAGAAAAACATGCAGACGACAGGGTTAGATGGAGACAGATGACTTGCTGTTGTGACCCCTGAAGGAGAAAAGCAGAAAGAAGAACATTTTATATTTTCCCATTAATAGTCATGGTGGGCTTGTTCAACGCTAAGAACCGGCATGCAAATGGCATGCTATATATGTCTTCAGATTGTTTTAAAAATGCTATCCTCACTTAATATTAGCCATAAAAATCAGTGTTTTCATGTTAATTTTCATTTTAGGCAAATATGATGGTTAGTCAACAGATAAATATTTTAGAATGTCGGCTTTTCTTCAGTTACTGAAGACAAAAAAGTAAAGCAGTAATAGAGCAAATATATGTTGTATTTTTTGCTTAAGTTTACCAAACAGGACATTTTTACACATACTCATCTCCCTCTTGCTGGCTGCACATGAACTCTTGATTTTCTGTCTGAAATCATCTAAACTGGAAGAGATAAGATTAACAAAGGTCAAATAACACACTGCATGTATTTCTGATTTTCTAGGGACAAGCAGTCCATGACACAGTGTGTCATGTAGATGACCTTTATTTAAATGTTATTGCATGTCCCTGTCGATTAAATTATTGGGTCAATGCAGGTGATTTAGTATATGACTATTCATGAATGGGTGATTTCAGATCAAGAGAAGAACAGAAAATATGCATTAATCAGCTTTCTAAAATTCCACAATGAGTTCAAAGTTAGGCCTTCAAGGTGCTACATCCATTTGGCCAACAATCATCTTTTCTTGTCTAAAAAAGTTATCTCCATGTGTGGAGCATAACTTCCAGAACCTTTCGCCCCGATTAAGAAATGCTAATTAGATTAGAGCAAGTGAGCTCAGCCCTTTTTTTCTTATGCTGATTAGAGCTAAAAAAAAACATATGCATGTGGTAACATTTTGTGCACTGAGAAGCTCATTAAAGCTGCCTTCACAGAAGTGGAAGAAAAATCGGTTTGTTACTCAGGCTAACCAACGGATCATGTTTTGTTTGATGTGCGAGCAGCAGAAGTCACATATGGTTGCTTCCACATAAAGGAAATGTTGAAAGCACTGGTGCAACATCTGAAAATGTATTCAACATGACTACTTTTCAGAGTTCTGTTATTGCAGGCCCTGCGATTAATTCTAACATGGCGAGTTATTTTGTTAAACTCATGCAGGCGAGACTTAGATAAACTGGAAGACATTATGTACTCGCCATAGCTATTACAGACACATTATTTTCTTCAAATTAATAGCCTCCTCTGGTTCCATCAGTGAAGAAAGACATGTCTTAAATCAACCCCCACCCTCACAGCAGTCTCAAGAGGCAGACTACTTAAATGCACTGACTGCATATCTGTAAGATACATCGACAATAATGCAAACGTGCTGACAATAGGTCAGGCAGGCTATCGGGCCTTTGGTGTTGTGGGCCTTTAAAACTTGACGTTTCTCTGCGCTGAGTGTGTCACCAGCTGCCTTTTTCAGTGCTCTGTAGAGCAGAGCTAGATAGACAGCCACCATTGTGTTCACAGATAATGCTCTTCAGTCATCCTTAATGTCATCGTGGCCAGAAAAGGCTCGGAAGCTGAACGGGCTTCTAAGCGCCGGGAGAAAAGAGTTACCTTTAATAATAGGCCTAGGGGCGGTGATTGTTTTACTCGCCAATTATTTCGAACAGATGAACTAAATGTTGTTCTGTACCTAACAGCAGAGAAATGTGGAACAGCGCTGCAGTTGTCGTTTATGCACAGTTGTTTTAGCCAGTTGGTGCAAAGCAATTAAAGACTCCTATTTATGTTAAAGCTGATTAAATTCACCTTTCTTTTTTTTTTTTTACATAATACTTAATATTCCGGACATGTTGAGCTGCAGGGAATGCTTGTGGTGTGGTAATCAATTCCATACATTGGCCATCGGTAGGATGCTGAATGGCTAATTGACCAATGTAATGGTGCATAGCTGCGTGCTGGTGGACGATGAAGACATGCACATTAAGAAACAATTAATTTCCAATACTAATGTCACTCTTGGCTGCCTTTGCCGCTGCTTATAACAAGGAGCTGTCAGTGATAAGTCATTTCACACTTCATCTAAAGTGCAATTTGATCCAGGCTGGGCAATGCCACAAGGTCTTTTTGTTGGATTGAGGAACAATTGTAGTTTCTTTTTTTTTGTGTGTCGAGAGTCACTATATCAGATTGTCTCATACCTTTACTGCCTTCTGTGCAAATGGGCATGGCATGGGCCAGGATTTATTTTTCTGGATATTTCCTTTAGGTCAAATTTGTCCAAAGGACATTTGTCAATTTTTGTCAGGTTTGTAGAATTTCCTGAGTTCCTCCTTTAACCTATTGAAGATGCTAGTAATACAGCTGCTGCTGGCTTAAGATAGGGGATTTAGCCTTTTACGCCTCTATCTCACTTCACTCACTTCAACCCCCTTTAGTGGGGTACCTGCCATTTTTGGGTTGATTCAAGAAGGTAGAGGTGAAGGTGGAGGAGTAGCAAGCTACAATCTAATTTTACATTTTGGGCTAGTAGCCAGTTCACACATTGAAATAATCAGTTTTTCAAGATACAGTAGCCTATGTCTCTCTTTTTTGATCTAACTTTAAATAAAACTGCAGTAAGAGATTTTACACTTGGTCGTTCACAGAGTGCTTTATCCGAGTACATTTATTGAAAGTTGAGTGGAAAGAAAAAGCGCTTTAGAAAAAAGTGCACTGGGAACAAGATTTCAGAGAATTGTCAAAAAACTCCAAACTTTTTCTTTATATTCTATATTCTGAATAAATTATAAACGGCCTTGCTGTTAAGCATGTAATAACTACTTCAGAAGCCGCAAAGTGTCACAAATGTGACAATGTTAAAAATGTTCTACGTTTATTTGGCACCAAGCTACTACTATTAGCTACGGTAGTCATGTTAAACGGTTTTTAGCTCTTTTGCAAAGTCCGCTTATTATAAGCGACATTGGGCTTGTTAAATTCCATGAATCGCGGGCTGAGTTTTTTTTGTTGTTTTTTTTGGGCTTGTTTCTAAATGTGAAGTCATTTATTTGGGCTCTAAAATAAGTGTTATGGATTATGATATTACAGAGACTGGGCTGCAATAGGCAGTTACTATGGAAACAACAGATAAGTAACAGACACTGAAGACACAGAGCCTGACATACTTAGATTGGACAGAATGATTAGGGGGAGATGTGTCAGTTTGGACGGCTCTACATTATAGTATGATCTTCTCCACCAATGTGATGAACGGAACACTGATATCATACTGTGCATGCCCTTAAATGGGTGTACACAATTGGTCCTACTTAATGTCTGTGTGAGGAATGAACGGGCCCTCTCTGGCGTCGTTGTGTATGAGAGTCCAGTACTGACGCTGTAAATATCCTCCCGACTATTAGATTAAATATGTTAAAATATAGTTTCAAGAGTCTTTTTATTACTACAGACATCTACAATAGAAACACTACATTATTCAGGCAAAAAATACAAGTTATAAAGAGACCCGCTCGCGATGCTGCACTACAGACATTGTGAACCAGATGAAATATCACTCTGCATTCACACATACTCCCTGAGAGGGAGACGAGGATGGACAAACGAGTCATCTCTGCCGGGAGGACAGAGTAGTTGGTAGTCTACACTGCCCTGTTTTTAACACAGCACCAAAATAAACTTCACTGTTATATTGAAATAACTAACCTGCAGCAGAAAGTCTGCTACCTCCGCATCCGTTTTGAGTCCCCACTCCCCCATGAATTGTCATCACTCCACCTAATAATTATAGGTACGTTGATGTAACCTCTCATTTTCTCCCAGTTATTATTTCATTTTCTTTTCTTGGTTACTTTCTCTTCCCTCACACTGGGCAAAGAGTATGGATGGTCCTCCATTTCAACAGAAAATGGCAAACAGAATGAGCCACAGTCATCTTTGCTTGTTTTCTACTGCTCCTCCACCACCAACAGAACGTCTTAATATAGAAGACAGATAGGGAAACGCGTAAGGCTAACAAAAGTGTCCCTTTTTGGCTACTGTAATCAGAAATGCCGATGTACTCATTCTAAGTTATGCAAACATTTTTGATCTGATGTTATTAGACTTTGGCAAAATATGTATTTATAAAGGCAATACTTGATCTTTTCTCATTAAAAGCTAAATTAGTTACACGCTGTCCCTTTAAAAGATTGTAACTCACTATTTCTTTCTGTTATTTGCACACCTACATGTGCACCATATTACAAGATCCATTAAAAAAAAATCACACAAATGCCCATTGAAATATTTTAGATGTAAAAAAAAAAAACTCAGCTTAAACTAATACGTACTAATTCTAAATATTAGGACTGCAGACAATTTTTTTATTTTATTTGTGAGAGAGTAGTCCGCATCATGCAACTCTGCAGTTAAACAACAAACAAAAAGAAAATAATTACTGAGCGGAGATTTTAAATCTATTCAGCATATTTTGGACTTTTTTTCAGACTATATAACTTTATTGGTAAGCAAAAAAGTTTAAGTCAGCAAATGTCAGAAAAAAAGTTGACTGACCGGTTGGTCGGTTGGTTGATTGACTGATTGATGTGTTTATGTAAATAACAGCGATTCTGAGTGATGGTGCTATATGGGATGCCACAGGGTATAATATTTTCTCCATTTGTGTTTCCACTGTACTATAAATGGTTTATTTTGATATCAAATACACTGATATCAAAATAAAGGAGGTATCTCCAGCGGTCACTCGGCAAGAGGTGGACTCATACCCTGAAGTCTGAAGTTAATTTCATTTGCCAAATATTACGGCAAATATGACACAGCTTTTGTATATAGTGGAACACAAACCTTAAAACTTGACTAAACTAAACTGTTTTGAAAAATTGTTAGTGTTAGTAGCAGTAAACCACAGACACAAGTGGGATGTCACCCTGTGAGAAAGAGCGGCATTAAAAAGTTCTGTGGTAAAAAAGGATTTCACCGATATTTTAAAACAAAAACAAAAATCATCAAAGTTTATATTTTAAGCTCTTTTTGGCAGTAATTAGCACGATCAGTGGAAACATAGCTACTTGTAAACAGCATCCCATATTCGCTTAGAGTGACTAGATTGTTACTGAAAATAGGAGATTTCTATGAAAGTGTCAGAATTGGACTATTCAAGGGGAGGAAAAAGTGAAATTGGAGTCTTTGAATGAATAAATCATTGCAATTTTGTTGTAATATTTTCAGTTTCTGATTCCTTTTGGTCACAGCCTGAATGAAAAATCTCTTTAGAAAGATACAGTTTCTCTTCTAGAAGCTTCTTACAATTTTTTTTCTCCTTCTCCTTCCACCTCATGGACTCTATAAATATCTAAGTCTCAGCTTTCTTGTAACCTTGTGGTGCATACGTATGGATTTTTAGTTTTTACCTGTCCGATCATTGATCAGGGTCAGTCAAGTTTAAAATGGGCCAATTCCAGTCGACAGCTGATTTCCAAGTATATTGCTACAAAAACAAACAAGTCAACAGGTCGGTTAAGACATGATTGATAGATACAGCTTTCTGTTTGTAGAGTTTTTTTTTTCCCAAGCTGTTCAATAGTTTGTTTTAGTTCAGAGTTGGATTTATCACTTCTGATAGATGTTCTTTCTCGTATTTGCAGATAGTTTCTCTGTTGCGGTGCTATGTAATCCAAACAAATCAATATTGACACCTAGCATGAATTTAATTTAAAGAGAGAAAAAATTACATTAACATTGTACATTAACCCCATTTATTTTACAATCCATGTGCAGTAAGTGATGTTTTCTATTTATTCAATGCCCAGGGAGCTGCTTACCTGCATGACTTCTAAAAAGCAAACTGATTTAATTTTATTTCTCCCTGAGGATAAAATATCACTGCTTCCATAAAAGATGTGTTTTTGTTTTGAAATTTACATTTACAAAAAAAAAAAAAAAACTGTTTGCACTCTGGTCAAGGAACAAGTAACTCAAATGAAATGTGTAAAAATGCATGGTTTATTATTTTAGTTTGCTCAACTCTTAATACATCTACTGAGCCCTTTCAGAATAAAAGCAGCAGATCTTGTTTTATCAATATGTGCTGCTCTTCTTCCGGTAAAACTTATGAGATGCGCCTACTGTCCTGCTTAGTCATACGGCGTAATTAAGCTTACATAGTACTTACTTTCTAAACCTTTGAATCTTTATTTTCACATCAAGGCAAAGGTCTTTGCACATTACCTTGGTTTTGAGAATCCTTGAAGATTGTAGCACTGACAAAGGAGGCATTTTACAGATGTCTGAATAGGTTGCTTATCTTTGAAGTATAAAGTTTTCAGAGGTCATCAGGTGGTAAGATCACCCGTCAAAAACTAAATGCTGTTGTTGATCTGGCGCTTAATCCCAGCAGAGTTTTCTTACCTATGCTTTCAGGTTCACCTCTTCCAGAGCACTTTACAGACTATATAAAGAGAAGAAAGCATAAAGACCTGCCAGTTTTAGAGATCATTAGAGTTGATCTATCATTTTTTTTTATTATTATTATGAATAACCAGTTATGAGAAGCAGCAAAATTATCAGATAATCCCCATTAACAACACTAGGCTAAAAATACCTTTAATTCATTTGATAAAATCATCACTCTAATATCCTCATACAGGTCAAGGGGAAATTAAAAGATGAACTGGAGTGACAATAATTTCATCAAATTAATGTAGTCTAAAAACTATACATGCGTAGATTAAACAGAAATAATAATAAAAAAATGTTTTTTATTTATTGCAGTGCAACCATGCATGGCTCCGAAAGCGTGTAACAACTCTGATTGTTCTCATGCTCCAAGACTAGCCATCAGAATCCATTAAAGGCCATTCCTACCGGACCACTGCTGTGCCCTGATTTGTCTGCGGACGCTGCGGCATCCTGTCAGTGTCCTTGTAATTATTTTGGAGAGCGTATTTGGTTTAACATGAGCTCAGCCAATGAGCCACGACAGGGCATGTTGCAGGCATCTTCCTCATGACTAACTTGCACATGACACAATGTTCCCTGCACTGATAGATGCAGGGTGGCAGTCCGAAGCAGTGGGTTTCGCTGCTGTGAAAAGATCAGACGTGATTGGTGCTGTAGAAAAAGCTGACAGCATGAATTATGAAAGTCTCATTAAGGGCTGTAGGAAATGATTTATCTTGCCACAAAATATGGTCATCCAACCACATTTGTCACCAAGGTTACGGGGTCCATATTGTGTTTTGCTCATTTCATTTTTTTTTTTTTAGGTGTATAATTTTCCGTTTATTAGTAAGGGATTTCCATGGAGGTTAAAGCATGACTCTATTAAATGGAAGGTCACTGTCTGGTCCGCCAGACAAAATAGCTCAGGAAAGGACAGGTATGCTCTTTGGAAATTGGCTGCAGTCATAGAGGTGTTAAAAAAATGTGTCAGGATTCTCACTTGACAGATGCATTGCTTGGCATGGTGGCGGTGAGCTTGGCAGTACATGTGACTACCAGGTTATTTGCCGGGGTTGTGTTTTTCTATACTGTAGCCAAGAGTAAATTTTCAGTGTCCTGTATAACAGGAGGGCTGTTGAAAAATACACTTCAAGAGGCAATTAGGCAAAAAAATTTCCCAACATGTCGCTGACAGGATATATGTATTTTAAGCAACTTGGATAAATTTCACAAAAGAATATTCCTTCAAGTGCTTCATAGTAGAGTCCTAGTTTTTGGAACGTCTCAGTATTTCAGTCCAAAGAATTGTTTCAACACTATTCACATAACTTGACTTCTCTGTGAAATGGTTTCATTAGTAATCTGCTTCCATCTTTGTTTCTGTCAGTGCACAGTAAGTCCTTTCAGTTGCGGCCCTGCAGCAGCCCTACTTTTAGTCACGGGTGGCTCAGCAGTGTCGCCTTTCCAAACAGGCTGGCAATTCTGCAAGTTAGAAGCTGCAGTCTTGGAACTACTTTAAGTTTGCCATCCTGCTTAGGCAGATCTTCCTGAAAGCCTCTTACAGTTTAAAAAAGAAAGCTTGCACATTAATCCGCAATGGACAGTTAACAAGGAATTCAGTCTCTTTATTTGTTTCCTAGATTTGTTTTCTCTTCTTTCTAAAGCTAATTAAGGTTTACATTTCAGCAAGCACTTGATAACAGCAACAGTTATGGGGTTGCTGCTGGATGTTTATTGTGGCAGCATAATGAAATCAACTGTTTAGACTAGAATCTGTAACTCAGCTGTTTGACTTTCACAGGAACATACATGTTTGGTTGTGCTGAAATGATAGAAAAACAGACTGCTTGCCGAAGTGTGAGGGAAAAAGAGAAGAAAATATCTGCTCACGGCACCCAGCAACAGGGCTTCCTGATGCAGTACTTTGATAACGTCAGAGCTCCATCTAGGTTGCTGCGCGCGGTACTGCTCGATAACCTTGTGGGTTCAGATTGTGCTGTAAGTTATCGGCGCAATCTCCCACTCATTTGAATGTGCATTAGTAGTACAAAACATATTCTCTCTGAACAGAGCAGACTGCATTCTGGTCGTTTATCCCTGCGCACATCCTCCATTTTTGGGCAAGTTCACATGACTTTTCAATGAGATGCAGTGGCAGTTGCACAGAATTCTAATTTGGCTTCAATCTCAGTCATTAGGAGAGTCAACAGGAAGCAAACAGATGGCAGAAGGAATATGATGGATAATTGTATGTCTCAGAGGACAATTCGTAATTTGTATCTGATTCCGAGCAACCCCCTCATTTTCTTAATGAGGGACTAATTGAGTTTTTTTTTGTACCTTGGCTCAAGCATATGGTCCCGGCTTGATAGGATAGTGGCAGGAAGGAGATATGCTGAGGACACCAAGATGAACTTTCTAGACTGTTATGCTTGGATGGTCATTTAACGCTGAGTCTGGATATAAAAGTGTACTCATGTGCCAGAATATGATGAGTCTCATCACATCATAATCACTTTGTAAGACTTTATCATGTTTATTGTTTCTTTCATCGAAAAGTAGCTTTTTTTCCCCTTTCTACTTGGCACTGGCATCAAAATGACACAGATATGTTCCATAGCTGACATCTTTGAACTAAGTGAAATAGAATTGCAGTTTGCCTTTTAAAAAATTGTACGTTCAATTTTTTTTTTTTTTTTTTTTTTTACGTAATGCACTTTTTATGTATTCCCTTTGTAGCTGCTGTCCTGTGAAATGTGATTTTAGCACATTTAATTTCCTTTCTCTCCTTGTCATATTCTAGCTGTCAAATGTAGTTGGAGTCATTTTCTTTAGAGGAAAAATGTTAAAACAAAGTCCGTGTTCATCGAATTTCATTGATGGTTAGTTGTTAATAACAGTTGCATTTTGACACACGGCTCAGTTGGTTTGGATAGTAATTGTCTTCGTAACTCAAATTGGTTTCGAAATGCATCTTTTACTGTGATTACTTTAGCTTTGATTGCTATCAAAGAAATAGGATCTGAGACATTTAACTGAAAAGCAAAAACAGAAGAAATCTGTGAGGGGGGAAATACTTTATTTTATTTTTGTACTTATACCAAAAAAGGGTGAAACTGTCGGGTTTTTAGCCAAGGTTATCATAGCACCAAAATCTTAAACTGTCACATGCCTAGAGAATTAGTTTTGCTATTGTCATTCAGCATTGCTTAGTCTAAAAAAAAAAAAGTACGCTTCTATGCCTGAAACTGACTGTATCTTAAAACGTATTTTTCACAGGCAACACCAACATGTCAAATAAAAACTATTTGTCAGTCCCAGTAGCTTAGCAAGAGTTAAGTAATGGCTCACAGACAAGCACAGGTTAAGGAGGCATTCCTCTTTGCCGTCTGCAGGCAGCATTCTCTCTATTTGCAGGGACTTTACCTTTTCAAAGTGCAGTAGCAATGAAGTGCCTCTCATTAAAACCTGCATTTGTGCCAGTCAGTCAGTCAGGAATGCTGGGGGAGGCAGTAAGCGAAGCGCCCCAGATAGAAGCTACTCGTCGTGGCTTCTGAGTAAAGGCTCATTTCATGCAAGGTTAGACACATCAGTCATTGGACATGGGGCTGGCTTTTACTGCCTTTCAATAAAATTACACATGGAACGTGTCCACAAGGTGAAGTAGAACCTGGATATAAAATGTCTACATCTGGATTCTCTGCACCTGGCGTTCTCGCTGTCAGTGTGGGCTTAGAATTCACGGCACGTAGCGGATCAAAGCCTCACTGAGGGCCACAGCCACAGAACCTAGAGATGTTCATTCAGTTTGAACATACTCTGTGTGTGCTTATTGCTACGACATTAATTATATCAGGCCCAGATATTACTCTATCTGTTGATCCTAATTAGCTAAAAGCTTCAGTGAGCTGTGATGGGTAAGGAACAATTTTAAAAGCAAATTATAGCCATCGACATGTTTTTTCATTTGAAGAATTTTCCTGTCCAACAACATCCATGTGTAGAAACTCCTGACAATACGATGATGGCTTGTGAGACCCTACAGCAAATGCACCACTATTGCCTTAAATTATGAGCCCTGTTATCATTCTGTTGTAACAAGATCATCTGCTGTGTTTACAGCCCAGCGGTAACTGGGTTGTTGCTGGGCCTTGGTAGCCAGTAATCTGAACAGACATTTTTTTTTTTTTATGTTTTGGCCAAAGATTTTTTTTATTATTGTTTCCAATGCTCCACAACTGCCATGGCTGTTTCTGTTTCAGCATGTCATGCTGAATTTCGCTAACAAGTGCACTACTGGAGACCAGCTTGTGAAGCTGATTGGGATAAAAGAGTTAGTTATCTTTCCTTGTCACAGTGGCTGGCCCCATCTAAAGCACCCTAACTCAAAAAGCATATTAGTGAGTCAAAATTGTTTTTAAAAGTTGAGAGAAAGGAATTTTTGCTACAGATAGCTGAATCTACCCCCACCCTCAGATAATTATTACTGATCTGCTCATCAAGCAGGCAAAAATGTCTGCCATGTTAAGTCCATGACACAGCAGGCCAACAGGAAGACGGTTTCATTTACAGTTTTTGAGATCTTTTTAATTAGTTATTCATTTCTGCAGAAAGCAATAACAGGTTTGATGTTGAGATCTAACTAATGATATTAGTTGAGATCCAATTATTTTCATTTTCCCAAATCAGCATCTTCATAAAACGTTAAGCATGTGATACAAAGAAATATCCTTACATTTTTCAGAAAGAATTTGGTAATATTTTTCTCTATTTTCCATCACACCAGTAACATATGTTTGAGTAATATTTGGGGAAAAAGTATCTAATCTAATTTTAAGATTTTTATTCATATTGCTAAAAATCGCAGCGAGAACAATATAATTGTTACCGAGATAAATATGGGGTGGGTGGGAATGTCCATGCCCAGTCTGTTGAAAAATACAAAAATTAAAATTAAAAAAATCAATGACATCTATGTGTGTGCTTAAAAACGCATTAGCTTCAAAATCCTGTGAAAAACATCACATTTCATGAGTATGACATTATGAATGTTTGAGTATGTATTGTTCTGGATGAGAGTGCTAAATGAAAACATGATTCTTGATCTTACCATGTTGAGCAATACCTTGAACAAAACAACACATATGTGCCTGCTCAGAGTGAACAGTAGTATTTTACTTTGAGTAGGAATAATAATGATTATAAGTCTTAAATTAGACAATGATAACTAAGAAAAGTCCATATTATTAATGCCATTTAAGAAAAAATATACTCCACTGTATTTGCCTTAGTGTCTTTGTTGCAATTTCTTTAAATATTCAAATATTTTCCATATAACTTTGAGGAGAGGTGCTCCTTGAAGGCAAATTCAAACTTTAGAGTTAATCCATATCCCTTTGGTTAAAAGGACATTGGTCTTGGTGAAGGACTGTGCTCCCCAGTTGTAAAAGCTGCTCATTATATAAGGGAAATAGATTATGTAAATGGTTGCAGTTATATGCGTGTATTGGGGGTTTTAGTCCAAGATTCTGAAAGCGTTTAAAGACATTTAGTATGGAATCCTATCTCCTTAAACAATTTTGCTCTCTTCAAAAATTTATGAAATTGTATTTGGATTACATTTTCCCCAAAGAACTATACACTGACTGCATATTTGATTAAATTATAGGCACATTTTATGTAATATCTAAGAACATATGGTTTCTTTATATTTTATTACAGAATGTTCCTTGGTTATGCATAAACAACAAATAGAGATGAATTTTGCCATAATTTGCTATGACCTTAATTTTATGTTTATGAGCTTTCCATAGAAGGAAAGACCGTTGCTGCACAAACAAATCGTCTGGCTATTTTAAGCAAATGTATGCCAAAAATCCTCTGGAAATGAGCATCGAAGAGCAATCCCTCTCTTCCCCAATTTGCTTAATGACGCACATTTTCAGGGACACCATTGTGGCTCTGAGACTTCTTTCTTTGATATAATGATTCATGGCTGTGAGGTGAAGTGCAAGCAAAACAAAGTAAATAAATCATTTTTTTTCACTGAGCAAAAGGAAAGAAAGCTCTATGTGATGGATTTGTCTAAATGTTATTTTCTCTCCATTGTTGCTGAAGTGTTAAGGCTGATGGATATTGATAATAAGTATTCTGTTTGGTTTTGACTGAAAGACAGACACCTCATAAATCTTAAAGTTATTTTTTTTTTCACAAGTGCATCATTTATATGTTTTGAATATTGGCCAGGAACAGTGGAAATGTTCCTTAGTAGCGACATACTATATGCATCATCTGTGCTTTCTGCCTTGTAATGCTCAGAGGAATCATTGTCTTCTGTTGCTTTGACAAATGACAACAGCTCACCCCTCCGGTTATTAAAATTCTTGTTCATCTCTCATGTTTACCGTCACATGGCCACGGGCTCAAATACAATCGAAGCAGTTCAATTAAACCATACTTCACAGTACTTTTCTTCTTTTATGTTTTCACATCTTCTTTCTTTTCATTCTACTGCAGACTTTCTAAAAAAAAAACATCTTGGGTTTGTGGCATCAAAAGTACCTCCAGTCTCATCGAGTTAAAGCTGAGACACACCGTGGACCGCATTAACTAACTGCAATTTGTGTACCAACAAGTTGAGCTTTTTTAATATTCTCCTGTCCAAACTGCTGTAGATATAATTACTCAAATGTCAGAACCTTTTTTGTAGAGAGTGTGCTCTGTAATAACTGGTTGAGATCTAAATATCTTATGAACTCTGCAGTTAAGGACAAATTGCATGTTGCTTTTGTCTGGTTTTCCTTCATGCTCTGTGAGGAGATTGATTAAATCTTATGAGATTGATTGCACACATAATGTCACACCAATAACAGAATGAGTTGATCAATTATTTGCAGATGCAAATAGCTATGGAAAAAAGATACATTTTTTTATATTTTTTAAATCCTGAAACTTCATTGGTTAATGTTTCAAAGTGATAACACAGAATGAAGCAGCCACTGGCTGAAACACTGTTACATTTTAAGTAGAATATAAAGAATCTTTCCGTACATTGCCTTACAAGGCCAAGTAGCCTGTTGTACATTCCCATATTTGCTTTAAAGGGACCTTGTCACGTACTACGATTTTACATATTTCTACTTCAGTAGCTCACTCTGGTTGCATACAAAGGTTTTTCGGTTAGATTATCACGCCCTGTTGGCTTTTTATATTTCATTTATATGGTTTACACTTTGTTTTTGCCCTATTTGTTAGTAAACAAAGGGCTTTTGTTTATATTTACAACAACAAGATCTCATGACCGGATATATGATGCTGTGCATGTGTGCAATGTGTAAATAAGAGAAAGCAATGGACCACACAGACTTATATACAACATTATAGTGATGTTAAAATTGATAAATACAATCATAATTTCATTCTTACCTGTGAAATGTAATGCCAGTAGATTTGATTTGTACTGTGAATGGGTTGGTGCAAATCCACGCAGCTTATGAGACCTTTCCTTATCAGTACACTATGCCACTTATAATAAGGCAGCGTCGTCAACATGCGATTCAGCTCTCAATGAGTTGTCTACGTATATATGTCAATGGATAGACTTTACACTTCAATCTGTCATTCACACACATATTCACATCCTGACGGGGGTGAGCTATGTTAGTAACCACAGCTACCCTGGGGCAGACTGACAGAGGTGAGGCTGCCATATATCAATACCACCGGGCCCCCTGACCACCGCTACCAGGACACAACAACTGAGACGGTCGGATTTGGGGATGCGGCATCCTGCCAATTGCAGGACGAACTCCCTAACTCCTCCACTACTGTCGCGAAAAGAAATAAGTTATGCAACCCTAACCCTGTAGATTGAGTATGTCTGCAGCTACACTGAGCTGACACTTTACTGTGAGGCATTGCAGGATGGTTAACTGGCTCTTAGAGTCACTGTGTCAATTGTACTACTTGCAAAAGGCACAAAAATGTTTATATCTCCTTTTCCATTACAAGCTCCAGGATTTCAAGCCCCATTGTATGGTCCCCAAGGGTAAACCAAAGTCTGGGGCTTTTGGGGGTTTTGTGTTTCCATTTGCTAAGGACCATTTATGCAAAGCGGGTTAATCACGTGTTGTGAGGTTATGTGGAAAACTGCAGTACCACTCCAGTCCAATGAGTGGTGGCAATCATGGGACATCATGGGTCAAACAGATAGAGGCAGACTGAGAAGCTGAATCCGTGTCCTCCTGCCACTTACCCAGACTCCAGACAAAACAGGATGGACAACTTATGCAGATGCCGTTACACCTCCTTAGCCCCTTTTACAACGATCCTACCTTTTCTCCCTGCTGCAATCTGCTGGGCTTCATTCTATTCTACTCCTGTTGGTATAAATAAATAAAAAAATTAAGCACAGCCTCCCTCTGCGTGCGCAGGGACCACAGTGGTGCGACGCAGGGGACCAGACAGACTGATCTGTCTGATCCAAACTTTGCCTCATGGAGTTAAAATTTAGAGCTTTGTGAGTAGGGTTTTGCCTCATCCATGGCAAGAATAACCAGGGGGATTTTTCAGTACAATACCGTGGACTTTTGATGGGAGCAAAATTATCTTTATAAGGTCAATTTTAGGACCTCTAAACTTTTCTTTATACTTATTGCCTTTAGGCTCCATCCTCAGGAGAAATATAATTAATTCCCATTGCTATGCTGACAATTGTCAGATCTATCTGCCCCAGAAGCAGGGTGACGGCTTCTCGGTGAAGGCCCTGCTGGACTGGCTCGAAGACATTGAAGCTTTTAACAATAAGAAAACTGAGGTAATACTATTTGGTCCAAGTTGATCCTGTGACTCTAGTACTGACTTGGGACCCCTGAGGGCATATGTTAAACCAATTGTCACTGATTTGGGTTTTTAGTTAGAGAGTTAAATTAGATCGCCAGATCACAGCAGTTGTTATATCATGTTTTTATCACTTAAGGCAGCTGGCAAAATAGAAATTCTTTTTGTCAAGACAACTCCTTGAAACAGTGATCCATGCTTTCATATCATCCCGCCTGATTTATTGTAATGGACTCTATGTTGGAGTGAATCAGTCTTTGCTTTCTCGTCTACAGCTAGTTCAAAACGCTGCTGCTCGTCATTAACAGGTACTCCAGAGACAGAATACTCCTATTCTGACCTCATTCAACTGGCTCCCAGTACATTTTAAACAAGTTAATTTTAAAATTCTTATTATCGTTTTTTTAAGTGTTTGAATGACCTTGCCCTGCTGTACCTCTCTGAGCTTCTTCATCCCTACTTACCCACTCGGCCCCTTAGGTCAGCTGAACTGCAGCTCCTAGAGGTACTGAGGTCTAAGAGGAAGCTCAGAGGGGGCAGGGCCTTTTCCATTGTTGGTCCTCAATTGTGGAATAACCTACACCTGCACATAAGAAAGGCTCATTCACTGCCCACTTTTAAATCTCGGCTTAAAACCCATTATTATTCTTTGGCTTTTACCACTACGAAGACATGGTTTTCATTTTAAAGCATTATCTTTTTTATTTTAATTATTTGTGGATGTGTTTTAGCTTGTAACGATGTACATCACTTTTTAGCTGTTGGTTGTTTTTAAGCGCTTTATGAATAAACATCGTATGGTATGGTATTTGCTGACTTCTTAAGTTAAGTGGTTGCACTGGACTTATTTAGAGGTATTGTAGTGAAGGACGCTGAATACAGATGCACACTGAACTTTTCAGATTTTCATTTGTAAAATACTTTGAAAACCCTGTATCATTTTTCATCCTCCCACTTATGTGCTACAATATGTTATGTTGGTTTTTCACATAAAATCCAAACAAATGCACTGAAAAAACAGGTTGTATAATAGTGTGTATACTTTTATAGACACTGAAGATGTGTATAAAAGTGAAAAATAGCTTTTTAATTTGTCGACAAATCAACCCTCCTGCAATTTGCTTTCATGTTAGTGAAAAAGATGAGAAAGTTAGTAATACTTGTACTGTCTTTATTATGTTGGTGACTTCTGCAAGGGTTTATCTTAACCTAACCCTTGAGCTTTGGTGTTTTGTATATCTGTACAGATTTTTGCTTAAGCATCCGCATTCCTACAAGTATCCCTATTCACAGTGTTAGCATTTAATGAATCAAGAGTTGTCGGTTTGAGCCAAAGATGGGTTCCGAGCATTTTCACATTTAAACAAAGCAAATATAATTATAGTGGCATAACACATTTAGTTTAATTTGGATAAATCAAATAGAAAAACCTTGTGCTTTTATTTTATGATTTTCCTAAAAGATGAAATAACTGACCAAAGAAACAATTTTGCCAGAAAAAAATAAATAAAGGTTCATAGTCATGAGTACCACCAGGTACAACAGAAAATACAGAGTAAGAGATACAATGTCTGCTGTGGTTAACTCCGCTGACACATCTGGCTATTAGTTAAACTGCCTGCTGTTTTTCCAGCCATCAGCACGGCTGCACATTTCTCTTTTGGGGCACAAGGGTTCACACAGAAGCTTTCAGCTTAATTTCAGCAAAACAGATGTGGACACAATCAACTCAGACTCAAAGACCTTTTAACACGCCTTTGAAGCCGGGTACTTTATGAGCTCATAGTGCTGAAGATCGTTATCGGCATCAAAAAGGTTATGATGTTTGTTTCTACCTGCCGGCTTTTCCCTCCTTTCATTATACCCTTTTAATATCATCATTCTCTATGCAAATACAAAGACAGCTTTCTTGGTGCTACTCCGGGGATATGGAAGCTAATCCTTGGATCATTGCCTTTTGACTCGCTCAAGTTATGGATCTTTTTCTTTTAATCAAATAATTAATAGATCAATACAATTTGTCTTGTTGGGTAGCTGTATCTTCTGGTTGTGACCGAATGGTTTATAATAGCATTTTAATTTTGATGAGATCAGACGAGATGATTGATCGACCCCTTTTTGGAAACAGAACTCAGACGATGTTAGCTTTCCGAAAGCTGAAGAATTCAGAGATCTGAGGCTAACAGTCAAAAGATAGTTAACATTGTTAAGAGTTTTTTTATCCTATATAAACAGGTGATATCCTACCTGCAGTGGATAACTATCTAGGTATCATCATTTAGTATAAATCCACATTTGATTATCCAAGTAGCTGAAGCTAACGGCTAGTCTGGGAAAAGACCAATACCAAAATAATCTTCTATCATATTGACTGCAATTTTTTTTTTTTAAATATAGCAGTTTATGCAAACTCTCTAGTTTTATTAACTTTGAAACCATTATCAAATTTACAACTTATTTACAAATGCTTATTTACACATGAAGATGTTGTTTTAGGCAATGCATTGCTAAGGATCTTCCTGTGTGCAATGAAAACTTCCAATTCAAAGTAAAGTCATTGTCTGATGTTAAACTGTTTTAAAAGCAGATTATAGTAGTTTTGGTGTGCGCTATTTTTCTAATCTTAATACATATCTATCAGTTTCTCTGGCCAAAAACTCTTGGTTCAGTTCTTAGTTTGTGTTTCACACTGGAAGATAACCGGTCCTGCACTGCTTCAGCCTCCATTCACTGTGTAAATAATCATCATCTCCTTTGCAAATACCCGTCGAGTGCAAACATGACGATGGTTCAAAGGATAATAAATTGGCCCTAAGTCTGTTTTGGTCTTGGTACCTTCTTGGACCAAGAGAACTATCTACTGCAGGTAAGATATCCACTGCTCATATCCGTCTGACAGAGCCTCACTTCAAAAATCCTGCACCAGCCCTTTAAACAAGAGTCAAGACTTTAAACATCCATATCACTGGCTGATGCATTGTATTGTCTGATGTACTAACATAAGTTATGTGTGAATCTGTTGTTAATGCATCAAGTGTATTGCCAAACAGCAAACGACAGAATCATCTCATTAGGCCCACACTGCCAGAAGTAATGCTAGTCCTAAATCAAAACTTGAAGTAACAAATAATTTGCATAAGCTATTTAAGTATTGATCAGTGCGTCGGATTTACTTCAAACGGCTGATGCAAATTCCAAAAGCATTATTTCTAGCATCACTTTTCTCAGTGTCGGAGCACCGTTCTCATTGTGTCTTTGTTCCTTCGTGGGAAACAAAGAGGACATGCACTGTAATGTATACAGCTCAGAATACATTTGTATCTGGTTATACTTTGGGCTTTTCTCAACCAAAAAGAGATGACATGAAAACGTAAGTTTACTGAGGAAACCGTGGATCAATAGCATGCTATGTCCATGACCCCTTCCTATGTGGCTTTCTGATGGCTTACACATTTTTTTACTTTCATTTATCTTTGTTTTCTTTTCTGGGTGTGCAGGAGGGAGGGAAGGCGGGCTTGTAACTAGTTAGATAAGTTGTTAGAGTCTTCCAAATCCAAGTGAAATTACCTGCATGTTTGCTATGTGTCTTCGCTGTGCTTTCAAGTTCAATTAATACTTCCAACTCACCCTTAAAAATTTGTTGCATTGTTCTATGCCATAGAGAGAACAAAAAAAATATATACTCCAAAAAAAAAAGAAAGATAACAAAACTTGTGTGGTCTTTGTTTCTAGCCATGTATCGCAGTTTGCTTCAAACATCCTGAAAACCGAATGTAATAAGCTTTTGTTCTATAAGAAGATCTTGTTTAAGCATAGCTTTCATATGAACCTCTATTTTGTCCCATAGAATATGGAATGATCGGAGAGCATACAGTAAAAAGTCAGCGGCCACGATCAGTTCATGACACAAAGGCCCTGAAGGAGCAAGCTGAATCTGCTAAATTTATGGCACAAACTGGTAATGCAATAGTTATGTTTCTTTACTTTATTTTGTTAACTAAACTTAATTTCCTCATGCATGCTCTCTCTTGTACTGCAGTTTTCAAGTGGAAATGTTTTGCATTCTTATTTTTTCCTACCCATTCTCAAACGCCACATACAAAAGTGAGGACGATAAATTTCCCATCCCTTCATGAGTATTTACTTTGAATTTAGAGACTAATTGGGTTTTTGTGAGTGTTTGTTTTACTGTCATATAGTGAGGTGACATGTAGCTTTTTCACACAGCGTTTTTTTAAGAACATTAATTAAACGACAGTTAATCATTTCCTCCAAGACATGATAAATTAAATGTCATTTGATTTTTTTTAATGCCCCTTGAGCCAAAAATAAAACACTTTCCAAAAGTGATCTGACAGATGCTGCCCTTAGAGAATCACTGAAGCTTTGTGGCTTTATCAAGTGTAGCATCAAATTCATTGTTAAAGCCTGAGGGAATCTAAATTCATTTAATGCACTGTATGACATGTCACCCTATGCATTTCTAAATATAATTATAAAGAAAATAAGCCTAATGGAAATTAAAGCAAAGTGTTTATTTGTAAGAGTTAAGTTTATTCGTCTTTAAGTTAGATTACAATCTTTTTTTTGTTGTTTACATGGGTGGGTTTATATCTAACTTATTGAGATTTATTTATTTTTTTATTAGGGGAATGTTTTATTTTTTGTCATGTGTTGTTCCATTTATATTGCTGTCGTTGTTTGACAACTGTCTTTCCTTTCATTATCGTTTTGATTTCTAAAACACTATACATCCAACACATACCTGCCTGTACTAATATACACTCATTGACATCTCTCCTCTCCATCCGCCGCAGGTGTGTCTGTTCCCCTGTTGAGTCACATTGCTGAGCTTTTCTGTTTCTCATTCTCACCCAATTTACTCTCCCTATACTGCCTCATTGAACAAATTGATCCACCTTTCAGTTTATTTTATGATCTCCAAAAATTAACGGCAGGATTAAGATCACATTTGGCTGAATCTGTGTCCTGTGAAACAACTTTAAAGCGTACCGTGTTGTTGTTTTATTTGTAATTCTGATCCAGTCTGATGACTCACAATGACATAAATGTATTCAGAGCTGCAACTAAAAAAAATGTTCATCTCTGTGTTAAATTGTTTCTCTCTAACATGAAGCCTCAAAGAAAATTAAGGCTTCACCTGGGGGTTTGACATAATCAGACATCAATTATTCGGCGGCAACTCTCATGAAAGAATTTGTCTCCGCAATTCCCACCAAATGATTCCTTTTACATCTAGACGATCATGAATTTGGAATCAATCTCAGTGCCTCATCATATTCTCATGGCTTCATTTAGTATTCATGAGCTTTTTTGTTCCCTATTTGAACACAAAGACATATAGGCCCTATAATGGTTACTGTTACTTATATATCCATCAAAAAGTTGCATACTGTAACTCCCCCCCCCCGCCCCCAAGTCTGGATGCAGATTCAAAAGCTTGATCCGTTGAAACAAAATTTTTACTACGTCATGGTTTAGACAACTTGCTAAGTGTATTTTAGGACAACCACAGTGTAAATTTGATCTTCCAAAAAGCTCTCACTCAAACATGAAGATGGCTATGATCTGCTAAAAAAAATAACATAAAAAAATACATTTATTAAAACACTGCTAAAGCTCTAATTTACCTCAATCACAGAGTAATAAGGGGAATATCGTTTAGGAAAAAAAATTGGAGCCAACCAAACTGGCTCCAATGTTGTCAACCAGATGGTTCACCGCAGTGCAAGGGAATCCTCCTCTTAAACCCCTTTTCCTGTACTAACACTCATCAATTTCCATTTTCCTTTTTTTTTTTTTTGCAGATGTCTTTCTTGCATGTCACAACACTCTTGTAAACCTTTTGTTCCTAGTGACCTTTATTCCCGCTTCTTTTTTGTTTAACCGAAATGCATGCAGTTCTTTTTTTAAAAAAAGAGAAAAGTTAGATGTAACCCTGTTGTTTACTGTAATGCCTTCGCTGTGATCTTTGCATAAATACACTTTTTTTCCAGTTTCCTGTAGACGTCCGACTAATTTACACAGCTCTGTGACACTGCAAACATAATTAATGCAGCTACTCTCTGTAATCGCAGTTGCAAAAACACTTATGTGCTGCATGTTAATTAAATATGAAGCCAGACAAATTAGGCTTGGGTATTCATCAAAGATCACATAAAGGTGGCACAGACTGTATAATAGCGGTTCTGTAAATCTTTAGAGTCCCCTTTCTAACCCCAACGTGACTCATGTTGGCCCCCTCCAACCTTACTCAACCCAGCCCGACTTGCCCCACACCCGTTCCGTAATCCGTGGCGCAGGACCGTATTGCTGCATTTAACTAGTGTCACCCTTCTCCCACACAGGTGAATCAGGTGCAGAGGAGTGGTCCCAGTGGAGCTCATGCTCTGTAACATGTGGTCAAGGGTCGCAGGTGCGAACAAGAACATGTGTCTCACCATACGGAACACACTGCAGCGGCCCTTTAAGAGAATCAAGGGTTTGCAATAACACTGCCCCTTGTCCAGGTAGTGTTAGCCGCAGATTCTTGACTATTAATGTTTTGCTTCTTTGTTGTTGACATGAGAGGAATTTTGCTGTTCTGTTCTAACAAAACTTGCAATGTGTCTATTTAAGTATGTGCTGTTGTTATTTAGAGCTATTACATTGAATCTAATCTTTCCCTTTTTTTGCGAATACTTTGTGATTGTTGTTTGGTTTTTTTTTTGTTTTTTTCATTGCCACTTTTTGTGTTTTCCCATTCCATATAACTGTAAAGCAATACATCAGCACCAAAAAAATAAAAAATAAAAAATTAAAATGGCTTCATGACACGTGGATCCTCATGGAGCTTGGGGAGCCGTAGATACTGATATCATCAGCGTAATTTTCTTGAAGGTCAACTGTGAATTTGAAAATAGCTTGGGAGTGTTTTTCTATACAAGCTGGAAGGCATTTCATCATAAACTCATGATGGCATGGCAAATGAGTCACTGGTAGACAGGTATCAAAATCAGAAGCTTTTCTGACTGGTGATTGCAGCAGGCTAATGCTTGTTAGTATGCAACTGAAAGGAACGATAGCCCCCACTCCCCTCACCGTCGTTATCCATTTTTGGAATTATTTGCACAGATAAATACATAGATTTGGTAATTAAATTCTGCACTCGTGTTTGGTTTGATGATGCTGATAAGTGTGGTGCTTCTGAGACCACATTGCAAACACCAAAGTAATTGAAATGATTAAAAAAACAAAACACTCCAAGCTGCATCCACTGAAAGCATCTGAGATTTTTGATGAACCATACTTCTCTTTCCAGATGGGGCGTGTGTGTAAGTAAGAACCCAGTAGCTTTCAAGCAGGGAACGACCTTTTGTTGAATGTGAACTGTGAGAAGTTCAACCTCACTCAGTCCAAAACTGTAATAATTATTGTAAGTTTGTCTCTTTATAGCTACATAATTTAGGTTTAGCACAAAACAAAGAGAAAAATGGTTTTCCGACATGAGAAATATTGACCAAAAACTTAGTGTGCAGCAGTTTTCTTCAATTTTGTTTACTCAGATGTATCAAAGAGTTTCTGTTAAGCCATTTTACCATTTGATTGTTTTGCTTCTCTTTAAGTCCCATAGTGATATATTAAGAGATATTTTATTTATATTATACAACAAAAAAAAAAATCAGGATCAACTTTTTTTTGGAGCTATCTTCAAAATCCACCTTATATTTGGTACAGTAAACCTTGTATCAGGCCATTACAAGCATATTATCTGTATAATTAATATATTGTAAAGAAGACATAAATGATCTTCCTTCAAACTATCTGTAGTATGGCATGATGGAAATATATCCCCATACTGTGTAAATATTTTCATGTAACAGTTGCGGTCTAAGACAAACCCATGCCTTGTAGTCACAATCAGTGAAAACAGCAACACCACTGGTGAGCACTGCAGGGTGAAATCAAACATGCTGTTAGAAAACCGAGGCTTCCACAAAAGTTGTGAAGCTGTTCTCAAAACAATGCATCTGCCAAAATACATTTCTGCTTCGTGAAATATCTCCTTTGATTCACGAGTCCCCTTTAGAGCTGAACCGACAGAGTGTTCGCCTTTCCTTCCTTTGAACTGAGTTCACTTTATTTTGCAAAAGAGAAGCAGCTCAGGAATTATGAGAAAACGTAGCCCTAATTTTAACCATGAAAGATGTGTGCAATACCAGCCAAAAGTACAAATAATTAATGCCTGTTATATTGTATCACGTACTTAGCCATGTTGACAAATGCTACGTTTGCTAAAACATTGCTGAACGTGTAATAAATGATAGCACCAATTTATAACATTTGTGCTTTGTACTAAAATTATAAAAACTGATGTAAAATTTTACATATTTTGGTATCTTTGTAAAAGGTCTGACCTCTGATGATATGATTAATGAGCAAAAACACTATGGTTTCAAAGCAGCATAGTGTTAAAAATTAAAATTAAAAATGAACCAAAAATCCAAAAATATATCAAATGATTTAAAACAGCTTATATTATCTGCTGCTGCAGAAATTATGTTATATATTATTCCAATTATTTATAGGTATAACAATGTATTTCATAATTATTCTAGTTTTGCCTCCCCTTGACATAATAATGATGAAAAGATAGGTGAGATTCCTCAGTGGTCATAACATGAGGGTCAGCTTGTTTAGTTAAGTCATCACTAGCTTTTGATAATTTGAAGACCAAGGTTGAAGTTCTGATTCAATAGCAAGTACTGAGATTGAATTAAAAGTTGATATCCTCTAAAACACCAGAGAACCAGAAGATCGATTTGAAGTCTTGTGTTTAATGCAAATGTTGGCACTGGTGGGCAACCTCAAAAGTTGATATAATAAAGACCATATCAATGTTGCTGTATTTCTAAAACGAGTTTGCTTATTGCATGCACCATTATGCTTTTTCTGAGATTGTACTCTTCATAAATTCTGACAGCAGCCCAAAAGGCGAATGTTATTTAGTTAGTCATGTGAATTGCTTGCTTATAGTCTCTTTTCTTTTACCAACCGAAACACTAACTTTATTTTTTATAGCAAAGCGGAATAGGAGGGGGACCTTTGCTGCAAAGCAGGGATTGTCCTTATTTTTTACTCTTGGAAAAACATATAAACTAAACTGGCTTTTTTGCTGAGAGCAAAGTGTTGAGCTCAACACACAGTGTGCTATTTAAAAAAAAAAATAAATCTAAAAGGACTTGAAGATGTCACACTGTGTAAGCCGAGTATCATTAAAAGTTGTTTGTTTCACATTGATGTGAAATTATCCAAATTGTTGCCTCAGCAGAATCTAGTAACAGGCATTATACAACAAATGGAAAAGATGTGCTATCATCAATACTCTCAAAGTTAGATTCCAATTATAGAAAAAAACAGGACATGGGTGAGGAAAAGGAGACAGCTGTGGACACATGCATGGCTGGGAATAGGAGGACAATAATAGCAAGTTGGTCTGAGCAGCAGTTAAACGACACAAACTTCCCAGGAATCCTAATAGGTCGCTACTTGATGTTATTTCTGGCCGTTCTTTTGTCATCAGCTGTCGCTCAGCTTGTCACTGAAGAATCACAGATCACCAATCAATCTCATGAAATATTTTATTTATGATAGCTGATAATTGCAAAATGTGAACCCAGTTTTACTCAAAGCTATAATGGCAAGAAAGAAAGAAAAAACATAGCACTTTGCGTTGCATCGCTTTAACCAAAATTTCAACCATAGTAATGGTGTGATGAAGGATTTTGGTGGTTTAAAACCTGTGATTTTTTTTTTTTTTTTTTTTTTTTTTACAAATATCATATAACTTGAAAGCAGAAACCAACCTATACCTAGTGAGCTTTGGAAGTGATGGTGATGCTAAATTCAGACTGATCTCTTAATTGTGGCCTATAAAACTTGAAAACATTTTTCCATCTAAAAAAAAAAATACTTTTGTATAATCACAATGGGTTTTCAAATCTCATCTCTCCTGTGACTAAAAGCTAATTCAAAATACTGTTATGTCTGTTTGATATTTCAAATGTTAGTCTTAACAAGCGGAATCATATTAAATGTTCAAGTCATCTTAAAATTAAAACAACCTCTCTTTGGTAATGTTTCTGTTCTGAAGTGGATCATATACATGAGGAAATATACTGCATGCACTACAAAAGCAGTGATTGTATTGCCAAGTAAGAATAAAAAGAGGAAAAAACATGAAAAGAGACAGCTCTTGGAACAGGAATTATAAACCGCTTTATTCTGACTAGAGCTAATCCAAGATAACAAGGTAACAAGGCTCAACCTCACTGAAAGGCCTATTCTAGTCTATTCAAATTCCTCATGTTCCAGTTTAACACTAAAATATCATATTTTTTTTGCTGATGTTTGATCTCTGATCGTGTTCTGGTTTAAAGTTTTACTCATTGTTGCACATCATCATTGCTCTTGGCCGTAATCATGGCTGTAGTTCAGGAAAAAAAAAAGAGACGCAACCCTATTTCATCAGCTAACTGTGTTGACTGGCTGCTTTGAACCCTTAATTTTCAAAGTAAATGCTTCAACCACTAGGGGACTCTTAGCTAAGAGCATCAAAGCAGCACCTAGAGGCAGGGACAGATGATAGCTTTCCTTCCGACTATCAACCTGATCCCAAGATTTGTGCTTCATGGATAGTGACCCTTCTGAGGAAGAATCGTACACTCCCTGTGGACAAAGATGTCAGATTTTAAGTTCTTACACCCTATTTTCAGTTAAAAGATGAAAAAAGGCCAACAGACACCCCGGATCTGCATAGGGTTTCTATAAATTATAATCCAGAGTTGATTTTTTTTTTTTATCTTTTGGACCTGGACGGGTTTTTTTGAACAGATGAAAAAAAAAAATAATCCTATCAGTCCTATTACAGTATTTTGTATATAATTATAGATTATTAAAAGAAAAACTAATAAGATTTTTTTCTTAATTTCATAGATCTGCAAAAGTAAAAGATTTTTTTGTGATTGGATTTTATCATTGACTGCTTTTATTGGTTCCATTAAGAATTCAACAGTCTCCTCAAACATTTAATAAGAGGTTAATTGCTCATATTTGAAAGAAGTGTTTTTCATTATGGCGAGCGCCAGGCGAAACAGGAGGGGTGATGCTTCCGCATGCCTTTCAGATTTCCATATTTTACTCTTCGAAATAAAACTTTTAGCCAATGGCAAATATTCTCTGCAGCTCGGGGAAAATTCACCATCTGTCAGCTAAAAAGATTAGCTGAGCTTACACACAAACCAGGATGCCACAGAGACGTTGTCTTTCAGTGGCTGTTGTTAACAATTAAGTTTATTCTTCAAGGCAAACATTGAATAAAAATAAACTAAAACTTATGTCAGAAAAAGGCTGAATATATTTGATGTGTATACATTTTATTATCTGTTATTAAAATGCAGTTTAAAGTTGTTACCAGCAGTATGATCTGTAATACAATAAGGAGGACTGTTATAATTATGTTGCAGGAAATAACCTGAGAATTAGAACTAGACGTAGATTCAGATGCTGTTATATTCGCCTAATGTTTGGTGAGGTAGCATAATATGCCCTAAAATTGCAAAAATAAATAAACAAAATGTTACAGATTTCTAACCTTTTCTATTTTGACTACCCTTTGAGAATGTGACATAAAATATACTTCCTTGTTTCTAATTTGTCTTGATAATTAGTCTGAAAGACTATTGTTTGAAAAAGTCAAAAAAAAAATGTGACCGACTTTATAGAGGTCCAGAAACAAGTTACAAGTTGTGTGTATACCCTACAATATATATTTTTTGTGTATGGGCAGATTGCTAGGATCATTGTCAGGTCACATTAATCCACAGGTTGGCAGCTACTAAACTCAGGGCCACCCAAGAAGCCCCAATCTGAAGGAAATGAGCTAAGTGTTATCACTGTGTAGTCATACATGCGAGCTTAATCTCTTTATTCAGATTTTTTAAGTTGTGTGATGAAGCTGGTTGTTAAGAAGCATTTGCTGTGATTTTGCAAATGGTAAATACCCAAAAGAGCAGCGGAGACAGATGTCTCTGGCAGAGGCTCTGGGAATCCGTGAACTCTGCATGTGTGTTGCGTGTATCACTAACATGTTGCTAAACACTGTGATTGATTTTATTTCCTTTGTGGCTCAGTGACGTTTAAGTGGTTTGTCTATGCTGTAACAGAGATGGCGACATTGATTAGGCCTGACGCCTTTTCTGTGCCCGCAGTACACGGTGTATGGGAGGAGTGGTCACCGTGGAGCCTGTGCTCATTCACATGTGGCCGAGGTCACCGCACTAGGACTAGGATGTGTGCTCCTCCCCAGCACGGAGGCAGGGCCTGTGATGGACCTGAGACCCAGACTAAACTTTGCAACATAGCCCTGTGCCCAGGTACCATTTGTCTGCTATCTAAATAAGTTAATATCTTACCATTCTATAAATATTCTCTAAAGGTATTAATACAAGAAGATTTTAAAAGTTTAAATACTTTAGATGAGCTCATTTTAAAACATCACATTCAGCTTGATTACACAGCTACGCTGTGCTGTCTTTAATTAATGCAATACGGCGGAGGTAAGTCAAAAAGAAAAATCGAATGGAGGATTTGCGTTGCATCTGAGCCTTCTTGCACAATAATGCAGTTTAGGAAACCCTGTTGAGATTGGAGACAGTAATACCGACATCAAAATCACTTACTTGCAATTGCCTGGGAATGGTAAGCAGATTAGTGATGATTACTTTTTCCACACAGTGAATGTCAGCTGTGCTCTGGAAGCAGACTCAGTGGAAGACCCTTCCGTTCTTGATGCTCTTTTCCTGGAAGCGGCTAATAAGAAACTATAAATCTTCATGAGATAGATTTTGGTGTGAGGGATACCTTACCAAACTCCATTTTTACAATATTGAAATTTGTCTCGCCTTTCGCTAACTCTGATTTAAACCAGTTTACAACCAGAAGCACAGTGCCTTGCAAATATATTCAAACATTTTAATCTTTTTCACATTTTGTCTCATTACTGCACCAAACTTCAATGCGCCATTTGTGATTGCCACAAACCATGTAAAGGACACATCTAAAAAGCATGTGCATGTCTTACAACAGCATGTGTTAATATGGCCCAGTCCAAGTCCAGGCCTAAACTGAGATTCTGTGGCAAGATTTAAAAATTGATGTTCACAGATGCTTCCCATCCAATCTGATTGAGGACAAGTTATTTTGCAAAGACGAATGGGGAATAAACTCCAGTCTCTAGATGTACAAAATCAGTAGAGACATCCCAAATTATGTACAGGTTTAACTGTTGCAAAAGGTTGGCTAAATATTTTGGCACAGCTCAATTTTTTTTAGATTTTTACTTGGAGAAAAGAACATAAATAAAAACAAATGATAATTTCCCTTCTATCTCACAAGCATGCAGTGCTTTGTGTTTATCTAATACACAAAATCCCTATAAAATACATCACATGTTGTGTCTTTAATCAGATAAAATGGGGAAAAAAACATCAAAGGGTGTGATTTATTTTGCAAGGCAGTGCAGCGCAGAATCCCAGCCTGCGTAATTTCTTGAAAAAGACCAGTATTCATGTAACAGTTTGCACTCTGCTTGATATCTGCTTTATTGGCTTTCAATCTGAGAGAGGATACAAAAATCTGAATATCTCCCCGTTTCTGTCTGCCCTCTTTTTCCCCTCGCTTGGGACATGCTTGTTGGGTTGTGGTTGGTGCCTCAGTGGACGGACAGTGGCAGGAGTGGAGCTCTTGGAGCGATTGCTCGGTGACCTGTGCCAATGGCACTCAGCAGAGGACCAGGCAGTGCTCAGCAGCCGCCCATGGGGGATCTGAGTGTCGCGGTCACTGGGCAGAAAGCAGAGAGTGCCATAATCCTGACTGCACAGGTAAAAATCCTGAGCCTCTTAATTCTTTATCCACTTCTATGTCTAAATTGGAAATAATGACAAGCAGAGACAACATGCGTATTCTAATACGTTTCTATTACCATCATTAAGAAGTACTGTCATCATTACTATAACGTTTGGATAGACTTTTAACTTGCTTTTACTTAGCTCATGCACTCTTTCCTTTGCTCAGAGAAAAGCCCGATAGCAAGAATCAAAGCTGTGTCGTAAGAATCAAGAATTATGTCTAAGACCTTGCTCTATCAATTGGATTTGAAAAAAAAAATCCTCTTAGATAGACTGTATGCATTCCACATAATTCAGGGTTAGCTGCCCAAACTGTCTGTCAACATTGTGGATGTATTAGATCCTCAAAGATGTCAGCTTAATAGTCTCGATCAAGCTTTGAATTGTCTGATCATGTGAAGGGTCTGAGCACTCCCGTAATCTCCTGATGCAATTTCCACTGCAGCAGCGTAAAACAGAAAGGTTTCTGTGCTGCTTTCCACCGGATTTCTTGTGTGTGTGTGTGTGTGTGTGTGTGTGTGTGTGTGTGTGTGTGTGTGTGTGTGTGTGTGTGTGTGTGTGTGTGTGTGTGTGTGTGTGTGTGTGTGTGTGTGTGTGTGTGTGTGTGTGTGCAATGTGTTCATCTCTCTATTTCTGACCGTCAGTCTAATTTGTTACCAGCCAGCTGACCTTGTTCTCTTTTTGACCCATAAGTTATTAATGCTCAACGATTCATAGTTTTTAATTTATGCTTAGGAAGTGGTGCCTCTGAATGAATCCACACATTGCACCACATTGCTTATCGGTAATGTTGTGTCTGTTTAGCAATCCGTACCCTTTTCCAAGCATTCAGTCGAGCATTGCTCATAAAACGGCGTCTCGGTTTAACAAGTGCGCAGACTGGCCATGAGAGATCCAAGGCAAAATTTGTTGAGATTTAAAAGGCCCTATTTTAGGAAAGAAACGACTAAGGCCCTTGCTGGATTGAAAATTACTATTTTGTGTATTGAAATCAAAAAAGAAAAAAATATATATGTTTGAATGACTGCCCCTATAAGCTCTTTGTAGCACCTTGAGCATGCATCCAGTTGAGCAATCATTCGCTCGGGCGTGGACTGATCCACAAGTATGTACCAGGGTCCAATCGATATCTGGGGAGAGTTATGGCCAACAGGTCACAAGGGTTTAGGCTTTTTGTCTCATCTGGCAGCCTTTCTGACAGAGGTTAGCTGTAGGACGTGAGATGTGCTCCGTGTGTGTGAAACAAGGGATACGTGACGGTTAAAATGAGAGTGGAGAGTGTTTCGAGCTCACAGGGTGCTGTGCTTTTCTGTTCATGCAAGGGCGTGTTATTGAATAAATTGCTGAAGGGAAGGGTCTTTTGGTGTTTAATAGTGTTCATGACCAGGATAGAAAACATGACACTTGATCTAAGAAATTTTGCATGAAATTGTTAATTATTTATTTTTTCATCATTTGTTGTGATGTGGGCTTAACTATGATAGACCAGTACAAATAAGTTTACGATCGTTAACTGGAAGGAAAAAAGATATGTGGTTTTCAAAATATAAAAAACAAAAAAATTATGCCCACAGGACAATACTGCTACCACCATGATTCACTGTGGATATAGTATGCCCAGAGTGATGTTAGTTTGTCAACAAACAGCATCTTTTATGTGGGTCAAGAAGTTCCGGTTTGGTCTCATCTGAAAGAGCCCCATCTTTCACCTGTTTGCTGTGTCTTCTACATGGCTTTGGGACAACTTCTAATGTGACCTTTTACAAATGTCTTTAAACGATGTTGTCCGTATTGCCACTCTTCCATAAATGCCAGATTTGGATAGTGCCTGTCAACAGATTCTCCCACCTGAGTTGTGGATCTCTGCAACTGACTATTGTTTGACTATTGAGCCGACGTGACAAGTGAATTTCTCCAACGTGAGATCAATAAAAGCCTATCTTATCTTATCTTATCTTATCTTATCTTATCTTATCTTATCTTAACTCCTCCAGCATCACCAATGGCCTCCCTGGTCTCTTTTTTTGGTCTCTTTCAATACCTGGCCTGTCAGTTTAAGTGAAAGGTCATGCTTTGCCACATGTGCCAGACTTTCCAGGTGATAGATTAAGCGTGCTCCATGAAATGTCCAAAGCTTGGGAAGTCCTTCTTCTCCACAGCTTTATCCCTGACCTGGGTGCTGTGTTCCTTGGTCTTCATTAGGTTGTTAGTTGTCAGATATCCCGTGCAAACCTTTGATGCATTCAAACAGCAGTTGTATAAATGAGATTGAGTTACACACAAGTGGACTCCATTTACTATTTAGCAAATGTCTGTAGATGACTACTTGTCCTGGACTTTTTGGGGGGTGATCGGAGTTAAAGGGGAGTGAATACAGTGAATAAGGTTGTTGAACACATTTAAAGTCTGACATTATGTGCTACTTTATGATGGTTCACTATGTTCCCCAAAATATGGTACTTTTTGGAGTTTTAGCATGGACAAATGTGAACAAATTTCAGGGGTTGACATATTTTATTTCTTTACAAGGGACCTACCGATCAATGTTTAACCATGATAAACGGTAGCTTACTAAAAACTAAAGTAGACATCTAAAAACTACATGAAATGATCAAATACATCAAATATATTTCTAATATGACATCAAAGTTAAAAGCTTGAATGCCACTTAATAAAAATACCATGATGGACTTTATCTCCGAGTTTGCTTTCACTCTCTCTCTCTCTCTCTCTCTCCTCTTCTCTGAAAGTATCAGTTTCTCACCGGTATTGATTCTGTTTTAGCTAATGGCCAGTGGAATCCCTGGGGTCCGTGGAGCGGCTGCTCTAAGTCCTGTGATGGAGGATGGCAGCGGCGTGCCAGAGTGTGTCAGGGGGTGGCGGTGACCGGGCAGCAGTGTGATGGGAACGGAGAGGAGGTCCGAAAGTGCAGTGACCAACGGTGCCCAGGTGAGTCAGCAGATAATAAGCCTCAAGTCTTGGGAGTCGCAGCAAAGAAAAGAGGGGTTGTGTGTAGATAATTATCTGTGCAGAGGGAGTGACGTGTCTTGTTATACAAGATAAGATAACGCAGAATCAGAAGGAGATGGAGATAAGATGACGTGGACGAGTGAACATGAATATGTATGCTTTGATGCATTAAGGACAGACTGAGAAGCTGAAAAATCCATCAGCTTGAAGTGGAGTCTGAAGCAAAAAAAAAGTCTCTTAATGCTTCCATTCTGTGATGTACACAAAGAAAAAATAAATAAATAAATAACATCAAAACCCCTTTTAACTTTGTAGTCCCCACATTCACAAAAAAAACACAATTTAAGAGGCAACGATTTTATTATAAGGCTTAAAATCCATGCTGATATTCCCCGACACTGTTGCAGCTTTGATCTCGTAGCATTTCCATACATCCACGCATCCTCGTATGAAGTATGAGGAAATTGTTGCGTCATGTTGGAAATACTTAAAAAAGAGCTTTGGATTGCTGTAGCGTCACTTGTATCGTTTTGCTCTCCAGCGCCGTATGAGATTTGTCCAGAGGACTATGCAATGTCGATGGTTTGGAGACGGACGCCTTCAGGAGAGCTCGCCTTTAACAGATGCCCACCCAATGCCACAGGTAAGCGCTGAAAGTCTAGTATAATATAAGAAAAGCAGTTAACAAACACTGAAAGGGTTAAAAATATTGCAAACTGTGCTCTAGTATTATAGGTTGAACATGCATCTAATTTAGTTACTACGTAAAAAGCATTTTTAGCTATTTATTGGTCATTGGTTAAACTCCCAACTTCCCCACTTTTTGTGCTCTCCTTCTTTAAGCAAGTAGTCCTCACTCAAAAGCTGCTCTGCAGTGAAATCCTCTGCTAAACGGATATAATACCCCTATGGTTATATACCAGAATGTGTTTGTTCATCTGAGAAGACAGCACATATTCATTCAGTCCATTTCCATATACTCTGGGGTTATTCCCGGCTGCCCCCGTCAGTCCACAGTCTGTGCACTGAATGGGAAAATGGTTAACTTTGATCCCAAAGGCATTGTTAAAGGTTCAAGAAAGCCAGTCTGAGATGTCTTATCAAACATGAAGCAAAGGGAATGAATGTGTGGACTAGGAGAAGAGAGCAGGCAATGCATGTTTTGAATTTGGTGGGATGGCATAGGATGAAAAGAAGGGGGAGGAGAGAGGAAAGCAAAGATAAATGAAAGAGATGCCTCGGATAAATCTGCCGTGATACAGGTTACTTTTGTTCTTGCAGAAGGTCAGACTGCTAACTAACATGCAACAGAACAATGAGGGGGGTTTGAATGGTGAGGCTGGATGTTGGTTCCACACAGTGAGCTATGTCTCTGGTGTTCCTACACGACATTTATTTCATAGGGATGAAATGGCACTCTGGTAAACTTGTCGCAAACCCACTCTTATTCACAGATGGCTCACCTGCGGCAAAGTTGGGCAGAGGAAGATTTACTAGAATGACATTAACTTTCAGGCTTGACATTAGTTTTATGGTCAATAACTTCTTGACACTGTGCTTGCAATAGCTATGTGTGTGTGTGTGTGTGTGTGTGTGTGTGTGTGTGTGTGGGGGTCTTTTCACTTAGTTGTGAGGTCTTGAAGGAAAAATTAACCTTTCATTCAATGAAAGATTATACCGTTTCTTAATGACCAAGTTAGGATGGAATGTGGCCTCTATGTTGTTTATAAGGGGATTTGTTTATTGAGAAAACACAACTTGTGCAAGAAAGGGTTCCTATGAAGTTTGGAATTTGATTGAATTGTTTTCAAGGTTTGGGTGTGCATGGAAATATTTACAAAGCCTATGAGGAAAAAAAACTTTTTTGTTTAAAGGCTTTATTCCATATTCTGTTGAATCCATTTATCCATCCTTGCATCTGCTCACCAGTCATCCATCCATCCATCCATCCATCCATCCATCCATCCATCCATCCATCCATCCATCCATCCATCCATCCATCCATCCATCCATCCATCCTCTGTTTACCCAGTATACATCTGTTTTTCCTTCCAGTTGGTTCCATATTTAAAGCCTGGCCATACTAGATTTGTATTTCATTTGTTTAACAAAAGCTGAAAATGACTGATTTGAGATTTTAAAAAAATCTGTAGCAGCCATGGGAAGATCAGAACTACCTGTGTTGTAATAATAAAATGCTAATAGAGGTTTTGTTCAGTGCACCAAAATAAAAAAAATAAAAAAAGTTTGCTCCAAATTTCATCATCATTTCTCTTTGCTTGAGAGCTATGTCATCTCTGAGTAGTATTATGATGAAGTACAAAACTGGAGAACACAGACATATTTCATATTTAGGCACAGTGCCTCAGCTTGTCAAAAGTGGCATATTGCCACAGAAAAAAGAGTGACTAACTACGATTGAGTTTGGGTCAAATTTATTTGTAAAGCCGTTAATCACACTTGCAGTGTCAGCACGTTTTCACAGGGCCCCACATTATGAAACCATATGAGAACAAACACAACATTTGACTTTTTGCAATTCCTGCTGAGAACATGATGAACTATTGAGCTGAAATTTAAAAAAAAGTGCATGTAGTGAATGTAGAACAGACATGTTTAGGAGCTTTAGCACATCCTCAGCTGCCATCGGTAGGATCATCAAATTCATCCTAGGACAAGAGCAGGGTCATCAACGTTGCCTTGGTGATTATAGATGACAGCTGCTATCAGATACAGGAAGTAAGGAGGAATTGGCAGGATTCAGATATGCATCACATCACGCAATATTTTTTTAATAAATATTTATAAATAGTGGAGCACGTAGAATTAAATTATAACCTGGATCACCTTGTGTGGGTTAAAATAAAGCAGAATGAGAATAACAAAGAAAATGAATCATAAATAGATGCGGAGAAATACATTTTAAAACAAAAGAGTACAATGTAACCTTCTTTTTGTCTTCTGTTATTTATTTGGATCACCAAATCATTAATTAAAGCATATTGTAGTTATAAAAATAAGCCCACTGCTAATTAAACAAAAGAGTTTTTACATGTACAGTATCAGACAAAAGTAAATACACCCCTCAGGTTTTTCTACATATCTTATTATACTGTATCATTTCATGGAGCAACACTGAAGATGTGACACACTGAATTATTTTGAGGTGAAAGCAAATTTATCCCGTTAAACAATCTTTACACTGACGAGTTTACATGTATCAATGTGCACACATCAATTTCTAAACCCATGGCAACAAAAGTGAGTGCAGCCCTAAGCTTAAATGTTAGGTTGAAATCCAAGGGGGGAAAAAGTAAAGAAGGAAAACAGACAAGCAAGTTTTGCCTAAGAACCCCTGCAAAGTCCCTTACTGGTGCCAAGAACCCTTAAGGTATCCCACAATCCTTTGCATAACACAATGTACTGTATAAGCACAACCCCCTCATGGAAATCGACGAAAATGTCCAGAGAGCAGAGATCACACAATTTGTAGTTAATTTTCGGAAGGCTGTAGGCCCAGATCCGACTTGCATCATCCATGTGTGTTTTTACCACGTAATAACGTCGCTGTTAAAGGCTGTCCGAATTCGGGACAGCAGTCCAAATCTCACTTTGACACCATGACAGAGTTCTTACTCTTGACCCCGTGAAAGGTCAAGGAACAGGAGGTAAGAGCAGGAGCTAGAAGGTGTTGTTAATGGATGGAGTCAAAGCTTTTAAATAGACTTGAAACCCCTGCGTGACTCCCTAAGCCTCAGACATGCAGAGGACAAAAGGACCTCTGTGATCAGTCTGGAAGATGCCACTAGTAAAAAAAAATTAACATTTTCTCTGATTATGAAATGTTATTGTGGACCATAGGCTCGGAGGGGTTGCAAAAGTAGAGACTTTGAAATATCTGAAATTAATCATTTCTGTGTTTGTTTCATTTTTAACCTTAAACAATGACAACTTGCTTTAATTGTGACATATTGTAGTAAATCTTTGTTTGATTTAAAAATCATGAGAAATCATGTTGTTTAAACTAGATTTGTTTCCAATTATTAAAGAAACATCGTTTGAACTTTGGATTTGGCATGTTGAAGTAAGTGGAAACATTTGTTTATTTGTTTAAAGGTTATCAACCTGATATTGTCTTCAACTGATATTGCCTTAAATAAATCTTGAGATAAAAATGAAAGACAGAGAGTTGTCCCATGCATTCTTCAAGGTTAAGCTTTTTTCAGGTTTGGGCAGAAGTGAGTAAAGCACTTCACAGTAAATGTCCAAATTCTGCCAAAATGATTCATGTTTTTTGTGGCTACCATTAGTTTCCAGCACTGCCTTAGGTCTCTTGGGCCTGGAGTTCACCAGAGCTTCACAGGTTGCCACTGGAATCCTCTTCCCCTCCTCCAAGATGACACCATGGAGCCGATGAATATTAGAGACCTTGTCCTTCTGTTTGAGGATGCCCCAAAGATTCTCTTTACGGTTTAGATCTAGAGAAATGCTTGGCAAGTCCAGCACCTTTACCCTCAGTCTCATTAGCAAGACAGTGGTCATCTTGGAAGTGTGTTTGAGGTTGTTTTCATGTGGGATTTCTGCCCTGAGACCCAGGTACCCAAAGGCAGGGGATCATTCTCTGCTTCAGAATGTCAAAGTACATGGTGGCATTCATGGTTCCCTCAATGTACTGTAACTCCTCACAGTTAGCAGCACTTAAATAGCCCCAAACCATGACCCTCCTACTTTCATGCTTGACTGCAGGTAAGACCTACTTGTCTTTGTACTCCTCACCTGGTTGCCACCACACTTACTTGACTTCACCTGAACCAAATGAGTTTTTGATCTCATCAGACCACAAGACAGGGTTACAGTAAACCATGTCCTTTGTCGGCTTGTATTCAGCAAACGGTTTTGCGGGCTTTCTTGTGCATCATCTTTTTTTCTTATTTTTGGGGTGCCAGCCATACAGACCAGTATGGTGCAGTGTACGGTGTGTTGTCTGAGCATGGACAAGCTGACCAGCCCAACCCTTCGACCTCTGCAACAATGCTGCCAGCAATCATCCATCTAGCATTTTCAAAAGACAACCTCTGGATATGATGCTGTTACACGGGAAGTTGCAGTGTAGAAAATACATGACATCACTCTGCCTTGACTGAACAGCAAAAGAGCTCCGTTTATTGTCATCCAGTCATTACATAAAGCAGCAGCTTTCAAAATAGCAACTCATCCATCTCTCACTGCTACATCAGCGGCCCACCTATATATACCTTCAGATCCCCTCTTTGCAATTCAGATTAGCCAACCACATCCTTCCAGGAAGGGGAAAATAATACGAAGATCACATTGCTGATAAACTATGTCAACATTAAAAAATATGTATCAATAATTAAACATAAAGTAAACATGTTGTATACTTTATGTTTAATTATAGTAAACACAGTAACCAAATCTCAACCCTTTTGAGCTGCTGTGGGACCATCGTATTTCCTCAGATTACCTCAACAAACTGCCAGCTATTCCGAACGTCTGCAAGGCTGTATTTCATGCAGATGGAGGGTTTTTTAATTAAATCAAAGTTTGAAGTACAACATTATTATTTCAAGTAAAAATCATTATTTCATATTTCATATATGTCTTAACTATGTTATATTATTCATTTTGCTACTCATTTGATTAATTATATGTGAGTTTTATGCAAAAACATGAAATGTATAGGGTGACCCCAGACAATTGACCGGTAGTGAACCTACACAGTGTAAGTAATTTTATACTTCTTTTAATTAATTTGAATTTCTACACATGGCCAACCAATCAAACTTATGGTCTTCCCAGCCCACATCCTACAAAAGAGCAGGCTTCATCTTTACCTGCAATACAGGATGGCATCCACAGAAGACACACCTGCATTGTTGTTTGTCCTGAATGTCCTGAACACAAAAACCAGCACTTTTACCAGTACATTGTTACACAATGGGTTTTCTGCACTCATTTAACGACATTTAAATACCATCAAGTAATTAGGGTAGCACCCAGTGCTCCTTAACAGATGCTAAGCATGTCCACTCAGCAAATTTACAGCAGCACTGTATTAAATATATATATATATATATATATATATATATATATATATATATATATATATATATATATATATATATAAACACCATTCCATTACTGTCCATCACTGTCCTTCTGAAAAGTAAACCTCCTCTCCAGTCTCAATTATTTGGCTCCAGTCTCATGGTTCTTCCAGGTTTGTGCTGTGTTTATCTCTGTCCATCTTAAGTTTAACTTTGAACAGATTTTTTGTTTCCTTTTAAGAAGAGCCTCCCCATTGCATGATGCTGCCATCGACCATATCGTGGTATTATTGTGCTGATGGCAGATACACATAATAGATGGCAGATTAGCATAAAAAATTAACAATGTATGGATTTTTTAATAGCTAGGAAAAATTTGGAATGTTTGTAATTGATGTTTGAAATCTCTATGTCACTATGACTGTGGCATTCAAACATAAAACAGTACATTTACCATTAAATTATGTACAGATGATCTCTGGTTACTAATTATGTGACTTCTGCAGCTACGTGTTTGCTCTGGATTTTATTTAAAAGTAACTGAGTAAAAGGCACTGAATACAAATCCTTCCACACTTTTTAGATTTTTATTTTTTTCTAGAAAACAATTTGAAAACCATGAATTGTCCTTCAAGTCATAATAAAATATATTGAAATGTGTAGTTGTAATGTGAAAAAATGGAAAAGTTCAAGGAGTATGAATAGTTTTTGCAAGAAACTTTATAGCTTTGATGTCTTTAAACTTTTATGTTTGATGCAGTTTACTATATATAACTTTTATTTTATTGGTCCATCATGCATGAAATCATTTTAGGACAATTTAGTTTTGTTTTGTCCCACCACTTGATCAGGTAACCTAAAGAAATCTCAAATAGTTTGGTAACCTGCCATCTCCCTCACTACACTGTTAACACATTTTGATTTATCTTTTAAAGCTTCAGTAGGTTACTGTTATAAAAATGTATGTTTTATACATTTGTTAAAACTGTCACCATGTCCAGACACTATAATACAAGACAGATAATCTGTGGGAAAAAATCAGGCTCCTCTGGCTCCTCCCAGTGGTCCTCCTGCCATTTGCAGAAATACACCGCTCCCAGTCAGAAGCGACCAATCAGAGCCAGGAGGAATGTCTTGGTGGTGTCAATCACACCGGTGTGAAAACTGCATATTTCTCGATTTGCAACTGGTCTGAAAACAAAGACAGCTAAACAGAAGAAGACCAGTGACAAAAAGCAAGCATTTAAGTGCGGGACAGAGCCCGCACTAAAATGGGGGTAAACATGGGATAAACAAGGCAGGCTCCAACATGGATGATGAGCTGTGAGGGAGGGCTGTAGCACAGCAGAGAGCAAAGGAGGAAGGACCTGTAAGGTGTGCTTGTTCAAATTTTCAGGCTAAGTCAACAGTCTTCTCAGAACTCCCTACTGCAGTTTTAATGCTGATGAGAGGTGGTTTATAGAAAGGTCCCTCTTTAAGACTCATGCTCAGTATAGTGTTAAGGAAGCAGTGACAGTGTCTTAGTGAAGTGTCGTCTTGAATTTGATGAAGCACATCTTCACTGACCTATGATTCATACACAGACTACTGTACATGCTTCACCAATGATCTAAGGACAGAAAGATTTAGTAGTGAGGAATCACAGTGAAGGTCTTGGTTTTCCGCCTTAGACCCTGTGTGATCCCACCATGAAAAGGGATCAAAGCAAAGCGAAATATTTTTCAAAATAACTGAAAAATATCTGCATTCCTCATTAATGCATGCACCACACATCCACATCTATGAAATGCAAACATTTGTTTTAAGGCTTTAATACATAGGTTTTCATACTTGATAAGCATTTTTTTCTGAAAGGCTCTTATAAGCAAAGAACTAATGTCTGGTCCAGCCATTCAAATAAAAAAAGGCTCAGCCTGGGATCTATCGTTGTGGGATTTCTGTTAAGTTTTTCACATCTCACAGCTTAGTAATTGATATAAAAGCAAGATTCAAAGGTAACTATCTTAATGAAACAGTTTATCTTCAAACAGACCACATGTTTTACTGTTAATTTAGGCAGAATTAATAGCACGTTTCCTCTCTTAGTTAACTGTGACATTTAGGAATGCCAGAGTTAGATCACTAAATGAATGCCTAATTCCCAGGTATCACGCTGTAATGCGATACACCTCTGGTGACTTCATTGAGCCACGGAGCCTCAGAGTATTCTTTTGATGGCTGCAAATGTGACATAAAGCACCCAGGAGAAGCCAGTTTTGAGGGAGACAGATGCTCAACGCAGTGTAAAGCGGTAGGCATGTGATGCTGCCCTGTGGGCAGGCTCATGGTGCTGCATGGGCGCTCCCAGGATGTAACAGTGTTTTGTGCGTGCTCAAGGCTTCAGACATATCTCCAAGTTGTGGCTGTGGAGAAGAGTGGGTGTACGAGGTGGTGTTTTTGGATCTCTTTCTGTTTGTGTGCTGAGGAAGAGGAGATAGTAAAGAGCTTTTATGAAGTGTGGATGCCCAGGGAAATGTTTTGTACCATGGGAGTGTTCCTTTAGGATATGAACCACCTGTGCTGAAGCAGTGAGGTGACGTATGAAGTGCACTCCAAGTTATATTGGACCCTTATGTCGGCTGTGCACCGCGATGTGGGTGGATATTGGGTTGTTCCTCTGTTACTGTATCTCTGTTCAAATACCAGAAAGACAGAGCTGGGAGGTTTTATGGGGTCCTGAATAGAATGGGATTTGGTGTCTTCCCAGTTACCATTGCCCACCACAGCTCAAATGACATCTCCTTCATACTGTGCATATTTGAAAGCTTGCGCATCACACCACTAATCCATTATTATAGTTGGTGACTAGAAAGTAATAAATTCAGCCCACAGTATAATAGATTATTAATTGGACAACTGAATGTGTGTTGCATGCCTCTTGTGGGTAATTTAACATAATTTATGTGTAGAATATTAAATGTATAACGTCTACATCTTATGATGTTTATATTTTTCTTTTTAAGTTTTTACTCATATAAACTGAGCAATCTGGTAAATAGTTGTCATCCTTTAGTCATCTATTATTAGGCCTGATAAGGGTTACTTGCGCTGTATATTACCCAAAAGAAAACAAAGCAGCTATTTGTAAACCTGGATGCTGTGACTGTTGTTGCATTTTCTCCTTTCTTTGTGAGGATTTGAGGTGCATTTCAAAACAAACTAAGAAATCTATTCCTATTCAACTCATCAATCTGCAGATCTTATTTCTCCTGGAATGAGAAATGAAATGGCAAGCAGAGGCTCCGTTTCTATAAAATGACCATTTACTTTAAGGAAATAAAAAGTTATCACGACGTTTATTTTCTTAAAGACACTCATGTAATTTAATTAGCTGTTTGGACTCATCAGCTTTAAAGGATTAAAGAAAACTGGTTAGCTTTTACCCTAGATTTTCTAATTATATTACCAAACTGCATATATACATAGCAAAGAAAATTGTCTTAAGCACTAAACACAGTTGTACCTAAAAGCTAACGTAGATGCTTGGGGAAGGTTTACTATCAACATAAATAAAGGGGGTAACAGAGATGCTAAACTTTGGAAAAGCTTTTCCCACATGTTTAAAACATTTTATCTACATAATGTCATGACAGATGATTGAAAGGACATCTAAGTGTGCTACAGGTTTTTATGCAATACTTGTTCATGATTTTGTGTCTTACTGGTATATAAAGCAACAACGTTATGAGTATGCAGATGTGTAGATACATTTTCTGAAACAGATATTATTAAATGATTATCGTTTTCTAATTTTACCTGGTATGACTTAGCAAATCAATTTATTATTATTATTATTATTATTATTATTATTATTATTATTATTATTATTATTATTATTATTATTATTATACTTTTGCTCATGCTTATCCTCTGCTAATAACTATAATAGCTGAAATGCTCCATGTTTGAGCTTGAAGTTGTAAGCACTATCAACACGACCTGGAAAATAAAATAAAAATACGTAAAATTAAAATCATTCGGACTGTGTCGTTTGCTATAGTAAAGCTATTTTATTCATAAATGTCATTGCTTCCTTACCATATTACCTGTTCTCCCTCTATGCACAACAGTGGGATCAATTTTAACACAAATGCTTGTAAACATCATGGTATTTTGATAAAGGGTTATGTACATATGAGATAGAAATCAGAATAAGGATAACTCTCACAAAAACAATTATCTCTCTGTGTTCTTTTTTTCCTCCCCTTTCCACTCCACCGCTTCCAACTGCCTTTCTTTCCTCCTTTGCTTTGCTCCTAATCCCCTCCACCCTACCTCTCTTTGTGCTCTCTGTGCTTACTCATCTCTGCTCTTATCCCTCATTCACTGATTCCCCTCTCCAAATCTGTGGCTGTCCCCCTCCACTCTTGCAGGCACCACTAGTCGACGCTGCTCTTTGGATCACCGCGGCATGGCCTTTTGGGAGCAGCCCAGCTACGCTCGATGCATAACAAATGAATTCAGATACTTGCAGCAATCAGTAGGTGCAAAGTCAGCTTCCTCTCACAGCCTCTGTGTCCAATGGTTCATAAATAACCTCCCCAGTGTTTTCCCGCCCCCTTGATCTCATCACGCGGTAGCTAAAGATTAACAACTTTCAATAGTGAAGCAAATTAAAATGCAGATTTGGCTGTATTCTCTTTTCAATGACTGGGTATCAGATTGTTTGATTTATTATTTTTTTTGGCATGTTCTTATCTGTGCCTTTGTTCTTATGCTACTCTCCCAAAAACAAGCTGAATACATTATTTTATACATAATGTACTATAATACATTTTATGTATTATAGTATTATTAACATTGTTCCTATTTTAAAAGAAAAACATAGACATACAATCATAGTGTAGTCAATGATCATGTGTGAGCTCTTTTTTTATAACCAATTATTTTTTTTTAAACCTAATGACTTTATGTTGTGCTATTTGAAAAAAAAAAAAAAAAAATATAAATATATATATATATATATATATATATATATATATATATATATTATATATATTACCTGGAAACACAGTAGTAAATCCTTCAGTTCTGCTAACCTCCCTATTACTGGTAAAAGCAAAATGATCCACAAAGGCTCAAATTGCACATAAATACAAAAGTGTAGAGCTGCCAGCCTGGACAAAGAACGATAGAGCTATATTAAGTTATAAAATGAAAACTTTATTGTTCTAACAATGCACTTTTTATGTTTGTACAATATACAATCATGCTATTGCAATATCCTTTTCATTCACTGTGCAAATAAATATACAGACAGACAGATAGACAGATAGATAGATAGATAGATAGATAGATAGATAGATAGATAGATAGATAGATAGATAGATAGATAGATAGATAGATAGATAGATAGATAGATAGATAGATAGATAGATAGATAGATAAAATAAATCACATACTGTTGTAACATAATTATATATTGTGCAAACATGAAAATTATATGACTAAATAATACCATTTTCACATTAAAACATGATGATTTTATTGTTACAACATCATATATGTCTACCTTATAACAATATCATGTTGATGATATTGCAGATACAGTAAGTGGTTGAGAAAATGTCTCGTCTGTCTGAAGTCCTATTTCATGCTTGGATTGAGCCATTCAGATTTTACTGGTATTCAGCTGATTGGACAGTATTGTGATAATCATGTGTCCTCTAAGAAGGAATTTAAAACACATGGGTAGGAATGAGTCTGATCCAATTGAGGTAGAAGCATTTCTCATCAATTCAATCAAACCAGTTTATTTATATATCACCAATTTACAACACATGTCATCGCAAGGCACTTTACAGTCAATTCAATTAAATCATACTGACTGGTTAAAGTTTCCAATCTAAGGAAACCCAGCATATTTCATCGAGTCACAACTTGCAGCGTTCACTTCTCCTGGATGAGCATGTAGCGACAGTGCACAGTCGCTGGCCTTGTGTCATTGACTTTGCAGCAATCCTTCAAACCAAGCATACGTCTAGCGACAGTGGAGAGGAAAACTCGATCAACTGGAGGTGCAGGGGAACTTCATGGATACACACTACACCACCTGACGTGCATTCACACAGGTTGTGTGAATGCACGCAGCCTGTGTCTTCTGTAACCCCCAGTGGGTCGAGGCAGATGATCGTTCATACTGAGCCCGGTTCTGCTGGAGGTTTTACCTTCCCGCTAATGGGTGTTTTTTCTTTCCACTGTCGCTTCATGCTTGCTCAGTATGAGGGATTGCTGCAAAGCCATGTACAATGCAGACGACTCTCCCGGTGGCTCTACGCTTCTCCAGGAGTGAATGCTGCTTGTCGGGACTTTGATGCAATCAACTGGTTCCCTTATATAGGACATTTTTGACCAACCTGTGTAATCTGATTGATTTTGACTTTGTAAAGTGCCTCGAGATGACATGTTTCATGAATTGGCGCTATATAAATAAAATTGAATTGAATTGAATTGAACTGTGTCGTCACGCAGCGTACCTGACGAAATTTGCAGATATATGTTGATCCATACAGGGTTGAGCAAAGACAGAATTGGCCAAAAACAGCCCTAAATTAATGTTTGATCACCTTGTCTTCTATAACAAACTGTAACCTATTTTAACAGCTATAGATTTAGCAATTTAGAAATGTTTCACTTTGTAACAAGAAAATAGATTGTTCTAACAATACTATTAGACACATATACGTTTGCACAATAAATGATGTTCATGTAATATACGTATTGTAAGAAGCTGAAAAAGTTTTTTTGTCATGATGAATATGTTTATTGTTATAACATTTTATTATAAGTATATTGCAATAGCATGATGGTATATTGTACAAACACGGAAAAATATATAGTGAGAACAGGTTTTTACATTATATCATTTTATAGCTCTATTTTTCTTTAGCCTAGGTGGCAGCTCTGGGCTTCCATACTTCTAGTACTGCACCTGTGAACATGTATTTACGGACATAATTCCAGTGCAATGATGTGAAATGTAATCTTGCCATGCAATTTCTGCCTAAATATGAATCTTCTGCTCCAGTTACCTCCTTTATTCATATTGGCTCATTTCAAAACATCCGCAAGGCACAAAACATTTCAGCCCAGCTTAGATATAAGTATCAAATAAAGTGCCTCGAAGAGTCGACTCTTTTCTTCCCAATTTTTTGCACTCCATTTACTCCAAATGTGTAGCTCTGTGTGTGCCTGACAAACTGGCGAGAGGACACTGATGCCCCAAGTTCTTTCCTCTGCTGTTCTTGGAGGTTCAGGGCCATCTTGCAAAGGGCCAGAGGATGCTGGCGGGGGATGGGATGTCCCAGGTTACCAAGAATCTGCTGGACCTCACCCAGCGGAGGAACTTTTACGCCGGTGACCTGCTCTCATCAGTGGAGATCCTTCGCAATGTGACAGAGACCTTCAAGAGGGCGAGCTATGAGCCTTCCTCTGATGACGTTCAAGTAAGTGCTTCCAGCTGCTTCAGTTTAACATGAGGAGTAGATAATCTTTTTCACCAAAAAATATATCAAATAGACAGTAAAAGATTTTTCACTCAACCCTGCATTAGATCAGATAAAGCAGTTTCTAATATTTCTGAAACAACACAAAGGCTCACAAATACCCCTTGTGGCTTTATCATATCTTGAGATCTTGATACATCCTAATCTGTTTCATCTCATCGTGCTGGGGTTAACTGCAGTCTGATCCTCTTTTTGTCAATAGGATGATGGAGATTATAGCTAAAGCTCCACCCCCATCTCCAATAAGACAATTTATGCCCTAAACATTATACCAATGCTGAAGACGTACTTCTCAGGCCTGCATACATGTTACAGTTTGTATATATATTGGTGACTGTATACACCTTGGGATATGCAAAAAGGCTACAGAATAGCAAATAGATAATTATCGTCATTCTGAAGGTAACATTTGAATATTACAGGCATTTATGTGTGTGTAAATGAGGAAATTAATTCCTCCTACTATTCCTCTTATGAGGTTCTTATCTCACTTTGTTACATTATAAAGTTTGTTTTAATGTCATTGTTCCCCACACTAATGTGAGAAATCGATAGAAATCACAAAATTTCCAGGAGCCAATTCTTTGTTTGAAATTTAAAAAAACAATAATAAATTAAATTATTTAGAAGTACACAGTGAGTCCTGTATCACACTGTACATCATCTGCTGACTAAAAAGCCTTTTAAATGGGAAACTATAAACATGTGATCTGCAGAAAACATGAACATAACATACATTCATATTGTTATGTTGTCTTAATATCAGGATTGGTGATCTTCAACCTTTTTTTAAAAAGCGTTGATGAACACAACTAAAAACTTATATTTAGATGCAGGGTAATAACCTCCTTGCAAAGTATTCATGCCACTTTATCTTTTTCACATTACAATCACAAACTTTAATGCTTTTTTTTTTTAATTCATATGTCATATGGAAGACCAACCCCAAGTGGTGCATGTTTGTGAAGTGAAAATAATCTAGTACATGATTTTCAAAAGTGCACTAGATTCAACCCTCCTGGTCCAATTCTTTGTAGAACCACCTTTTGCTGCCATTACAGCCACATTTTTCTCGTTATGACTTTCCTGACTTTGCACATCTGGAAGATGCTTGTTTATTGATGCCTATTCTTCTTCCGCAGATCATTTAAGGTCAGACAAACTAGATACAGAGCTTCTGTAAACAGCAATTTTCAACTCTTGTCACAGATTCTTAACCTAATATAAGTCTGGGCCAGTCAGACAAATTACCATTATTTGCCCCAAACCATTACATTGTAGCTTTGGCTGTATTTTTACATCCCTTGTCCTGCTGGGAGGTGAATCCATTCTAAAGTATTTTGCAGTATCTAACAAATTGACTTTAAGAATTGCTTAAGATTTAGCTTCATCCATCTTGCCATCAACTCTCACTAGCTTTTTCGTCTTTGCTAAATAAGAGCGTCCCCACAACATGATGCTGCCACCACTCTTATGACGGGATGATGTGTTCAGGGTGGTGCTCTGCTATGCAAAGTGTTTTTAATGTAGACCAAAAAGTAATTAGAATGAGTTAATTTTCGTCTCATCATACCAGAGCCGCTACTTCCACGTTTGCCGTGTCCCCTTCATTCCTTGAGGCCACTTGCAAACGGGACTTCCTAGGGCTTTCCTTCAACAATGGCTTTCTTCTTGCCACTCCTGTATAAAGACCAAATTTGAAGAGTGCACAGCTTATTTATTTAATCTTAACACAATTATCTCAGTTGTGGATTACTGCAGCTCTTTCCAAATTCATCATGGGTGTCCTCTAGCTACTTCTGTTTCACCACAGGCTGGGCCTTTGAGTTTAAGTGGATGTCATGCCTTGGTAACTTTGGATTTGTACTCTTTCTTTTATCGGATGAGGAACTCATTAATGCTCTGCGATGTTCAAAGCTGTTATTAAGTTCTCCATCCTTTATGGTTGAAGTTTGTCTTAAACCCAAATGCTGAGATGTAAAACGATGATGTTTTAGGGAAGTAGTCCATAAAAACTTACAAAAACACAGGGTGCATAGACTGGATACTAAAGGCAGCGCTAAGCAAACAACATTGGAAGAATAAGGCGGGGAAAAAACACAACAGATTTAGCATACATGCTGTTTTATTATTATCATTATTGTCATTCTGGATACTTAAACAGGGGCTAGCACATTTTCCGTGTGCATGCATATCCAAAAACATACCTGTTAGGTTAATTGGTTTCTTTTAAAATAACAAATAAAACCAAGGTCCCACAGATAATGGCACCATACCTTTATCCCTGACCTGTCTAGTGTGTTCCATAGTCCTCATAGTAGAAACCTTTAACTGGTAGTGAGATTAGATTACACACAGAAAAAACATCTGTTTACAAAGTGATATCACAAAGCAAATTGTTTACAGTATTGGATTTAGGGTATCGGAGGAAAGGGGGCTGAATTTATAGTCACATCACATTTTTCATACTTTAATTTGTGAAACGTAAGTTCACTTCAAATTAATCGGCAAATGCGTTTTGGTAAATTAAATAAAACCCCAGTAAAATACATTGAAGTTTGGGGTTGTAACATAGTACAATGGGCTGGTTGATGAACATTAAAAAAAACATTGCAAATAAAAAAAAAAAACAGAAACACTATATAACTTATTTAGATATTCAAAAGCTGTAATGTGTAGATTAATGATTGTAACGGATACTATTTTCTTAGTTTTCTGATCTATCAACACTCTCTTTCTCTGTCATAAGAAATGTGGTGCTCATTATTTTCTGTGGAAATGAATGCCAAATGTCCTGGCTATGGATGGGGAACCTCGCCCCATTCAGCCAATTTCTCCCCATGCCACGGAAAAACATATGAGATGAGGAGAACATCCCATCTCTTGTTATTAGGAGAGCTCCATAGTGTGTGTATATGTGTGGGCAGGCAGGAGAGCAGTCAGCCAGCCCAACCCCTCCATGTGCCTGTGCGCTAATGCAGTGTTAAAGTGGGCACATTACCACCAGAGGGAGCATAAGCATTCAAGTAGAAAACAAGATAGCCTGTGTCAAGAGAGGGAGACAGAGAGAGAGAGAGCCACTCCCTCCGGCATATTGTAGACCAGACAAAATAACAAGGCGAAAGATCAGACAGGGGTCCTATTACTACTGTAGGCATGCATCCCCGAGTAGGCCCTGCTTTTCACTGCCAAAGAAGACAATCTGCACAGCTGCTCAAACATTCACTTTCATCTTTTCTTTTTTTTTTTTTCTTATTGCAGCTTGTGCTTGTCTCCTGTAGCAATAAGTGTTCTCTGCAAGCTGCAGGAGATTGGAAGGTGTAGGTTTTCTCCCCCTGCTGTAGCTGAAACACAAATTTCATCTTTTCCCCATTTGTTTACCGACATGGTTCCAGTTGCACATATTTTCGAGTGTTATTGAGCCCTGCAGGGACCATCATTATCCCCTTATAGAAATACTTGGTTTTTACTCCACATTAAAAATGTCTGTAAATCATTCAGAGCAGTTAATGTCAGGATTTTTATTTATTTAAAAAAAAAAAAAAAGCAAACCGGCTCCAGTGCCTGCAATACTTGTGCGTGGGTGAGTTATGTATTTTTCTCTTTCATCGTTTTCCACAGAACTTTTTCCAAATCATAAGCAACCTCTTGGAGGAGGAAAATAAGGAGAAATGGGAGGATGCACAAAAGGTAAGCAAATGTGCTGTGCTCCTAAATAATTCAGATTCCTGCATGAGCATTTTGTCAGAAATGTTGCTTTTCACTCCATCTGAAAAAAATAAAACAGATAAGTAAAGGTCAGGGGTGTTTTAGTTAGGTATTCCCTATACAAACGCAAGGTCATTCAGCAGACTTGACATCTGGTCTCATTTAAAAATCCAGTACCTCAGACTTCCACTTGATGGCAGCAACACAGTCACAGAAACTGTCCAGCCATTAACGCTGCAGAACTCATTCCTCTTGCCTGCACATTGTTTTATCCAGCCCACAGAGATCATCGTGTGATTAGAGTAGCACTTAAGTTGAATTTTAACAAATGCACAGTCAATTCAGACATTTTAGATCTTGAGGCAAAGCAGCCGCATCTCCAATTCCTGCCTGACTTGTGTGACATTGACACCGCAACCCAGTGGTGACAGAACAAAAATGGTAAAATATCCCCTACAAATAAAAGGAGATACACCAGAACATGAGCTGTGTACCCTCGTGGATGCACTCCCATCTTGAGGGGTGGCATATCTTGTTTTGAAAACTGCCCCCGGTGTCTAAGACAACCTGAACTCTGAAGTCGCACATATCCAGACTCTGACAGAGACGCCATCTGTGATGACCGCAGGTCTGCAAAGGGCATCTGCTCAGGTGTCACCTTCAGTGGTAAACTGACTGAAATAGGGTGTCACCTGCTTTGACACATCAAGAAGAAGCTGCCCCACACCCCCCCCTTAAATAAGCCAGATCTCTCCTGCTAGTTGGCAGGAGATCATCCTACTCCAGCTAAAACCGAAGCAGTTTTAAGCACTGCACGGAAAGCCTGGCTTTGCTGTCGATACAGGTAGTAATTAGGTGTTTACATACTGGAGCCTCTGTTTACCAGCCCCCATCGAAATGTTGTCTGAAAAGGAGAGCTCATAAACAAGCGGTTTCATTAGTCGGAATGCGTCAGAGACGGGTACAGACAGATTAGAGAAAATGTAGGCACTGGAAATGTTTGTGGCTGATTGAGCACCGAGAATGTAGATGTGACAAGATAAATTATTTCTGTAGTGATTAATGTGTGTGTCTGGTTTCATCACCCCGGCGATTGGACAGCGACGTTGCCCGATTCCAACAGACACCGCTCTGACTTCACAGCTAAATGTTCTTCGCACTTGTGGGTTTTGCTTGCATTAATGAGCTCCGTTTCCACATCACCCACACACGCGCTGCGCACTGTGGACGTTCAAAACTCCCCTTACATGAAACACCTCACTATGAGCTTTAGCTGGCTGCAGGGTTGGCTCTGTGCAGAGATCACTATATATTCACCTCTTGTCACTGTTACCATGGCAAGCAAAGGAAGAGCTCTGTCTACACAACCTCCACTGCAGCCATTTCCCCATGCCGCCTTCACATCCTGCGGTTACCATGGAGACGAGCAGCAAGAGCATGACTGCACTCTGCGTCAGACGTGCCGGAAGGGGCGATGTGGTGCTCCACCCCCGGCCCAACCCCTACCCGCCACCCCACCCCAATCCCTGCGTGGCTTTCACTCTGCTGTGTCAGAGGCTTTCGACTTCACCATCACTGATGAACTTAGCCGGCTTAACGGCAGCTAATGTGTAGGCACGTGCAAAATACAAGTTACAAAAGTGGCAACAGAGGAGGGACTGAAATACCTACCTCAGGTGTTTGCATGATATCAGCTCAGACGAGGGTGTGAACCGCTAATTTCCACTCAAAGGCTTTTTCTAACCTCACAGCGTTAGCAAGGTGTGTTCACACATTTGTCCGAGCCATGCACCGGTATTTGCACAACTTGAGAGGAACCGTGTCTAGCACTGAAATGTATTACATCACTGGTTTGTGCTGCTGGGGGTTTGTGACATGTTAATGCACAACACATTCACATTTAGCCAGGAGTATTTACATAATTCCAGATTCTTTCAGAACACAGCTATAGCTATTTAAATCCTAGCTATTAGATCAACATGCATTCAAATTCTTGATTTGTAGGGCACAGCTGACTGGACCAGTAGTGCTATAGGTCTCGCCATGTCCCCGTTGCAAGCTCTCGCCTAGTGCCAATGCACATCGGGTGGCACATGGACAGAAGCAATTGCCCTTAACTTGGCTGGGCCTTTGAAAGCATTAGCCAACCAGCAACTGTGCTGGCAGAGCTGCTGATTACAGTTCTGATGCTGATGTTACATGGGTGGCTCAGCTCGGGTTTTATTATTTATTTTGAGTATTTATTTTTATTTCTGTTGTTTGGTTTATTTTTTTACTTGTTTTAAGAATATTCTAAGGAAATTATTCAGAGCAAATAAGATTAGGCATTAAATACGTCACTAAAGACAGGTCCTTTATCCACCACAATTCTCGGAAACAATCAAACAAAACAAAAGAACAGTAAACCGTGTCAATAGAGATCACGATACATCAAAAGAAACAGTTTACAGCAACTGCAGATGTGTGGAAAAGATAAGCACTGAATTTTAATTCCTGAAAAAACAAGATGGCAGAGACTGACACATGAAATAGTAGTCGTATGCCAAGACGATGCCTTGCAGATCACTTTTACCTGAAAATGTGTCATTTAGTAGATAAAGCAGCTGAAGGACGACAAGTGTTTGGAGTCCAGGGTCAGGGTTTTTCCTTTTTGTTTATTATTTTATTATATTTTTTTTTCATGTAAGACACAATTTTCCAGATCGTGGTCCACCTTTGCTTAGTGACTTTACAATATACGATCTTTTGCAAGTATCAGTACTGGACATAAATCATCAGCCAAAACTTTAAAGGGAAAACTTTGAAAACCTGGAAACTTCTATTTTTGCATAGTATGTAAATATTTGGTATCAACAAAAGAAATAAAATGCTGTTTTTTTTAATCCTCGGTATCTCTTCATTAATATTTACCAATGCTGAATTGTACGATAATGGAAGGATGTTTAGTGTCCTCTTGTCCTTCTTATCTTGTTCAGATCTACCCTGCGGCAGTGGAGCTCATGCAGGTCATTGAGGAGTTCATCCATATTGTTGGGCTGGGCATGAAGGATTTCCACAATGCCTATCTGATGACTGGAAACTTGGGTAAGAATCAACTCCCTCTCTCCCTCCCAGACTCACTGCCTCCGAGTTCGTTTTCACCACTTATCTCATCTCGATGTGGACACATAATCCCAGCGCTGCGCTGTCTCCCTGAGTCAATTTCCCCACCATCATTAAATTAGGATAAATGGTGGATGGTAAGGTTGAGGGGAGTAAAATTACTGCAAATCAATAATCTTAATTAAAACTGATCCTGTGGTCTCAATGAGCTAAATTCCCATGACACCGACAATTCCAGTATCACAAAAATAAAGGAGGGGAGTGACTCGCCAAAAGTACATTCCGTGCACATTTATTGTTTCAAATGCTTATTTCAAGAATAAGATCAAATATTAATTGTGTATTTGAAGTTGAAATAATTCCGTCTGACATGACATCACTGTGAAGCTCTTTGAGCAAGGCTTGATTAGCAGTGTGTACCCTGAAGGATGTTTTTTGCAGAAGCGCATAAACACAAAAAGACTGTCATTTCCTTGCAACATTCTTGAACAAAATAAATAAAATAAAAACATACTATGCGAGTTACTGATGAAAGGCCAAGCAAAATTAGCAAAGTTATTCTTTGCAGCTATAATGAGCTTTTCCGGTACACTGATTTTTGTATATTTTACATCTCCCCTTGTTGGTCTCTGGAGTCTGACTACAGAGTTTATGCAATATTTCTTTTCCTTGGAGTTCCTTTGTATTCTTTTAATTTCTGTTGCATAGCATCTTGGATGATCCAAGGTCCCTGTGGTCTCATTTTGATTTCTTTCTCTATAATGAATGGCATCTCACTACCATGGAATAGTAGAACTGTGGGCTTGACTCAGTCATGCATGTGAATGCGTACATTTACTGTGGGGCTTTAAGAGGGTCGATTCTTACTTTTATTCCTCACAATAGACAACATTTGACCCACTTCCAGCAATTGCTTTCACTACGTGAGTCGTTACAGTGTGTGATTTCAATAATGTTGAATACGTAGCCCCCAAGAACCGCACACTGTCGTTGAATGAATGGATCTATCAAAATGTCATTATGACACTGTGTAAGAGTCACATTAACTGATAGCGTTGGACTTAGAAAGAAGCTTAAGTGCATTTCATAATGCCAGGCATAATACTTTTTCCATGTAAGAATATCTCTGTGCTCTTCTTTGAATTAATCCTTTTTTTTAAACTGTCTTAATGGCATTTGTCCCCACTTTACAACCAAAACGTATGAAATTAATCTGTGTACAGCATTAATAGATAACTGACTAAGTGCAAAGTGTGAAAAACTTAAAAAAAGTTGCCTCATCAAAAAGTTGTAATGGAACTTTTCTTGTAAGGGTTTTGATTTTACAAAACTAAACAGATAAAAGCTTTTGTGTGATGTTTACTGCCTCTTAAGTGTATGTTAAGTCTATTTCATGGGTTTCAAACTCTTATTGCTATCGTGACATGGAAAGATGAGTGAATATTATTTATTTACAAAAGGCAGAAGATCTTTACATTTGTGGTTTGAGCTAGGATTTAGATATGCAACAGTAATTTCATTTGGACTGAATATATGAAATCGCTGAAATAAATTTCTCTATGTATTGTGCATAATTTAACCTTTTCTTTTGTGCACGTTTCTAAATTTTACAACTGCACAGGTATAGGCCATTGGAAAAATGTATTACTATCCCTTAAATCTTTTGAAAATATATAATTTCACAGCCACACATTTCACAGTGTGTTTTTTCTTGGGATTGTATGTAGTAGACCAACACAGGCAGTAATGTGAAGTGGTTTGTTTGAAATCATCAGTGAACAAAGAGCATCATGAAGATCAAGGAACACAGGAGATAAGTCGCAAATAAAGTTGTAGAAAGGTTTAAAGGGGACATATCATGTAAAATCCACTTTTTCAGTCCGACAGATTTTGTTGTGGAGTACTTAGTCTCTTGGAATTAATATTTGTGTGTAGTCTGTTCAGGTGCTGTGTACATATCTTTATGCTATGTTTTGGTCATAGGTTTCAAGCCGTTAAGTTTTCTCTATTCTCCTTTAAAGGTTTTTGAACAATTACCTCACAGTATTTGCTGTAGAGCTGCTAAACAAGGCCACGGACTTCCAACTTAGCAATTTTGTGAATCTGCTATTTTTATTTTTTGCTGAAATTTTGTCGTCCAGGCTGAAGGATGCAGAAGCTACAAGCGGATAAGTTAAAATGTTAGGTTAGGGGTTTAACCCACACAATTCATTACACCATCCCCCAGCATACTAACAAAACGGCTGAACAGGGTTGAGTGAATCTTGGAGGGGGCCGCGGTGTGAAGTGGCTCATTTGTTTTTAAAAAGACCACACCAAACAAGTTCCTCCCAGGCACATCTCGAACTGGGGCAGAAGAGGGGCTGAAGGGGTAAATTAACAAGGAATTCAGATAAAAGCACTGCAGTTCCACTTTTTACATACCACAACTGAATGATTTAAATGTGAAAAGGAAGAACTTAAAAGCATGATATGCTTGTCCCCTTTAAAGCAGGATTAGGTTATAAACACTAGCCATCTTTCCCATTTGAACATCTAACAGAAAATTAATTAATTCCATTATCTAAAAATGGCAAGAATAAAACACAACTGAAAACCTACCAAGGCATTACTGTCTTCTTATCTAAAAGGTAGGACAAGGAGAAGAAGCCAAGACTCTGGGACTCTGTAAAAATCACATCTGAAGCTCTACAAATCTGTCCTGGAAGAAGAAACCCCTAAAATCAAACTAAAGTCAAAGCATGGCCTGTAAATTTGCCAAAAGCCATAGAGTGGACACACAAAACTTGTGGAATGAGGTCCTCGCATCAATTTGACACCAAATGTAACTTTTTTGCATATCATAAAAACAAACTCTGCACACCACCCCAAACACACCTTCAACATCATGAACAAGAGTTCATGGGAAAACAGGGCAATCCTTGAAGAGAACCTGTGTTTAAAGAATTTTTTTTTTATAAAATTCCAATACAATTCATTGTGGTTGTAGAGGGGCAAGTGCAAAAAAATTTCCTTTCAGTAACTTTGTGGAGCACTTTATCTAGTGAACCTTCATGGAGGTCATAGTTTATGGATAATTGGTATATGCTGGGAAGCTGCATACTTATTAGGAGTCAGACATAATAATTTCAGCCCACAACACTCCATCCTCGTGGTCACATGGCCCTTTTGATTAGCGCAATGGATGGTTTGGTGGATCCATTGGTGGAAGCCAAGTGGGAAGCATCTGGCTGAGTAAGACATTGCTGCATCTTTTTGTCACTTATTTATGGCAGCCTCTTGACACTCGGATAAATAGTGGCCGCCACTGTGGTACCGTCTTCTGCCCTGCTACTTTTGGTAAATAACCTTAATTGCAAAAGGCTCTCCAATCCAGCAACTCATTCTCACTCCTTTTGAACATTTGGAGGACACAATAAAGCTTGAGACATCTTAAAATAAATTATGCTGAATACACCATGCATTTCTGCCATATTTGTTTTGAATCTTTTAGTGCGAATGGTCATATTACTAGAAATACCGTTTTTATTTGCAGGTGTTTTTTTCCTTCAAGCAAGATGTTTATTATGAGTTGATACATTGAATATGATATAATGTTGCCAAAATTATAGGGCTGTTTGTGCAATGCACATAGACATGCTGTGACTGCTTTACCTAAGTTCCCAAACTGGATAAAGCAGGTGTGAAATTTTTTATTAACCTGCAGAATTGCTTAAAAAACCAATGAAATACAGCTTGCCTAGGATTTTGTTATTCGTCATTGTGTGCCCTGCGACTAAAACCACATGCCCAAATAAACACACTCTTACCACCGCTGCTCTCAACATCTGGCGCTGGGAACAAGCCTCCTGCTGCTCGCTGATTTCAAGCTTACTATAGGATCATCCCAGATACACAGGCACACACCTCCACTGTCACAGATTTCCCTCAATCATGGAGTCGTGCCAGGATATAAATTGTACTACCAGAAGAGCACAATGAACAATGGAGTTTTTACATCAATGGTGGGATTAGCTGGAGTTTCCCCTTTGCTGAGCCACCACCTGACTGGGGCCTGATATGATAGCAGGTAGAAAACGGTGCAGCTTTGTCCTCCCCCTTGTAAATTTGAGGCCTTTTTTTTTGGTTGTTAATCCATGGTGTTTTTTTGTTGTTGTTATTAGCTTAGTACACACTGTTTTTTTTTAGCTTCACAACAGGCAGATGAGAGAATGAGAGGTGATAAGTGAGATTAGCGGTTCTCCAGTTGTGATGGGCCTGTTTTAGGTTTGATTTAAGACTTTCTGATGGATGTGCTGCTGGCTCATCTTAAATCTTTGTATTGAAGTATAAAGCTTTTGTATAGAAATATCCTGGCAAGATTGGCAAGGTTTTCCCTATATTTGTCAATTACTTCCAAAGCAAAAATAGACTGTTTTCAGTCCTTCTTTTTGTGTCTGGTTTAACTGATCATGAAATGATCTTCAGACTCATATATACCCTGGAGTACATCTGTAATCTATATTTCTTTATTGGTTTCTGCAGTGGCCAGCATACAGAGACTTCCAGCCGTGTCTGTGATGACTGACATCAACTTCCCCATGAAAGGTCGTAAAGGCATGGTCGAGTGGGCCAGGAACTCGGAAGATAAAGTGGTCATCCCAAAGGGCCTCTTTGTTTCCCAGTCAGCAGGTATATTACTGAATACATCCAGTATTTCATGGAGTCACAGCCACTCCTGTCCAAATCTTCTTCTTTTTTTCTCAAAGCCGTACACACAGACTTCATGCATTAACTTGGTTCTTTGTCAAACTTTAAAATGAACACAGACACCGATGTTTTAAATAACCTTATGACAGATCCTTCAGTCCCCTGAGGAAGCTCTTATTGTTTATTTATGTTGCATCACCAACTTTTTGGTATTATAAATTTATCAAGAAATAATTTTCCTGTGCTGTTTTTACTCATCAATTCCTATTTTGTGGCATGCATTCACAAACTGCAGCTGCCACTTTATATCCTAATCCAAAACTAGGCAAATTTGTTAACTGGTTTAATCAGTCTTATCTGTTACGAATCAAAGAGGACAAAAGAAGTCACTGATTAGGACTGAGTCGTGTGCAGTCACAGCTGCCTCACGGTGCTTTAGACTGGGTATAATAAGGCAGACTCCCTGAAAGCATTTAGGAGTCATGTTTTACAAAATTTTAAACCCTATGGAAACATTTCCACTGCTTTGTTTAAAATTCAGCGTCTGTTGAAACAGGTGTGCATTCAAAACCATCACCTGATCCCTCATTTTCTATTTCAGACATGGAAGGATCCCCTGTGTTCATTCTGGGAACTGTTCTTTACAAGACACTTGGACTCATGCTACCTTCACCAAAGTAAGGAAAACATGTCTCTTAGACACATGACAGTAAATAGGACTTCCAAGGGTTTTATGAGTTTTGAAGGCGATGCCTCGTCTAATGTTTTCATCACAAACAAATGAACATGGACAAAAACATGCAAATGTAGCACATGCCTCAGATTTTGAAGGGGTCGGATGAGGGTAAGTGTTTTAAAAAGCAGTTTATCTTTTGCTTGTGAAAACGTTCCAGCTGGGATCTTGAAACAGCTCACCGCTACCCAGGAGGAGGTGGGCTGCTGAGCTAGAGCAATTTTCTTTTATTCAGGCAAATAACAAAAGGCTGATAGTTAAGAACAAAGGGTGTTACAGTACAACCAGCTTTGGAAACAACAAGTTACACGGCACTGGGATTATGAGAACAAAATTATATGAAATTTTAGCAAATTTTGGAAAGAATTCCCATTTCTTGTTTTCACAAATACAAGTATCACAGATCACAAATGCATTTACAAAAGTATCTGCCCCAGTCCTGATTTGACTACAGACCTCAATAAACAATTATTTATTTTGAAATGTCATTGAAAAGTTAATTTATTTAGGCCACTAAATTCAATAAGTGAATGGTTTTATAGATGAAATACACAGAGAATTATTTTTTTTTAAACCTTTATTTCTGTTAATAATGGGAATTTGTTGCTTCCAGCTAATGAAAATGCAACATTTAAGATTAGACTATTACATCAGACCAGTAAAAATACAGATTTCTGATACAGAACGGAGGGTGTGGGTAAAATAACACTAAATACCTGCTTAAAAGATTTTCAAAAGGTATTTTTAAACTGATAAACGAGCCTCATCAGAACCTAAATTCTAATTTATTGAATATGACTGTATTTTGCAGTTTTGATGTTAGTCTAATACTTCACATGTAAGTTTGTGGGTTATCCTCTGCAGATATAAAATTCTCATTTTACCATGTTGTGCATTCAATGTTTCTTTACAATTTTTGTTTTATTTTCATGGTTATACATATTAGTTAGTGCACATCTTTACTATTTTCAACATTACCACAGTGTATACACTTTTCAATCTGCAGACTCATATGGCATTTAATAAAAATCCATCTGTAATGCTGCTTTGTCTGGGAGCATTAAAACGACTGTTACAGCCTTAAACCAAAATTGGCCTTCATTAGAAAATTTAGAAGTTAGATTTATTTATGATCTTAGAGTATTCTGTAATTTCTGGACACTTTTAATAGATGAGGTCTATAGTTACGCAGTATTACACATTTGGCAGCTACATTTTCCAGTTTGTTCCATATGTTATATCCACCAAAGCATTGCTACCTCAGCCTAGCTGCTACCATGAAAGAAAAATAAAATGCAATGTCAGGGACCTCTTTAGCACAAATGACAGATTATTCAATGGTGGATCAAATGATCTGGTGGTAGATACAGAATGTTTTCAATTGTTTTCCTCCGATAATCTCCCAAGACAGTTGTTTTCCTCATCTGACTTCAAGGAAATTAGCAGCACTGCTAGAACGTCCAAGTGAATCACCTGATCAGAGGGGTTTCCTATAGAGACAATCAAAAACAAAAGCACTACCTTTTCTTTACTGGAGTTGTTTTGCCTCATAGGCATTTTCAGTGCAGCTCTTCCCAGATAACAAGACATGAATAATGTTTTATTCTCCTTCGAAGGTGTATTCTGCCCATTAAGAACACAAAAATCTGCATCACAATGCATGAAGCAAAGATAAAAACAGGAAACCGTAAAGGAGCAAGAATTGAGCAATAACATCTTGGACCTGACAAAACCATCAACCCTTTTTGAAGTAAAGTGCAACAATACAATTGCAACAAATGATACAGAGCGTGGCCGTCTTGCTTTCCCGCTCAGAGTGGGCCCTCTGTATCCATCAACAGCTCAGACAGTGGGTCATCTTTCCATATCTGTGGTTCATACATAAATGGCAACAACCCTCCTATGCCGAATGTCAACATTTTCTTCATAATTTGCTATTAAATCTCTGTAAAAATCTCTATAATACTCTGAATTACTGCTACTAAGTCTCCTCCTGACAGTCTTGATTTGGGGAAATAACTCAGCGGTTGTGATCGCCCTTCTTCTGTGACACAGATTTAATCTCATTCATCTCTAGAAGTGTTTGCGGTATTTCTGACCATTGCTGTCTGAGTTTTATTCTTTTGATTTAACAAAACTAATGCACTAACTTTTGGCTTGTTAACTTGTGACAGAATGGTATTTATGACCTATCTGTTGTACAAGCAGTGGTGCCGCAAGGAATTTTGACTCTTGTGAAATAATCAAAATAATCCCAAAGCTCATATATTTGTATAAATGTTATTTTTTTGGGCCCCTGTTAGTTTGGGGCCCTTGGGATTGTCCTAACTCTCCCCCTACCCCCACCCCATACGGCACCCCTGTGTACAAGGATTCATAGCAGAGAAATCTGGGCTTTAAAACAAATGACACTTCAGATTATTGCTTGTGCACTTTTTAAAGACAGTTAGAGGACTTTGTTGGCTCTTTAGGAAATAAAATGCACTCACTGTAGCGTGGAGTATTTTGTTAATTAAGAGTGACATAAGTGTCTGGAAGAGCTGTGGGATGGCCCAAAGAACCATCTGACGTCTGCTCCTGGAGAACAACTCTCTGGCGCTGATATTCAAGGACAGAGCGGTGATTCCAGGACATGTCAGGCCAGCTGTGCAGTAGAGCATCAGCAGCAGCCATCGCTGTCTGTGTGGAAACAAACCCATAATGGGACGCTACATATTGCCCTTTCCAGACCGACACGGGAATACGCTTATCAAGAAGGGGCCGCTAGACTTGAATAGTTTCCATTTGCCACTTTTTAAGCATGTACTGCTTTGACGAAAAAGTAACTCCTATGTCACTAAATGTCAAAAATTTCAAGCGTATTCTGGGTGGAGCAATTTGGTCCATTGAGTTCCATTTGGACGTCAGTTTTAAAAATTGAATTCTTCAACAGAAAAAAGGCAGAGACAGAAAAAATATTTTCGGCTCCAGTGGTGTTTGGAGCAGAAGGGCTTTTGCTCTTTTAGCTCAGCTTTTCTTTCAGCAGATGGCAGTTTAATTTTTAGTGGAAAATGTTCTTTTTGAGAACAAGAAATTAGGGCAAGACTTTGAAAGCACACGTGACCGTTGTTAATTCTGTTTTCTGGTCTTTTTGGGGAATTTTAACAAGATACCAGATACATGTTTTTTTTTTTTTTTATAAATTCTTGCCTTATTAAGAGCTTTAACACCCTTTTATTCAGCGTGTGATATTAAATATTCAGTGCAAAAAAAAAACAATCTTAAGAAATATTGGAGTAAACACCAAATTTAAAATCATTTGAAATGTTTGCACATAAAATTGTATGTTACTACATAGAGACATTTGGAAAAACTCACAATTAAAAATTGGTTCTTTTAGTTTGAACATAAACACCAAACACATCTTTAATACGAAGTTGCCATCTAATCTTTAAGTATTTATAGTTATGGTTTGATTACAGATTGCTTTGCTGTTTGAGATTCTCATTGAGCTTCACACAGTGGCGATTTTGTTTTGACAGTCAACATAATATAACTTGCATAAATATATGCAAATGTGCTAAAATAAAGTTTCATTTTATTTATTTATTTTAAATAGGAAGCACCAGTAGACAGTTTGGCAAAAAAAGGAGTGGGAGGAATTTAATAAGTTTCATGAATCTGTGTTTTTTTTTTTTTTTTACTCAGGAATCACACTGCTGTGAACTCCAAGGTTATCGCTGTGACTGTAAGACCCGAGCCCAAGGCAACCGAGTCCCACCTGGAAATTGAATTGGCTCACCTGGCAAATGTAAGTAAAGTTATTCTGAATCTTGTCAACCGTCAGTCCTTTTGTCCATGTCCAGTTTAGAATGATTAGGCGACACCTCAAATTAATTTCAAAGCGTAAGAGTAAAAATCTGTATAATGATTAATTTAAAAAAAAAAATAATCTAGCTGGAAATAAATTATAAAATTTCTTTGCATATACGTGGTTTCTAAGCATATCTGACAGTTTTCTGTAGAGTTAAAGTTATGACCTCTGTGGACAATTAATGTTCATCAATTTCTATCCTTTTCTAAACCAGTACAGACATGTATTTTGGATCATTGTCATGTTAGAACAACCAAATTCAACCATCAGGCTGTTGATCAGAAGTGAAGTTGAAAACTTTCCCCCATCTTTATCACTGCTCTCAATTTGTATAATACAGATGCCCCACTTCCAACAGTTAGTATAGTCTTCCTATGTTTGGCTCATCTTATCTCTTCTCATTCTGGAAAAAAAAACCTAATACTTGTCTCAAGTAACAATAAAATGTCTCATGAAGGGAGAAGTGTTGGTTTTGGAGCAGGGGATTCCATCTAGGTTGACATCACACAGTTAATGGCAATGTAAAACTTGCTTCAGTGTGGACAGTTTCACTGGCATTGCTGTATCTCCTCATTTATTAGTTGTTGTACATTCAAACTAATTTACGTTTGTCTGAATAGGAGAATTTGAGTCAGATAATTGAAACCATAACACAAGTGGGTGCTCCAAAAGGACAATGACCCAAAATCCATGTTAACACTGGTTTTGGAATATATAATGTAAGCTAACAGTCATGTTGAATGATCCCAGCCTAAACCCTTTTAAAAATGAGTTATTTAAGCTAAAATAAAACAGCCTGGAGCTTGACTGGAAACCATTTGCCATTGGTGATAAGACAAGTAGTCAAATATCTAGAAATAGCAGAAATAATGTGTGGTTGTTTGTATATATTTGAGTTTGTCTGTATAATTTTGACCATGTTTGGATAAGATCAAATCAGCAATAAAACCAAACTTGTGTGACCAATTCTTGTTTTTTGGAACTATTACAATACTTGCACCCGCATTGAATTTTCACCCGCACTTCAGCTGCAAGCCAAATGATAAATCATTTGGATCGTTTGGATCTCTGGTCTCTTTTCTCATTGCATTTACACAATTTCATGCCATCGACCTTGTGTTACGTAAATAGCCTGGGATATTTTTGCGTACAATCTTCTACAAAGATCACAGTGTCCATCGGCGTCGTTTAGGAGAGGCACAGCGACGGGTAAATGGCTGGATAATTAATTTGCAAGCACAGGGTGTCAGAAGTTGCGTTCATTTAATTACAAGGACAATCCCTTTTTATGATCCAGACCTTCTTACACATCTTGGAGATGAAGCGAGTGTAAAGCTGACGACATCGTCAAATGTGTCTGTGCGGTGCTGTGATAGTGCTGTTCATGCTCTAATTCATGGTTTCTGTGAACCATGAACATTTTCAGAAGATCAACACTGGACAAATAAACAATTATTTGTTAATGATGGTGCTGTGATGATAAAGATGATCAGTTATAAACGTGATTTATTGAGATTTGTTACACTTTTCTTGTATTCCAGGGAACAATGAAGCCGTATTGTGCGCTCTGGGACAGCACCGTAATGTAAGTGGGCATGTGATAATCTATTCCATATGAGTGAGCAAATCTTAGAAATCCCACAATATGATTCACAGCCTTCCTAAAGAGCAGCAATAAATCAAACAGATATACAGTTAAGCAACTGATGTTTATGTTTGCTGAGACTCCCGCCTATTCTGGACCGAGGCTGCATGAATTCAGTTCATGGTTTTTGTTCAGGCACTGGATCTCTGGCCTCTTTTCTCGTTTCATTTACAGAATGAAACGAGAAAAGAGGCGTTCCTCTGCCGCCATCAACCCTGCAAGACTTTAACATGAGTCATACTTGAGTCATACGCTCACCCCTGGAAAATCATAGCCGTAGAGAAATCAGTTTCGATGTTTTCTGGTGCCATGTACTTATACAATGAAGAAGCAACCGGAGATATAGAAAGGGAACAATTTAGGAGCAGGTGCTGATAGAGATACACACTTGATAAACAGAGTGGGACTGATCAAACTGCTAAAGCATCAGTCCTGCTGTGCAATCCAAATGTATTTAGCATTTAATATTTCCACCATAACATTTGTCATGTTGCGGCAATGAACCTCCATGAGTTGTATTCAGATTTTATCTGACAGACCAACAATGAGTAGAGCATAATTGTGAGTGACAGGAAAATGAAAACGTTCGTTTGAATAATTTACAAAAAAAGGCTGAAACATGCTGGTTGCATTTGTATTCTTCCACATGAGCCTGATACCCCAAAAATGAAATTCAGTGCAACCAACTGCCTTCAAACGTTGCTTAGTTAGTAAACAGAGTCCACCCGTGTGTGATTTGATTTCAGTATAAAGACAGGTATTCTGCGAGGGCCCCAGAGGGTTCTGTGAAACATTATTGAACAACCAGCCTCATGAAGACCAATGAAGTCATGAGGCCAGGCAGGAATAACTTGGCCAGCCAGATTGATAAAGTATAACGGAGTGTAGCACTCTCCGTTCTGCATCCGTTTGTGGAGAGGGGGGACATTCAGCAGAACTCTCCAACTTCATTATGTGAAGCGACACCTAGTGACCACCTACCAAAGGTTGACTTTAGCCAATCATGGTATCAGATTAAAACTTATGCAGCAGGCGTCATGAGAAACCACAAGAGGTAAAGCTAGTCAAGGCGCTTCTTGCCGTTTTTGGTTCGGAAACAAACTGTTGAAGTAGGAGCGGTTCAAGATGGATTCTCATGTGTTTGTGAACGCACAGATATCACAAGAATTCATCTTGCAGGCAAGGTTAGGTCAGGGAAAAAGTTGTTGAAAAGCTTACAGGAGGCTAATAGGGCTATAGTTAGTATGTAGGAGCTTCAGATGGCGGCAGCTCAGGTGGGTCTGTTAGCTTCACTACTGTGGAGTCGTGCACTTTCCTTCAGAAGGAAGGGGGAAGCAGTTCAGAGTTGATTTGGAAGATGAGTGGAGTTAAATGCAGGTGACGCTGAACATACTGCCACAGCTACGATGTAATGTCTCAGTTCAAAGCATAATTATGTGTTAGAATGGCTGAGAATCTATTTATGTTTATAGATGTTCTCCATTCAGTCTGATTGAGCTTCAGCTAATTTAAGAAAAAAAAAAAAATGGGGCTCTTGGTGTGTAACGCTTGTAAAGATATACCCCGAAACATTTCTACCCTTAGTTGCAGCACAAAGGTAGATCTATAAAGCATTTACTCTTGGAGGCTGAATGCAAATGTGCCCCACTCTTTCCAAATTATATATTTGAAATACTTATATTGTGTTAAAGTTCATAATTCATAGTCCTTCCACTTAATAATTATAGAGTACATTGTTATGGCCTATCACATAAAAAGTTAATGAAATACATTAAAGTTTGTGGTTGTAACATAAAATGTGGAAATGTTTAAGGGGTGTCAGTACTCTTACAAAGTGCTGTAAATCCTGACTGGAAATGTGTCAACACAACCTTAAACAGTGTGATTTACCCATTTATTTGCTCATGCATTGAGATGGCTTATTTCTATTTTTGCTTTATGCGCAATATGAAACTTTGTGGTATTTTGCCTGTGCTTGTCATTATGGTGATGTTTAAGGTGCTTTGTGTCCTTTTGTTCTCTGCTTGAACGATTTTGTTTCTCTGCTGGTAATGTTCTCCACATGCCATCAACTGTTATAAACAAAGTTGTGAGAGCACTTTCACCTAAAACTAGAAACAAAAACCTTTTTTTCCCCTATACAGGGCAACAACAGTATAGACAGAACAATCTAAATCTCTGTTGGGGGTTGAAGATAGAGGAAATAAGCTGGCTACTTGACCTCTGTAGGCCAAGAGTTCAGGCTTTCCTCCACAGGACAACAGCAAAAGAGGTTAATTGAACTGTTGCTAGGAAACTGAGGGTAGAGGTTCTTTAGGAAATTACAAACAGAAGGCAGGGCAGATGGGCGGGGTTGCTTATAAGAATGACTAATATGTAAAAAGAAGACTTAATACCACAGCAAAGCTTTATATAGATCTAGAGTTTTATTGGAGTATATGATTATGCTTTGCTTTTGTTTTTTGTTTTGTTTTTTCCTTAAAGCTTCATCCAAATAACATTACCTAATGTAAGGACACTCCGGAAACAATAAGGAAATAGACCCAGGGTGCACAAGTCCAGTCCTCAAGAGTTACTTTTCTGTGCATCCTTAAAGATGGAAACCCTCCTCCAACAGACCTAAATCAAATAGATGAATTCCCTCATCAGCATCCAGTCATTTAAGTCATTATCAGAGGCATGATAATTAACCATATATTTGATTCAGGTTTGTTGGAGGTTTACCTTGCCTGTAAGCTGAATTGTTGCGGTATTTGTTCGTTCACAAACACACGAGAATCCATCTTGTCCCACCCCTGCCTCAACCATTTATGACCAAACCAAAACGGCTCAGGTCAATCACGTTGGAGTATTGTCATTTAAGGCGGGACATAGCAGCTGCACCGAAAGCAAGAGCTGCCGAGCCCACAGGCACACCAACATGGCACGCAAGAAGACGCACACGTAGCTGGTGTTATCACATCTGTTTTGTCAGAATCCATGATTGTCACTAGTGTCACTAAGCTTGTTGTGGTTGCATATGGAGCCTGCTGTTTACATTTTCATTTGAAACCCTGATTGGCTAAAACCAACCTTTGGGTAGGCGGGCACTAGGTGTTGCTCAGAAAGTTCTGCTGGATGTTTCACCTTTCCCTGAATTAATTCAATGGGAGTGGACCCAGATTGACAATGTGCAGAACATGTAGTGCTATACATTATCGATCTGGCTTGCCAGGTTAGTTTGAGATGGGATGCATCTATAAGTTGTGGGATGGTTGCTCTTGAGCACTAGACTTGGGCACCCCTGAAATAAACTGTCATACTATCGATCGGTTCATGACCTGAAAAAAGTAAAACTGGACACAGCAAACAGAGTCCGATCAATATAAAAAACATGCAAATGGTTTGTAAACGGTGAATGCGAGGCAAACATGTTTGCATTTTCAGGTAGCGGTTGCTTCACTGGTAGATGCTTGTTAAAAACAGGGATTAACTCCTGTGACTTAAACCTGAGTAGACTTGCACCCTGAAGAATCAAGACTTGATTAAAAGTGTTGCCCTTGGACCCCAATCTCATGAATGATCTTTATCGCATGTAACCAGGGTAGTATGACAAGCTGTCAGTGAGATTATTTAATTAAATAATTAATGTCTCCCTTGAGTTAGAATAGTGTATAAAGGTGATTTGTTTTTTCATGGTAACATTTAGCACAGTATGCAGGTGCCTGTAGAAGGGGTTCACCGCTGATGCCAAGTTACTCAGTTTTCATTTAAAGCTGTCTTTAAGTGACAGTTCATAAAGAGCAATCTACAGATTGAAGCTTTGATAGAGATGCACTTATTTTCTGTGAAAAGGGTGGCTTTGATTTATTAACCAGAGAAGTTAGCAGATTGATGCTTTTATTGGTTTACAATAGCTGTTCATCTTAGTTATACCTTTATAATAATGACCACACAAATGTCTCTCAAGAACAATGTTGATAATTCATAAGCTATGGCAGTGCAGTGTTATAGTGGACTAGATGGCATTTGGAAATGTTAATTTCTGTCAATAAAGACTTGAATCTAACTTGAAAATAATACTTGTGAACGAATCTGCCACTAGTGTGGCAATTGCTGGTTTTACAATTAGATTAATACATAAGATTATCTTAAAGCATCACTATGTAACAGATTCATGTGATTTGCTGTCCTCAGAAATAAGTAATATACTTGATACATTAAGTTTGCATTTAGAATTAAAACCTTTTTTAATAAATAGGATTTATTAGAAACTGCAAAATTATAAGAGCAACCAGAGAGAAAATTGGTTGGTTAATAGCTGATCATGTAAACTATACCTTAAAACAGCATCTGATTTTAGCATGCTCTGTCCTGTCTTGCAGTATTTGAGGGCAACTGATCTATTTTTGAACTGCAAAGGTACAACTAGGACAACTCTCCTCCATTTCCTTTATGATTTTCACAAACCATATGCTTTCAGATCAGCATTTTTTTTCTCTGATCTACAATAAGTCATTTTAATCAGAGTGCTGCTGAATGACTCCACGGGACTGTAATCATCTTCATTTCAAACATTTGGCACTCCCCATTACCCAATAGCAAATGCTCTCAAGACTCAATGATGGGGCAATGCACCATCTGTCGAACACGTTGGTTTAAACCGAGTTAACATGCTCTTTGAAACTATTGGCAGACTAAAAAAAAATAAAAAAAAATAAAAAAGCAAACAAAAAACAAATTGTGGATCAGCCTTACAGCGATCAGTTTTCATTTAAGACTGGAACATCTTAAAAACCAAAAAGTTACCAACCTGATTGTAAACCAACAAACAAAGAAAAGACTTATTTTAGTACTTAACGGGTGTCTAAATGTAAAAAGAATAGATAAAAAAAGTTACAAAATCAAAATTAGTTGAGAGCTGTAGTGTAAAAGTGAGTGATTAATTATAATCGGTTACATTTTATATTAATTTATCCCAAAATCAATTTTTTCTTACTTGCTAAAGAAATTAGCAGTATGTTTTCTATATTACTGACTACTGATCACAATCTAACTGAAATTCTCAACACAAATAATTTGATTAGTTTCACAAGAGTCTATACTGTGTTTTACTGAGATGATGACAAAGATAAAGCACATGGATAATTCTGAAACAGCTCTAATTCTTTTAATATACTGAAGTTGCAACTCCACAGCAGGAGCAGTAAACACTTGAAATACACAACCTTTTATCTAATTTTTAAATGTCAAAGCTTTTAGCTCTGAAGCTATTTTAAGGGTATCAATAGTATCCCACCTCCAAGGAAATGAAAATCAGATTTAAACACATTGTAGATCACTTTAGAATAAATTAATTAGCTGTTTTTAACATTTTATTTTTATTTTGAAAAAAATATATATAACATCTTCTCTTGGTGACTCCAGTGTCTGCTTAAAGTGGTTACTACAAGCAAAAAACATCCCATTAAATAACACTACTGTGGAGATTATTTGATCCAATTAAAAAAAAAAAATTGTATTAAACATGTAACGCCAAGGACAGGTCTTCTTTTTGAATGCCAAGTTTAGAGAATGAAGCTAAATTTCAGTTTGTGTTGCTTTCTTCTATAGATGAACAAGCTTAACATCCTTTGAATGGTGCAGAAAAAGCCACCTCACTGTCTGACATGTTGATCTTCATGATCCTCTCTCACATTATTCAGCAGTGTCTAATGGGTTTTAAAACAGAAGTATTTGCAGGTTAGCCTTGGGAAAATATTTTCAGCAACTTTATTCCTTTCACACTTTTAGTCCATCTGCAATACGTCTTTTTATATACATTATTAGCTTTATTTTTGTTTAAAAAGTGAAACAAATTTAAAGTTATACAAGTCTTATTTTGATTTAAAAGACTTTTAAAGTCCAAAACAAGTATAGATGTGTGTTTTCAATCATAGTCCATAATCATTTTTATTAGGAATTCCTATATATCACAAACCTTCCTCATTAAACACAAAAACAAAATAAACTTGCAGGAAAACAAAACACAGATTCAGGGATTAAAGAAATTACAGATAAAAAAAAAAAAAAACTTGTGTAAGGATTTCAAACATTAATGTGAAGCCAAAATTAAAGATTCAAGACATAAACCCAGAACTGGAACAAGGAAAGGGGAAGATGGCAGTCTGGCTGGAAACAAAGGAAATGCCAAGGTATTTACACACTTGGGTGGTTGATGACTAACAACAGGCAGGTGCTGATAATTAGCTGAAGCCAGGAGAACGGAGAGAGCACAAAACAAAATGGACCATGAACCTATGAAATGAGTGAATGAAACAGAAAACCAAGATGAGCCAAATAACACCTGAAGCTTTTTGCTTTTATTACAAAATAAATACAAGAAATGGAAAAAATACAAAAAAGGAAGACACCTAAATTAATACATTTAAAATAAAGCATTTTAGCCCAAACACTAGCTTCTAATGAAGCATTCTACGGTATGTGATTATCATGAAATGACAGCAAAAAGTAAAAATAAGAAAATAAACCTAATCTAGCCGCTTTTACTGAAAACAGAAGTGCAACAATTATTCCTACTGGAGCTACAACTGAACAAATATGAATAATTTATTCCAGAAATTGCAAACTAAAGACTAAAACATGACAGAAATGATTGGCACATTTGTCAACAGTTAAAATCCAAATGGAAATGTTTTATAATACCCAGTGCAATCAAATCATTAGTCATATGAAATGGCTTGTACTTGTATAGCACATCAAGTCTGACAACCACAAAGCACTTCACACTACCGTCAGTCATTCACCTATTCACAACCCTGATGGTGGTGAGCTACGTTAGTACCCACAACTGCCCTGGGGCAGACTGACAGAAGCGATGTTGCCATACATTGCCGCCACCAGATACTCTGACCACTGCCAGCAGGCAAGGTGGGTGAAGTGTCTTGCCCAAGGACACAACAACTGAGACAGTTGGAGCGGGGATCAAACAGGCTACCCGCCAGTTACAGGACAACCTCCCTAAGTCTTGCGCCACAGACGCCCCAAGTGTGAAAAGGCAGTAAGAATTGACAAATACCGTTGAGCATGACCTCTCACCACTACTGAATATATTGTTGTCAACAACAACTATTATTTTTTATTAGTATTTAGAAAATATGAGGTCTAAAATCACATTCCTTTTGGCTTTATATTTTGGTCAACTAAATCAAGAGTAAATTGGATCAACTTAAATGATTCAGTCAGCTTAGATTAAACTAGAAGTAAAGTGACAAGAGGTGACCTTATTCTGACTAAAACTCAACTGTATTTTTCTCAAAAGAGTATCCAGTTGAAACAAGTTTAAAATATCCTGTCAGAAATATCTTTGGTTGCATATAAAATATTTAGACATGTTATGTACCCAAACAATGTTATTTGGGTTTCTGTGCATACACTTAAGCAACAAATAGTGTGAACACATGCTGTAGCATGTGTTCACATTATTTAGTGTGGTAGTTTCAACATCTTACTTCAAAGATTTTATATTGTTACTCTTTCACTCTTTCTAAAGCACGAAACATATACAGTATACCAAAGTATTACTTAATTCAAGCTGTGCATGCATTTGGTCTTCAGTCTGCTGTTTTGCAGACACACTGCTCTTAGCTGACAAACTGTATCTAATGGTGCATCTATGTCAATTTCTTTTGCAACTGTATATATTTTGAAACAGCGTAATTTGGCTTTTTACAAAGTGAAATTCAGTCAGCAAGCTGACTAGCAGTGAGCAGTGAAGCTGCAGGAGTGATAGCTTTGTCATTAAAATGACTTTAAACTGAATAAACTGTATGACGGAGAGCAGCTTTGAAGCTGCAACTTTTTAAAACCATGGCATACCTTGTTATCAGTCACTAACTTACTCCTATTTCTGACCCTGATTAAAGGTGTTAGTTAAACTGAACTTAAAGATACCAGTGCCATTTGCACTCCCTGCAAATGTTGTCAGTCTAGAATCAAGAATCCTTAGAAGCTAAGACTACATTAGGGCTTGTTAAATAAACACTAGAATAACACCTGCAAAATAATTGCTAAATCTTATGTGTCCATTCCAGATTTTTAGTTTAAGCTGCCTTTCTTCCTGTTTGAATTTTAACAGGATTCTTTAATTGTGTTTGATTTCTGTGTCAGGCTTAACATTCCCAAACTTTTTTGACAGTGTTTCGCCTAAAAAGGAACACTTTGCTTCACATACCTGCACTTGATCAGAATCAGCTTGTTTTTGTAAATTTTTGATTGTTGACAAAGTGCAACGCCAATATTAAGATGAAAACAATTTGATGTTGTTAATTAAGCCACTCTGGGTTGGATTACAATGTACAGTTATGATTTTTTTTGTGTATAACAAAAGAATGGATGCTTAAGAAAACAACGTGGGAGATGTTGACCGCAGCTGGCTTTAATCTTACTGTGACTAATGACGGAACAAATTTTGCATTGATCTTTATTCCATGTTATTGTTGTGTTTGTGTCTGTGAGAGTTTTGCGATGTGAATGTACCCTATCTTTATATTCTCATGTGGTAGTTTGAGTGCAGCATTAACATGTTTTGGTGATATTTCAGTCACAGTGTTATTTATTTATTTGATCCTTTTTTTTTACTTTAGTGTAATTAAAAAAGGGCATTCAGACATGACAAAAATTTAGCTGTGGGCTTCAGTAACTGAAATGAGCCAATATAATTTCAACAAAATATTCAAACTGCATATAGACATGCTCTTACACCGTATGTCTACCACGTTGTCAGAGTTTTTCCTCACTCTGAATTAATAAAATCTTTCCCGCTACATGGAAATTCACACTCATTTTTCATTCTCCTCGTCCGGTTAAAAGACTCAGTGTGGCCCACAGGCTGGTATAAATTGCCCATCATCAAGATATTCAAGATGGATGGAATAATTTTCTAGCACTGGCTCCCCACCCTCTGCCTGTCATCATCTGTCAGTCTTACAGGAATTTATAAAAACTGCCTGAAGTGCAGAGCTCAAGGCCCATTCCAAGCCCCCCACCTTAGTGTCTGGAAAATAAAATGTGGGCATGCAAAGAATTCAAAGATGTTTTACATGCCTGGAAATATACAGCATGGGGGGAGTAGTGCTCATGTGCTTTCGGGAGAGCATCGGGTAAAGAACTGCTGCTTAGTGTGTTCGTTTATGCCGGGCTTCTGCACCACCTCGTTAGCTCAATAGCCATTAGCTTTAGTGTTTAACACACATTGTAAGTGGATCCCATTGACATTTAAAAACATAAAATGGCTGCAGGAATTCTTGTGTGTATAGTTTATGCAAAAGGTTATGAATATTGAGTCAAGCGTTTCTGCGTTTAAAGCTTTAAACACCAAATCAACACAAAGCTCTATCAGCCTTATATTTCAGTTCCATCCTGATGTAAAAAAGCAAAAAACACTTTGCTTCTTAAAACATTTCCATTCATGTAAGTTTTGATATAATGTTTGAAAATGCATTGCTGAATGTGTACAAGACACGGTGACTTGGGTTTGAGAATCTGACTCGAGCTGCACATACGTCACAAAAATGAAAGACTTCAGACTTCGACTCCTGGTCTGAGACTCAAGTCCTAGGCCTTGTCTACATTAAGATGAACACTGTCATTTTATATAAATGATTAAGAAAAAATGTGGGTCCAAAATGAATGATTAAGAAAAAATGTGGGTCCACACAAGAGGATGACACACAACTGAAAAGGCTGTGGTAGATGTAGCAGCATATGGAAGAGCGAGGAAGTGAAAAGTCTTGGAGAACCAATCGATGATGTTGAGAGTGAAATATTTAGTTCTGGATATGGGGAGAGGTGACAAAATTTAGGGCAATGTGGGAACATTATTGGCTGGGGATTGAAAGAGGTTTGAAAAGACTAGTTTGAGGACGGCAAGAGCTCTTATTCTTAGCACAGATTGTTATTCCAGGGTGGCAGGAGAAATGTGAAGTGTGGGCCCAATGGATGACCTTAGAAAGGTGCCAAGAGATGGCTTGGAAGACCAACCCTCTCCCTCCATTTAATTCTGGAGGGCTTCTTGGATATGTTTCTCCACTTCTCAAGAGAGGGAACCAAGGGTGCACGACAGAGGAATGGCAGATTCTGGATCATTGGTGCTTTCGTTGAAGGAAAACTGTCTGGAGAGGACAACATGTCTGATATTATGGGAACCCGAAAGTTAGGGAATCGTAAAGTTAAAACGGGAGAAGAATAGGGACAAACGTGACTGTCGGGGGTTAAGGCATTTTGCTGAGTGCAAGTAAATGAGGTTCTTGTGATTCATCTAAATGATAGCTGGTGTTTTCTGGTGTTGGGTGTGGGCCAGTCCTGTACTGCTTTGAATTTTTTGGTCTTCAACTGTCCACCCTCAAAGATGTATTCTAGGAAGATACTAGATTAATTATGAAATACCCAACTGTGAGCCTTGATAAACAGGAGTTGTTTTACAATCTGACTGATGTTGAGTTTGTGTTCTTGTAAGTTTTTTAAGAAGATCAAGATATCGCCCAGACAAACGACAAACAAAAATGTTGAGGAAATTGTGTAGGACATCATATATGAAGGCTTGCAAAAGAACAGACGTATTCCTAGAAAGCAAGACCAAGTACTCATAGTGATTTTGGTGGGCTTTGAATACTGTCTGCCATCAGTCACCTTTGCAGAGAAGGACCAGATGGTCTGGTTACAGAGATTTATTTTGTTGAGGAGATAGTGGCTTTCTGAGCCAGCTCAAATGCTGCGGATATAAGGGGAAGTGAGTATTTGTCTCTAACAGTAATTGTTTGAGACTTCAATAATCAATGCATGGTCTAAGAGTTTATTCTTGTTCTTGACAAAAAAAGAACCCTGTCCTAACAGGAGAAGAACATGGTCAAGTTATACCTACATTGAGAGTTTTAGAGATCCATTTATCTATGGCTTTGTGTCCCAGGTGTGAAAAGTTGTAAAAATGCCCTGACAGAAGAGGAGTACCAGGAGGAGGTCAACAGTGCAGTCTTACGGACAATGGAGGCGAAGAGCGAGAGCGAGTTCTTTACTAAAGAGCCGCTCAAGGTCATGAGACTCAGGAAGAGAAATGACCTTGGGAGGATCAGGAAGAACTGAATGGAACGGCATAGAGAAGGCGGGTAGTTGGGCAGTGAGAACAACGGGATTCAATGAGAGAGTCAGACTAGTTGATATGACTGGTCTGACATTTATAGATCCATTTCATAATCTGACCAAATTTAAGCTATTTTGCAAGAGGATTGAGACAAAAACCCAGTCTCAATATGACATGAGAAACTCCAAAAGACGTACAGCTGTATTTGCATAGTAAAGTGGTTAAACAACATATAGGTGGGAGAAAAACAAATGTGCTCAGCAATCTATCCTTTTACCTCCTGTACTCTTCACACACAATTGTATTCTATCACAACTATCCCAATAAAATACCTGATGGCTGTGGGTTTTAGGGGGTCAAAATTTTGCTTTGCCTCTATTTTATCATCTAAGAACATGTAACATAACTAAGAATGATTGAATTTCTTTACAGATTCTAAGTCACGTGGGTTTTGACACAGCTGTGGATGTATCACTGAGTACATACACAGAAATGCAGTCAGCAAAGGGTATAACATGAATCTCATGTCATCAGTTTCACTTTGGTTAACATCAACACTGACACGTCCTCTTGGGGGCATTTTATATTCTGGAGGCCACCGAGCCCTCATAAGGTCATACAACACATCAAAAGTGGCCCGCAGAAAAGTCCCCAGTCAGCAACTGTTCTCCTGTCAGCTTCTCCTGTGCAATGCACAAAGGGGAAGTTATTATTTAGCAAGTCAAAAGTTAGGGAAAGACTCTTCACCGGGGGAGATAAGTCTACATCCAAAAGTCGAAGACAAAGAGCTTTCAAATGAGCTTTCAAATGTGTCACACTGTCATACATCGCTGCAGACAGAGTTTGCATATGAAAGTTAGGATTTCAAGCCTGCAGTCGAAAGTAGTGATCAAGCACTTTATTAAAAAATAAAAAGCGTCTCTGTCCAAACGTGCATCTTTTTTTTCTCTGCATGAATATCATTTTTATCCAAATAAAAAAAAGTTTTCATGCTGCATTGCTTCACAAAAGACCTTCCCCAAAGTATTAAAACTGTGAAAAAACTTCTTTAAGTTTAACTTGTCACCACCAACCATCACTGAAGTGTTGATGTTTGAAGGGTATTCACATAGGTCCTTATGCTTGCTATCACGTGTTTTTCCTTCTATTTCTCATGGTAACTTTACAACACCCACAGATCCCTCCTTGCTTCAGCAGGCAGAAACACTTTTCCGATTGGAGTTTTGATCTCTTGTTCCTAGTCAGAGATATTACTATATGTCTGTGACAGTCTTGGTGAGAAGCCATGGAGAAAAGAAATTAAAACAGTTTATTTATCACCCAAATCTCCCATATTTGAAATTCTGATAACTTTTATTTCATGGATTATAGCTCTTTATTTCTCCTTTGTGAATTATTCCTCCCATTTGTTGGGAGAGATGGGCCTCATAAATCAACTTTATTATGCACGGATGATAAAGTGTATTTTAAACAAGACGTTTACTGAATTTAGTGTATTTAATTTACTCACTGCTTATAGTCATTCTGTCTAATGTCTAATTAAACAAATGTCCTCCTAAAAAATTTTTTATGACTCTGCCAGACACAAATACATAAAGTAAGAGGAATTCACTTGCTATTTGTATCCAGTCTGGGTTAAAATATGTTATCAGTTGGTTACACAGTTTAGTAAAGCGTAGTGGTAATAAAACAGGGAGGGTGGGGGTGAATGTCATATGGGGACATTTATGGTTTCAAACCCCGAGCAATGGTTCGAAATTTGCAACTGGCTCCAAGGTTCCTTCAAGGAATAATAAATATTGCTGCCATATTGATCAAATGACAAAGCAGGATTGCCTTGCACTGCACTGCGCTCACAAATCAACATGCAGTATGTTCTCTGTCGTCGTAAATCAGGTGCTCGCATCTTGTTTTGCCTTCTTGCCACGGAAAGGTTTGGATGCAGAGAAGAGTGGAGAAAGACAGCCAGATGTTTAACAGGTCAACAGTCAGTGGTGCCACCCGGTGTATGTGTTGGAAGGGGGTGGGGGGGATTATCTTGCTGAAGGGTAATGAGGTAATGGCCATCCCTATTAAGTTGCTGGCCGCCATCCTCCACCCACTTTGGCAAAGGCAGTTTTGTATGCATAACATTTTTTGTATACACTTAACAAAGGGTAGACTATCTATAGTTGCTACATTGTTTAATTATTAACCTCTTTATATTGGTATGCTTTCTGCATCCGTCCTTCATTCAACCCTGTTTTGAATGTCTCCCACTTACTCCTGGTTCTGCCATTAAACAATATCAGGATCCGTCACATGTTTAGGCCAAAAATTGGACAAGGACATGGAGATGATTAGCCTCTGCCTCTGTTGAGGAATTGAAGAAGCTTAGATTTCTTTAATATTCTTTAGCACAGCTACATTGTCAGGTCTGGTGTCTCTCAACCTCCTCTTGACAATATTCTATAAATTCTCAGCTACTCTATAAATGTGCTGTTTAATTCAGGTGAGTCTCCTCGCCAATCAATCACAGTGATATCATTTCTCATTAAAACAAATATGAGTACTTTTTATAGTTTTGGAAGGAGCCAAGCCCTGTTGACAAATGAAATCATCATCACCATAAAGTTAGAAAGCAGAAAGAATCAAGAAGTACTCTAAAGTTTCATGGTAGAAGGTTGCGCTGACTTTTATATTGTTAAACAAAGTGGGCCAACACCAGGAGATGACATGGCTCCTTATCTGCTGTTATCTGAAGGTAGATTTAGCAATTCACTTTCATCTTAAAACAGAACAGTGGGGTATTAAGCAACAGTCCTGTCCCTTTTTTTTCTTCCTCAGCCCAGGTAAACTGCTTCTGACATGCTCTGTTTCAGGAGACCACAGGATACGCTCCAGTTGTAGCCCATGACATGAACACCGCTGTGTGTGGTAACTCTTGAACAAGTGACTCTGGCAGCAGGATAAGGCCCACAGTTTTTGTCCTTCCACCCAAATTTTAATTAATTTACTAGGATGCAGCATTGAATATATTTCTAACTTCTCTAGCAATAACATTGTGTGGCTTAGAAAAAGAAGAAACTGAGGGTAGGTCCTCTGAGCGGGTTCTCGCAGGAGAGACTTTCTCAGTCTGAAGAGTTCTAGGTAAACTCAGCCTTACAAGCAGTACCTTTGCAGTGTGGATCAACAAGTCTAAGTGTGACAATCAAAACTAGCTGTTCACATGCAAAAGAGGACCATCAGAGCCCCGACCAATCGTTGGGGCTCTGATAGCCGCTTATTGTTCTCAGGGGCTGAGTCATGCTCACAATAAGAGCATTGTAAAAGGGGGACCATTGGATGCGGATGCCGCCACCCCCTTTTAACGACTGGTTATTTCTCTTCACAAAAATGGCCTCCTTTACTCGCCCTTCAAACCAACTGTCCTCCCTATCAGGGATACGAACATCTTCATGCCTAAAAGAGTGACCCTTGCCATGCAGATGAATATAAACCACTGAATCTTAGTATGATGATGTTGTTTTTCTGTGGGCCATCCTTTTGGCCAATGGCTTACTTGTTTCACCGACGTATAACTGATCACAGTCCTTCTGGCACAGCATACACAACATTGCTCTGTTTGTGCCGGGGGACCGGATCTTTGGGGTTACCCAAAGCCCTGATATGTTTTGGGGTTTAAAAGCCACTGGGTGGTCATGTTACCCCTACCTGACATTTTACCTAGAACCTAGAAGTCTTAAGACTAATATTTATTGTTAAAGAGACAAGTATTTCAACAAAGAGGAACCCATCCAGACGACCTACTCAATTGTTTTTGTATTTATTTATTTATTTATTGCATTTGTCTACCTGGATTATTGAGCTGCATCAGGACTTTTTGTGGCTTACCCTTTATGGCATGATTATTTAAGATGAATGTCTTGTGTAATTTAAATGTTTCTGACTAAATGCATTCTTAGATTTCAGTAGCCTTAGCCAAGAAATAAACCCTTACAATATATACCGCAAAATCTACGTAATAATATTGTTTCCTTAATTAAACTTAATTACTGTATGGAATATTTATTGACTTCATATTAACTGAAATGCACCCTTAAAATTTTGCTTTTGTTGAAATTTGTTATCGTCTGGGGTTTGCCTACCCAACATTTTAAGTGGCTCCTATATGATCACCCCTTGCAAAACTTTTTGGAGGATCCCCTGACAACAGGTGTTTCCAACTGTGATCAGGCTGCAGTAAAGATACCTGTTAGCGCCCAGTTGCTTACAGCCTTTGTGTCAATAAACTGCTTATCTTAGTCATCTGTTTTTGTACTTGAGGGCACAAAACCAGCCAAATCGAGTCGCTATGTTCATTTCTCTTTCTAGCTCTGTAAAGTGGAGACTGGCTGCAACCACTTGCGCCGTGTGCGCGGGGTGGTCTGACTTCTGCTGTGGTTTATTTGTCTGGATATTGACAACTTTCATGTGCAATGTTTATAATGAGCAATCCTAAATGATTCCTTCCTCCTCGTAAATTGTGTAAATTAAAGCAGATTTATCAAATCTTGTGAGAGTTTATTGTTTCATTGCACCAACCTCCCCCCGATCCCCTTTCCGGCGGTGAGGAACAGAGTATCAATCTAATGCAGCCCACCGTTTCCAGGGTGAAACCCCCCCCCCCCCTAAGGAATCGTTCAAAAGCTACTAATTAAAACAGTAGTGGGAAAAAAAAGAAACATAGTAGGAAAACGGAGGGTGGAAACGTAAAACAGACGTTTGGATTAAAGAAACGATCAACAGAAAGGGAAATCCAAGGTAATTATAAATGTTTTCAGCTTGAGTGTTATGCGGGGTTGATGGTCTTTTGATACCAGGAGGCCGGTTGGTATTTATGCGCGTATAGCGAATCAATCAGCACCGGTCTGCTTGGACAGCTCCGCGCTTCCTCCCTCCTCCTCCCCCGTATCTCTGCCTCTCTCTATCCGCTCCAGCTGAAACGCTGCTCGGAGCCGCACAACGAGCCGTGTCTTGTCTGCTCGCCTCTCTTTTTCTTTCCTTTTTTCCCCCCCTACCCTCTCTATCTCTGCGGATCTGCTGTGTATTATTTAATCTTCTCTCTCGAAAAAGCTGAAGCTAGATATCAATGTGTCCTGAGAAGTAGTCGTGCCATCATCGCTGGGGAAAAAAAAAGAAAAGAAAGAAGAAATCTCTAACAGCTTTTGCCTCCTCCTCGCAGGAACGATTCTTGGGGAGCCTGGTCCGCGAAAGGATGCAAAACGGTGCTCACAGATGCATCCCATACAAAATGCTCGTGTGATCGTGTATCTACCTTCGCCATTTTGGCTCAGCAACCGAGAGGAATAGTAAGTAGCATATTGATTTGTTATTCAGTGTGGGTTTGATGGGCTAATGTAAAGGTGAAACCTGCGTGTTTGTGCGTGCGTATGTGCGTGTATGTGTTGGAGAGAGAAAGAGAGAGGGAGGGAGAGAGAGAGAGAGCGATGGTGAGAAGCGAAAATTGAATCTTTGGCATGCTAATCCCCTTAAATAGTAATTCACCAGTGCGTGGAGGGTGTGTAGGGATATTTTCTAGTATCTCCTCAGATTTCCATAGTTTACTGCAGAAACATGTATGTGAGAGAGGGTGCGTGCATGCTTAAGGTGTGTGTGGCATTTTCCTATTCCCATCTGTCAGATTCATTTAGAGATTTAAAAAAAAAAATTGTGCTCCTAAGATTTTCCCATCGCCATCAGTGTTAGCAGCTTGTAATTTGAGGATAAAGTAAGTAGAGGTGAAAACGTAAAGCACATAATCTCAGCTGTGCTTTTGTGGTACTGCAACAAAAAATATGTTATAAAATTTTTCTGCAGGCCTGAACCATTCACAGATAAATAGCCAACATAGTTACCCAACTATATATATATATATATATATATATATATATATATATATATATATATATATATATATATATATATATATATATATATATATATATATATAAATTAATCACATGGTACCATAGGATGGAACGTTTTTTGGGTATCTATCCAAAGCCTATAGACTCCTCCAGCCTCCTAGTTAATTAAGGGGCCCACTGTGGATTGGTTTTGAGATTAGTAATGGTTGCTTTTATTGCTTCTCTACTTTTGACAATAATAAAGATGTACTGTCCTGCATGAACCACGCATACAGCCTCCCACGAACTGGTTTGTCTCTGTTTGTCTGTGTCTTCTCCACAGACTATGGAGTACTCAGGGGTCCCATCTGTGACACTGATAGTTGGCTGTGGTTTGTCTTGCCTCGCCTTGATCACACTGGCAGTCATCTATGCCGTCTTATGGAGGTAAATGTAATGCTCCAAAGACATATGCTCCAGCAATATGATGGTTCATTTGTGTGCTTGTAACATATTTGATGTAATAAATATGTTCCATGTGTAAACCATCAAAGTGCACAGCTATATTTGCTGTTGTCATTTGTATTTATTTATTTTTTTGTTTGTTTTAGATACATTCGATCTGAACGGTCCATTATCCTGCTGAACTTCTGCCTATCTATTGTCTGCTCGAACATACTGATCCTTGTTGGACAAACACAGACCCACAATGTGGTAAGTCTTACTTATGCATAGAGTGAAAAGAGTTTGGAAATTGTAACATGTTTCTGGCATTTTAGTTAAATGAGAATAAAGGCCCACTGGAAAGATTTAGGAGCATTGTTGCAGCTCAGAACCCTGTTTTAGACTCTCTTGTCAACTCATAAGCTTTTGTTGCCAAGTGAAAAAATGTTTAATAGATATAGTTTGCTATGAATCTCTCTTTTACAGTCATGGCCGAAAAAAATGTGCCCTCTGTCAGTTTTATTGTTTTAACCTGGAATTCAGCAATCACCAACCTTTTCCATCCCAAGAGGCATTTTTGCCCTTGCCATTATGAAATAAAATTCTTATCCTAATATATGCAATGTATGTTTTTATAAAGATCAAACAGTCAAAATACCTTTTAGTTCTATTTTAGATTTTAGCAAAAAAAAACAAAGGGTGTAGCTATTAAAAACAACTTTGATGATTCTTTTGTGAGACAATGCCCATTTTAAAAGTTATTTCTATATTTATGCAAAATTAAAAAAAATATTTACCCCACTTCAAATAAAGTACATAGTTGGTAGATAAATGCCACAAATGGACTGAAGAAAGCGCTGTTATTGGTGTAATTTTGAAGTAGAATTTCCTTGCAGATGTTGCTTAGAAACATAAAACAAAAAAAACGACTAAACCCACCTTTTCTTTTGCCATTATAATTAAAAATATTGCTCACTTTCATACTATTGTTGCTCAGTAACTAGGACTGCAGACGGACCAAAGAGCTACATGTTGCTTTGGAGCAGCATGTTGAGAACCCTCTGGTGTGACCACACAGGCCAATGCCATGCTCTAAATTGATTTAAATAAAAATACAAGGGCACACACCACAGATTGTGCCATTGCCATTGGAACTGTCTATTATCAAAGGAAAAATTACAAAAAGGTTCAGGAAAAATCAAATATATCCCTAAAACTCTAGATGGATGTAAAATACATGAAGTATTTTGATTTACCATGAAGTTTTAAAGTGAAAGCTAACATTAAAACGTTGTTCTTGGTTCGCAGCTTTTCCCAGTCACTTAGAAAATGTCAAATGTGTTCCCTTTCTTTCTCAATACCTGCTTTTTATGTGTTTCTTCAGAGTAGAAAAAGAGACTGAAGTAAAATAGGTTTCAAGACAATTGCTCCTTTTTTGCATGTATTTTGCTATAATTATAGCAAAAACAGTAGTGTTCCAAAGTCTTGTCCAGACTGCTATTGGCTCAAACCAATTACCCTCTGGTGAGCTCGATTAGTCCAATCTGTTGTTGAAAGAGGTTATTTAAGGGCAATTAAAACTCAGAATCAATAAAGAAGAGTCAAATTATGAACATTAGGGATCGTTGAATGACTCTGGAGCTGGTTTTATTGCAATTAGGCCTTATGCACACATACTTACACAATTCAGGATCCAAAACAATTTACATTAGTAGCTACACGTTCTCCAGCATTCGTTTATAGACAATATAAAAAGAGTCTGGTATTATCAGCTATATCGATGACAGAAGTTCAAAACACTGCACAGTTCAAATACAAAATGGGCGCACTGTAAGGGAAGGACTTCTTACACTAAACTATTTCACTTTCTCTCGCCAGCATTGTAACCAGTCCTCATTACTGATTGCTGTTTAGGGAGAATAAATTAGTTTGAATTCACAAATTGCCCACGCAAATGCCCTTCTCAGTGATCTAGCAGCTTTACAGAGAGATGTATTGTCCAACTACTGGCATTTTATTGTATAACAGTTTTCTCAGTGTCTTTGTACCTTTTGCAGAATGCCTTTTTAATTCTGCAACTTGTCATGTCCCACTTTCTCTGCATGGATCTTGGGTCTGTAGTTTGTCTCTTCATTAGCATGGCAGACTTTTTACTATTTGAGCATTGCTACAGTGCAGTCATCTTAGATTTTAAATAAGTTACACAGTGCTGACATTTTATTTAGAGCTGAAAATGTCACAGTTGCGTGTAAGCTTATTAAGCATGCACAATACTAGAAAACATGCAAATGCAATTTTACTGATATTTCCATTGCAATTAAAACACTTTCACTACTCTTCTTTGCTATCATAATGATGGCCACACAGCTTTTCGTGAAGTTTAACATCTCAGTTACTATAATCTGTTTAAAAAACGGTGAAACTTTTTCCAACTGGAAAAAAATGTCTCACTGGGATATAAATCATGAATGCATCACATTTAAATTATGGGAACCTACTGCTGTTGCATCCAAGCAGTCCTTCTCCCTATTGCAGAAACTGATATTGTGATATTTTGGGATTTTAAATATTGTGCAACTCTTCTGATTCCATATGTGTTTAAAAGACCTACGAGCAATCACTTAATATAAACCATAAAGATAATTTTTCCATAAAAAAGCTGACTTGTAAAAAGAATTTAACACATAAAAATCATCAGATCATTCTTAAATTGCATTTCTTCAAACCCTGCACATTAAATGTGACACAGTTCACGTAGGCACGTACTTGAAACAAAACTGACTCATTTCATGCCAATCATTTTAATGTCAAAACATATCAGAAACCGCATGAGTTCATCTGCTTACTTGCTGGCCCTTGCATAGCTGGCACACAGTAGTAGCATATTCCATGAATGTACAAGGCCTCAGGGCATTTTTTTTTAAAGCTGAACTGATTTGAAGCCTTGTCAGATTTAATCAGGCCTCCATTCATCCACCTTTTGTTGATTATAAAAAACACTGCTTTACATGGAAAAATCACTCTGCCTTCTTCTAAAAGGATATCTGTCTATCAAATCGGGGAAGGGATGATACACTTTTCAGAAAATCCATTGACATATTTAAGATGTCATTTTGAAGTGGTTCAGACTGACTCAGTGAGGCAAGTCAAGGCAAGTTTATTTAAAAATCACTTTTCAGTGACAAGACGATTCAAAGTGTTGTAGGGTACAGTGAGGTACTTTGATTCAATACAAGGGATTTATAATCCGTCAATCTTGTTAATAATAAATATAAAACATTTTGCATAAGCAACAGGTAAAATAACAATTAAATGTCAGAGATACGTGATTATGTTTGCTGAGAAGAATTTTAGCACATGTTTCTTTTCTTTTTTTCTTTTTTTTTTTAATACCCTAAGCTCAGATATATTTGAAGTCTGGAATAAGTCTAAGTACAGCAATATGCAAGTCTTGCCACATATTATCAATTGGATTTAGGTCTAGACCATGACTAGGCCATTTTAGCACATCAATACGTTTTGATCTAAACCTTTCAGTGTAGCTCTGTTTAGGGTAAATGTTCTGCTGTAAGGTAGACCATCTCCCAGTAGCAAGTCCTGTGTAGCTCCAAATAGGGTTTCTTCTAAACTCTTCTATGTGTTTTTACCAATGTCACATGGCACACTCAAATTTCCCACCGGTGGGACAATTGGGGTAGTTATCTTATCTCATCTTATCTTCTTCTAAGATTGTGTTGTATTTAGTTCCATTCTTGGTTGCATCAAGTCTGACCAGCTACCCTTTTCTTGGTAAAGTAAGGAAAGGGAAGAATTATGCATAGCATTATCCTACCACTTCCACATTACCCTTTGGGTGGTTTCAAGAAGCCAAACCACCCAGTTCCATTTGAAACATACCTTGATATGGTTGGCAGGATCCCCAGGGGGTTGATTACTTCGTTTTAGGTTCCTGGGGATCCTGAAGGTTTTGTTTTCTCACTTTAATCTTGTTTATTTATTAGCCTGTTAGATTTGGTTCCTGTTGTTAGTTTATGTTCATTATTATTTAAGTAGCTCTGTTAGATCCTTATTGGCCTACCTACCTGATTTTTAGTTATGTTAGTGAGTTATTTCTGTCTGTTCATTTACCATGTTTTCCTGAATTCATTCATTCAGCTCAGTCACTCTCATTGTTAGGTCCTCCGCTATAATACCCCGGTTTTGGTTTCCACCTTGTTGTGTTCTTGGTTCTTGTTTTCACCTGCTTGCCTGTAAGTTTTGTTATTTTGGTTATTTATTAAATCACCTTCATCCTATATGAGATTCCAGAACTCTTGCCTCCAGTCCACAAACCTAAACTCAAAGCCTGACAATGGTAGATTTATTCAGTCACATTGATAAAATGGTAAAATAACTTTAGGTGCTTTGAATTTATCAACTTTTTCACTTTTGCTCCATGTTGAAAATCCAGCTGTAAAAATATTTGGGAAATATTTCATCTGTTTGATCAGACGTACAGTCGAGTCCCATGTCTGAATGGTGGGCTAGCAGAAGGAGGAAACACAGTCCCTGTGTGGGTTTAATTGCCACGGTGCCTGACACTGCCTCACTTGTTTTTCCTCCATCTCCTGTAAGAAGTGCATATAATTGGCTCCTCTGTTTGTGGATTCAGAGTTGCTCGTCATCTAATAGAAATCGTCTCTTCTCTGTGGAGGTGTCCACTGGGAGCAGGAAGTCAGTGAGTCACCTGTGTATGCGTCTCTGCGCTGTTCCACTGTCACAGCATTAGCATGATTGTGTAAAACTCAATACTATAATGGGCAGATGCACAACAGGCATCTAAAGTCCAGTAAGAACAACCTAAGAGAACCTTAGCTCCACAAACTGGCAGAACCATTGAGATATATTTTTACTTTATGTTTGAATGCTTCAAACTATGTTTCAGTGCAAATAGCTTATTAAAGTTGATATGAGTTGCCAAACAAAAGATTCTAACAGCTTTAAAGACATTGAGCATATCTATTTTCAAGACATATTGTTAGGTTATCTGATGGTTGCAATCAAGATGGCAAATCGACCCATATATAGAGGTGTTTTTAATATGACTTCTAAAAAAAAAGAAGGAAATAATAACTTTTTTCACCCTAATACACAATTAATAATGTATATACATCTTTACAATTAAGGTTGATAGTATAACCTTTTTGTTATGTTACATAGAGAACACCCTTACTGTTTTTGTAAGGTGTACTTATTCATCTGTTTTGTTTAAGTTAGGAGTATCTCTAATACAAATTCTAAACAGATCTTCTCACATTATTTGGTAACAGCCATATTTAGATGAGTAATTAAATACATTGTTTAGAACTTAAGAGTGTTATAACTACAAATATGTAATTAAGAAGTTGAATTATTAAGCGAGGAGTAGTATTGTTAAATATTTTCTTCAATATTTGTCAGCACCCTTTTTATGTTAATGTTTTTTTGTTTTGTTTTTTACCACTGCTACCCTTTTTGGCTGCTTTTTAGAAGGTTTACCACCCAAACAGCTATTGTTTAAAGCACTAAGGAAGGGTGCTTCATCCAAAATGACAACCAGCTTTTTCCTCCTACACTGAATCAGAACAAACTTGAAAATTCAAGTTCCATGAGTTGGTTCAGAGACTTTTAAAGCATTTTAAATGATGTTGCATGTATCTGCCAGAATGTCCTAGAGATGTGTTGCAGTTTTCACCCAATTAAGTTAATCTATTAGATTAGAACATCCTGCTTTTACTATGCTGTGTTGCTTCACTATTCGACAGCTGTTAGGGTTAGGGTTAAACAGTTCACAGTACCGTTTAAGCAATAAATGACAAAGGTTGTTAACAATTTTTAAAATTTTGTTTGAAGAACTAATTTTGTTCATTTACTGCTCTTTAATCGTTTGAAATAAACTCCATAAGCTAACAATTTGGAAAATTTAACACAAATTAAAATGACCAATAGTTTACAAAGATTTGACAAATAAAACTCTTAGAATGTGTTACAGATATATTTAGCTCAACTCAGCCAATGTTATAGCTGCCATTATTTGGAAAAATACATCTATTAGCATTGTCCATCAGAATACCAAACTTTTTACACATTCTTTTTTGCAAGATGGCTCAAGCTCAGTCAGACTATAGGAAGAGAGTGTGTACACAGCGATTTTTTTTATGCATTGCCATAGCTTCTCATATTGATTATATGTGAACTTTAATTGGGTAATTTTTACACAGAAAAATGCTTTGATATAAACTATTCCATTGTAGCTCTGGTTGTGTATTTACTGTCATTGTCCTGTTGGAAGGCAAACCTCTGCCTCAATCTAAAGTCATTTTTTATCCTCTAACAGGTTTTCTCCCAGGGTTATCTCATATCCATCCATCTTACCATCTACTCTGGCTATTTCCCTGTCCCTGTTAAAAAGGAAAATATCCACAAAGCAAAGTCCTGTCACCACTCTGCTTCATAGTGTACAATGCCTGGTCAGGATGAATTGTCCAGTTTTAGGTTACTTCCATGTAGACAAAAAGTTTAGTTTTGACCTCAGTTGCTTCTTTCACCTGAGCTGTAGGTCTATGCAGCTTATTCAGTCGTTTCATGGGCTACTTGGGTGCTTCTCTGACTAATCCTTCACTTGCTGGGCCTGCCGGTTTAGTTGGTCAGCAATGTCTTGGTAGATTTGCAGTTGCACTCTTTTCTTTGTTGGATGATATTTTTATAAATATTTAATACCTCCTATGGCTTTCTTTTAACAAGGACTTTCTTCTTGACTGGTGCACACTAATAGTTCTGTCCACAATTCTTCCACATAATCTGTGGACTTGCTGAGTACTTTTAATCAGCTTCATGCTTTGTAATTCTTTGTCAGAAAAACTGAAAAATCTGTCATTTCTTTTGCTCCTGTAATCCATCAATGTTCGTTTTGGAGGTCTTGACAATATACTTTCAGTTTTTAATATCTGAGAGAGCATGAAGACTGAAAGGTCTTGGCCAAACCTTTGGCGTTTATTGAGGCCACTGAGAAGAAATTCCTCACATTTTCTCCCCTCATCTGTAACCGCCTTTACCGACCTGGCCTGAAGACACCCCATCACAGCCTCTCCTCACCTCCGCGTCTATCAGCCCTGCCACGTTTTAATATGGGCCCTTCTTCAGTGCCTTTGTTTCCATGGATACCGACACAGTGTGCTCAACATCTCCCAGCATTTGCCTTTCAAAAGGGCAAAGTGAACTCAAGGTTTAAACCTCTGCTTAGTATGACTGTCTGTGCCCAATCTGTGGTATAACGATGTGGTCCTGTTGTACCTTCCTTTCTCTTTCAACAAACTGTTTTTATTGTTTTAGAAAAAAAACGAGGCTGGACAGTATAGGCATCCAAGTGAATCGAGAAATATAACAGTTGCAAATGACCTGTTTCCAAGTAACAAGGCAGGCTCTATTTTCAGCACCTTGGACAGTACATGAGCAGCAGCCACATCAGAGCTAGCTTTAGGGGTAAGTCTGCAGGCAGAATAGCGACCAAACCTAACATGGTTTCACATCACTGTTTCTTTACATTACCTTAAAATCATCACATACGTTTCACATCACAATCAGGCATGTTTTCCTCACTGGACATGATTGATGTTTACGTAATAATCCTCATTGCAGGTCAGGGCTATTTGTTCTGGTTGTAGTACCTTAGAGATTGCATTATATTGTTGGAAACATAATTTATTTTAAAGCATGTTTAATGCTTTAATCCTAAGTGGTGAAAGCCCTGGAGTTCAGCAAAATAAAAAATGTCACAGAAACCATTTTCTTGTATTTGCCTCTGACTTTACCTGTCCTTAAATATTTTACTGGAAATTTTCTTTTTTTTGTGTATTTGGTATTCATACTATTATAATAAATTACTTTATTATTATTACTTTATAAATTTGCAGTGAAGAATATGAAAGTGGCAATCAAATAAATTACTGTACAGCCTTTCATACCCTTTGAAATTGTTATTTATAGCATACATCATTTTGTCACATTATAGCCACAAACCTTAATGTATTTTTGGGGGTTTTATTTGAAAGACCAAAGAAATTTGCGTATACCAGAGAGTTCAAGCTAAACAATACACACTTGTCAGTTTATTCACAAATACAGGCTTAAAATTGTTTACACTAGATTTTAAATAGAGTACACAAGGGTTCACAGAGACATGTGCCACACTTTTAAGATTTATTTGCCAAACATTTAAAGAAGATGATTTGTTTACTTTTCCTTGAATTTTTATATACATTTTATTCCAGAATTATGTGAAATAATTAAGAACCAAATTTTAGTATATCACACAAATCATCTAGAAAAAACACATTTACATTTGTGGTTGTGACATGACAGATGTAGGATAGATCATAATGTCTGAAGAACATACAGCGAGCTTTTAAAAATATTCAGATTTCTTATTTTCTGTAAAATGTAGGTTAAAAAGTTACTACATAAATATTGTAAAAACAATTCTAAAAAGACATCAATGTGTAAATTAGTAATATCCCTTAAGAATATTGTTCCCAGGAAGACACTAATGCTGGATTATTGGCTTGTGTGAACTCTTTCATCACCACAGGGGATGCATGGACTTAGGATAGCTTTTGCTTTAGGAATGTAAAGTATATTGAGGACCTTATAGTATAGTGTGGACTCTCTTGAACGTGATTGTACTTCTCAACTCTCCTTGTAAAGCAATAGGATACACTTGCCTTGCCCTGCAAACATATCTTCTTACTCAAAAATGGCCGTGTGTATAGACAAGATTTACAAAATACAAATTTTTAGTCATTCTTGTATTTATAGTCAACTTCCTGAGCATGCACTCTCTGAGAGTGTTGAGGTCGACCTGCTTCATGTTGCTCTTCCTGATTTCTCTCACAAGAGGGTCCAAGTAGACTTGGCTCAGTCTCCGGTTCCATGGAATCATGTTCTCCGATGAGGGAGTCCAGGTTGGCTCTACTTAGTCTCCTATTCCAAGTTCCCTGATGAAGGGGGCCAGATCAGCTGACCTCCATCACCTGCTCCTGATCAGAGTTTCATTAAAGCTTTAATTCTACTATCCAGAGCACGCAATGGCTCCAAGTCTGCCCTCAAAGTTTTTCTGTAGTCTCCAATGGCTGCTCTCTAGGTCTCCTTTGTGGATTCTAGCAGCCCCAGCACCGATCTCTAGGGTACCTCTGTGTAATCTGGGAGTTTCTGGAACACCCTGTAGATCTCCATCATGGGTTCCAGCGTCCTCTGTGGTATATCCCAGCCTCCTGGTCACACTCCCAACAAGATTTGACACGGGTTTTCCAAGTACCCTATCCAAAATCCCAGACCGCATGCACCAGCAATGGCCTCCAAGGTTACTTTGTGGCTGGTGTTCTGGTCACCTTTCATGATTCCTCCATCAAAACATTCAGCTGTTCCAGTATGGGTCTCTGAGTTTCCTTTGCTAGATCCAAAGACTGCCAGAACTCTGTGCCTCCTCGGCACAGAGGAACAAGTGTTCTGTTTTTTTGTGTGTTTCATGCCCACCTTTTGAGGCCCCCTCCACATGCCTGGTTTTGGAGTGTGCTTTTTTCAGATACTTGAGGGCATGTGGAAGCCACCCTCATGCCAGGCTCACAGTGAATATGGTGCACATACAGTTCTGCCACCGCAAGGATCCTAAATTATTAAAAATCAATGTGTCCACTCAGACATGCGCAGTTGCGGGTCCGGTTACCGAGGCCCTGCGGCGCTGCAAAAAATTCCGCAAGACGGAAGTTTGACCCCACACTGCAGATTAAGCTACTGAATTTCACGAGCCAAACAGGAAACATCGGGCACTAGACAGGATAAAGTTCTAGTGAATTTCAGAAAAAAACCACCGCACCAACTTACGCTAACTTGACCAATGTAAACAAAATGGCGACACAGAAACATGAGGGAACATTCAGTGTAATGAAGCTGCCATTTTCATTGGGGGATGAAATAGGATATTTATGCACACGGATAAAAAGTTTTGCCCTAGAAAACAAAGACCATAGCCTTTTTTTAATAGTTTATGGGGGACAGCAACAGAAAAGACCACGTGAACCTCTGTTCTCACGAGCACCATTTTCACAGCTGGCCGCTGTTTCCCTTGGAGCAGTGTGAATGGATGTTTGCAGCAAACCAGAACTGGATCAGTTCCGTAACCTACTCAGTGTGATCTCCATAGAGGAGAGGGTCCTGTTACGATCCTTGGGTGTGTGGGTTTTAGTTTTCATTTCAGTTTTGGTCAGTTCTGAATTATTAATTATTGTTTCAAATGCGTCATATATTAAATCTCTCTCAGTTCATGATTGTTCAAATGTGCTGTCATATAGGTTAATTCCTTTGGTTTAGTTTTGTACTATGTTCTGGGTATTTTAGGTCATCCTCAAAATCAGTGTTAGTTTGTAGGTTCCTTTGGGTCTGGTTTAATTCTCTGTGTTACTCATTCCCCCGTTCCTCGGGTTACCTGCACCATTATTCCTTCCTGATACACATTCCAAGTTCATGTCTGCATTATGGTCCTACTTGAAACCTACAAAAAAAAAAAAAAACAACAACAAGAAAAGCTAATAAAGCTAAGGAAGTCTTGCTATGTCATCAAACCTGAAATGAGTCCGTCGCCCACTACATATGCACTCTGTTTCTTTTTAGTAGTGTTGCAGGTTGTTGTTTTTTTTTTTCCTTCCTCCTCTTGTCAGTGTAAAACACTTGACCTTGGCTCACATGCCTCCAGGTGGGATCCCCAGCATACTAATGAGGGTTAGTACAGAGGAATGCTTCGCCATCGCTTTCTGTGTCAGCTTGTCTGGCTGGCTTTTGAGGTGAACTACCTTCAGCACCTCTGGTGTTTGCAGTTCAGACTGACGCTTTATTTCATTCTTTGCACAAGGACGCCAATGTAAAAAAAAAAGTACACAGGTATTTACGGTTAACTTATAGATGAGTCAGTCTGTAGTAGGTCCTAAATTTGTCTAAATCTTAGTTTAAGAATACCCAGCGAGAAAGATTTCACTAAGTCATTATTAATAAAACAAAAATGTATAGAATTGTGAAAAAATTTAGCAAACCAAACATATTTACAAAATACATAAAACCCTTAAATTCACCATGACTGTACTGCACTGACCTGCCAAAATGGGGAAAAAATGCATACAAGTGTATTTCTGTAATCCACTTTAAAAAATAGGACTCAAACACAGAGCAATATATGTTTCAAGCATTTATTTCTAATAATTGTGTGAATACCAATACTTAGTTTCTCATACATTTACATAAACCCCTCTCAGAGTGCATAATTTACCAAAAAAAAGGGGGTTTTGATAGAGATTATATGTCATCGCCTGCATAATCTTAGGGAAGGCTACACACTTGAAAGTTGTCCAGCAGACAGTCATTGACAGTCGTTGTGGAGGGAAGTAATAATGAAGACAGAAGTAAACCCCCAAAAATATGCTGCTCACAGAGTCATGTACCCAAGCTTGTTAATGGAAAATATGGCATCTATGATGAAAGAGATAACTACAGTCTTTAGAGGACTGCAAAGTGAATCAAGCCCTACAATTTACTATGACTACATGCTCATCTAAGAAGAGTTCCAAGAAATGAAAGCATATCAATATATTTGGTGTGTTTCTACAGGGAGTGTCTTGCTTTGCAGGATTATTTACAAATCTAAATGAGCTATCAACCTTTTCTTGTTTCAGCAGCATTAGAGCTGCATCTCAGTTTGCATATGTAATAGATTGGCGGTAACCCACATTCAATAACAAAAAAAAATAAAACATCTACTGACTCTTTTATTTTTCCCCTTCCATCAACAGGGTGTGTGCATCATGACAACTGCCTTTCTGCACTTCTTCTTCCTGGCGTCCTTCTGCTGGGTCCTCACAGAAGCCTGGCAGTCCTACATGGCAGTGACAGGGAAGGTTCGCACCAGGCTCATCCGGAAGCGTTTCCTGTGTCTTGGCTGGGGTGAGTGAGTGGCTCGTTTCAGCAAACTGCTTCCATCACTTCTTACAGCTGCCATTTTCTCACAGCAGCTCACGGCGAGGTGTCTTTACACAGCAAATTGTACGTCTTTTCACTTTGCTCCTCTCGTCGTCTCTGTAAGGCGGCTGGATCTTCATTCTGTCAGCCTCTTTGTTGTGATTCCTTTGTGCTTCAGTCAAGCTCTCTGAGGACTGGATAAATAGACCGGCCTTGAGCAGAGAGTGTATGTGCGTGAGCGAGGAGATCGGGGTGGGGGAGTGTTGCTGCATCTCTCCTATAGCTGGTTGCAATGACCTTATGTCTGATCGAGAGGGTGGGAGCCTGGCATACAGTAGACTGCAGCAGAATACAGTTTGAACATGTAAAATCTAGTAAAAATATAAGGTGTAGGAGGATTTAGTATGAGGAACTTTAAATTATCTTTTATTAATGTTAGACAAAGTCAAATAGCCAGTCTGGCGTTATGCTTTGCAAAAGAAATGCAGTAGGCAGCATGACATAATCTGTATATGACAGATTATAGTAAAAACAAAATCATTATGCAAAATATCAGCACACAAGCATGTCTGGTAATAAACCCCCAACAGGCAAATTATTTGTATCAAAATGCAAAGATTTCTCCTTCATGTGATAAATGTCAGTCTGAATCCCCTGTCCGAATAGCTACTTCTTTCAGACTGTAAGAGAAATCTCTACTTAAAAAAAAAAAAAAAAATCAATCTGATTATGAAAGAGCCCACTCTCATTCTTCTTGTTACCTAGCAACAAACAAGGCTCTCTTAGTCATTGCATCGCCACTGCTTGCTGCAAAACATAGACAAAGGCTGTTCGTACTATCTCTTGGATTTCTTGTCTTTAAAAAAAAAAAAAAAGCATTTTGGTAATAAACTGATCACAAATTTGAGTAGGACACAAAAATTAAAATAAAAACATGAAACCATGCACACGCAAAGCCTGCAAAAAACAACAACATTTTGACATGTAAGAAAAGAGGTGACCCTGACATGATTAAAGCTGATCTATTAAGCAACATGCAGCCCGACAACTAGCGTTTGTGTCTGAATTCGGCTCTCTTCGGTACAGCACCCACACCACGGTGTTGCTGCGCTTTGATTTATGGCATGCTTGTGAGCACTCAGCACACTTTACCTCTTCAGCACTGCAGAAAGGCACAGGATGGCCACAGGGTCTTTGGCTCGTGCCTCCAGGAAACTGATTACATCAATAGCACCTGCCCGCGCCGCTCGGAGAGGAAACGCTTTAATATTCCGAGCACACAATAGTGAAGATTGAATCAATTACGCTGATCTGTAATGAGGAGCCAGATAGCACAAAAAAAAAAAAAAAAAAAAAACTATTCCTATTGCGGGTGGGGGGAGAGTGAAGAGCGGTAACAATTTCTCACAATGCAGTGATGAAATCTACATGGCTTCCTGTGTGTGATGCACCGCTGGCATCTTATTAAAGCACCGTGTATTTTCCGTCACCTTTTAATGGGATATTTTACAATATAATGAGTAGAATGGTAAAATATATGTAGCTGATCATATACTCTCAGATGTCTTCAAAGCCTCATGCTGTGGTGTCTAATGGAATCGCTTTAGCTTGTACTTTGTTTAATGACTGGAAGGTACAGGGCCTTGCTTTTGTATGGCACACAGAAGTGAGTTTATGTTCTTGTGACTCATACTGCTTAAGTAACTATTTAATGTTCTGTCTTTTAAAGGACTACCAGCTTTAGTTGTCGCCATTTCAATGGGATTCACTAAAACAAAGGGCTACGGGACACCCTTATAGTAAGTTTTTTGCTCTTTTTCCCTCCATCTCTTTAATATTCTGCCCACAGACACCTTGGGTTCATGGCAACACTTAAGAATAATGATCAAATCCTTCTGCAGTGGCTTACTTATCCTAAATAGAGCCATAAACAAAGTCCCATGAACCCAATCAAATTTCAAAATAGCACAGCAAGACCCCAATTTCATGTGAGCTGCCACTCTGCTGGAAACCAAATGCATAAACACTGCTTAAAATCTCCTTAGCATTTTATTGCTCCGTGAAACTTTGGGTGTGGAGTAACAGCATATGGCACCTCTCCGCTGACAATTGAGCAAAATAACAATGGTGTGCTGGAGTGCACCATTAACGTGGAAGTAAATGCTGTAGTGGGAGTTAATTGTTTTTTTCCTTGTTTCCCCCGCAGCTGTTGGCTCTCCTTGGAGGGTGGGCTCCTGTATGCCTTCGTTGGACCTGCAGCAGCTGTTGTTTTGGTACGTCTTGGTTACCGATGTTTGGCTTTTTATCCCACTTTACTCTTTTATATAATACAATGTGTTTAAAATGGGGAAATGCGTATTACGCCGTGAATTATTTAATTAGCAATGGAAAGCATTATTGCAAATAATAATGATCATTTGCTTTAGCCATGATTCAATATGTTGCTATTTAACCATGATGTGCTTTCAAAGTCAAAGTAATGAGCATCCCATCAGGGACTGCTCAAATAATCCCTTTTCATTTACCATATAATGGCCTTTCATGTGGCTATGGGGTTATTAAGTATTTATGATTTAGATTTGTCCAGCATCTCGTATGGAAGGGTAATTTAATTACCCTATATTTATATTGTTGTAATTACCCACAGACTCGTCATTATCCAGACTGCTAAATGACCAAGAAGGCAGATATGTAATGCAATTTTTCACTGTCAAGTTTCTGTTCTTTGGCGGAATATAAAAGTGACTGAATTATTTAATTTATGAGTGAAGATAAACAAGCATTTGAAGTCTTGCTTGGCCGTAGTTTTCTTTTGTGATGAACTTCAGAGGAACACAAGCTCCCGTTTGGCCATCTGCAGTGAGAATATCATGCCACAGAGTTTTCATGTTGGGCTTCATCCCTGTTAAGAAAATGTCTGAATATAGTGCCTTATAGAAGTATTCACACTGCTTTTCCACATTATGTCATGTTCCAACCGCAAACTATATTGTATTTTATGAGCTAAATCAATACAATGTAGAACATAATTGTTAAGTGAAAGGGAACGTGATTTTCAAATGTCTTACAAACAAGAACTCCTGAAGAATGGACAGAAGTATTCAGCAAACCCACCTTTCATTGCACCTAAAGGTATTTTGGGTAAGGATTAGGGGTTGTTGGTATTCTTCTTTGCAAAATAGCTGAAGTCAGTTCCTATTGGTTGGAGAGAGTCTGAAAACATCAATTTTCAAGTCTTTTTAAAGATAGTCAATTGAATTTAAGCCTATAATTTGGACCATAATAACATCCATGTATGCCTTTATTTAAATAGTAAATTGAACTTTGGCTGTCTGTTCAGGGCAGCTGTCCCACTGAAAGGTGAATCTCTACCCCCTTCTTAAGTCAGTTGCATTTATTTTAATAAATTTTCCTATCAGCTCTGACCAGCTCCCCTGCCCCTGCTAAACAAATTCAACCCCACAGCAAAATGCTGCCACCACCATGTTTATCTTTAACACTGTGCATCATCGTGGACACGCCATGCCAGTTTTCTACTGCACAGCGTTTTTAACAAACAGGCCAGAAAGTTTGATTTTCTTCTTCTCTGACCAGAGCACCTTTTTACATGCTTAGTGGGTAGAGCAGCGCGCTTGCACTCTGAGAAGGTTGCAAGTACCCGGTTTGATTCCTGCAGACTCCCACTGTGTCCCTAAGCAAGACCCTTAGCCCGAGATTGCTCCCCGGGTGCTATGGTAGCTGCCCACTGCTCCCTAAGGGATGGGTTAAATGCAGAAGACAAATTTCATTGGAATGTACAATTGCAATGACAAATAAAGATGTTGCAGCAATGTGCTATTCAGGACTTCTAATTGTTTTATTTCAACAAAAGCTTTCTTCTTGATAACTCCTTGGCGTAATTCTGTTGTTCCTCCCGAGTTACCATGGGCCTCTTGGCTCCTGTTCTGATCATTGTCAGTTTAGGTGGAGAGCCTTACAATATCAAGGTTTACAGTTGTGCCATGCTCTTGTAATTTTTGAATAATGGACTGAAATGTGACACATGTGCACATGCCAGTTTTCAGTCTTTTCTGCTATCTGTTTTTTTTGTATTTAAATTTCCTCTTTTCTATTTCACCAGCTTATACTGTTTTATGCAGTTCCATCACATAAAATTAGAATAAAAACATTTGAACTACAGGTTGGAATGTAACAAAACAGGCGAAAAACCAGGGTGGTTGTGGGAATCTTTTGCAAGGCACTGTATGCAAACCACAATTTTAATTTTTGGATTTGTAAAGCATTCGTAAATCTTTCTTTTTCTGCAAAATGATGCTTTGCTTTGTGTTGTTCTAGCCAATACAATCTGAATAAAGTGTTATGCTGTACTTTATGATTATGATGTGACTGATCTGGCAGAGAGAACTTTTTTCTTCTTTAGGGTGCTGTGCTGGGAAGAGTGTGCAAGTCAATGTCTCATACAATGTCTGTTTGTTCAACAGAAGGTTGGGAAGTATCAGTCTGAATATTCCGCTTTTCCCCTCTGTCAACAGGTCAACATGGTGATTGGTATCTTGGTATTTAATAAGTTAGTGTCCAGAGATGGAATCCTGGACAAGAAGCTGAAGCATCGAGCAGGGTATGACAGCACATCATTGTTAGTACCTGTTTTTCTTCTTCATTTTTGAATATTGATATTTCTTTAAAAAACAAATGGTCATATTCAATAAATTAGAATATGTGTTTCAATGGGGCTCATTTGTCAACTTAAAAGTAACATTTGAAAATAACAACCTTAAAACAGGTATTAAACATGATTTCCATTAAGCCCACATTTCTGTAATAAATATATTGTTTATTGGCCAGATGTAATACACTAATTTTAAATCCCATGTTTTCATTGGCTATAAACAGAAAATCAAAAGCTTGAAAACATCAGCCTGTGTCCAAAACAGATATTTCACTTAGTGAACTGAGTGACTGAAACAAATGAACGTTTCAATAATATTGTAATTTTTGAATATGACTGTATATATATGTATATATACTGTATGCTATGAATATTTTCATGTCCATATGGAGATGTGTACCTACTTTTTTCTGTATTTCGGGAAAAAAAAAATTAAGGCATAAAGAGGTTAGCTCCCTCTTGGGAGCGACCAAGCTTCGTTTTTCTTCGGCAGAATGAGTCCAAGATGAAAATGATTTTAACACCCACACACTCACCGGCCCTGCTGTTGTTAGCATGATGGAGGAAAGTGTGCAGTCAGGTGGATGTTGGCATTGTTTGTCATGTTGTCCCGATATCTCTTGTGTCCCACAGACAGATGAGTGAGCCGCATACAGGATTAACTCTCAAGTGTGCCAAATGCGGTGTTGTATCAACAACTGCTTTATCAGCAACAACAGCTAGCAATGCAATGTAAGTGCCTGTCAGTGTCTGTGAATCAATAAAACGATGCTGCGGGGAGTTTTTTTTTTTTTTTTATGTACAGGGTATCCACTGCATAGTGCGCTAAACTCAGTTTCCAAATGCATCCACAGTACCTCAGAACTACATTGTGCAGGGGTTTTTTGAAATGAGCTTACATAAACATCAGTATGCAGAGCAACGCCCCGCCATCATTCTGGAGGAAAGAGGTCGTCATGGAGATTTAACTCAGCTCTCCAGACCTTATCTTGTTTATCTCCTGCACAAAATCATTCCTCTCTTCTTCCAGGGCATCGTTGTGGAGCTCCTGTGTCGTCCTACCTCTGCTGGCTTTGACCTGGATGTCTGCCGTGCTCGCCATGACGGACAAGCGTTCCATCCTCTTCCAGATTCTGTTTGCCGTCTTTGACTCCTTGCAGGGATTTGTCATTGTGATGGTGCACTGCATCCTACGGAGAGAGGTAGACGATAGCCCCCACCCACCCACTCATTTGTTTCTGCTGACGCTGAGAATGAAGCAAATGTCCCGTCAGAGCGATCAAAATATGTTTAACTTCAGTCAAAAGTTCAAACTGAAATTCCTCTCGTGTTTAAGGTGCAAGACGCTTTCAGATGTCGGCTCAGAAACTGCCAGGATCCGATCAGTGGTGATGCAACAGGAACCTTCCCTAATGGGCATGCTCAGATAATGGTAGGCACAGTCACCCTGTTATCTGCAGTCATTAGAGACTCTGATATTTGAGCTGGATCCTGTGTTCCCTTGTTATTTATAATACACTTGCACCACTCTTTTTGTTCTATACTAACCTTGACCTAACTTATTGGCTTTTTGTATTTTCATTGTCTTATTTTTCGTTCCTCTTTTTTAGTTTAGAACCGGACACAAAGTATTTTTCTCTTAGATCTGATTTTTATAACCTGCAATACCATGCATGACAAAACCTCTGAACATCTGATGAAAAGAAAAGTAGTTTTGTTTTCCTTTCAAAATCCTTTCAAATTGTTCCATTATGCTTGATTAAAGTTACTTTCCTGTGCATCTCTTTGTTTTCCTTTCATGGGGTAACGGGACTACTGCCTGCCTGACCTTTGAAACAGGACACCAGTATATTCATGTTGCGCTGTCCTCCTACAGGCAACTCAAAGCAATAATCTGCCATTAGGATTCTCATTACCATTTTTCACATTAGCAGTGAAAAAGGCACAAAGGCTACTTACTTATAGTCTGTTAATAGTTAGCGCAAAAGCTTTGCCTCTCCTTCACCAATATTTTTTTTTCTTTTCTATTCTTGTCGTAATTTTATATTAAAGCAGATAAGAAAAAAACATGTTCTTGTCAGCCACTTGGAAATGATAATAAAAAAATATTATTTTTATGGATTTTTGTAGCTGATTTTGAACTACCTTATTTTTCACTGCATATAACATTCTTCACATTTATTGGTCTCTCCTGGCCAAAGACATAATAATAATATTATAACCTTTGCAATAAATTGATTAATTGGAGTAGCATACCAGTAAAATTATTTGGATATTTGTAAATAAATTAAGAGTTATGACCATGTATACCTAATTCCACAGAGGGGGGTAATTTTGCCCCCACAGAAATGAGAAAAAAAATCCTGCATGCTTAGCTGTGCAGTTTGCATCCTCTTAGGTTGCTATGGCAACCCTGTTTTGTGTTTTCTGAAGCATAACGAGCAAAACAGTATTTGCTATTGTTGATGTATTGATTGAATAAAACATAATTGTAATAAATGAAACAGTAGTGTATAGTGTACTAGTTTTCCAGGATTAGTTTTTGAAGAGGAAAAAGAAAACACCAATATAACCATAACTGTAGTACAAAAGCTCAAATACAGTATTTTAAAGAAGCCAAGTATTTATCTACCTTGTTTGGAGATCTTGCATGAATGTTTTGATTTGCTCATGGCCAATTTTGAAAATAACCACAATCTATCCATTCAGTATGCTATAGCAGATTTTTTGTTTTTTGTTTTATTATGGTTATAATTAACCAAACCATATATATGCACACTTTTAAAATTCTTTTCTGTTGTAGAAATCATTCAACTGCATTAGAATGTTATTTAATTTAAAGCATTGAAATTCATTCTACCAGACACTGTGCAGTATAAAATGTTTGATAAATTAGGTGATATTGTCATTTTTGTTTTTACAGACAGACTTTGAGAAAGATGTGGACATCGCTTGCCGATCAGGTAAAGCACATATGGTCTCTTACTTACAAAACTTTCCCTCGCTCTCGTTGAAAAAAGGTCTGAACTGTGAGGGGGGAGGGGGGGGGGAGCAGGTTGTGTAACAACCAACACAGCCCCAGAGGAACTTTTTACTGTTTAAGAAAAAAAAAAAAAAAAACTTATTGTGAGAACAAAGCTTCAGATGGAGATGCTCTCAGTGTGTGTGTGTGTGTGTGTGTGTGTGTGTGTGTGTGTGTGTGTGTGTGTATGCATTGTTCATTTATTTCAGCTAACACCGACTGATGGTGTTTTCAATTCAGCTCAATTTACTTTCATTTAGTATTTCTGATTTTGATTTATGTAGCGGCAATTCACAACGCATGTCATCTCAAGGCACTTTACTAAGTCAAATTCAATCAAATCATACAGAATGGTCAAAAAGTTTCCTCTTTAAGGAAACCCAGAAGATTGCATCAAGTCTTGACAAGCAGCATTCACTCCTCCTGAAAGAGCATAGAGCCACAGGGACAGTCGTCTGCATTGTCCATGGCTTTGCAGCAATCCCTCATACTGAGCATGCATGAAGCGACAGTGGAGAGGAAAACCTCCTGCAGAACCAGGCTCAGTGTGAACGGTCACCTGCCTCGATTGACTGGGGTCATTTTAAAGCCTTCATTTCTGTTGACAAGAATTATTTTTCACCTCCAGCTAACAAAAAAATTAATAAAATAAAAACAAAACAAACACAGCATTCAAGATTACAATATTTCATCTGACCAAAAGAAAGTGCAAACCTTTTCATGCAAAATGGGGCTTGACAAAAAGTATGTTTGATACTGGCTAAGAAAAGATACTTTTAAACTTACAAACAAGCCCCTTAGAAATGCATTTTGTAATTTATTGAAAGAAATTGTATATATATATATATATATATATATATATATATATATATATATATATATATATATATATATATGTATATATGTGTGTGTGTGTGCGTGTGTGTGTGTGTGTGTGTGTGTGTGTCATATTCAATAGATTTACTTGTGTAGTAAATAGTTTACTTGGGTTAGGGTTTTTCACTGCATTTATTAGAAGATAGGGCAATTGTAAACTGTAAAAGTATTTAAGTTTTCTACAACATAAACAAAGCTGGCAAGATGCACTGGACTCAAGCTTCATCAGTCTCCAGTCCTTTCCAAACCAGTAAAGAGCACATCCAAAGTGGAGCCTAAAGGAAATCTAAACGGACCATTATTTAGAGCCCAGAGAGACAGAAACTAAAGAGGCTGTCTGGCATCCTTTACTTACACTGTGCCGTCTTGTAAGCTAAAGTGGATGTGCAGTACCTGGTAGCAAAAGGCCAAGCTGACAGGCGCATTAATAAATCATGACCAAATCTGAGAGCAAAGAAAAGCTGTCAAAAAGAAGTGCATTGTACCAATAACTCAGTCAGTCTGGAGGATTTATGTTTGATATTATGGTAAAACAAAACAGCTGCTTCTTTCTGAGAAAGGTGACTTGCTAAAGCATTTGGACTTTTTGAATTCTTCAGTGAATTAAATTTGGATTTTAATATGATAGACTCACACAGAGTAAGACATATTTGTAAAATGAGACGAAACGGATACATGGTTTTACAGATAAAATTCTCAAAAGTGTGGCATCTATACAGTATGTATTCAGACGACGTTACTCTCATAAACCTAAATTAAAATCAAGTGTATTCTATTGCTTTCAAACATCACCCAATTTTCCTCTGTGAAGGCTTTCCTCCATTCCTTAGAGAACACTATTGGCAGGACCAAGACCAAGGAACACAGCAGATAGATCAGGGATAAAGATGTGGAGAACTTTGATGGATTACATCCTAAGCTTATGAACATCTGGCAGAGCACTGATTACTTTGTTTTGTTTCTAAAAATAGAGTTTGGCACCACAGCATATTCACAAAGACGAGACTGTCCACCTAAACTGACAGATTGGGCAAGGAGAACATTAATAGCAGAGGCCCAGGGTAACTCTGGAGGAGATGTAGAGAGTCTCAGCTCTGGTAGAAAAACGTGTCAGCACTCATCAGGACTACTATTAGTCATAAAATAGACTTGATGGAAGAAGTTTTGTTTAAAGAAACCATGAGAAATGTGGTTTTTAGTTTTCCAAAACCTAGGTAGAGGGTACGACAAACATGTTAAAAAGAATTCACTGGTCAGATGAGACCACAGTTGAATCTTTGGGGCTACAACACATGCAGAATGTTCTGTGTGGTGGAAAACTAACACTGCAAATCACACTGAACACAACATTCCCTCAGAGAAACATGGCACTGGCAGCATCCCGTTGTGTGGATGTGTTTCTTTAGCAGGGACAAGGAAGTTGCTCAGAAGTTTTTAAGAAGATGGATGGAACTGAACACAGGAAAATTACGGAAGAAACGCTGCATAACACTTTAGACTTAGGCATAGGTGCACCTTTCAGTAGGCGGATTCTAAACAGCCAATTTTGCAATAGAATCATTTAGATCAAAGCATATCCATGTGTTAGAATGGCCCAGTTAAAATTCAGGCCCATCCACAAAATGGATCTGTGGCTAGATTTTCAAATTGATGCTCAGATTTGCTTTCCATTGATTCTGACTGAGTTAAGCTTTTTAAAACGAAAAATAAGCAAAAGCTTCAGTCTCTAGAGTGTCTTGTGTATGTCACACATCCAAAAACAGAGTTGCAGCTACACTTGCAGTAAAATGTTTTATGCAGCATTGACTTAGAGGGGATACCCACAGCTTTGTTATTTTAATAAAAATGTATTAAAAACAAACATATTATATTCCTTCCACTTTACAAATTTTGCACTATTTTGTGTTGGGCCATGACATAAAATCACGATAAAATACATTCTGGGGTTGTAATGTGACACAATGTAAAAATAAATGCTTCGTGCAAAGCACTCTGTAGTGCTTCATCAGGTCGTCGCCGATCACTGAGTTAGCATTAGTACGGCAGAGGGGATTTCAGGGAGAGGGTGAAACTGTACTTATTTACAGCAACACTCCCTCGAGACTTCAGTGTTGTGTTCTTTTGTGTTTAGCGTAATGTCACACTCAAAGCATTTTCACAGTTACTCATCCTATGATTACAGTTCTGTCTCGACAGAACAACATCCCTTGAGAATCACATATATTGATTTGAATTGTCGTGTTCTTTTATTGTCATTTTGCAACGTTTAAAACGTCAAAGCAGAAGACTAACTAACACCTGTATCGCCCTGCCCTCCAGCGCTCCACAAGGACATGGGCTCGTGTCGTGCCGCCACCATAACAGGCACCCTCTCCCGCATTTCACTCAACGACGAGGAGGACGAGAAGGCCCCTGAGGGCCTCAGCTACTCCACGTTGCCAGGCAACATCATCTCCAAAGTGATAATCCAGCAGCCTTCGGCTCTACACATCCCAGTAGGAATGGGCGAGCTGAAAGACCAGTGCATGTCTGACAGCAATGCCGACATGCGCCGCACAGTGTACCTGTGCACCGACGACGGCATGCGCCAGAGTGAGCACGACATGGGCGGTCACGATATGGAGGGCCACCCGGCGCAGGGGCAAATGATGGAGACGGACTACATAGTGATGCCTCGCGCCTCTGCGGTTGGAGTTTCGGGGTCGGCCACCCTGCCCACCCTCATTAAAGAGGAGCCCAAGATGAGTGCCGCAATGGATACGCTGCCCCACGAGAGGCTAAAGCATTACAAGATCAGCCCTGACTTCAATATCAACCCGTCAGGCATGGACCACATGAATGTGAATCTGGAGCACCAGTATCCTAGTGCTTCAGAGCAGATGCAAACCCTGCCCTTTGAACCTCGCACAGCTGTTAAGAACTTCCTTGCAGAGATGGAGGAAACCGGGGGCCTATCTCGGAGTGACACCGGCTCCACAATATCAATGAGCTCCCTGGAGGTACATGTTGTCATGTGGATTCAATTCAAAGAAACACAGTGTTGCCAGATATTTATGTTATTAATTATGCTGATGACTTAATAAGTACGCTCCTTTTATTTTTCTCCTAACAGAGAAGAAAGTCGAGATATTCTGATCTGGACTTTGAGGTATGTGAAAAAGATACTTCTTTCTGAGGTTGAGCTTAACTACTTATGCATAAAAAGGCAGCTTTTTGCAGATGTGTCAGTCATTTGATTTACGAGCGTATGTCGTGCCTCTTAAGCTTATTGGAGTAGTACAGCCTTGGCTCATCAGGATTTATAGACTTACTGTGTAGTTAAGGTAAAAGCAAGGCCGTCAGCTGACAAACAGGGCAGCAGCTCTCATCAACATTTTATCCTCCTCCATCTCCTTCATCCATTAGCTATATGTTGATTTTCAAACTGTATGCTTTTAAAGTCATTTGCACATTTCACATCTGAGTTTATCACTGGTCAGCAATGAATATACTGGCTTGCAAGAACATGATCAAACCCCCTTTGGCATATTTATTCAGTATTTCCTTTTGCATTGTCAAAGCTTTACTGCATATAAATATTGTAATCTCTGTCAAAATACTGGAAACGTGTCGTTCTGGCAGCTACTTTGGCTCTGGTTGCATTTTGTTTGAGCATAGATGCACACCAACACTTCGAATGGAAGAACTGTGCCAAGGTTTTTGATCACATGGATTTCCCTTACACCAACAAAACCCTAAATGAGGTGATTTATCACAGAAGAATTATGTTTAGGCATTAGGTGTCCCATAAGCCTAACTTTAATTATCTGCGTGTTTCCTTTATTTTGGCAGTCATTCTTGTATATGCAGAGGAAAGTAGATTTGTTTCAGACCTGGCCTCTAAGTAAACTACCATGACACTAACAAATTGATCAGAGGTGGAGGGGGTGGGGAGGAAGATGCATTTCCATTATTGGCTGTCAATACCAAAGCAAAAACCCTTGCCATTGCAGAAAGTCATGCACACCAGGAAAAGACACATGGAGCTGTTCCAGGAACTGAATCAGAAATTTCAAACCCTGGACCGATTTCGAGACATACCAAATATGGGCAGCATGGTGAGTAACAGGAAACCCAGGGGGGTGGCTGTCAGCTAATTCAAGAATTTAGCATTCAAATAATCTATTTCGATATTTGGTGGAGGAAACATTTATGTATGATTGTGTAAATGAGTGGTTATGTAGCAAAAGTGTGTCTTCCTACGTTTAATAAGGCTGCAATCAGCAGAAGGGCTGCCTCTAAAAGCACCAAAGCATTGTCTTCACTAGGCGAGTCTCGAGAAAAAAAAACAACAAAAAAAGCAGGACCCTTTGGCAATTTTGCTACAGTCGAGTGCATCCATTCCAATGCAAGGCCATAAATGCACTTTTATTTACATGCACATTTATCTACTTAGCAAACTCATCCTTTTTTTACTCATTAATGCATGGCAGATTATTTATTATATCAGCATTTATGCAAGTATTAGCCTAATAAGGCCAGTCTCTCTCTGTAACTGTGTGGGAGGTGGGACTTGACTCCATCAAGAAGTCGGGCTAATTATGCAACACCTTACGACCTTGCTGCAAAGCAAAAGGCTCACCATCTGTCTCCACACCTGAAAGGATGTGTAGACAATGGGGACATCAGACTTAATCAGTCTGTCTGAGATGAGCTGCGTGTTTTTCTTTTTTTTGTTTGTTTTTAAACACTCAGACCATGTCAGATACAGCGCTATGGAGTTAGAATATTTCTCATTTTGCTATTTTTGCCACAACTAAATGTTTCAACTGAATTTAACAACAAAGATAAACAGAGTGAATACAAAAAGCAGTTTTCAAATGCTTTACTCTGCTGAGGAAAAGAAGCTGTCCAGACTAATCTGGCTTTATGTGAAAAGGTGTTCAGCCCTCCTTGTTAAATCATGCGATAACTGCGATCAACCCCATTATCTGAGACAGCTGAGTTCACTTTTAATAGTCTGATTACTGTGACACCTGTACAATTGATAAATCCCTGAAACCCAACCTATCTGACAACGCGATGTAGACTGAAATATCTCTAAACTGTGACACATACCCTGATCTAAATACATTCCTAAACAGATGTGAAGCAAAGTCATGGACATATATTAATTTGGAAAACAAAATGTTGCAAAGCCATTTCTAAGGTCTTGGCATCGCAATGAACCACATGGAGAGCTGCTATCCATCAGTGGAAAAGACATACAACGTCATGAATCTTCTCATGTGTGGCTTGCCAACCAAAATTATGCAGAAGCCAAAACATCTAAAGCACTTCTTCACCATGCTTCAGTTAAGATAGAGTCCATTATTCAACAACAAGGAAGATACTGGTAAAAGACACCATATATAGGATAGTTACAAGGTGAAAACTACTGATGTCGAAATAACCACAAAAGACTAATATTTGTCAAGAAACATATGTATGATCCTCAAAATGTTTGGGAAAATATTCTGTGTAAAACTAGACAGCCGTGCAGAGAAGAACGTAATACGGACATTGCAGCAGTCGTGTAATGGTCTGAGACTGCATTGCTGCTTCAGGGCAAGGACAGCTTGCCGTAACTGATGGAACTATGAATTCTGCTCTCTACCAGAAATTCCCAAATGAGAATGAAAACCACTGGTTCATGACCTTGGGCCCAAGTGCACCCAACTGGGACAATGGCCTGCCTGAAGCATACCAGTAAGTCCACCTTTGAGTGGCACAAAAACAAAAAGATTTTGCAGTGGCTTGAAAGTCTGGACTTGAATCTGATTAAGATGTTATGACATGTTGTTGTTCATACTTGAAAACCCTCCAATGTTGCAAACAATTCGGCAAAGAAGTGGGCCACAATTGCTCCAAAGCGAGGTAAAACACTCACTGCCAGTTATAGTAAACACTTGATGATAGTTGTTGCTACCACAGGTGGCACAACCAGTGATTAGGTTAAGGGGGCGATTCCTGCTTCACATAGGGTCAATTTGGTTTGGGCAGCTTATTTTCCTTAAAGAAAATCTATATTTGAAAACTGCATTTTGTATTTACTCGTCTTATCTTTGCTATAAAAAAAAGTGTCTAACGATTTGAAACATTGAGGCGAGACAAAAAAAAGCAAAAATAGAAAAATATCTGTAAAAACTTCTCCACAGCATTGTAAATAGTAGCCTTTTGACTGCATATTACCACCCTCCCAGTTCCAGTCACCCCTGCAGTACAACGCAGCTTCAGAACAGTTGCCTAGTTACAGTGCAAGTACCTTTTTTTGTAGCAAGTGATAACTACGTACTTCTTCTATTTTCCCTTTTTTCCCCCTAAATGAATCTATTGCAGAGCTGGCAGCTAACATTAGTATCCATTTTATATTCCCCTGATGTGGAGCAGCTTCTTTCCCTTATTTGCACTAATGTCTTTGGGGCTGTCAATGAGAGCATTCTCAGATGAACGAATGGATCACACATGCAGCACCTCCGGTGCTCCAGTTTCTGAGCCGAGGAAAGCAGAGATCTCCTCCATGTTAATAGAAAGCATGTTCCCATTTAATACACTGCCATTATCTTTTTGTTATTTGATGCTTCTCTCAGCATTAATTCATTATTTTTAATTAGCAATGCCAGGAGCTCATATAATGCCCTTCTAAATGAACTGACCTTATTGAAAAAAAAGAGTCAATTTTGAATGAAAAGTAGCAGCCAAGCTGCTGGGGATGTCATGCTACTAACATCATCCGCTGTTGGCCATGTTCGCAGGACAAGGCAATGCCAAAACAGAACCCGTGGGAGAGCTACAATCCGGCCTGTGAGTACCAGAACTACGCCACTATGAATGTACTAGAATCCGACAACAAGGACTCACTAGAGATGACGACTGCAGAGTGGGAGAAGTGTGTCAACCTACCCTTAGACGTCCAGGAAGGAGACTTCCAGACAGAAGTGTAAAAGGGTGAAGAAGTTGGAGGAAAAAAAAAATGCAAACTTGGAAAGGAGGAGTAGGGGATGTATTTTGCACTGATTAAAGCAACAGACTTTTCTAACAGCCTTGGCAAACATATCTGGATCTTACGAGCGTGGCAGGGACATAATGTGCCAATACAATATAAGGACTGGTGAGTGGCGGGAAAAAAGAAAACAAAAAAGGGATAAAAACATCCGTGTTATTTTTTGTATTCTCACTAGTGTACTTAGTGTGGGGCAGCCTGGTGTACAATATTTACCATCCTGTGTTACCAATTATCTGTGGAGAAATTGGCTGAAAAAAAGAAACTCTCTTAATGAAACCTCACAAAGCAAATGACATGCCATGTCGTCCCAGCTTCATCGGGTCTAGTTTTGATTTCCTAAAACTAGACCCGGGAGCACAATGTATATATTTATGCAGTTTTTAAAAAGTTTATAACAGTCCGTTTGGCCATTACTACACTTTTTACTTTATAATATAAAACATGGGAGGCAAAGAGGATTTTTTCTGTCATATTAAAATGAATGTTTGTCAAGCTACATTCTTCATTGCTTTAAATGCAATAAAGATAATACTCACTTTTATATAAATAATATATTTCACAACTTTAATACTGCAGAATCTGCTTGAAGGATCCCAGCAAGCTCTCTCATCTGCAGCTCTGTATAAAATATTTAAAAAAAATGTTGTATGGTGTAAATAAACTTTTGTCTACATATGTTTTACTTGTGCCAATTTATTTTAATGAGGATAAAAAAAATGCCAACCTGACCAGAAGTTATAGCGAAAAATGTTAACATTTGAAAAGGAATGTAAATAAAAGAGGAAATATGTTCGTACTGCTTCAGAGGTCGTGTCAAGTTTATGTTGTGTGTTGAATCTCAAATGCATCACTCACCTTAAATGAGCCAGAATCTGAATGGGAATTGAATGATAACTGCAGAAGTGAAGACTTGATGGTTGAAGACATGGTTCAGAATTTTTGAACTTTTGGTTTTGGTGCAAGGGTATATGCTCTAGAAAATCTTTTGATTTAGTGAAAATTCCAGATTATCAGGTCCCAGAGGGAGTGCTAACCAAGTCAGACGTCTGCCATATCAAAACAACCACAATGTGAAAAGGCATTATAGAGGTCTATCCGAATGCTAGTTTATAAACCTGTGAACCATCTGGAAATCTGTATAAGGAGGTAATTGACAAAAGCTAATGATTGTTTAAATGGGAAATGAAATCAGGAGGCAGTGCACCGATAATGATCTCCCTGTGTGAAACGCACTAAAAATAGAACATTTCCAATGTTTCCTGGTCACGCCAATACAAAATGGATCTCCATGCACCGCCAACCCAATAAATTTAAGTTACAGGAGCAGCAAGCACCAATTAGGTACAACTCGATTCACAACTAAACCCCAATTGAACTAAATAACATTTTATACATATATTCAGCTAAATCACAATATGATGCACTATGACAATGTAGATTAACATGAAGCAAGGGTATGATTATTTGCAACTGAATAGCTGTTATCAAAGCTATAGTTGGTAATCCTGTTCAGAAACATGTTTTGTTACAGTATACTGGGTAGAATTGTCTTTCCATCCTGACTGTAGTCAACACAGTATGTATTCAGAAAAAGGAGGTTAAAAAATTAGATCTCTGTGAGAGCTGCAGGTTGTGAAACGCCGTTCAGTCTGAATGGCAGGGATTGGTCGGAGTTTTGGTTCTGCTCTCACCACCCTCTGCCCCTGAAGTTCTAGGGGGTATCGTCTAAAGGCTGGTTCACACGTCAGGATTGTTTGCCGATTTTTTCCCCGGTCTTCCCCTTCCGTTAGGCGGTGAATAAGGCCGTGGCTCCTAAAATAATCGTAAGCAATTATCGTGCCGTGTGTGGTGTGTTAGGAGCGATTTGGTCAGCTTGATGGAGTGTCTGGACCGCCCCGACCTCAAATCGGAATTATTTAACATATTGGATTGTCTAGGCCCGATATCCTAGTGTGTGTGGTGTTCCCCGAGGACAAACAAGCAGGCAGCCTATTGAATGCCACATGTAGCCAATCAGAAAGGTAGGTGAGAGAAGACTAACCGTAACATTTGAAGATTCTTTATTGTCACCGCGTGTTACCATGGTGAAATTTCTTTTTGGACACTCTGGCTAAGAGTACACAAATAACAGACAAGAGACTATGAACAAAGAGAAACCCTAAAAGGAAAAAAAAAAAAACTTTAACCAACACCTTTCTTTTTATGTTTTTCCTCTGTTAAAATCAATCCACAAACTATCGCCATTATTCCTCCTCGTGTCCATGTTTATTCACTCTGGACTCGCGTTTGATCTTGAGATGTTTCGCAAGATTTCCCGTCCTACATCTGAATGATCTATTTGTGTGTGGTGTGTTATGCTCACCGTCTGACCGTACACCATACACTATACAACCAAACCTGTTACACGTACAATTTGTTATCGTTACATGTGGTGTCTCTCAGGCTTTGAACATCGTCTGACTTTTTTTTTAAATCTTTTCGTGGGAACCAGCCTTTTACTATTGGTTATCACACAGGCCAATCATTCTGAGGTGCTCACGTAACGCCAATGTGCGCGCTCGTTCCTTGTTAGTTTCTGCTTGCTGGCTGCGCATGCGCGCTTCTAGTGTTTATGGGTCCAGTTAGCTTCGCTGTTAGAGTTGCAAGAAGCAAACCGCGTACAAGTTTATGAGAAGAAGAGGAAGGCCTCAGTAGGAAGGAATAAGACCAGAGTGGATTTGGGAGATTTCTTTCATGCGATTTCCCTGAGGAGCAGAAGAGCAGGTAAGACGGTCTTGCGCATGCTCAGTAATTCTAAAAAGGACTTGAGGAAACTTCCAAAAAACTCGCTGACTCTACGTTTAAGAAGATACTTTCCTCAATAAAAAGTATTGTATTATGATTTCAGTACAGTGATACTCAGACAGATTTGCAAATCAGTACCTAAACTGATGAGCAGAAAAGTGTATTTTCTATATTTGAACATTGAAAAACACGTATAAGTTTTCATTTATATGAATGTAAATTTAACAAGCATTAAGTGACATTAACAGTATGCAATAGTCTCATTGTTAAACTAAGAGGAGTTAATTTTTGGAAATTTCAACCAAAATAATCCATTAAGAACAGCAGAACACTTTGTAGCAAATCTAAATATTTCACCAAGAATTACACTGTATTTAACCCACATGCTACAAAACAATTTGTTTCTTCAATAATAAGAATTAATCAGTTTGATCAGTTTGGAAAAAAAAACTGTGCTGGACTCATGAGGCCCTGAAAATATTTTCTATGCTTTCTTGTTGGCACACTTGTTGAATTTGGAGGCAATGTCAAGGGGGAAAAAAATGATTCAACAGCAGCATTGGCAGCAGTAGAAGAGTCTTACAAGAATTCATTTACAAAATTAAACTTTTCAGATTTTTGCCAAAATTTTAAACTGACACAGCAAGGTCTCATACTAAAAAAAAAACAGTTTATTATGAGTGCCCTACTACAATGAATCAATACAAATCAGTTGATCTTAACAGCTACATAATTTACAATTTCCCGCACAATGCATGTTTAAGTCAGAAAGCTCATGGGTGTTGCTACTCCTCCTCTGACCTTTTCCTGCATAGGCAATCGTAAGCTTTTTTGTAAATAGCTGTTCATAGCCTATTTTGGCCTTGGCTGCTCTCGAATTAGCCGTCATCCCAACAAATCGGAATTTATGTTAAATGAAGGTGCCAAAGAGAGTTTGCCACTGCAGGCATTATATTGACGGCTTCTAGCCTAATACCAGAACCTTGTTTCAAAAGTCTAGACCTATCCCTTTATGTAAATTTGAGTTTAAAAATATCCCACTGTTGTAAAAAGTCAGTCTTCAAAAAGTAAAAAAAAAACTTCTGTTTAATTTAGGACATATGGAATAATTCAAAAAGTCCTCATGAGGGCCTTATGCGCCATCTGCTTTACTGACATTCATCTTAGCTTGAGCCGATGACTTAAACGTTCCCATCACAGCTAAAAGTTTGCTCTGTACTGTTTTCTGCCTCCTCTCATCAATCCACCAACTATATTCAATTTCCAAATCGGGCTGGGAAACATTTAAACTCCTAATATGTTTCAGTGCCTCCTAAGGGTTCTCCTGCTAGGATCAGCTTCCTCAGGCAGTCAGGTCCACACAGAGCTCTAATGGGTGGGTGCTGCTCGAGCTTAGGGAAAATCTTGTTTGTTCTGTCTGCTGGTCTGTGCAGTATGGCAATGAGAGTTGCAAGCATGTGCTCCCTTCCTCATCTGGGATGTGGGGGTCCACCGAACAGGGGAAGAGGAAGTGCCAGAAGAAGTGGGAGGAGGAGGTGTGACTTCATCTTGAGAGACGAACAAGGACGAGAGAAAAGACGAAGAAGCAGACAAGGATCCCTGGTGGGCTGAAATGAGGACTCTGGAGTACTCTAACATTGTCTATGCACAAATTGAAATGATGAAATACAGAGCTCATTCAGCACAATAATCTCTGAATTTACAATGCCTTTCAATTTAGACTACAAGGCAAAATTGGGTTAACTATATACACTACTGTTATTGGGTTTGTTAAGGTTTTTTTCTGTTTCTTTTCTTTTTGTATCATGCCATCACCCTACAGAATCACTTTAACGCCAACAATGTCTCACTGGCTTGGAATAAATATTTTATGCTGAAGAATATCTGAAGTGGTAACTTGTAGTCTCAGTATGAAACTTTATCAAAAAACACTAAAAGAGCTGGAAGCGTGTTCATTAACCAGTTTAAAAAAAGCATTATGTAAATGTCTTATTTGGGAACCAGTTTTTGTCAAAGACATTTCCAAACTCGCAGCCAAACGGGTGTTTGAATCTGGAAGAAGCTGTTGAGTGTTTTTAATCGTAACCTTTAAACCAGGGACTTGAATCCATATCTAAACTAAAGGAGGATTTGATAAATACTTCTTTATTTTATAACAGATTAACAAGTTGTGGTCAAATATTTAGATAAATTACACAATGATTTGCTAATCAATGAAATCCTAGCCCAAAAAGTATGGAAATTTGTGTTTGAATGAATATATCTTTGTTGTAAAAATGCTTCTTGGCAATAAATCTTATCCCGTTGGATATTTCATTCCAAACTGTTCCCACAATTGTAAGGAAAATGTGTTTGTGGTTTGAGCAGCAGGGATGATGTAGACTACGCATGTGTCAAATATGCCAAGTTCTCTCAGCCAATGCCAAACAGCTCTTGGTGGAGACAGAGTGATGTTGTGGGGTGGCATCTCCTTTGATGGAAAAAATAAGGCTTGTCACTGGTGGCTATCTGAATGCAGAGACATGTCAAGATGAGATTCTGCAAATAGTGTTGATTCTGTTTCTCCATTCTTAGGGACCAAACTCTATCCTCAGCTCCAATTCCAGAATTTGGGAGTGGAAAGGATATATTGTCCTACATGCAGTCTGAACCTAAACCCTTTTTTTTACTCCTGCTGTCAGGCATGCTGTTTGTGCCATAGTGACCAAGATTGACTGGCTTGCGACAAATGCTGGTGAGTGGATCGGGATCCCATCCCACAGCAGTCTGTAAACAAACACACATTTCTTTAGCTTTGTATGTAAATTTTACTTAATAAGAATTACAAACATTCAACAAACAAAGAATAGGCTTATTTCAATGTCCAACATCGGAAATCTGTATCAGAGTTATGAAGAGAGTAGTAGATTCAACAACTACATTATTACATATTATATATATATATATATATATATATATATATATATATATATATATATATATATATATATATATATATATATGGTAGCTGATTAGGACCACAAGTGGAGCCTGACTGACACACAACCTCTGCAATAAAGCTACCAACAGCTGGATCTGTTTAATGATGTTTTGCAAAAATACACCAGGAATTTCATGATAAATAATGAGATAATGGCAGTCCTGATGCATCTGAATAGTCCTGGTAGAAAATAATAAAATAAATTGAGCAGGTTCTCTTGCAATAGACTGGTGACCTGTCCAGGGTATATCCCGCCTCACGTCCATTGACAGCTGGTGATACGCACCAGCAACCCTCCCTACCCCACAAGGGATAGACGTGTTAGAAAATTGATTGATGGATGGAGTAGGTCCTCTGGTCAGGCTATTTGTTGAAATGCTTTGTCTCTTCTCCAAAAGCACGTCCTACAGTCTGAACAGTTGTAGGTAAACTCAGCCTTATGAGCAGTACATTTGCCTGGTGGATGACAATCAAAACTGGTTGTTTTCATGCAAAAGAGGCCATCAGGCTACCAATCGATCGTTATTACCCTGATGGCCACCTATTGTTCCCAGAGAGCTGAGTTTAATACATCCAGAGCCATACTACCTTATTTATATACTTTTCACTTTTCACATACACAGTGATGTGTATGTACGTAATATACACATCACTGTATGTTACGTGGTAGACAGACACAAAGTAGTGCTTGATTGTGAAGTGGGGTTGTTTTGGGGTATGTGTCTATCAAGAAAAGCATTCACAGTGCTTGACGATGTGAGAACCAGATTTTACTGTGGGAGAGGTGTGTCCAGGGTCAGTTAAGGTACGTTCACACCAAACGTGAACAAAGAAGTGCAGTAGAAAATGGTGGTATGCGCCGAAATGGGAGCATCTCTGGAGGATCTGGCTGGCATCAGACCCACCTTGACTCACTCGGTAAAATCCATGTCCACCACAATGAGTTGAACAGACAGGAGGAACCAGAGGAGCAAATAGACACTCTTCCTTTTTGGTGACATGGTGAAGCAAGCAGGGGAAAACTGACTGCATTGTCAGTGTGAATTGTTTGCCAGTGACAGGCGAAATGGCAAGCGTCCAATGGCAGGTGACGCTTTTTCAATGCGAAAAATCTGCCTTGATCACGTTTGGTGTGAATGCCCCTTTAGTCTAAGTTTTCTGTGACATAGTGATTTGCATTGGAGCAAGAGTCATATTTTGGTGTCATTTGCAGTGAGCACTTTTTTTGTTTTGTGGGAAACTTTAAAGAGGCACTTTAATACCTTTTGATTAACGCCTGAATAGAGCTTCGTTCAAAGCTTGGAAGTATAGTGGCATACTTTAACTTTGCTTTAAACTTATCGATTACTTTTTAACTGGCCTACCTGGTGTGTCACTTACATTCACCAATAGTCTCTTTCAAGCCACTTAGGCCTTCACATAATTGTATTAATATTGAAAATAAATTACACAATCATTGAATTACTGTACTTAGGAATTGGATGATTTCAGACGGCAGATGATTGCAAGGGATTTTATTCTGAAGCATCAGGATAAATGAGGCTTAAAACAAAATACTTTTCATATATTTCTCATGTATGGTTGTTATTCTACTTCACAATTAATGCCTGCATTGTGTTGGCCTATCACATAAAATCAAAATATAAAGATATTGAAGTCTGCGGTGTGAAAAATAGAATGGACTGTTTAAAAAGTATGACTATTTTTGCAAGATTATGTAAGCTGTGGATAAAACAGACATCTGTTCTTTTTTTGGGTGTCCTGTTGCAGCATTTCATGCATGACACACACTGTAGAGAAGCTGATTGCCCGCCTGCACCAAGGCGCTTTGCTCTACAAAAAGGACATCTCAAGACAGAATCCTAATTGCATGAATGGCTTTATAAAATTCAGACTCAATCCAACATCAAAGTAAGCAGACCACCTTAATGTGACAGGAGCCTGTGTTTGTATGACCTTCAAACATTTGGATTATTTGTGTGGCAGTGCTTTTGGGTATTTATGTGTGTGTGAGGGTTATCGTATGTGCAGAAATATGTGTGTTTGAGTTGAGTGGGTGTTCATGACTGAGTTTGTCACCTGGAGGTGTACAAGAGCGATGAGCGTGGTAGAAGGCCCATAACCAACAGCACCCAAGAGCAGCACAGGGTAGGCGGGCCCGGCTTCAGAGGGCCGCATCAGCCTCAAGCAGACAGACAAAACCCATCTTCCTGGGGCAGCCATACGCCCCCCACAAAGTTAGGCTGTCAGTGAAGGACAGGAGCAGCAGCAGGCCCCCTGGCCACGAAGGCATAGGGTGAGATGTAGGGTACCGAGCCCCCCACCCAACCCCCGGCAGTCTTGCTGCTGGGGCTAGAAGCAGTTAATATTATGGCTGCAGTAGCTAACTCTCCTCAGCGTCTTCATTTAACATCAATTGCATCACAAGATCACATATTTGTTCAGTGCCGGTCTAAATGCCCCGGGGAACAGGATTCCTAGAAGTGTTGTTTTTTTATCCCCTGCTACTACTCTTTTCTGAGGTCGAATGCAAAACGGTTACCTATTTCCTGCAGTTATAAAAGTCGTTATGTTGCATTAAGCTTTCATTGCAAATTTGCAACAATAGTTGAAGGTTCACGTTTTTTTTTTATCTTATATTGATACATTTGAGATATAAAGGTTGTTGAAGCCTACTGTGAAGCAGAAAAAGATTCATATGAATGCTAGTACAGACATTTTTTCAGTAGATGTATTTCCTTCCATTTTAATTTATTATTTTAAGAAAGCACTGATGTGCCTTCTGCATGAGCTGCAGTAGATATTTTGTGTCACCAATTATTTTTCTACTAAAGCAGTTAATGTAAAAAAGTAAAAATGTACAGCTATTAAATTGAGTGTGGATGCACTGGTTACTTGTTTTAAGGTATAGCCTGCTTTTAAAATGTATTTTCATTAAAATGCCACATAAATAACTAGAATGAGTTATTAATAGGCTAGCTTTATAGAGATTAAAGCAAAACAATGCCCCTCACCCACCCATTGTTGAGCACTGCCATGCAGCTGGTAATAAAAAGGCTCCTACCCTTTTCTACTGCATACTAAATAGACACATCCTGCTCTTTTATTGGTGTTTATTCGTTTATGTGAAAATCAAAATAACAACAAAATACATTGTAGGAAGCACTATCTCTGAAATGAGAAATATGTTTCAACAGCAGCGGTGCTAATTGTTTTTTCTCTATTTTAAATAAATCCATTAAGTCAAACACATTTTTACTTTCAAATTTCTATGTACCTTGACGAAATAAAAATAAACCTTTACAGACAAACAATATTTTCCTGCAAGTGGCTTGTTTGTGTGAATGCAGCAAGATGCGTTCAGCTGTTTGTAAAAGGACCATGGGCAAGCTGACAAGCCTGCTGGACAATGTTTTCATCGAGTGGAGATCAGCATGTCCCACAGGTTCATAAGAGCAAAGGACTGTCGCTGCTTTGCGCCTCCAGACACCGAATCAACATAATCATGTTGATCCTGCATTACTTGTGTCCACAGAGGCCTGACTGAGGGGTGAGGCAAGCGTCTTCTTTATCAAGAAGCTGTCTGGGGACGTCAAGCCCAGGAGAAGCAGATTTTGGAGCCAACCTAAAAACTGATCTCAGTAACACTTGCAGATGACTCGATGAACTTAAAATCTTCCTTCCGGATTAAACTTATTAAAACCCACAATGAATAAGGCACGTGTGTAATTTTAAACAAAGAAAAACTTTTTGCCAATAAGCACAGCTGTGTCAGAATAAAAGTAAAACTTTTGAAATCTTGATGGAGTGAAACTTTAGAAGAGTCCCCAGCAGGTACTTGGCATGCACTATAAAATGCATTTCAGTCCCTTTTCCTGGAGAACAGTGAGACAGATGATGGCAACAGAGGCCCAGGACAATAGTTACAGTGGTCTGTAATTCATCTAGGAATCCATTTTAGTCTCCATAGTATTCTAGGCAATCATACTGTATTTGCCTTTCTAGAAAACCCATCTCTCTAGACAAATACCCAAATGTCCGCATGTTGGATTTTGTAAAATTTTCTTTGCATTCCAAGTTTCAGTTACTTGGTAAGTTTAAATGTGTGGAAAGCAGTATTGGCAAGATGGACCTTCTTTAGCCATCCCATCTAAACCACAGCTTTTAACAAAGTGCAATACCCAACAAATCCCGAAGCATGATTACTTCTTATCTGCTTTAGAAGCTCAGCAGAGTTTACCGAGAAGTGACCATCGATCCCTGTCGTAAAAGGGATATACAGTGATGCAAAAAAGAGAAAAAAAGGTGCAGTTCTTGCTTTCTCTGCACACTTAAATGTTTCAGATCATAAAACAAAATATAGCATCAGACAAATATAACCGTGAATAAATAGAAAATGCATAAAAGATGATTTTACTTGTTAAGGAAAAAAAGGCATCTAAACTAACCTGGCTCCTTGTGTAAAAGGAATCATCCCCTTTTTTTAAATCACACCTTAACTACACTGTGTGCACAATTATTAAGCAAGTTGTAATTTTGACCATATAAACATTTATATGCATATTTTCCAACGCCAAGCTGTATAAACTTGAATGTTTATTGGATTTAAGGAAATCCGTTGATGTGTGTTTGTATAGTGGGAGAAGGTGGGATCTAAGGAGATCAACATCCTATATCATAGTGTGCATAATTATTAGGCAGCCTCTTTTCCTCAGGCAAAAGGACCCAGAAAAGAGATTCAAGGGACCCTGAAATGTCTAAATGAATAAAATAAATAAATAAACTTTCAGAAGGATGAAGGACTCTTGAATTTGCTGTAAATAGTCAAGAAACGTGTTAAGAAAAAAAAAAAAAGACACAAATTAAGTGCCAAAGATTTGAGAAGCACACTTGAATTGAATTGACCAATAGCACTACAGTTGTTCAAAAATAAAACTGATCGTCAAAAATACAACTTGCCTAATAATTGTGCACTCTAAATCTTAACTAAATCACCTTCTGTAGCCCCGCCTTGGCCTGATAACTGTAAAACCTTAAGGATTTTGGAATCCCTTACATCAAATCTGCCTGGCAACATGAAGTCGGCTAAAATGTTTTGACAAGCAACAAATTATTCTCGGATCTAAACAAATTTAAGAATTCATGAGAAACATTGGTTGGTGGGCGGTTATCTACAACCAGTCACAAAAAGAACCCAGAATAACATCTAAAGAAATGTGAATAAGTAATGAGGATTCAGAATCAGACATTTGAAGGCATTCCTTCAAATGTAAATCCGTAGAACCATCTAGACAGCTACTGCAGCAAAAACATACATCTGCTCAAAATGTAATTTGTCTTGTAGTGAATTTGTGTCACTTGATCAGCACCAGTGCAGAGCACTAGATGGCATAATCAGGGAGCAGAGTGCAGCTTTGGCGTGGTTCCAGGAAAATCAAGGCCGCTGCCAGCTCCGCCAAGGGAGTCTGTTGGAGTCCACCCCACAAGGTTCCTATCAGAGCTCATATGTTTTATAGGAATGCACCAACAGAGCTTTGAAAACAGAGAGCATGTGGCAGGCGAGTACTTTCAAGCCTGTGCCTGTTAAGGTTATTGACATGTGCTGATAGAGCTCCAAGCACAAAGAAATATTTTTTGAGATCAAGTCTGAAGGACTTTGAAGGAAAAATGATTTCCATGGAACCACTGACTTGGACAACAGGACTATTTTCAGCAGGTACATATTGTGCTGGCTTGAGAGCTGGCAAGCTGCTGATCTGGCACCCAACTCATTACGTTTACATCTCACTGTAAATCAGAAAAAGACAGAGTTTTGAGTAAATAAATAAAATAAAACCTAAGAAGATAGTTTGAATTATGATTTATAAATTTAGAGGTTTCTAAAAAAAAACATGACTTCAAGATCCAGTATGGCTACTGTGGTGAAAATTCATATTTTCATTTGAAAACAGAACTGCCCTTTAGTCCTTGTAGTTGAAAGCGTTTCACTCTTCATCCAAAGGGCTTTCTCAGTTCAAAGCTGGCGAGGGAGAGGTTCCAAGCTTTTAATCTGTTTGGGATGTGCCGTTCTGCAGATATAACTCCACGTGCAGATTGGACTCCATCAGCAACGGGGCGTCGTTAGTGCTGTTTGTTAGATTGGCTCACTGACATGTTTGGTCACATGCAAAAAGGTGTCAACAGCTCTGAATTTTTTTTTTTTCACAGTTCTGAAACTAACTGCATCAAGCTTAATGCTGACCTGTATGTTTGCCCTCAGAGGAGAAGGCCTCAGAAAAAGTCTGATTGGGACTAAAATACAGCTTGCATTTAAAACTACATAAGCTTTGCGTACTAGTCGGAAACCTTGAAAAGTTCATTTTAGAGCAATATGCAATAATTCATTTTAGGTATTAAAACAGCAACAATATCACTCCTTAAATGCTACGCAATATCGGAAAGTGTCTGTATCCTTTGTAAATCCTAGACAAAAAAATAAATAAAAATAAACGTTTCAAAACTCTTTCATAATATCGCTCAATAAGCTTCCAAGGCAAGCGAAAGTCAGATGTCTGTCTCAAGTAATGTTTTCAGACTTGCTGTTTTTATTGATGGGCTCAATGGCCTTTATCCTCCCTTTTGTAGTCATCCAATACCATTTGTGAGAAAAACAAATGATAAAAAAAACACAGAAGCATTTACTTAAAACGCTTTATTTTCAGTGTGGGTTGGAAATGTGTGCCTTTGACGCAAATGTCTGCAAATTAATTACCTGTAAGGCTTTAACTGGTGACACAGCCAGATGTCTGTAGAGTTAAAACACCAGACCCAACTGCCTCGGCATAAATTATTACTTTGCTAGTGGATGCCTGTAGATTGGTAGAGGTACAACCTGATTAGAGAAGGGAAACACCAGTTTACACATCTGTCATTGTAAGCCAACACACAGAAGCAGGATTAAATCCTATATAGTCAGGGATTCTTTTCTTAAAACGTATTTGCATTTTTATTTGCAAGGGTGGTGCAACACTCGCTGAAGGAGTAAGAGACGAAGTGCAGATATGACAGGCTTTTAAACACAAGGTGTGACAGGCAAAGTAGCTCTCTGAACTGCAGAAATCCTCTGATCTGATCGTAGGATCCTCTCCGTTGAAACTCCTGAGACTGTTGTTTTTGGCCCCAGGCTTAAATGCTTTATTGGTAAATGCACTGGAGAAACTTATCATGGCTTAACTCAAATTATAAGGTAGGCATACCTCAAACACTAATTGGACATAAAAATCCTATGTAAATCCATTTAAAGCAAGCCGTGAGTAGTCCGCACGTATGCTAATCCAAGAAGGGGTGTATTTAACTGTCAGCCCACAAGCATTAATGACTCAAAAAGGTTTCATGTTTTCCCTTTTTTCATGTCAAAGCCCAGGCTACGGGCGGACGGCAATTTTGTATTTAGGATCTCAATGGTGTAAAGGTGTGATTTTAAATTGCAGCTCCATCACCACTTTGTCTGGGGGAGATTAAAATGAAAAAAATATCAGATACAGAGTATGATAGACAAAAACTTGAAAAGGAATCCAGGAGGGGGCTTTTGATAACAGGGTCAGACATGTAATGACGGATGATCGGGAAAGTGGACAATTTTCACTCAACCTACGACACTTTCAGCCTTTTTTCTTTGAATGGGATTCAAATAGGAGGCTTTGGAATAAAATTCAAACTACAGACCTATTCAGTCTGAAAGTTTTGAACCCAATGATATGACTCACCGATGCACTCTATCATGCTTTATGTCACGCACAAACCATTTCCTCAGGGATAATTTAAATACTACAGAGCAGCGCCGGTTTCAGCCCATGGCTTTTTGCTTGTCTGTTTCATCGGTTCATCTTTTCAAAGTACACTGACATTTGCATCTTGCACTCTAATATATGTTGGTAATCTTTTGGTTAGTATTTATTGTGTACGCTCAGTGCCTAACAGAAACAAAGCTTCAATGTAGCTGCAGAGTGGTGTTTTCATTGTGTATGATTTGGTGATGTGGAAAGAAATATCTGTCACTATAAAGCTCTTCCTTTTTTCCACATTTATCTTTAAACTATTACAACCCAAATACTGTGGCTTAAAGAAGGCACTGAAAATCTAATAGTGCTGAATCATCATAAGATTTTTTGAACATGCAACAGTGCCACAAGAGGTAGGGAGTTCATCCTGTAATCAGTGGGTTGCTGGTTTGATCCCCTGCTCTGACCGTCTCAGTCTTTGTGTCCGTGAGCAAGACACCCGTGTTGCCTGCTGGCGGTAGTCGGAGGGCCTGGTTGTGCCGTTGTATGGCAGCCTAGCTTCTTTCAGCCTGCCCCAGGCTACAAACATAGCTCACCACTGTCAGGGTGTGAATGGGTGACTGTAGTGTAAAGTGCTATACAAGTAAATGCCATTTACCAAGTACAGCTCCAAAAATCTGACTATTGCAAATACATACATGAGTGTGTATAATATATATATATATATATATATATATATATATATATATATATATATATATATATATATATATACACACACACACACACACACAATGTATGAAATGTTACCCTTTTTAGAAAGATTAACTGCACATAGAATTAAGGATTTTAAGACTTCAGTTCTTGCAATCTGGAGATTATGGTTTACAGACGACAGAAACTTAAAATCCAGTGTCTTCAATAATTAGAATATTACATAGAATCAATACAAAAAAAAATTTAATGCAAATGCCAGGCTTCTGAGAAATATGTTCATTCCTATGCACTCAATACTTGGTTGGTTCTACAGTCGCCTGATTGACTGAACCAATGCGGCCTAGCAGCGCTGCGATCAGCCTATGGTTTTGCTGAGGTGTAATGGAAGCTCAGGATGCTTTGATAGCAGCCTGGTCAGGTGAGTTTTCTGGTCAATCAAGCAAAGTGCCAAGTTCTGCTGGAAAATAAAATCAGCATCTTTATCATTCAGGGCACTAAAATTTCTATTGGTCTGTGGCACTGCTCAGGTGTTATGAAAGCCCAGGTCAGGTGAGTTTGCTGGCCAATTAAGAACAAGGATACCATGGTCCTTAAAGCAGGTACTGGTAGCTTTGGCACTGTGTGTAGCTGCCAAGTACTGTTGGAAAATGAAATCTGCATCTCCATAAAATTGGTCATCAGCAGGAAGCATGAAGTGCTCTGAAACTTCCTTTACACTGGACCTCAAGCAACATGGATTATGTGCCCCTCCTCCCATCCTCCAGACTCTGGAACCTTGATTTCCAAAGGAAATGCAAAATTTACTTTCATCAGAGAACATAACTTTGGGCCACTCAGCAACAGTCCAGTCCTTTTTGTTTTTAGCCCAGGCAAGGCACTTCTGACGCCGTCTCTTGTTCAAGAGTGGCTTGACACAAGGAATGTGACAGCTGAAACCCATGTCTTCCATAGGTCTGTGGGTGGTGGGTCTTGAAGCACTGACGTCAGCTGCAGTCTATCTTATTATATGACCAGCACCTGTACAGTCCAACTTTTTGTCCCTGGGTCCAGATAAGAGGCCTTTGAATGCTTCTCTGCCTCAGGAGCGCCTTGACACGAGGAATGCAAAGTTAGAAGCCCATGTGTGGGATTTGTCTGTGTAGAATGTCTGGTTAGAAAAGCAGAAATAATCCTTATCTTTATGGCTCTGATTCCTAAAAGCACATTTTAGTGGCTTAGATTCAGAGTTAGTAGCCCATATGTGGGATTTGTCTGTGTAGTGGCTCTTGATGCACTGATCTAGCCTCAGTCTACTTGTGAAATGACTCCAAATTCTTTAATAGATTTTGGTTGACATTCTTCTCAAGGCAGTGGTTAACATCCTCAAAATAACTCAACAAAGGGAATGTCTGAAACAGCAGGTAACAAAAGTGAGTACAGCTCTAAGTGAAAATGTCCAAAGTGTGTCTATTTAGTCATTTTCCCTCCCTGGAGTCATGAGACTCAGTTACAAGGTATGAATAGGGAGCAGGTGTGTTAAATGTAGAGTTATTGCTCTCATACTGGTCACTGGAAGTTAAACATGGCAAAGAACTCTTGAAGATCTGGAAACAAAAGAACTGCTGCTCTACATAAACATGGCAGAGACAATAAGAAGAATGCCAACACCCTGAAACATCTGCAGCACAGTGGCCAAGGAGACCATACAGTGGTTTAACAGGACAGGTTCCAATCAGACCAGGCCTCGCCATTGTCGGCCTAAGAAGTTAAGTGGACGTGCTCAGCATCATATCCAGAGATTTTCTTTTGAAAGAAGACATATCAGTGCTGCCAGTCTGCATGGCTGTTGGCCCTGAAGGAAGCATCTTCTAAAGATGACGCACATGAAGCTCACAAACTGTTTTCTGTGGACAAGAAGGTTATGGACATGGATGATTGGAACCATGTCTTATGAACTGATGAGAACAAGATAAACATATTTGGATCAGATGGTGTCAAGTGCGTGAGTGTGGCGGCAACCAGGTGAGGAGTGCAAAGAGGAGTGGGTCTATTTTCTTTTAGTTTGGAACCATTGTCATTGTCTTTCTTTCGTACCTGTAACTAAAAAATCTGCTGCATGAATGATTTAAAACGCTAATTGCTCCCACCTGCTATGTTGTTATTTTTGTAGTTTTTTGTCTACCTTTTTGGGGTATGACATGGAGTTGTCTGCTGCAGGACATTTTTCATTGACCAGTTTGTACCGGTCATATTCTAATGGGTCCAAACAAGGATCACAATCAAGATAAAATGGAAAAGGGCATCAGGAAATATGTTGCTGTAAAATTTTATGACCATTCATCTTCACAAGTATGAAAATTAATACAAATTGAAATAATAATAATAATAATAACAACAAAGGCAGGTGTAAGATCCAAATTGACAGCCATAGCTATGGAATGAGAGTGTGAACTGACTTGACGGTTCCAGTATAAAACAGTTTTTGTCTTTCAACATGATTGGCTGTTTTTATCACCCAAATTTGTAAACACAACTGGGCAAATCAAAACAAAATACAAATAATTATAGTAATCCTAACCTAAAAAGGTAAAGATTTCATCTGATTTAATGTCAGACAGCGATAGAAGTGAGTTATGTGTCGTTTTATACTGTACATGTGAAGATCTGGTTTCAACTTATAATTTTTGGCAAAGTTCAACTAAGTCTTACAGCTCTATACATTTATTTTCAGTATGAATTAGGGCAAAAAAGGCTCCATAGACTGCAATAGTTACTGACCTCTGTTTTAACAGCAACACTGAACTGAAAACTAGTTAAAATAAACTTTAACGGACTTAAAAACTGATTTCAATCGTTTTATTCTTCTAAATACAGGTACCATTCAATATTAACATACTGTAGCTTCCCCAGAATCACTGCAATCATCATGTAACTGTTTTTAAAATTACTAGGCAAGAACAAAAAACAACAAAAAAGAAAAAAAGAAAAGAAAGAAAACTTGTAGTATTGACTTCTAAAGAGGGCAAAGTAGGCTTGGACAGACTAAAGTGTGTGTGCCCATCATAGCAATTTTACATTCATGAGGCACAAATACTTTATTTCAAAGAGTAAATTATTAATTGGTCTTAATTTGATATACATAAACTGAGGAATAAATCTGTGTATGGCTAAAAGAAGCTATTGAAAGCTTATTTCACAAGCCTGCAGCTGATCGTTTTTAAAGTACAACCAGAAGTGATACATAGCCTTTGTTAAAAGAAAAAAGAAACACCCGTAACCGATTATTTTCACGTCTCCATTTCTGCTTTGCCTCAACTCCACTGGGAGCAAAACCAGGTTGAAGCCATATAAATAAAAACCCTGAAAACACTACACAATCAACAAGTTCTTTAAATGTTACACATCAAGCGGTTCTGCGGGAGCAGGGATGCTTCATTATATTACAGCAGATGACAAAAAATAAAAAATAAAACACAGCCTCTCCACTTGAACCATAAGCAACTTACAGCAAACATAAACCCTTTCACAGTGTTACAAATGTCAACTTTTAGAAATCATTGTTTTTATAACAAGCAACTATTCAGTAAAACTATTGGTGTGCTTCAAATATGTGTAGATGTTTTCATGAATAAATAATTTAAGGGGACTAGAAGGAGTACCTAAAGTAAGAGGGAAAAAAAAAAACGATTGTGCTGTTGTAGAAATCTAAACATTGAGTTTTGGAACAGTAAATGTTTAATGTCAGTGTTTCTCCTAAAGAATGAGAAATCCTTGTCAGACTGTCAAAATGTGAATTCTCAAGGTAGGATTGAGTTGGAGGACACTCCCAGAATCCCAGAGCTATCACTAAAATCGACTGAAGAAGCTACATTCAGCCTGAGCTCTCTCCTTACAGGGTAAGAATGAGTCCAACCAAACCTGGAATCCCACAGAAAAATCAAAACAAATATATTTAATTAGGTTGATTTCAGTTCATTTATTTTCTGACGGAATTATACTTTCTAGTCCCTTTAAGTTATGACCGCAATATTTACGAGAGAAAAGCTTTTTTTCTTTCAATGGACATATTCATCATCGCTTAAGTCTGAGTCATCGGCCTCCACCTCTCCTTCGATCACAGATTTCTTCCCTCTGCAGCATGACACCACCAGTCCAATGAGGAAAGCCTAAAAGCCAAACACACACATAAAAACACATTATCTATGCATATACATACACTCTTGGCACAATTATACGTATCTGCTAAGCTTTTTTTGTGAATCGTGCACTTTTGTGCCGTTGGTCCCTGAATGACATTTTCTGAAAAGGCTTTGTGATTGCAGATTCTGTATGTTGTAGTGCATAAAAGAGTGATTAAATGCTTTATGTGATTCACGTCTGGCAATTTTATGATGGAGACTTTTTCATATAAATTACATCCACCCCCTAAAAAAACTAACCCTTCTAAAAGACGGAAACGTTGTTTCAAAACTTTGTAACTTACCCCAATAAAAACCCAGTTGCCAAAGTAGTAGATGGTGCTAAAGAACCAGAACTTGTGTAGGAAAAGATAAGTCCTAGTCACAGTGCACTGATCTGAAAAAGACAGAGATAAAACATTTTTTTGACATTCTTGTTAACAACAGAAACAAGTAATCAAGGAAAAACTACAAACGGAAAATTTTAAAGCTTTAAAAGCTTCTTTCACCTAATTTGTTGGCTAATTGTGATGCAGTCATCAAATAAACAATTATTTTGTAAATCAGTTCTGATTGATGGGCAAATACTCAACATTTGTATTTTATTTATTATTAATAAATTCATAAAAGCTATGAAAATGTACCTCCTTCGGTCTATGACCACATCAACGACAGCATGTTCTCTAACGCGCCTTGTTTTAAGATAAATAACTCTGCTTTGATGCATAAATCCGGGTGATAATATAATTTGTTCACTTTCTGCTCAAAAAAACCCGAATACCTCTATCAAAGTACCTGTATCTTTCTTTTTATTTATAATATTCCATAATAAAAAGATATGAGTTGGCAGATCGTACTGAAAATAATTATTGAATAAAATGATATTATTAATTATTAGCTCTTCCTTTTTTCCACATTTATCCTTATTATTGTAATTAATTTTCATCTTGGAAAAAAAAAGGGTTAAAACTAAATTCTGCCTGATAATCCGGGCAGCTTCTATGTGGTGTTACAGAGGAAAAACAAGAAGAAAAAAACACATCAGGAACCAAATAAAAGGTGACATCTATTGCTACATGGTGCATGATATGTCTGAGTTATAAAGGTGTCTGAACTCACTTAAGAGTTAAAAACAGGCAGCCATTACAAAATGGAGCAGTGCCTCAGGCAATTTTGTTATTCTAACCATAAAAGACAACCAGGAGTTGGAGGAGAGGAAAGCCGTGTCACAGTCGATGTGAATATGGCACGACCAATGAATGAATGTTGAATGATGTAACAGTTAATGGAGCCTTGCATCAAACATATCGAGTCTCACATTTTGAAAAGCCAAAAGGTAAAGGCATGACGCAGGCGCCAGCAAATCATGAAGATGGTGCATCAATGTTTTTAGGGTGTACATACAGCCGCAGTACTCCAAGTTTCTAATGAGTGTAAAATATTTGGGACCAAAGAACTGCACAGCTACACGCTTCAACAAATATTTTTAATCCTACATGGCCCGTTTTGTGATTCTGTGGAAACAATGAATGACAAAGAACTAAACTCAGCAACAAAAAGAACAAAGAGGGTCATCATCCTGTCCACATTGCCTCGGCCACAAGATGTCCATTCACCTGGGAGTGAAAGATAATATCAGCCCCTTTTCTATTACCACTCAAAAGCCTGGGGGTTTCGAGAAGCCTGGGCTTTGCAAATCACTGCTAGCATTTCCCTACGCTTTTAACCGGCCAATTTCACTTCCCCTACGCTTTACTTTCACGGAGCATTGGTCCCCCAACCGACCCAGTATTTGTCTGCGTTCTCGGACTTGTTGAGGGGGCGGGTTTGCGTACAGCATGAAAAACTTTTCACCACCAGGGTGGAGTAAGGAGCAGTAAAAAGATGAGTTTACAAATTTATCAATTTTATAACCTTAATTTTTCACAAAAAGTTGTTTTAAGACTATTTTAGGCGAGAAAGTACACCTCCAAACTTCAGCTCTGCGGTCAGTTCATCAGGATTGTGAGCCCAATTTGATTCTGCTTGGACTTGTCAGAGGCGGCAGCCCCGCTGACCCACTGCAGTCTCACTCAGACCAGCCCGGTGCTGTTGCCTTTTGTCAGCCAGACCGTCTGGGATTTCCCACAGACTGGATCATGTCCATCACAGCTGAAAGGTCACTATAAAGCAATTACTAAATTAGTGGGGAATATCTATACATAACAGATGTCAAACGTGAAAATCTTGGCTGTGTGTTTTCTGTGTTTACATTTGCAACGCCGACGGGGTGGGGACAGCTTTTGCCGGGGACAGGTCATCCAAAACGAGGTCTGTCCCCGGTAATCAGGAATGTCCTGACAGTGTTTACTAAGTCGTTTTTGAGCCTAAAAAGAATTTTTGCACCTTGCAGCATCAGCCGACATTACCATTGTTGTACGCCATCTACTGGCAATACCATGGATCAATCAGAAAACAAGATGGCGACAACTAATGCTAACAACAGGTAAGAGCCAGCTCGGCGCGATCGAAGACGAACCCGATCACATATGGTAAATATACAAAAAAAGCTCTCTGTTTACTAATAAATAGAGCAAAAACAATGTGTAACACCCAGAAACTACCACACATTAACTACTGACCACTCTTCTCTAGTTTCTAACTGTACCTGTATGAAAGACAGGGGCATCTGTGTTCCTTATTTTCACTTTGTTAACACAGCAGCAGTGTGCTGCCCAAAAACATGCCTAATTAAAAATCTGTGAGGCGAGCAGCTGATAAAACAACACAAAATATCGGTCGATTTATCGGCCTACTGATGAAATTGCCTTACCTCTACTTGAAGCACTGAATGATTACCACTTAGCAAACTGCAGTTCGTTTACTGAACCAATAAACGCGGTTTCAGCTCTTTTAATTCCCTAGCAGCTCTGACACACAAAAGCAAAACTCCTTTATTCTGCCTTTCCCAAATGTGATCATGAACACAAAAGGAAATCTGTCTGAAAATGAAACAAAAGTAAAGCTCCTATTCTATGTAACAAATTACTTCTGCAGGATAACTCCGCTTTTCCTCCTAATGCCAGCTTTGGAGTCTTCTTAAACTGATACAGCTATTGATCAGACAGACTCAGGCAAAAAGGACAACAAGCGTTCCAAAGCTGAATCACTCTCCTTTTATGTGTGTGAGTGAATATTGGCAGGCGAGCGAAATGCGGATGACGTCTGAAAGTGTACAGCGTCTGTGCTTCCCCTGAGCAGTCTGATTCTTATTATAGCGGAATGGTGGGAAAAAAAATCCCCACCAAGATCTCATTGCTTAATGAGGTGCCACACACAGGCACTCAAAAGAATGTTATGTAAATACATTCCTTATTAAAACTTCTCAACAGAATAAAGGAACAGAAAAGTCAAAAAAAAAAAAAAAACTGGAGTTGGGCTAAAATGCTAGATCTGGCTTTATTAGAGAGCCATCTGGAGCATTAACACTGACCCTGCTGTGCTGCTCCAGTCAGGCTGTTACTAACAGAGCTCTTCACACTGACTTGAACCCCATGAACAGTGCAGACACATTTATGTGAAGCTACAGGACATCACGATCCAAAGCCATAACTTTGTGATGCATTAAAGCCAGTACCATCAAAAGTTTACCCCAACAGAAAACTGAAACTTAAGAAAGGTATCAACTTCCTGCCCTATACCACTTATGATACAGATGGAATAAGGGGATTTAAATCCCAAGACCAAGAGAGCAGCAGAGTCTTTCCAGCAGACTCCAATCGTTCTCTCGCCCATCTGTGGCTCTACAGCGGCTTCAATGAAACCCCGACTTCTGAATGGGACCTACAGATGGTTCACAACAGTGGTCTGCCTCAATATAATATCATGTACAACATTGACCGGCTTCACCTTGAAATCATTACTGTTGTTTGATAAGAGCATGGGGCCGGCGTGGGGATGTAGATAATTTCACCTTGACTTGTGTGATACTCAGGTGAGTGCTACCCTATGCAGCACGATGAATAATGCATGTCTTTCATCTCCACAGCATGCATAGAACCTAGTGCGCACATGCAAGCACTCAGTGTTCTTCTGAAGGCTTCTTTTAAAACAACTACTCTGGAAGCATCATGGTGCACTTTTGCTTTCTCTCTCTCTCAAATCTTAAATGCAATGGAGCATTTTTTGTTCAAGTGCCCTCTGAGGATGCTGATGCTCCTTCAGTAAAATTATTTTCTTAGACATAGTGCTTCTCAAACAAACACATGCCGGGAAAGTTCACAGAAAGCATCTTTCACAGTGGAAAATTCATTTGTGGGGCCTCCAAGAACTCTTGATGCAGACACACAAGACGTCATACAGTAAAGTGGCCCACCACGACTTGACCTCAGAAAAAGCTAGCAAGAAGCCTTCAGGAGGAGAAAGGCACACTTACCTAAATTGCGAGCCCTGTTTTTCACTACTATGGGTTATACAACATCAGGTAACTTGCTGTAAAACAAATTAAATCAAATCTGAACTTTGCCTACTGCTGAATTAAAAGCAAGCAGGCGGATCATGAACTACGCTTTTATCATTACTAATAGCCAGTTTTTGATTGGCTAGGAGTGGGCTGCTTTAACTAGTATCTCACTCTACTTATTTTTTGTGGTCGCCTCCCTTCTCTATAAGCACAGTGATTGCTTGTGAATCTGTGTCTAACCTCACCAACCCATGAGTGATGGGCGGCACCATTTTGTCTCGCAACTTCTGGTTAGGCAGTTTTGCCGTTTTGTTAATAGTTGTAGCTTTGGTTGCGGCTCTCACTTGCGGTGAAGTAAAAGGACAACTTTTGAACTTAATTAAGTGCCTGGATTTTGCTTTTAGAACGAGGCATAACATCACCATTTTCACAGCAGTGTGCTGAAAAAACTTGGGCTTTTAACTGCCCTAATAATCTGTACTAAGCATAGCAAAGCACAACACAGAGACTTGAGATTACACTACAAAGAGAAATGTTCCCTAGTTGACATAATGATTATAGTAGTTATCAAGTCACGTTTCTTTCAAATAAACATACCTTATTGTGGCGCCTTGACTACATGACTGTCCCGAATCAACAATACAGGATCATCCTATTATTCATCAGTAAACTCCAGCTGTCACCAACACAGGGGGACCGGAGTTCCTGATTTGTGCGGGACTATGCCGCATTTTTCGCTCTTGTCCCAGTGTCGCACTAACTAAAACAATGCCCCGTATTTGACTGGATCAAATTCGGAAAAGCAGAAAAAAATATTTTGCATGTGCGTTTCCGGAAGATGGCAGAGCTGCAGTTACCGTTAATGAGAGCTGCACCGGCTGTCAGTCAACATATGCAGCAGCGTCTCACCTCCTAAACAGCTGCACACCAGGATGCTTGTAAAATAAAACAAAATAAAACATGTTTTTTTTTCTAATAAACTTAAAAGTCAGGGTATTGCGCTGGTGCCTATCTTCAGTGGTTAAAGAGCAAGAGGCGGGGACGCAGTGCAACCTCAACAGGTCGCCAGTCACAGTTTTATTAAACTGCTCTGCGCTGTTCTGGCTACTCCTCTGCTGCTCTGTTAACGTGAACTGCAGCAGGAATTACAGATGCCCACAAGCTATGAAAGAAGCTGAAACAGCTCTGCTGAAGGCGGGGCTCAACTGAGCTCTGAACGGACAGTGCTGTGAATGGATCATCCGCAGCACATTCATTATGGGCTTTATTTTTTTCTGCGTGAGGAATGCAATGCGTGTGAAGTCAGGGAAATGCGTGTCTCATGGTCACTGGGAGAGCTGAGAGGTCTTTGATGAGGCAGACGAGTTCCCTTAGAACTTTTGGACGACATATTAGTTTCTTTTCATGCCATTTTCTGATACTGACAACAGCGGATTGACGGCTCTCCGGAAGTACTAAGAGAAAACGGGAGAGCCGTTGTTGAAAAAGTAGGCGTGGCTGAATAAGGTGAATAGCGACGGTTTACTACGAGTAGATGTCGACTTAAATCCCCAAAAAGAAGTTATAATTTATCTGGATCATTTGTCTAGCCTTGGAAAAGCCTATAACTAGACTTTGATTCATAATAATTTTTATTGCCGTGTCGAATCATCATGGATGGGATCAATGTACCATTTTCTTCCAAAATAATAAATGCATTGGAGTCCTACATTGACTCAATCAGTGTAAGGTGCCTAGGTCTTGACAACATTTCAAGAGAATCTATTTAGTCAGTGTTAACAGTATCTCCTGGCTGTTATCCAACTTCATAGTTCACATTAAAACATGCGATATAACATTAATTTATTCTAATAGTTTAAAATGAATTTAAATATCATAAAATGTTAAAATTTACTTTATTTTGACACATCCAACTCCTGTCAGTCTTGCTGCAAAGCTGGCTAGTGTCTGAAGCTTCCTGGTGGTTACTGTTCGCTGCGTTGCTCTCGGTGATGAAGAAAAACTAGACGACAGTCCAGTGTTGCCAACTTAGCGACTCTGTCGTTATATTTGGGGACTTCTCTGACCCTTCCAGCAACTTTCTTACAAAAAAGCGATTAGAGAATAATTAAGTGACTTTTCTGTGTTTTTGTCGATTTAGAGCAGGGGTCACCAACATGGTGCCCGCGGGCACCAGGTAGCCCCCGAGGACCACATGTGGTGCCCTCAAGCCTGTAAGAATAGCACAACCCTCCAGTGAGCTGCATTTAAAATGTTATTTTATTTAGTTGCTCTTGCTTTTTATTCATACTTGTATTGACATAGATTTAAAATGATAAATGCATTAAAATATGTTTATATTACATAAAGTTAAGGTGAGCTCTGACTCTTCTAGTTCAAAGGTCAGTACAGGTAGCCCTTCGTATGACACAGTACCAATGAAGTAGCTCTCGACTTCTAAAAGGTTGGTGACCCCTGATTTAGAGACTTCACATTAAAGCGCTATGTGAGGATGACACGGCTGCTAGAGCTCCCTACCTTCCTCTGTGCCGTCTCACAGGCACAGGCTGCTGCCTCGTCCTGAAAGCCCTTCATGCAGTCAATGCAAAGAGAGCAGAGAGGAGACCTGCTCCGTTTTCACATTGCAAATGTATAATGCATGCACAAAAGCTGCCGGTGATTCCTCCATGGATGGGTGGGCTGAATAAGGTGAATAGCGATGGTTATTTTCACATTGCAAATGTATAACGCATGCACAAAAGCTGCCGGTGATTCCTCCATGGATGGGTGGGCTGAATAAGGTGAATAGCGATGGTTATTTTCACATTGCAAATGTATAACGCATGCACAAAAGCTGCCGGTGATTCCTCCATGGATAACAAAGCGGGATATAAATATAATGTAAATACAGTTTTAAGAAAAAAAATTATGTAGTCTCTTTATATTTTCTTGGTTAATGTTGCACTAAAAAATTACCTTATTACCATACAGTCTGAATCACTTTTTCACCTTGCTTAATGCATGTGGCTCTGATCTGTTTGGTAAAATTAGATGTATGCAGTGTTGATTCAGGCAATGTATAAAAAAAAAAATCATACATTACGCCATTAAGTAATCTTGATTTACATTGCATTTCAATTGCGTTTTAACTACAGTAACGTAGTTAATTATTATAGTTTTGTTTCAGATACAACCCCCTCCCCAGAGGTTCCCTGAATATTTCTGTAAAATGTAGTGGAAGTCTGCTGGCTGCAAGATGGAGATATTTTTCAGGAACATAGCTTGAGAGTGACACAATCCATTGTAATGCAAATTGATAATGATCCCCTTGCAGCAAAGAAAATTACTATTAATTTGTGTTGGTGTTGTGAAAGCCTGATGTCGAAAATTGCTTGGGCACCTGAGATCTCAGAGGTAACACAAAATTGTGACCATCGCTTTCCTGAAGCTCTTCAAAAACAATGCTATGGAAACTGGCAAGTTGCTAGGAAACAGACAGGAGTCTGTAGGGTAAAAAAAAAAAAAAAAATCTACCTGTGTATTAAAAATGTTCCTCTCTGAATCAATACGTCTTGTTGGGTGAAAAGTGCCTGTATGATTGTGGCTATAACATAACTGAAATTGACAAAAAAATAACCTCACAATGTGAAACTGACAAAAAGGCAATGATTAGAGAAAGGGGAGCACCCGCTTTAGGATTTTGCTTTGAAAATTGATCTGTGGGCTAAGAATCTAAAGCTGTGGTTAGACTAGTTGATATTAGGTGTGAAATAGACTTATCTCCAGCAGCTCTGTTTTGCTGAAACATAATGACAAAGAAGCCTTCCCTGATGCATAGCTTTCTGTGAGTTTAATTCAATTCTTTGTAATGGAACGCGTTGTGCTGTAATAATTAAAGTTTGCATCATTTGCTTGTAATACCATTCCTAAATTATTGAAGTCCCATCACTACTGTGAAGAACCTGCAATTTCTGAGCACTGCTTTACGATATGCTGAGTCAAAGAGTAATGATATGACTATGACCTTAGAGCAGGTAATAGATATTTTTTGCACAGAGCACCTGCTTGCCAAGATGTTTGTATCATTACCGTAGTATGTCCAGCTGGCCACTCAATCACAAGCCTGACTTATACCCTCTTTGGCCTCAATGTAAAATCAGCACTTATTACAAAGCAATGCCCTTAATGTGCCTATGTGAAAGCTGAGGCATCCTTTTTTTAACAAAGGTATTCCCTTCATTTTATTTACTTCATCTGAGATAAGCTTGAGAATCAGAGTATAACTAAATATCAATAGATAGCCAGGTTTGTAAACATACTTACTCTTCTATAGTACTACTTGCCCTACAAAATGAAATAATCAGGCCAAAAGGCTCTCAAGGGACGGAACAAGCAAGACTCAACATTGTGTGTACAATTATTAGGCAAGCACGTATTTTAACATCATTGCAATGCCTATTTTCTATCTACAAGTGGGAAAAACCTGAATGCTTATTGAGTTGAAGAAAATCATTGGGTCTGTAATTGTTTAATGACAGAGTGTGGTCTAAGATCTACACCCAAAATGAAGGTGTCCAAAATGGACGCAAAAAGACATTTAACTGACTCTGAAAAGTCTTTCAGAGGGACGTTGTATTGTTGAATATACACATATAGTGGGGAGTGATCACAAAAAAGTCAAATGTGTTGTTGTGAATAATCTACATGAAGGCAAAACACTCGTTTAAAAAAAGAAGCAAAGTAGGTGCCAAAGATTTGGAAAGATTCCGCTATAACATTCCAACTCAGCAAGTAACTGGCCAAAAGTTGGTCTTCAACTCAAAAGTAAATGGCAAGAAGAATGTTTTCTTTTTAACAACTGGTCTGCTATTTTAAATGTACTACTGTGGCTCACAGCCATGAGAAATGTGAACATTGGATAGCTGACACACAATTAGAGCCGTGTCTGTCAGACTGTAATTTAAATCCCTTTCAACACAGTCCTGAAGGCAGAGCACTGAAACTTGAACCCCTCCTGGGTCCTACAATATGGAGGGTTAAAGGGGATCAAATTAAATTAATACATATATCATGTGACTTTACTATAAAGTAAATGTACTATTACATTTTTAAATGTACAATTAAATGTCCCATTTCATAAAAAATATATTTATTTGATACATCATTGAATAATTGAATAATTAAATGCACCATTAAATTGTGAAATAGACAAAAAAAATGTATGTGCCTTTAAATAATTAAAACAACACAGTTTAACTTTTAGCCAATATGGGGCACTATACTTGTAACTTTCCGGCTTAGCACCACTGAAAGCCACTGGCAACACCGGACTGTTGCAAAAGTAAATAGTCTCCATTTTTTGAAATGTGATAGCAGACCACTTTGGACCAGCAGATTGAGAAGTTATCGAGTTACAAGGCCACATTCCCCCTGTAGATTATACAGTCTCCCATTGTAACGGAAAGAGAGAGGGCGAGGCGCAGCCTGGGGGAGAGGGAGAGGGAGGGGGAGCTCCAGGAGCCGTGGAAGAGGACGGGGCAGACAACAGGCTGAATCATCTGATTATGAAAGGCTGCAGGAACTTCAGAGCAGACATGCAGGTTTGTAAATTATATTTACTGTATTTTGTAATACTAATCATGGCCATGACAAACTTTGAGTCGAGGATGAGAAATGTAGACACATGTAAGGTTACATCTCTTGGCACTGCCCACTTTGGTGGACTTTTTCAAAATGTGTCTGGGAGCGGGGTTATGCTTTTACAACAGTTTAAGTTTAAGTTTCACTTGCCTAGTGAAGAGCTGCTTTAAATGTTTGACTTGAAGGTGAATTATTTCTGTTAATAAATCCTTATATTTTGAAAATAACCTGTCACAGATGTATTTCATATGGGTGCAGAGTTTGCTGAGTGAGAATGCCAGAGCGCAGATCATTCTTTCATCGATTTTCCAAGTATTTTCCTAGGCTGATATTCACAGGACAATGCCTGACAGAGGGTTATTGGATTAGATTTTAAATAACTTAAATGCATTTAATTGAACAGAAGTACATTTCCAATGCAAGATTTTATACAATGATATTGTTAAAGTACAATAAAAAAAGATTTTAACATAATAACCACCTAAAGTCAGAGTTTGTAAGAATTGAGACTAAAAGTCACGAAAAGTTGGTAAACAACTAGGAGCAATGTCAAAAAGCTACTTTTAACGGATGTGGATTCTGAAGCATTTTCATCTAGTCTGAAGAACTTTAATAAACTTGGTGCAGGAGATTGTCATGACCTTCAGACACACGGAGTGTTTCAGCTGGGGATCAACATTTATATTTTTCAGCTTAAATCTGGTGAATACAAACGACTGGAGTCAACAGTGACGATTATGTTGTCAATGGCTGCAGCCTTACAGAATACAAGTAAATGCAATTCAAAAACACACATGAGTAAAAACGGACAAAATCACATACTCATACTTTGAATGCATCAAATGTCCTTATCACTGTGTGTACTAGTTTAAATAGCAGAATATTGCTGTCTCCTATTGATGTTCATAAAATGTACATAAAACAGGCATTGAGTTTAAAATTCCAATAAATCCATGAGAAACTACATATATTGATACAGTTTCAACTAACTGCATGTAAAATGAAAGGCATATATGGAAGAAGTGAGGGAAAATAAATACGAAAAAAACCACAAGAATCTTGCATTTTAAAAAAACATCTACACGATATAGTAAATGGCTAAAATACTAGCAGAACAAAAATGCTTTATTTTATTTAACCTAGATAAGATCTGTTCTCTACAATAAGACGTTCTCAGCAACCTTTCTGTGCAAAATCTTAAACCTGTTGGAAACTGTCTTGACAGTAGCTTTTGATCCTGACCCCTTTTGCAACCTTCCCGCTCTCGTCAGCTTTACAAAGAAGGCACAGTTCCTTTTGAACAAGACTGCATCAATTACAGACTGAGCTGATCAACTGAGAATGACTCCTCACTGACATGGAGTTCCAACTTCCTACAGCCAGAACTATTACTCCCTTGTTTGCATTAACTCCCATTTGTTTTCTTCTCTATCAATTTTACGAGGAGTGTTTGACTCATCTGTCTTTGCTCTGTCATTGTTACACATGAAATGGAGGAACGTATTCTATGCTCTAGTAAAATAAAAACCCTGCTTTATGTCAGAAAAGGTGCTCTTAATAAAAACAAATTCAATGTGTTTTCTTAACACCTGACTACTGCATGCATCTGGCTATTTGGCTGTCAAACATTCAGCCATTAGTTCCTCTCAACTACTCTCAGAAAACTTTTCTTAGTTCCACAAAAACCCAACATATTTCAGCAAGATTAAATATGTTATCCCTCTTTTAAAAAGGAGTTACATAAAAATCAAGAAAAGTTTAGGTCTACTTTTTTTTGTTTTCAGCCATAAAAAAACTTTTGCCTCCAACATATCTATAGACTCTGCTGATTAGTGAATGTATTCCCTCTCAGACACATGCGCTCCTTCAGCTTGACACATCCTCCTACTCGTTGAAGGTGGTACCAAGGGTGTTGTGAAAACAGGAGCCGTTTCAAAGATGGTCAAAAAGATGAAGCTAAAAGTTGTTGTTTTTGTCAAGTGACTGGTATCTCAGCACCTTCATTATAATGCATCACAACTGGAGAGGGATCTAAAATGTCTACATAAAGTAATAAGGCTGACAATTAGATTTTATTTCCATGTATTTCCATGTGACATGTATTTCATTTTGGAAGTACAACTCTACTACTGTTCATATAAAATTAAAGAATACTTTTTAAATCAGAGTGTATTATCAAGTCAGGTAAACTTCTGTATAATATTGATCTGGTTAATTCAGTAGTAGAGGGAGTTGTTGATCAGTGTCAGCTGTTCTGGTGTTAATAAGATTAGCAATAGGTGAACTAAATGAGCAAAAACGGAGCAACAACGGAGTAACAACAGAGCAACAACAGAGCCACAACGGAGCCACAACGGAGCCACAACGGAGCCACAACGGAGCCACAACGGAGCCACAACGGAGCCACAACGGAGCCACAACGGGACAACACCCCCCCGTACACAAAAAGTAATGGGTTTGCAGGTTAAGCCCACAGATATTTTTTCAATACTCATTTCCTTTGACTCCTTTTCAGTTGTTTGCATTTGTCCAGGGTCCATATCACTACTGGTAGCATGAGGCGATATCTGGACCCTACAGAGGTTGCACAGGCAGTACAACTCCATCGGGACGGCTCAGCAATACGAGCCATTGCCCGTAGGTTCGGTGCGTCTCCCAGCAGAGTCTCTAGAACAGGAGATTCCAGGAGACAGGCAGTTACCCTAGGAGAGCTGGACAGGATCATCTGAGCTCTTAAACCCATCTGAAGGACCCATCCTTTCTGCACAGAGGAACAGGATGAATCCTGCCAGAACCCTGACACTGATCTCCTGCCTTTTCTATGGATCAAGTCCGTCTGCCTCGGCCCCTTTCTGGATTCTTCTTCCTGTCGTGTACTACCCAAGCCTGGACTTCGGACCTGTCTCCTGTCTCTGTCCTACTTGGATAACTCTGCATGGTGTGCGCGCTTCCTGTTACCGATTCTCTCACCTCGATCCCATATTTCCCTGTTGTCTAGCCCTTCCGAAAACTTCTCCCTCTGTATGACCCCTGAACTGACAACGACTTCCTCGCAAGCTCTTGCCCTGCCTAGCATTTACAAGATTCAGATCAGTCACCTAGTGATCCAAATCTTCCAGACGGAGCCATCAAGATCGATCACCAGAGCCAGTGCAGCCTCCTGGCATCTGAGAAGTTAGTGGTGTTTATTCAGTGTGCTGTCACCCTCACTGAGTTATTCCTGGCCACTAACCTTATTCTCCTCTCTGTAGTGATCCTGATAAGAGTTCCTGTCATTTCCAGCAAAAACAGTTTATTGAAAATAAACTCTTTAAAACGCTCACTTCTTTTCTTGGTTAAATTATCGGGTCTCCAGATTCTGAGGGTTCATTACAGAGGAGAGGCACAGAATCTGTGTTGCTTAAGGTCCAGTATAAAGTTTCCACGGTCAGTGATGGTTTGGGGTGCCCTGTCATCTGCTGGTGTTGGTCCATTGTGTTTTCTGATGTTTAAGGTCAATGCAGCCATCTACCAGGAAGTTGTAGAGCACTTCATGCTCCCTGCTGATGATACATTTTACGGAGATGCAGATTTCCTTTTCCAACAGGACTTGGCCCCAGCACACAGTGTCAAAGCTATCAGTACCTGGTTTAAGGAAAATGGTATCCCTGTTCTTAATTAGCCAGCAAACCTGCCTGACCTTAACCCCATAGGAAAGCTATGGGGTATTGTGAGGAGGAAAATGTGATACGCCAAACCTAACAGTGCAGAAAAGCTGAAGGCCACCATCAGAGCAACCTGGGCTCTCATAACACCTGAGCAGCGCCACAGACTGATCAACTCCATGCTACGCCGCATTGCTGCAGTAATGCTGGGAAAAGGAGCCCCAGCTAAGTATTGAGTGCTGAACATGCTCATACTTTTTATGTTCATACTTTTCTGTTGGCCAACATTTCTGCAATCCTTTTTTGAATTGGTCTTAAGAAATATTATAATTTTCTGAGATACTGAATTTGGGGTTTTCATTAGTTGTCAGTTATAATCATCAAAATTAAAATAAATAAACACTATAAGTATATCAGCCTGTGTGTAATGAATGAATATAATATACAAGTTTAAATGAAATTATTTTAAAAAAATCTACTTTTTAATGATTCATTCTAATTAAATGACCAGAACCTGTATATGTATAGAGATAATGGTAGACTTCTGTTGACCTAAGCTGGTCCTCACATGTAGATGGCCTAGACTGTACTTTATGTGGCAACTAATGAAGTACAACCTTCCAGAGGAGCTGCTGGTTACCTTCTACACTGCCATTATAGAGGACATTATGTTTGTCCTCTGGGTTTTACTGTGTGGTTTGGTTCATCTCCATAACAGGACAGGTCTAAATTAAAACGCAAAATTAGGTTTGCTTAGAGGATAATTCAGGACGTGTACAGCTCTGGGATCAGGAAAGGTGCAACCATCATCTCTGCAGACCCCACACATCCTTCACACAAACTGTTTATTTTTAACTTTAGGCTGGCACTACAGTGCACTATATATATGTATATATATATATATATATATATATATATATATATATATATATATAAATAACGGTAGGCTTCTTCCCCCAGGCTGTCAATCAGATGAACATTTAACAACAAGAGTATCCCTTTTTAATACCCTTCATTTTTGCACAAATATAGCCATGTCAGGCAGGATATACAGTCCCTCCAGCGAGTTCTGGGTCTTCCCCGGGGTCTCCATGCAGTGAGACATGACCGAGACATTCTTCTTATGTCTCATTTTTCAGTCATCCAGTACATGAACTATAATGTGTTTAATTAAGATTTAGTAAAAGCTAAATAAAGTGTAATACTTCCAACAAGGTAATGAGTAAAGGAAGAAACCCATTAACATTTCGAGTGGATCAAGACCTCTTTCATTAAAACTGCAAAACAGCGCCAGCGGCTAAATGGAAGTTACACTGAGTGTTCTTGTTTTGTTTAGGTACTGAGAAGAATACTAATTTGTAAAAGATAAGATAATGTTACGTAAACAAACTTGGCCCCTATCTGTCCATTAGTGATATCTCAATCTCTTTCAGCCAGCACCTTGTCATTAATCTCTGCAGTGACTCTCTCTCTCTCTCGCTGCTGCATTTTAGTGTGGTTGAATGGAGTACAAATCTGGAGGACAATTAATTTTAATTAGGGCTGGGCAAGTTAACGCGTTAATTTCGCGTTAATTCATTAGACTATTAACGGCGATATTTATTTTATCGCGCATTAACGCATGTTGCTCACATGCTTCAGTCAGTGTCAGTCAGCAGGCACACGGCAGCACTATCCCGCTCCCCCTCCCCTCTCGTACATGGCTCAGCGGCGCCAGCCAATCAGCACGCAGGCTCAGCCTGGCCCGCGCACTCAGCTCTTACACAAACTTAACAAAGAAACAGCTGAGAGAGACCGCAGCAGCGAAAAAACATGAGCACGGGAAGTAGCACCGTTCGGCTTTATTTTAATACCGTAAATGAAATCAAGCTGTATGTTTTGTAAAAAGCCGGTTCATTTCTGTGGAAACACAACAAATTTATCTAAGCACGTGAAAAAACATGAAAACGTCGAGCCCCAGAAACGGAGAGAGGAGACGAAACTTCTCTCATTGCCCCGACAGACGTCTCTGACTGAGGCGTTTCAGTTCTCCAGGGAACATCCAGGTAGATCAGTGGATGGATGGATGGATGTTACTGGAGCCCACACATAACATGTAATTAAGACCTTGAAAGAACCCAGTACATATATTAAAAAGTGTTATTTAAGATAAGATAACATTAGCTAATCCTTTTTTTTATCCCACGACGGGGAAATTTATAGGATTAAAGCAACAGGCAGGTGCACACAACACAGATAAAATTACATAAGGATTGAAATATATAAGAGGTGGATTAGCGAAAAAACACTGAACATAACATTATTATTATTATTATTATTATTATTATTATTATTATTATTATTATTATTATTTAATTGTAATAATAAAATAAAAACCACAAAACCCAAAAGGTCAACAGTTTCATGATACATCAAGCTTAGGGACTGGCTAATATACAGCAGGTCAAAAAAGGCCATATTTTGGCTGCAGTGCTTGCTGTTCTCTTATGAAGAAAAGATCAACTAGTGCACTAAATTCAATAGATGGGTTGAAAATATCCAGTATAAAATAAGTGCTACAAATGTTACAACACTTTTGTTCATATGGCAGCAGAACATTAAAATAAAAGTGCTCTTTACACTACTTTTGAATTCATTCTTGGAGTTTGTAAATACAATGCGATTAATCGCGATTAATCGCGATTAATCAGGGCGATTAATCGCGATTAAATATTTTAATCGTTGCCCAGCCCTAATTTTAATATATCTGCTATATGCAGCTATACCACTTATTCTCCTGCCTTGGGTCCAGATATCAATGATTTTCTTAAGAAACTCTTAGTAAAAATGGACTGCAAACAAAATTCCATACACAATCTATAGTATCACTATAGTTAAGAATAAATCCAACATGCATTTAGGTTACATAATACTTTTTCTTTTTTGGATTTTAATTGATAAAAAAAAACACAATTTTCTGTTTCATTCAAAGCGTGCTATATCAAGAAGACTGAGAGCAACTGACATTTTGAAAAGATACATCACATACTTCACTGGAGCAACAGTGAACAGGGTATATTTTTGTTTATGGGAATAATCAACTCCTATTAAACTTTTTATATCCAAACTTTTTTTTTTCTGAGCATTATTACACACTTGACATTTTAACTCATCATATCTCATTAGCAATTCTGATTGCATCCCAGTTCCGCGGATTGTCATTTGGGAAAGCACCGAAGCACTATTTGAGTCGTTAACTTTCCACTGCACGAATAATCTTCTGATAACAACAACAAACATTCACATGTACAGAAAGCCAATTTCTCAAACAGTTGAAAGACAGACTTGTTTGTACAGGTGACTTCTCTAAATGATCAGAGGTCTAAGTGTTCAAAATGAAAAGGAACACCAATCAGTGACAATAATATAGCCACTAACAAGTGAAGTGACGTGAATAATACTAATTATGTTCTTAGTACTCAATGTTGAGTGAATAATCTTTGGGCTCTCATACGCTGGCAAAATCTGACTTTATACGTCATTTATTATATTTGCAGACCAAGCAAATATTTGAGTTGATTATTATATAAAATTGATTATTATATAAAAGGTGTAAATGTTGTTAAAATAAAAATGAGATTTAAACACCTAGCTTTACAGAAAAAAAACAATGTTAAACTGAAACTTATTTTATTGTGTTTTTAGCTATTGTGTGCAAAACGACTTGAGATAATGAAATATTCTAATACTGACCTGCTGAAATATGCATCACTCATTTGAAAAGCACTTTTAGGTGGAAAAAGTGGCGATGTTGTAAAATATGGATTGTAGAATATATAATGGGAAAAGAAACGTCTGATTTTGGAAGAAGAAGAAGAAATGTTATGCAATAACGCAGGTTTCTGCCAATATGTAACAGTCTAAAACAGTTCACACATGAAGTACATCACTAAGCTGGTGTGAAAAGGTTTTACTTAAGTAAGTGTGTGTGTGTGTGTGTGTGTGTGTGTGTGTGTGTGTGTGTGTGTGTGTGTGGGGGGGGGGAGACACTAATCCAAAAATTGGCCTCTCCAACACACGTACGACAAGGACCAAAGGAATCTGCTAGTAACGTTTCTTCGACATACCCCACAAGCAACAAGTCTGAGCAGTTGTGTCAGCATTAGTGGAAGATATACAATCTCAGGCTGGTGGCTCTAAATCTGGAGTAGGCAGTAATGCTTGGGCCTGGATGAGCAACAAATCCATGATAACCTTTCAGCATGCCGTAATTTAAGTGGTCTGAGAGGAAACCAGACTTTGGCACCTCCTTTTGGCTCTGGTCCAGGCTTTAGGAAATTTAGAACTGTGCATGACTGGTCACTGGTCATTTATGCCCACAAGGTGCTACCAAATTACCTGCATGAGTTAGTGCCCACTGTTACGGAGGAGCACTCAGTCACGCAGTTGTCATGCAGACTCGTTTCAAAAAGCACAAATTGTACTCTGTGCAATGTAAATGGAGAGAGCTGTGGTTTGAACAGCCAACTAAGTTAGGCTTATTATGGTTCATGTGTCAGAATAGTAAAGCCGATTCTAGGCAACGTTTGTCCTTTCTCAACATGACAGCAACATGACAAACGGAAATAATGAGACAATATGCCCAGTTACTTAGTTTGAAGAGATGATCGGATTGTATTTTACAAACTTTCCTGTAATCATTGAACCAGACACAGACATAGATAATTTAGTAATTTAGCACAGATAACTTGGTACGAAGGTGTAGTTTAAATTAATCTCTGTACTGTAGTGGACCCTTTACTACCAGTCATGACTTGAGCATTAGTCCAATGGATAAATTACCATAATAAAGCTCACTGGTGTGATGTAGATGTACAAATTTATGTTTTCATGGCTGATGTACCGTAATTAGCGTTGGCATGGGCACAAATACAAGCTACCTCTCGCATGAGTAAATGCTTATTCTTTGTATAATTTGCTCTCACATCTAATAAATGATAATCAAGACTACAAAACAGGGTCTCGCATTAAGAAGCTGGGTTTGAACCCACTCCGTCATGTTTTCCAGAATAAATCTGTGAGGACTGTATCTTTGATTGTGAGTAGTGCACCCCCAATACTGTGAAAAGAAGCAGTGGGATCTTACCCTCAGGTGCGGCTGCGTCACATATCTTTGTAGTGCTAAAAGTAGCATTTCCATGTACTGGATCAGTTGAGAGTGCCTGACTCTAACGATGGACAAAAAAAGACATGTTAGGTATTTGCAAGACACAAAAACTACTTCAAGCATATTAAAAACAACGTTTTTTGGGGGGATCTAGAAGTCTTGTAACTATTAAATAGAGAAAGACAGCTCACTTAGATTTAAAAAAAGAGGAATATTGATTAGACTGCCATTTGGGAACTAGTTAAACTGCAATAAAGAAAAATATCAAGTCACAATTTCAATGACTTACAGTTTTTAATTTTGTCCTTTGTCTGATCCAGTACCTCTTAGTTGAGCGTAGTTATTACTTATAATAGTGGTTCTTAATCCTGGTCCTCATGATTCAGATGTATCTCTGCTCCAGCACACCTGCTTTAAATGATAACATTACCCTCAACATCATGTGCTGCAGACACATGCTGAGCCCCATTTATTTCAGTCAGGTGTGTGCCAGCAGAGAAACACATAAAACATGCAGGACAGTGAATCCCGAAGAACAAGATTAAGAACCACTAAAGAAGGTCCCAAATTAATCAAGGATATTGCTGAAAAAAAAATTTAAATTTAAAGTTTAAATTTCAAGGCAGTAGTTTCAAGTTAAAAAGGCAGTAGTATTTGCTAAATTACATACCAAGTACTCAGGCAAATTATTAACTGGAATACCAGCTAATGACACATTCATATACATTTTGTAATTTGAAACACTGCAGCAAACTGGTCACTTAAGGAACTTGTATAGTACTGAGTTTAAGAGTGATTTATACTATGCAAATTGTCAGAAGTGTAAATAACGTTTTACTGCAGCTCTCAACAAGCTTAACTAAGCCACCAGTTTGGATTTTTAGATTGATGAGAAACTGACAATGCTAATATACATGCAATTTAAATTTTTGTTGAGGAATCTGTGTGTCCATCTGTCAATCATACAATGCAAATTAATATTTGTTTTTCTGCCTTTTTCTTTTTGCCATGAAACAAACTGAAATGACATATGCCTATTGTAAATCTGTTTACTGAGATGGTAGATTAAATAGGAGAACCACAGCTGCATACATTTGTCCAAATAAAGTTGTAGTAAGTCACACATAATACAACTATTTATTTCTGTAATATCACTTAGCCTTGGATATTGTCCTGACATGGGAAAGACAGAAATAAATTAGAATGCCATGGGTAAAAATCCATGAACAGGTAGAAATAAAGTACATTCGACCTGTGAAGCTAGTTTTTAATTCATTCTCGTCTTTCAGTAAGGGAGATTATGTTTTAGCAAAACAAGGGCATGGTTTATTTAAATTATGCGGCTTAAAGGATTTTTAGACAGAATGCACGCATAATTCTGCATTAAAACCAAATGCAGACACCCACACAAAAAGAGCAGAGTTAGAACCCACAAACGGTATACAGTCAAACAACAAATCCACACAGCAAAAGCCACTTTGTCTGACAGATAGACAGAATTTAAAAAGAACAAGAGTCTAAAAGGCTGGCTGCAGGCCCATAGAGACCACACTGCTGCCTACACGGAGCTGGACCACAGTGGTTTAAACCCACTGATACTGACATTGTTAGAAACCCACACTTGGAGGTAGATCTCATCAGGGAGACCAAAAACATAGAAAGACATGGGAAATTACATGAACCGTTTTCCTCACCTGTACAAGATATTTCTGGCTGCCATACATGACATATTGTGGGGCCAGACTGTAGATCATGTAGCTGGTGTGGAGAACAATCAACAGCAGAATCATGCAGAGGAAAAGGAGAGCCTGGGGACGTGTTTTCTTTGGTCTTATTTTGTACAGCTAAGAAGAAAAACACAGGAATGTGCTGCTCAGTGCTTATTCTGGGGAAGCAGATATACCAGACTTTATAACTTTACACAATTGAAATAGCACAGGGAGTAAATCACAAATTATAAACATAAACATTGGTTTAACCAACAAGAAACTAGACAAATATATTACAATATTAATAATAGTGCTCCAAACTGTAAACTGAGCATTGATTAAAAGAAGTTTCAGTAAAGCTGATGCTTATGTTAGTAATGTTTATATTTGTAAATAGTAAAAGTAATCCCTTAGTTAAAACTCATTTATTAAAGATAAAAGAAAAATAAATAAATACAATATCAGGCAAATGGTTTTAATACTGTCTTCTAAGCAGCTCAATACATTGATCTCTGCTATTAAAATGCCATAGGCAGAGGAGCTGCTGTCCCCAACGGTGCAACTATTCTGGGACGGTTTGTGTCACATTGTCCTTGTGCCTTCATACTTGCAAAGTCAGCAAACTGATTTCCCATACAGTTGAATCCATATATTTACATATGCTGTAAAAAAAAAAATCAAAGGCTTTGCTTTGCCACTAATTGAGAATAAACCAGACTAAACCTCTCCTGATTTAGCTAATCCTGGCCAAAGTGGTTAAAAATGTCCTGATGCATCACAATAATCCGTCCAGAGGACCTACTCAATATCTTTTTTTTTGTACCTTCTTGTTTTAGGTTAGCTAGCAAGATACCATTTTTTTTTTTACTTTCTTCTTAAAATATTAGTAAAACCCTGTTTTACTGAAACTGCTCTATAACTCACACAGCATGACACCTCACATAAAAAAAATAAAAATAAAAACTTGTAAAAATACTTGTAGTGCCGTCTCCTGATAATGTAGATCTTAAAGAAAAACGACTGGAAACTCAAGATTGTTTGTGTTGCTACCTGTGGAGGCCCCTGATGCCTGTTTTATTTGAAAAACAAATAGTACAATTACCATGAAGGCCAAGAGAACCTTTTTCAACCTGGATTTAAGTAACTGCCTGTAGTGACGGCTGTTGTAAAAACAACATGGGTAAATGTTCTGCTCTGTCTTACACAAGACAAATGTGCATGAACTCCTAGTCATTTGAAAGACAAATAAACAGGATTAAAAGGAATCCTGGGAGACTCTTTCTCCCAGGTTGCACTTCCTGGGTCTCATTGCACCTTGCTGTGAAATATAGTCTCCAAAAGCACAGTAGAAGCAAAGCAACCAAAGTTCTTTAAGGTAGTTTTATGCTGGTGACAACATCTAGCTCCATCTTGACAAAGAGCGCATATGAGCTCAGCTGCTGGTGAGGAGAGGAGAAGCGTGTCCAACAATCTTAATGAAGCTATGTGGAAATTAAGAGAAGGCATCACTGCTGACAGCGCTGTCCCAAGTACCCAGAAATCTTTTTTTTAGATCGATTTAGTGTTTATCAGAGACTTTTTGAGATAGCACTGACATATTTGAGAAAGTAACACAGAAAAATAGCGTACCCTTATCCAGAAGAACCAGATGCCCATGTTACGAATGCCGGCCATAGATGTCAGCACAAAGTACATGGTAATGACTGTGATTAAGATGTAATCCAATGGAAAAACCTGTAATACAAGGAACAGAGGTCAGATACATCTCACCTCTAAAACTACATGTGTAAATATATTAACAAAAAAATATACGAACGTTTGTGCCACTGACGATTATGCTTCATTAGGACCACTGACCAACAATTACAAAGTTAGGAAACTGTAAATGTTCAGACTTAACCTACAACCTGACCGCTACGCATTTAACAACCCACTCCTGTTGTGAAGCACTTAATTTCTTAAACACCACAGTCATACTAAGCACCCGTCTTAGACGTTTAATCAATGCCGCTATCTGTGGAGCGATTCTTTATTGGCCCAAGCCGTCTGTCATTTTTTTTTTTTTCGCTCCAAAAACTGGAGTAGAATACTAATTACAGCGGAGCCTTTTCTATTTCCTGGTTATGTCCACTGGCTGAAACGAAGAGGAGAGGACAGTGATTGGATTTCCTATCAATCTAAACACTTCAACCAAGTAATATTTAATTTGCTAGACTTTTGACATTTTTAATGCTACTAGTACGTCTGTCTTCAAACAATTACAAAAAAGCAGACTGTCTTAGTTTTGAAACTGATAACCTGTTTTAAAACTACAAAATGATTAAAGATATTTGTACACCCAAATGTATTAAGGTACTAGATGTACTGCTGAAACAGATTTAACAGAATGGAGTTTGTTGGAAAAAAGAAAAAAAAAAAAACAACAACATGCAGACAAGATATAGAAAAGCATGGCATTTTCAACAGCAATTTTCCTTTTCTGGACAATTTCATTTAAAGGATCTTATAAAAAAAAAGGAATCATAACATTGTTTATTAATATTTGAACAAAAAGATTAGCTGATCAATACAATGGCCATATTTACCTGCTGAAGTTTCAACTATTAAATGTGCTTGTGTAGGTTATTGTGAGGCAAATATCAGATATTTACAAAAGATTCAAGTTTTTTGAAGTGGAGAGACTATATTTGCACCAAGAAGTCCGCTGATGATCAGCTTGACAGGACATGGTCTGTGGCTGGCCAATTAGAAACTTAAAAAAAAAAATCCCACTTTTCTCAGGCCTAGTCCACATGTAGTAGGTTATTTATTTATTTTTCTAAAGATGAATATCTCCCCTACACCATTTATAAAAATAATACCATACACACAGGAGGTTTTTTTAGAAGAGTTTTCATCCACACCATTCGCAGAAAAACGCCACTGAGCGTATTTATTTATTTATTTTTTAAATACAGCAGACGCATAGAGGCCAGTGTACCGCAAAACTAAAACTTATGTAAGCCAATCAGAATCCTTCAAAACAACCACGACTTCCTGTTAGGAATGAATCATGGCGCCGGGAGGTTCAATCTTGTGGAGATATAAAGAAGTTGAGCTTCTTTTAAATACTATATTAGAATATAAAGTTAATAAAACTCAAGACAATGTCGACTGGGAATAATTTTTAACACCACCGTATGGCCAAGTGGTCGTACATGTGTGACGCAGCGCAGCAATATTCGTCACAGAACGTGATGTGCCGGACATTAATATCCGTCTTTCCATGTACACACGCAGGCTCAAAAACAGACCGTTTATAAATCTCCACTTTGACCAGAGTTTTTAGGATAATTAGTTTTAAGGGATGTATAATGCCGTTTATGTGTGGCTGAAAGGTATAACTGCATAAAAATATCTTGTTTTTCCCAGATATCCTGCTACGTGTGGATTAGGCTTCAGATTAATGAACAGACCATACAAAGGTCTCCCAGAGAGAAGATTCAATGATATCTATTTTCAGTACCAGGGAGATGTTTACAGTAAATTAGATGAAGCCCAGAGATCTAAGAACCTACTTAAAGGAAATGATTGCCCTAGACATGTTGAGACATGTCTGTAATTCTTTCATCCTGAAAGAAAGCAAGAGAGAGTAAGATTTTCAGAAGATAACAGGATGGCTATAAAGAGTACAGCAAAGGTGTTTTGTTCCTTTAAGTTTGACCGGACGCCACAGTGGTCCCCGGATAAAGCACCTGAATTTACGAGCCAAACAGGAAACGTTGGGTGTTAGACAGGATAAAGTTCCGGTGAATTTCAGAATAAAATCAATCAAACCAACTTGCGCTAACTTGACCAGTGTAAGAAAAACGGCAACACCGAAACGTGAGGAAACAGAGGGGCTTTTGGAGGATGAAATAGGATATTTAAGGACACGTATAATGAGTTTGCCCTAAAAAAATGTCAACCATGACTGTTTTTTAATAATTTATAAGGGACAGCAACAGAAAGGACCACACGAACTTCTGGAGCTGCAGTTTGCTGCAAACCGTAACTGAATCCGGAACGCAAGCAGCACCGTAGTGTGTGTGAGCCCCGGGTAAGACTGCCGTTTTTTTAGTGGTAGCCACCCTAACCATGCCCACTGCAAATCATGCGCTAAAGAGAGATTAAAATGTGAATGCTGGGATCATTTTTCTTTTTCTTAAAAAAAAATAAATAAATGTTTTACTGGAAGTGCTCTTTAACTCAGACAGTGTAACAACCTCTTCTCACCACATAAAAAAACAAGAAAAATTGTTTTAACTCTGTTTCCCATATGTCCTGATAATGTTATTGTTGAAGAAAAATTATATTCTGATAAAATTGGTATTGGTGGCCCAAAGTTTTACGAAACTGGACATCACAAATCTGCCTCAAAATCCTAATGGTGCATGTATAGCATTAAGCTACAGGCTTATATTTATTGTGTCTGCTTTTTTGTGGGTTTTTTAACAGCTTTTCAACCATTTTGAAAATTAATCATTTGCTAAATAGATTTACATAATTATATTAGCTTTTTCAGAAGCACTAGCTACTTCCCACAAGACCTGTTCAGTGCTGATGTCTGAGACCATAATGTTTCACGGTACACAGCTACCCTTTATCCTGAGCAGCCATTTTGCTCAAACAAATAATCTGAGAACTGAGAAACACAGAACTCTATTCAAATACATACTCCTATAAAACATGTTTTTTTTTTTCATTAACTACAATTTTAGTGTTATCTGCAAGAGGTAATATGTCAAGCTACAATTTGAATTAATTCCCTATCCATGTTTACTTCCTTCGGTGCAACATTCTGACATATCATTTAAAAAAGTATTACTTGCCCATTAAAAGGCAACTGTGACAACGCTTACATTAGGCTTAATTTGAGATCATAGTGATGGAAACAAGAAAATATGCCTGTAAGGCGATTTTAATTGAGGATAATCATCTGTTTGACGTGAGAGATTAAAGAATACTTACAGGTTGCAAGGCCAGCAGAAGTTCGTTGAGAGGATTGGTTAGGTTGGTGCCAAAGATTATGAACCCATAGCTGATGCCAGCAGAGTGAAGCGCTTTATCCAAACTGAATGCACAGCAGAAAATTTGAGCATGTCATTTGATTTTTGAAACTACATGTGGAAAATATAAGAGGATAAAAATTATACAGCAACCTTTTTCATAACTAAGGTCTTTATTTGAAATATAATTACATTGTAAAGGAATATGTTCTGCAAAACAATTACTTACTTTGAAATAAATAGGGAAATAATGAAGAGCAATGCAATCAGGATAAAGAAAACTCCCAGTATTATCTGCAAAGAAATAAGAATTAACATGTTTAGTACATAACCATAGGAAAGAAATCCTCACAATCAGATCCTTTGTGAACCTCAGGAAAAGAAAATGACCATTGTGTACACTTCTGCCAGGTCAAAGAGAGACCATATGGCATCTAGAGCCTCAGATTGGCACTGGTGTCCATGGCAACAGTGGGAAATTTTGGCACAGCTATTTCAAAGGATTGGTCAGGTAGACGGGTTGCAATTACAAAGGCAAAGGTTGGGTGAAAGCCAAATACAACAAATCCTACAAACTAACAATCTTTAAGAGGGCTTTAAGTGTATACAATACTAAGGATGCGTAGAGAAAAAAAAACTTTAATGTTTCAGGAATTTACCTGAAATAATAATATGACATATACAGTAGATGACTGAAGCAAACACAAATGGCTATTTTCTCTTCATTAAAGTTAGATTACATGAAAATAAAATTAATATGCGAACACGTGTTACACAAATTGTAATGCAGCCGCTTCATTGATCTGTTGAAGCAGTTAATTTACAAATCATCTAAAAATCTACTGAGGTTCCTCATTGTTCACTCAACATGTGATGGGAAAGCCATGCTGCACGAGTAATATTTGCCATTTAACATACAAAAGTTATCCGTTTTCTCAAACCAACATGTCATTGGCCCGCCACTTATTTTATTCAGGGAGGCACGATATGTCGGCATTAACATCGGTATCGTTCAATATCAGTAATTTTTTAACATACAGGTATCGGTCTGATAATTAAAACTGGGCTGTTACTAATAAACAATATTCATTACCATGTTGTAGCTATATGTGTATGTGCTTCGGGAGGATGTGTGTGTGTGTGTGGGTGGGGGGTGTTAGCTATAGAAAAGAAGCAATCTTAGCAATGTGATTGTTTTTTTGAGAGTGTCAAAAGGATAGGAATGTGTACTTAATATACAGAAAATCAATAAATATTAGTCATTGGTCAGAACAGCAATATTATTATTGAATATTAATATTGGCCCAACTTTTCATAACAATAATCCCTAACTTTAGAACTAAAAAGGTCCTGCACTTGTCACAAACATGCATCTGATGATTAACAGCAGAATGAAATGTCAGTATTCTGTCCCATTGACCTTACCTAATTGTTAGCTGTCTCTCCTTCATGATTTAACTGCACTGCTACCACAACCTTTTCTCTCACAAAAGGACTCCACCTCTGTACTGACCTAAGAAGGAACAAAAGCTGTGCCAGCCTTGAGATCTCTTAGAAAACCACAAACTAGAAAAACAAATACTGTTTGGCCATCAAATCTGAGTTTACACCAACAATCATTCTGCATTGTGTTAAACAAAACTGTAGCGAATAGAAAGAGGCGAGTATAGATATGCAATCTGACAGATTGCAGCGTTTTAGCTGAAACCTCTTTGAGGTGAGGCTTTTTTATTATTTACTTGGCTCAAACAAGAAGAAGAATGATTGAATATTGCAACTAACTACTGTAAGTAAAAACATAGGAAAGTGGTGTTATTTATTCAGTTATAGTAAAAAGTAGCCATATCCTTTTTTTCAATTTTACTCATAATCATAACAAATATCTGGCACTCATGGCATCCTAAACTAGAACTATAGTTCCTCAGATAAATGATACATGCCACACTATACTATGCCACAATTTATCCATCAAAACAACCCCAAATTAATCAATGCAAGAGAAAATAAGAGCACATATAAGAGCTTGTAGAACCTCCACTGTTGCATTACTGATTATCTAATGCAATACTTTATAAAGTGTCTCATGGTTTCAGAGTTTTACCTTATTCCATGATCATATATTCACACTTCTTCTTCACACTTCTTCTGATTGAAAAAGTTCCACCATTTCAATCAGAGTCAATTGGAAACCATCTAATAGTTATTTTGCAACAAGTTTGACCTAAATTTGACACTGGGCTATGTAAAGGAAAAATTCTAGCCAAGCTTCAACTGCCTGGACTCATACTTGGCCTTAGAAGATTGTGCAAAGCTAAGCAAGGTACCCAAGGTGCCGAAAGGACCAAAAATAAATAAATAAATCAAGATCAGATCAGATCATAACTTCACATTTTCCATGTTTCTGCACGCATTAGGTGATGGGACATCCATATAGGCCCACAAACCAAGAAATGTCAAATGTGTTAAGGATTGGCGTTAAGCATTTTAAAGGATAATGACACATAGCTTACAAACCCATAAATCTAAATGTTCTAAATGCCAAACATTGACAATAGAAAATGTGTGAAAGGTTTGTAAAGGCAAGCTAAGCCAACTTTATTGATAAAGCACTTTAAAAACAACACCAAAGTGCTGATGGAGATTGCAGTATTAAAAGGGATGTGCACCAAAGCATTTGTTCCTATAATTGATCATATTAAAAAACTAAGAGCATATATGAAGTTTCTGCTGCTTTTTAGTTCTGATAGAAAATGGCTTTTCAATTCCTGGCTGATTGGCAGCATTCATAGTCTTCTGTTTTGTTTGAATTTAGCTTAGTAAACATAGGCTGTGCTGCTGTGTACTTTTTAGAGAAATGAGACGTCCCCTGGCTACCCTTCCAAAAATGCTGTACTTGGTTTTTTTCTTTTTTATATATAATTATACTGTCATAAAGTTTGACATTTAATATGTGAACTGGGACACTTGTAGTTTGAGATGTAAATCTTGTAATTAGTAGGCCAACCTCCTAAAACATCGTCCTGACAAGACAAGGAGCTCTACTGAATCCATTAGAGAATAACCTTTCTTACCACAGAAAGATGGACAACAATTTGGAAAAAGCCTAATAATTCTTTCCAGACTGATGAGAAGTGACAGCCACAATTTAACAAACGTCGCTGCTGCTTTCCTGTTGCCGTAGTGTGGACAAGAGGACAACGGTGCACCTTTCAGGCTTTTTCCTGGTTGATACAGATTTCAGATGTTCTTTTAGTTCTGATCTCAATTATTTAATGATTCTTTTAAAGATTAAAACATTATTATTTTTTTTTAATATGTGATGGGAGTTTTCTGATAGAGGTAGCAGTTTTAAACCCAAATGAAAATGCAGGAAATACAAGATTAGTGCCAATTTTGCATCAAAACATGTTAATTTTTTTTTATCAGTTCTTTAACTCAGATATAAAAAAGTGCATAATTGTTGGCTATATAGACCAAAAAGTGTGAGAGCTAATAAACTTGATGTATTTGATCATTATAAAAAAAACAGAACATATTTTTTCAGTATCCGATGTGACGATCACAGACCAGAGGCGATCAAAGGGAAATCTTCTCCTTCTGTATTTCCGACGGATTGACTGGTGCATCTCTGTCCCAGATCAGTAACCTCTCAAAAAATCTCTTATGGTCGTATTTGTTTTTGTCATAATGGACTAATTGGGTTGTGTTACTAGGTCTAGCCTGTCCATAATCTTCTGCAAAATGTGAAGGTGGAGCATCAGAGGTGAATTTAATGACATAAACATGTCAATTTCTTATTTAATGAATAGAAAACAGTGTATGTGTGACATATTTTGGTCAGCGATAGCTACATCAATGCCTGGGCTAGATTGTGCTTATCACTACCTCCAGTAAGGATATTTTAAGGGTTTGCAGCAGCTTGTATCTCAATGCAACCAAAAATCTGATATACCCATTTTGTGAACAGGTAAATTATTAAAATGAAAATGATTACAAATTTAAGTCCTGAAATCATTACACAATATTGTTGTTTTTCCTGCTCTTTTTTTCCCCCACTTGTGTACATTAGATAATAAAAGATGTTGGTGACTCAATGACGACATTTGTTAAATAGAGAGAACAAAGTGATTGCATTTATTTTAAAATGGTTCATTTGGAAGGCTTTTTCTTTAATAAAAAACGGCATTACATTTGAATCTGCCATTTGTAACTAAAGAATTGAAATTTTATCTTATTTTGTGTTATGATCACAGCCAAACACTGACAATTATGTGAGAGGCCCTTTCAGCTGGGAAGGTTCAACATGTTCAGTGACTTGGCTCACCACTGCTGTTACTACATAAAAAAAAATAGAAAAAACAGACTGTGCCTGGCAAACGGTGGTCCCACTGAAATCACAATTGTTTTGCTTATCACTCTGCTCCAGTATCCTAGCATACAGTGAATTAATCTCCCAACTCATTACTGCTCAAATTTGAGTCTGGGGACTGTCATTAGCCGCAAAACCCCCTTGGTTAAAGACAGACTGTTACAGACACTGGTTTAAATTGTTTGTGCTAGCCTGGAACAAACTCAAATAGCAGGAAAACAAACAGCGGAGTGGAAAGTACCGTGAACTACAAGCACAGGCTGGAATTTACTCCTAAGTTGGAGATGGGAATAAAAATAGAATCAATTATGCCGTCTGTGCACTGCCTTGGATGAGTCACCACAGGTATATCAAGCATACATTCCAGTGCGTATCCATTATCAAGCAAACCGAATACGTATGTATGCACACCTACATAGAAGGAAAAGAAGGTAGCGTGAAGTAAGATATGAATACCTAGATGTAGAGAACATTGCAATGAATCATCACGATTGCATTTTGGCCTTCCATACCAGTCTTTATAAATTAGGTTAGGAGCTACAGCGAGGAAGATTGGGAGACAAAAATAATACTGTTTCAAATTGTTCTGAGATATATAAAGGTTAGACCTTTATATATGACAACTTAAAATGGTATAGAGGAAATGGTTAGCATGTTTTATGACTACCCTGGTAAGATTTCTGACAGTTATCATTACTGTTGTAAAAGGAAATTACCATTAGGTAAAACAGTATTCAAAAGTCAGTCTCTTTTGTGACCATGAAACGCAACATTTCAGATGCTTGCCTGCACATGTAAGCAGAAGGTGGTGAAACTAATGTGGGGTTATTTAACCCCCAAAGAGTAGCAAGCATTAAACACAGCTGGATTTGTACTTCAAAATAGCGCATGGTACACAGTTCTTTGTTCACAACATGCTGAAGGGCATGATACGAGCAGTTCTTTCACACCACTATAGCTCCCCTAGCAGCTAATGCAAAACAATCCAACGTTTAGCTGAACCTCTTTGGTCTGGTTCGTCTGTTTAACCCGGTATCATGTTTTTGTTAGTGTGAGTGACAAGGTGAAGCGATGAGCAGGACACTATTTAACTGAGTTGTGATAAGATTAAACGGTGCTGGATTAAACAGCAAGAATCCTACAGGTATTGTGTAGATGAGAAAAATGTGTTTGTAGTAAAATTTGCAGCTCTAACAGTTGAAAACTGATGCCAGCAAATACTTTTGGTGATTTTTAGACTCACCAAAACAAGGTAAGGGGACAAACAAGCTAAACACTTAAGTAATCAATGTCAATATTGCCATGCCAGCAAATCTGTTTTTCCCACCTCATCGTTGGTAACATTGCAGCACTCCTACTGGGTTATAATCCATGTTAGAAACAGGCATTTGTGTCACATTATCGCTCAATTGAAGTCACTATAACAACTGTGCTTTTAAGAGTTAGGGTTGCTTTTGGGTGGAGATTTGGAACCTAGGCTCGTCAGGTTGAAGGGGACAGAACAGCAAAGTCTTCTCCAGTGTGAGAACATCACAGTGAAGATGAAAAAGACGTAAGAGAGGATCATTACAGATGAATATAGAACCAAACGGCAGAAACAGAAAAGATGCTGTTTCTTACAGTCCAAAGAAAACAAATGAGAAGTTTGAGTCTATGAAACCCAGCTCCATGTTCTTGATGAACTTTTTAATCACAAGAACACGAGAAAGAAAATTGTAGTATTTTCCAGAAAGAAAGGGAAAAACTCATACGAGTCTGGGTTCTTAAGATTTAACTATACCAGGGTAGCAGAGATTATTTGCATCCTCCTGGTGATTATTTCAGAAATAAAATGTGTTATTCTGGACTGGCTTCTTAAAGGTAAAAATATATAAAAACGAGCCATTCTTTAGAAGAACCTTCCTTAAAGAGCTGTAAATCCAATCTCCAGAACATATTAACTGAGGTGCAACTTCCTGCAATTCCTCATAGCAATAGCCCCAAGGAACATATACAGTGCTCTGAAGTTCAAATAATGTCTTTTGAAGCAGCCTAAAACAGCTCATAAAACATAACGTTCTCAATGGTGGATGCATCGTGTGTCGCTTTACTGCTGCAAGAAAACTAAGAGACACATACTCTGCAACAACTTCAACTTTTTTTTTTTATTTTTAAAACAATTGTACAAAACCAAACCTTTGAAATTTGAAATTCAATTTTAGTTATTTCTCTATTATGTGTTTCTGTTTACCAAATCTTTTGCACATCAAAATGAGCTCATAAAAACTGTTTATATTGCTCCAGGACTCAATAAATAAGGTCAAATCAGTTGCCTCATAAGTTTTGCCTAGAAGCAATCTGTGCTGCATTGTTTTAAAGCCAAAGTAAAATTTGTATTTTCCATTTCAGATGCTGATCCCTTACATCTGACATTCTGCTCAAAATATTTGACCGTGTTTAGTGTCAAAGATAGAAGACCATAACATGAGCTGCTTATTAACAGAAAGTTATAAAAGTTATAATGACATACAATGATCACTTTAATCGTCTAAATTTTGATTAAAATCTTTGTATTTGCATAACTTATTTATCAGCCTCACTGTGAACCTAAAAAGTTGTATCAATAATAACAAATGTGTGAGCTTCTTAAAAAGTACAGTTACAATATTATTAAGATGCATGTGTTAAAATGTACAAGTGGCTAAGGGGTGACATTGTGGTTGGAGCAGGGAGCGAAAGCTCCCTGGGTGCACACAGTGGCAACTCCAGGCTCCCTGACAAGTAACTTAATGCATGCCTAAAAAAGGATGGTTAAATGCAGAGGACAAATTTCTTAGGAATATACATTGCAATGACAAATAAAAAATATATTAAAAAAAAAAAAGTCCAGCTACTGGCTGTGTGGCAGGATTGCAGTTGGTTTGGTACACCCCATGGGATCTATGAGATACTGTCTGAGAAATACAAGACTCCCTTCGAGACTTCACAGTAAATTAGGTGAAGGGACTACCCATGGGAATCATGTAAATACGCGGTGCTGTAATACACAAGTCAAAGTAAATCTAGAGCAGTTTAAATCAGAACTACAGCTTTAAGAAACTCTTCGGTAGAAGCAGTCAAGGCTGCTGCAGATAAACAAGTTTAAAAAAGTATTTTTTTTAAATACACAAATAAAGCAAGCTACCTGTACGCTATATATAACAGTACAGTTCATTAGTATTAATACTCTCTCAACTTTTACAAAAACTTCAATTTATTTTACTGAGAATTTAGGTCTGTCCATTGTGTACCCCGCCTCTCTCCCATTAACTGCTGGAGATACGCATCAGATGGATTAATGTGATAAACCAACACAAAGTAGTGCATAATCGTGGAGTGGAAAGAAAAGGATACATCATTTCAACATTTTTTAACAAAGTGTCTTGCAGTCTTTCAATACATGCTAGATTTGTGGAGTCGCCCACCTGGGCTGTAGATTTTTGCAGCTCTTCCAGAGTAAACACGGGTCTCAGGATTGCTTCTCTGACCGATGTTTTCCTTACCCAGCCATTTTTGGACCAGTGTCTGAACAGTGCTCTGAGATTTTTAAAGTTGAGGTATTGTTTTACAGTCTAACTTTTCTTTGTGGTGCCATTTGTTCAATAATGTTATTTAACAAACCTCTGAAGCCTTTGCACACCACAGCCCTATTTATATAAGCTTAAATTACACACATATGGCCTCTTTTTCACTAATTAGGTGACTTCTCAATGCAATTCATTTTAATTTAGCGACATCAGACTCCAAGAGGCTGAAAACAAATACCACATTTTTCTTATTTTTTTGTAAAGGCAATAACACCGTGTATCGTTTTTCCACAAGAACCTTTGCGACACAGACTTAAAGCAAAAGCAACAAATCAGGTATTCGGATCGGATCCTCGCGTTTTTGCCTCGGTTCAGGCCACCGCCCATAATGCACATAAAATTTACATCTGTGAACGGGAGCCAATTTCATAATGGAGACTCACCTTGACAGGTCTGAGAGCACTGCCAACTTTAGAGCAGCAGTTCCTCTCCGCAATATCCAGGTGTCTTCCTCTGCGCTGGAGGACCTGAAGTTTGCCCTCAAGCTCCTGCAGGCTGCGTCTGTCCTTTGAGGACAGAGGACGTCCATCCTTACACTGTCAAGGAAACCAACAGGTAAAGAATGCATTGCTACATACATGGGCGCTTTCACTACATTACAGATGTAAGCTTCAGGTATTTAGAGTAAACTTTGCAGTAAAGGAAAAAAATAAAAAAATTCAAACTGACCTTTTATAAACATTGCCTTAAAAACAGATTTAGGACAAATCTTGACATTTAGCGAGACTCTGTGTCAGTGAATGGATTTATTAAGCCTAAAAAGACTTTTTATTATTTTAGTATTATTTATGCAGCAGGGCATAATCAGAACTATTCGCTAACAGGATTAAATCACTGCTATTTATTTAACAGACATTTGAAAAAAATAGCATATATTCACAAATAAAATGTGAACAATAAGCTCCATTTTTCAATGTTGCACTTTAGTTTTGATTACTACCTATTGTTTGGAACCCTTAAGTAAAAATTGGCACTAAAAGATTGACAAATGCATAACTCTTTAAGTGTTTTACCTAATGTAAAAAAATGTGTTTACTTGAAGTTTCCTGTTTGAACGGAAAGCATCTGAGTGGGTGGTTGACAAAGACATAACTAACACTATGTAAGAGCATGCAAAGATAGGGCATAAAAATAAAGAAGTGGTGGTGCCTAACCAGACAGTGTGTGTGGGGCTTCTTTAAGTGGAGCTGTTAGTTAATGAATTATTTGTAGAAAATGCATCATCAACATGTTGCAGATGTTTCGAATAAACTGAGAAAATACTAAATAATCAAATACTTTCTTTTTATTGGTACAGAATTGTGAAGATATTCAATGAAACCCCGCCATATTTTTGTTTATACCTCTTACAAACGCACTGTAGGCAGGTCATGGCATTTAAAGACGTACCTTGGATTTCAGGTTTTCTATCTGATGCTCAACCTCGTCAATGTCCTCTGTGTTCTCAAGGCGTTCGTACGCCACGCTCCGTGTGCCTTTTATCAGATTCAGAGGCATGACAGACATTCCATATGCCTGGAAGATGCAAAACTATCGTTATAATCACACACTATTGTCAGAGCAAGGGTGGCACATATGGCACGTGTGTCCTCCCACACACAGTCACTCCTGGCTGGTGGCAAAACCCATCACATTGTGGCACATGACAACAGTCAAATGAGGCTAAGCAAACACATGGACGCACACACGCACGTGCGTGCACGGTAAAAATCCCACAGATCCTGGCCTCCTAGGCGGTGTCATTTTTGGCAGAGGGGGGAAAAAAAGATTAAAATGGTGGAATCTATAATTGTGCTGAGGCTTATTGAAGAATTTGCTGCAACCATTTTGTGAGGATATCACTGCCTTATATCACCCTGATGCATTTACAGCTTAACAGTGCCCCCATGTGACAGCAGTACCCTCTAACTCAGCATTCCAAAATCTTTACTAAAATCAGCCTGTAGAAGAAAAATCTGGATTACACATTACATTTTGTTTTATTTCTTTTTTATTATTAATTTGTTGTTGTTTTTCTTTCACTGAAAGTAGTGGTAATAAACAAAAGAAATTAGACAAAGGGAGACAGACAGTAGCAGCTGAAAAGAATCAGGAATAGATTATGTAACCAAAAAATGGCAATTCAAATTCCATGATCTTTAGCAACTTGAAGCAATATTTTAACTATATATATATATATAAATGTAGAAAATGTTTAAAAAAGGAAACAAAGCAACATTAAAAATGAAACTAAAAGAGCCTGTGCTTTGTCTCTTTTATAAACTACCCAGAGTACAATTACAATGGCAGAAAACACAACAAAGTGATTCCGGGTAAAGATTATTTCAGAACATGCTCCAACCTTTCAATCACAGAAACTTTTTTATGTTATTGTTTTTTGTAAAACATCTTTTACTAGTTTGAGTGTTAAGGCAGCATTAAGAGAGCCACATGGGATACAAAGTCAGGCTACACTATTATTAGTCTCTGCAGTGGATCTATGCTATGGGCGAATGTCGCCTACTGCAATGAATCATGGAGCTCTTAAGGCCAGAGCATGTCCCGAATATCAAATACACTCATAAAAGGAAAACCTGTCCCAGATCCCTGGAGAAACATTTCCCTCCCCTTTCAAATGTGCAACTACACCGGAAAAATCTAAAATGACTTCTGCTGTTCGGGGGTTCACATTTTCAGTTCAACTATAATGATGCATGCTGATTAAATTGATTTTAAAACCAACCGTGGTCAATAATAACCAGAAATACCTTATTAGAGAAGAGAGGAATGCGTGTGTATGTGAGTGTCTCCATGTGAGTGTTGGCTAAAAGTGAGACTCAGGGAGAGAGTGATCCCTACGCCTGCTGAGGGGGAAGAGGGAGATTTAGTTGGATACAGGTTTCCGACACAAGCCTCTCCTTTGTTGCTTTATACACTTGTGATGCTGCAGCCAAAAGGAAGAGGAAATGGAGCGGTGTGAGTTAAATAAAACTATTGAGTTTTTGTGAGCTTAGAATTTACATTCAGGGAAAGTAATGCTCCCCTTCTTACAGAAACATTTAATCAAGTTTCAGATTTTATGCTGATTTTAATTCTTTTTTTTTCATCTCCCTTAAATCCTCCTACTGTCTTGGAAAAAAAGGAGATATTTATTTCAGTTGCGATCTACAGTTTAATTATTGGATGGTGCTAAATTCAACACAAATTACCTTTATCTGTTTAAGAAAAAAATTCCCGTTGAAAACAAACAGCTATGACCAAAGCTGGTAATTTAATTGATCAGTGACTTCCTCACAACAGGCCCCAGGTGGTGGGGATAGAAAAACTCACATCCACCCCATTGATCATCAACACTGGAATGCCGCATGGTTGTGTCCTCAGCCCTGCTCTCTTCCACCTCCTCATACATGGCTGCTCTGCTTCAACTTCTATAGGGCAATAATCTAAAGCGTCTTGTGTCTCAGTTTGACAGTGAGGTATAGGAGGTGCACGGCACAGGGGAGGAAGGATCTAGCATGGGTGGTGAGGACAAAGCAGAGGATTGTGGGATGCAGTCTACAAGATCTAGACAAAATCTATGCAGTATGTGTCCAGAAAAGGGCCAGAAAAGTATTGCAACAGATTTCACCCACCCGGGAAATGCACCGTTTGTCCCACAGTCATCAGGTAAACAATTTAGAACCATTAAGTTAAATAAAAACGTGTAGAGTTTATGATTTTAATGTAATTGTGCAATATATATATATATATATATATATATATATATATATATATATATATATATATATATATATATATATATATATATATATATATATATATATATATATATATATATATTTTTTTTTTTTTTTTTTTTGTTTTACTGAGGAAAAAAGATGCGTCCTGACCCTTTTGAGATGACATTAATTTAACCTTATTCAAATGCCAACAATGTCAAACAGGCAGCAAAGAAATCCATATTTTGTATGAGCTTTAAGATCGTATCATATGTTTAGTGATTTCTACTGTAAACCAAGGCTTTTTGAAACAGTAAGCATCATATATTTAAATATATATGTATAGCAAAACAAAATTCTAAAATAACGAAATACTAAAATTAGCATTCATCTATTTTCTTTTACCTGATGGGACAGTTGGGGATTTTTAGGGTTAGTTAGAACTATGAACTAGTATTCAATAATCGGTGCATTATTTCCAGAATATATATGTTTTATCAAATTAAATTAGTAGCAAGATGGAGAAATTCACTCACAGGACAAAGGCTAATCATCAGTAAATGGTAAATGGACTGAACTATAGAGCACTTTTCCAGTTATACTGACCACTCAAAGCGCTGTAGCTGCTCACTAAGTCTGGAAGCCTCATGTCTAGAATGACATGATGATATTCATGCTAACAGGTTATACTGGTGCACAACCATATTAACAGATTATATACTTTGGAACCTCTCTATTAGAGTATTGCTTAGTTTGTTGTTTCTTAGTCAAACTGTTTAAAGGCAAAAGTATGCATGCTGGGGCTGCCCATTGCATCATTTCACCTCATGACTTGAGACTTACCATTCTGCCAGTAATTTTTCGAAACAGCTACAAGATAATATAAATGACAGCTTACAACAATGAAGATGACCTGAATTTGTTAGGGAAGATATAAGGGTACCTGTATGAGCTTGAATACATGGAGATATAACAGCTGGTTTGTAGAGAGCAGAGGTACAATGATTGACACTGTAATTTCCACCTGCTAACTTTGTAGACTTTAATGGGGGACAACTAGGATTAGTGGCAATTCACTCATTAAGCCTGCTATTGCAGTTATTTCCAGCTGGTCTGAGAGCAATTAAAACAAACCTTGACTTACAAAGAAGTACATAAAGAATACATTTGCTTCATTAAATTTTTAACAGTTATTCTAACTGCACAGGACTGTTGTATTATACTCTTTATATAACAGAGTTATAGAGTTAGCTCTTCACTTCTAAATTAGCAAATGTGTCATGTACTACACAATTATGTTTGTTGGGTGTAGTGTTAACATCATCTTCTAAATGAAGTTAAGCCACACTGCTCATAACAAATTTGGGTTAAATACCACTAATAGCCTTTATTTTTCTTTTAGAATTGAGACCAAATGCAGAAAATAAAAAAGGACATTCAGTGGTCTCTACGGACAGTGACTACATAAAAAGAGAAGGCTACTTGCTGTTGTAGCCTGCAGGGCTTTATTTTTTTTTTTTGACCAACTTCAAAAAAACAAGATGATCAAAAACAAAGACACAGTGGGAGTTTTGATTTCCATGGAGCATTCAGCAGGTCCATAGCAACACTGGTCAGCGCATATCTGGGCACAGTACCACTGTCCAATTGAACTAGGCAATTATCCACTCTATAGAGGACTGTGAAAGGCATATGAAAACAGTGGAGAAAATCCCAGCTGAAACTAATTGTATGTCCTAAAGGGGGATTGGTTTTACAATTTATTTGGCTAGTTGGCGTTTAATTCATTAAGAGCTCCGCATTCAGTTGTTGTATAATTTGTCAAACAGGACTCTTTGAGGTCAACAGAAACTGGATAGATTGGGGTTGGCTGTCACTTTTACTCTCAATCTCAGATCCGATGGCCGAGAATTTTTTTTTTTTTTCTTCTGCATGCATCTTTCCGCAGCAGTAGCCATTATGCATTATGTGACTCTGACACCAGTAACATCAGCTTTGGGGCGTATTCACAGTCCAGTTACCAAGATAATGCCATGAAAAATGGACACCATTAACTCGTCAATGTTTTCTGAGCTCGGACAAAAAAAAGAAAAACTGCAAAATGCCATGGGAATCAAAATATAGGCATATTATTGGGCACTGATGGAGATCTATGTATACAAACAGGCAACAGATAAGTGGTTGATAAGCCTGTGAGGAGAACCGATACATCATGAAATCTCAGGTGTTCAGGTGAAATGACAACAGTCAGAAAATCTGATTGATTGAATGTCAGAGCTTTAAAATCACAAAGCCTTGCTATTAACAGCCACTCAATCATTAGTATATCACAAACACAAATAACATGTATAACACATAATACACAACAAAATGTTTAGGTGTCTCACAAAGAAAGATATTTCCACTTTGTTTCAAAGATCTAAAATTGTTTACCGTCACTGGTTATAATGTCTTAACAAAGCTATAGAAATGTAAAGGTGCATGAAAGAAAACTACACAGAAAACCTGTTTTGGATCGCCACTCACCGTGTAAGTGATCACCGCCAACATGCCAATCAAGGTCAAAGAGCTGATGGAGAAAGACAGAGCTGGAAGGCCATCTGTAGGAGAAAGGGGGAACTATTAAGAGATTCCAGCTAAAGGTTGAAAAAAATAATACATCTCCCAGGAGGCTACCTACTGTTGTGCATTTTGTAATTTTTTTTTAGTAGCTTTTTGTTCGCCGGGGCGTATGCTGATGACTCAAACATGTATAGTATTTAAAATTAATGCCATTAAGGAGTAATTTTCATCACCATTTGTTTACATTTTTTAATAACAAAATTACAATTTTTGATGACTAAATTATCTACTATTTTAAACAGTTAAGTTTAAAAACATTATTCTGTTTAAAATTAGTATCATGTTTAAATAGACTAGCATTGGAGCAATAATGTTGAAAGGCACAAACTGCTCAGTTAAACAAGAAACAAACAAGAAAGTCCTGTTGGATTTTTATATTTCTCTATATAAATTCAGATAGGTATACAGTTTTGATTTCAGCCCTATCTGCTTAGCCCCATCATCTGCTAAAATATTCATACAGAAGACATTGCATGCATGTGTGTGCACAGTGCCAGCAGTACTAGAAAAGGTCTACATAAGCATAGCTCATTTAAACGTTGCTATAACTACCCTTAGGATTATTTCAATGCATTGTTGGGTATTTAGAAATAAGAAATATACATAAATTATGTTTAATAAATTAGTCTGATCATTAAAAAGAGTGTTTGAGAGGCTTATCGTGAAATCAGAAAGGAAGCTGTTCTTCAGTTACCCTGTTGTTGGGTACCTACATCTTTTGACCCATTTATGTGGCAGACTGTGGCTTCCCGGTTGAAAAAAAAAAGACACAGTGACAGACAAGATGCAAATGATTTGTAAAACCCTGTTAGAATACCATTACCTGACTCCGCCAGATAGATTTGCTCCGCATATCCATCTGGAAACCTTCCGTTGAAGTAATTTTGGGAAGGGGCGAAAATACTGGTTAGCTGATTGGCCTATGTTGGTGATAGACGGACCAAATGAACCAATCAGATTCGTCGTCGCTCGTAACAGAGCGACGACGAAAACACAACCACAAGCCAAGCTACTCTTGCTGCTGCAGGTAAAGGCTCGTTAGCTCAGCAAAGAAATACTCTGTAATTCCGATAAAACTTGCTCGATAGCCACGCTAACGCTAGTTTCATCGGCTGAAGCCGCCATGCTGTTAAGACTGAACTGACGCGCTTCCCGTTGCGTCACACCTCAACCCGCCTCAAAGCCAACGCTGATTGGACGTTCGTTTGGTGAACGGCTCCAAATTTTCTTCAACGGAGAGTATCCAGACTGATCTGCGAGTGAAACCTTGAAAGCTCGCGAGATCAGGATGGTCTCACGAGGCTAAGAATACCATGGCTAGCCAACTAATAGCTGGTGAAAATGCTGTCAGCATCTCCTTCTGAGCTAGAGCTGGTTTGTGCTGCTTTCACTATGATTTTATAGACTTTATTATATTTTTACTGAGGCAATAAACAGGCAACAAGTCCCCAAACACCTCCACACCCATGCTCAAGTCTAAAATGAGCAGTCCTGCAAATAAGCCACATTTTTTAAAACAGTATGAGATTTAGCATAAAAACTTTTTTTTCTATTTGCAAAAACAAAACAAAAAAAAGGATGTAATTCCTTTTGACATGAGGAACATTATGAAATAAGACAAGCAAAGAGCAAAATAACTGGACTAGCCACACCCGGACTGAAATATTCTAAAATAAATAAAGGTTTCATAAATCACAAGCTGTGTTTTAAAGAATCTTTAACTCAGTTTCTTGAAACATAAACTACGGATTCTTACTTTTCTCAAACATATTACTCAAATGTCCTTCCGCAACCCAATTTTTCGAATCTACTCGAGGCAAACGATGGATGCAACGTAACAGCCATACACATCAAGAAGCTCCGGGATTTGCCAATCAGTACTTCTCTAAGGAAAAGGATCATGGGTTTCTTGACAAGCAGATCAAAGGTGGCGTGCCAGTTGAGAGCCTTCAGGCAGGCCGTGTCACAACTGGGTATGGCAGATGTAATGCTCTGGACAGCAAAAGCTTTACAAAGGGTGATTAGATTGGCACAACGCATTACCAGGACTGAACTGTCAACTCCCCAGCACCTTTACAGACTGCGCTGTAGAAGAAAGGCAGACAAGATCATCTCTGACCCCCGCCATCCCCAGCTACACACTGTTCATGCTTCTCTCGTCAGACAGCAGGTACCGAAGCATACAGACATGCACCAGCAAGTTCAAGGACACCTTCTATCCACAAGCCATCAGGATATTAAATTGCCTGAAAAACTGAACACCTGAGTTTTTCCCTTATGCACTGCAGTCACTTCAGGGTAATACATTACCAATACTTAGAAGCCTACTTTTTTCTGTAGTATCATTTATCATGTGTTTAATTGCCTTATCTTATTATTTTACAATGTATATTAAGCACTGCTTAAAAAATAACTTAATTGTGCAATAATTAGTAGCTATGAGGCCAAGGATTTCATTACAGCAATGATGTTCCACTGTTGTGAATAGATTTGAATTGAACAAAACACAACTGAAATAAATGGAACTGATTTTAAAAGAAACTCAAGTGTGAGGAAAAAAAAAAGTATTTAGAAGCATAAAGAGAAATTTTGAAGATTTCAGGTATTAACAGGTTAAACTGTCTTAGAGCTTAAAGAATATCCTTTTATCAGCTTTGTTCAGTTCTTTTAAAATGTTGTCTTGAGAGGTCCTTTAAATTGGCTTTCTGAATTGCTGCAGTGTACAATAGTAAATAATTTATGTGAAAACTCCTAAAGCTGCATGGGATTTAAAGTTATTGTTCTAGTGACTAACTGGGTTGCACAACTGATTACAAAACCACTTTGGACCAACTGCGATGTACCATCTCAGTAGTAACTCAGGAAATTAGTTCCTTTAATAGGAAACGTGAACTGTGTTTTGTTTTCGTCCTTTTAGACAAGGACACATGATGTTAGTCATCACACTCCCCTTAGATTTAATACTTTGCACAATAGGTGTTCAAACAGCTTGGTTTTTTTTGGCATATGTAGGTTGAGCTGGTGTGTGTAACCCTTGAGAGAGAAAGAGGACCACCTAGCAGGCAAGCACAACAGTAGGTGTCACGCCAGCTGCCAGAGATAAAGTTAGAAGACAGGGATTGATGAGGAGAGTGATTTCCTCACTCCCCTGTCAAGATCCCACCTGTCATTTCATTCTAAGTAAAAAGCCACACATTTGTCCTTACATAAATATCCCACATCCACTCAACAGCAACTTCATAAAGCCCAGACCACCTGTCACCGTGGTCAGAGGTGGGTCTCTCCTTGTCTGTCTCCTTGACAGTGGCTTTTCATTTGGAATATTAAGTCAGCATTCAGAGCATGTATAATTCGTGCTGTTTACATCATTAATCACATTCTCCTGGAGACAGTTCATATGCAGCGAGACAAAGGTGAAAAAAGTGTGATAAAATATATATGTTCTCCTCATTGCAAGCAGAGAAAAAAAGAAAATAAAAACTTTTGAAGTCTAACAGCCCGGCTGAACATTAACATTTAAATACCTGTTTCTGATTCCCGGGTGCTTCACTGCAATTTTACTGCCTTTGTTTGGTGGTGTGCTTAGTGAAATAGACAATAGCCTCGTGTTTTGTATAAAGAACATTCTGCTCATGGGCTCTGCACAAAGGGAAGTATGGATGTTTGCTGCCAGTCTTCTTCGTTTCTCAAGCAGATTTTCCAGGGATTATACGTAGGGAATATTGTCCATTATCGGCGGTGCTTTCACATCTGCACAGTGTCAATTCAAAAACCATTGGAATGAGGAAGCTCTTATCTCTCTCCACATATAGCCCTTCAGGCTTGTGTTCGTGCATGAGCCTTATGCATGGAGGTGTTCTTTCAGGGGCTCCTTTAGCTCTGGCGGCCTACTTCAGTGGAATTTAAGTGAAATGACAGACTCATCAAAAGCACCTACAAAGGCCTCCACATGTTAGAACAGAAAACATGATGAACCATTGTGTATATAAAGTCGTAAAAACGCTGGAAAAGGAACTTTCTCGGTTCTAAGATGCACAGCCATATGGATCTGGGCTACTATTTTTAACTATAACAAACAAGTTTGGATGAGTTATAACGTGTGAACGGCTATTCTTAAGTAGATGTTAATAATGAAGATGTTTTACATCAATACATCCTTTATAAATGAGATTTGAAACAAAAAAGGAACAAATTTCCACCACTGTCTCACCGTAATCTCAATGTCATGCCATCACTTCTTTGTTTAGAGTTAATGTGAAATTCTTTTGGACAAGGAAAACTAATTTGTCGACAGTTAGCCAATGTGAATATATCCACACCCCATCTTTGAGTAAAAACAAGGTTAAAATGGCAACATGTGTGAGGAATTGAGTTTTGAGCCAGCTGCTGAGAGACGAAAGGAAAGTTTATAGAGGAAAGTTCAAAATGTATCGATGGACCAGACCCCCACCAAATGCCAAATTAAAATTGTAGTTCAAAATATGACTGATAAATTATAAAATACATACATTTCTTTCCTATTTTGATTTACAGTATTTGCTTATTAGGATGGGTTTAGGTATCATTTTCAGTTTTTTTTCCACTTCCCCTGGGCTTAGCCTGAGCTCAAAACACTGCTCTCTCAAAAATATAATCGTACCAAGGACAAACCTGCGAAGTAATACAAGCTGACGCATGCATAGTGTAGTGCTGAATTGCGTAAATCCTCCTGTGCTACTCTTGACAACCATAATATTGTCTCTGTCTGGATAATTCCTCCGTTTTCTCACCCTAGTTTGTGATAATGACATGCAAAAGATAAAGGTTCTTCTAATCTCCATGTCTCTGATTTCCACCATTCACAATAACTGTGTGTTAAAGACATTTGAGGCATTGCTCCAGTAACACCGTAACACTTTTGTTACTCATTTTAGCATTCAACAATTTCCCTCTGGAATTATTAAAGTATTTCTGATTCTGAACCCCTTTGTTCCTGTGCTGGATGTTTTGAAGTGCTTTATAAGCAAAGATGGACTGGATAGCACCCTGCCCCTCGCCTATTGACAGCTTGAAATAGGCGCCAGCACCCCTCGCGAACCCAACACGGATAAGCATGTAGGAAAATGGATGGATGGAGGGATGGACTGGATAGCAGTATGTGACTTGGACATGAGGTTACCTGACAAACTATTGAAAACTCCTGATAAATACTTTACTGACTGACCCGAAAGCATGTGACCCAAGACATTTGCAGTGGGCAAAATAAGCTTTCTGAAATTTTTATATTTTGATAAAACATTTAAAATGAGGAGCTAAAGTAGCTATGTTGCTCTTGACCAAGCCTCTGGATTTGCCATCAATCTTTCCTTTCAACGAGATTATCATAACACAAACTGGTGACTACTTTTGAGCAAAAAGTGTAAGTGTCATTTGATCATGAGTTCACCAGTGGTTAAAGATCCTGGAGCTTCGACATACATTACATTTAATAAGATTTACAAAAAATAACTTTATTTGCAGTTTAAAAAAATACACAAGTCTAGTTTAAGGTGGCTAAATCTAGTTGCACTACCTCCAATAAATGCAATTCATAATCTTTTTTAAGCTCCAGTAGCATGGACACAGAATAATGGCCGTTATCTGAACAGGCCACAGAAGGTGACCAAATGAAGCAGATGAGCTTTGCTGCAAAGGGCGTCTGGTACTGAGACATTAGCAATATGTTCTGTGGGCTCTGAGGGTTCTGGGGTGGGGTCTCTGAACTGGGCTTGCCTCCAACAGATGCCTGATTCAATCTGACTGTTATCTGATCAGGTTAGGTTCTCCCTGCAGAATACTGAAAAGTGTTATTTAATGTCTACTGGACTATAATATTTTAAATCTAACGTTTCGTTTTAGCAATGTAATATTGTCAGCAATGGAAAGGCAAATACATGTTAAATTAGTTTGATGGATCAGATTTGCTCCAAGAAATATACTAAAATATATGAGTGTGTTTCTAAGTGCAGTCAAAAGGAGCTGTTCTTCCTTATGCAAATTACATGAAAAAAGTTAAACGTTATAAACCAGCCTCAGGTACTTACCCCAAGGCAGGGCCAAAAAAAATACAAAACTGTGCTGCATGGCCCTGAATAAGAAAATCAAGAGCTCTAGTAGCTGATTTGTAAAACATTCAAGGAACACTGGTTTAACAAGTATAATGTTTAACTATTAAAGGATCTGGTGGCTTTAATGAACAGTTGTTGCAAAAAAGTCAGGAGAATTATGCGGCCAAAGTGCCTTTTCTTCACACAATTAACTTCCCATCTGGAAAAAGAACAGAATCTGGGAATTAGAAAAAGGATGATCCTCAAATTTTCTCTGCAGCCCAGCAATTCCCCCCATTGCACCATTGGAGGAAGGGTTGGGGACAGCGTTTAGGGGATCACAATTAAGCAGTGAGGCAGATGGTTCAACTTCCTCTTTGCTCCCCAGATGGCAACATGCCAAAAAAACTGTTAGTAATCCATACTGGGTAAGCTTTTTGCATTAGCGCGGAAATAGTGAAAGACATTGTTCTCTTAGAAAAAATAAAATAAAGATGTTAAAAAAAAAAAACTGTATTCACAGAAACTTATTTTATGACGTTATTTTAAGGGATTTCACAGTGCTACTTATGCTACAAAGTTACTGTTTGGGAAAATTTGAAAAACACAATTACTGACTCTGGTTTTTAGTGCTGTGCAGATGGAAAGCAAATTATGTAAATACCTGACTTAATATTTATTAAATTACTGTATCTTTATTTTAACAGAATGTCTGGTCCAATCAATTCAAGGAACATTTAAAGAAAAAATATTGTTGGCACAATGCTTGAGATTCTATTGATAGCCAATAATTATACGGCCACGTTGACCAGAGGCCAGAATCTGTACCAGACGGTTGTTTTCAGAAAGTTCCTTCTAACTGAATTGTGTAAACAAAGAGGGGGGTTGTTTCACTTGAAACATGGCTACTAGCCAAAGGAACAATTTTGACAGTAAACTGAACCAATGACCTTTGGGGAAATATTAGAACTAAAGACGTCTACATTACAGATAATTGAGATCAAATCGCATAAAAAAGGTCATGATTGTGGGAAACTCCTGCTATGATCTTTATCGTTAAATGTAGATTTAATAAAGTTTACCTTTAAGAATTAACAGGTGTTCTAGGTCACATGACCAACTCAGGTTATGGCATTCTGAGCTCAGACTGCCATAACAATAAAACGAAGCACATATGGCACTTACCTGATCAGACATATTTTTGGTTCTCTGATGTAGGATTTAATCTAGAGGAATGAATGTGGCTTAGTTTTTTCAAGTAACTAAGACTTCTCAATTTACTTGGCCAAAGTGGTTTGCTATCAGATTCTAAAACTCGGAGGGAGACTGTTTAATTTTGCAAAGATACAGTGTTGCCAGTGGCCTTCAGGGGCACTAAACCTGGAAGTTACAGGTCTAGCGCTCCTAGTGGCTAAAGGTTACATGGTGCTGCTTTAAGGGAAGGATCTACATTATCCAGGAAATACACACAGTTCTAAATGCAAGCCATCCTAAGATGCTAAAATGTTGCGATTGTTTTAAAATAATTTGTACAGAGCCCACCAATTCACACAGAGTGTGATGTCACCTCTGCTCTAAATAATGTTTAATAATATTCTCACAAGAGGAAGGAAAACAGAAATATTTTTTATCTTGTTGATTATAGTCCCTACAGAGAAACTGGAAAAAAGAACACAGACTCCCAATCAGTGCATCGCTACTTTTCTAACAGCCAAAATATTTTTTCAATAAATCCTAAAAACAACATGAATCAACAAGGCTTTGAAACAGTGGAGGAAAATCAAGCAGATAACATACGGTAGAGTTGTATAAGGAAGTAAAACATGTAGCGTTGACAAATAAATGTGAATTAAAATTGGCTCAGAGGGTAATTATAATATAAATGTTTGATGTTCAAGTTTTACTGAAAAGGGACAGAAAGTATGTTGTGGTTGTACTTACGACTACTGCCAAGCTCATCAAAAAGGTACTGCACCTTCTCCCACTGAGTGGAATTTTGTCCAGGTGGGGCCTCAAGTGGAATAAATGCTCTGAAAGAATTGGAAAAGAAAGCACCTCTTAGAATTTTATCATACTTTTCATAATCTAAAAAACAAATCTAGGCAACTCTTTCCACTGACAGTTGAAACCCATTAATGGAGCCGCAGAAAAACAAAAAGCTTTCACCCTGAAATTTCATCCAGTGGATTTTAGAGCGTGGAAATAATTGTTCTGCTGTAAGGTAATTTCTCTCCTTTTTTTTTCAACTTTTTGTGGCAAGTGCGTGATACTTGTAAAATTCGACATTATTTAACATAATTGCATTCTTTCCAAAACTAGTAAAGTGATCCATTTGCAACCTGATGAAACACAAGTTCACATAATTACTTATCCATCCCTAAGCTTAACACTTTTAGAGTTGTTAATTTGTTGAAACTCTATTACTCCGAATATATTTTTTTCTTTTCTTCTACACTCAGAAAATGCCCTGCATCTTCCTTGTTAATGCAGATAGTTGCAGTGTCATTATTAATTATTTGTGAAGACAATGAACAGAAAACTAGCCATGTTCTTGCCCCATCATTGACTTTGGTATTTAACTGTTTTCCATTTTAAGATAAAACACTGTAACACAGTTTTTTTTAAAACCTGGCTACTTAAACACTACTTGTAGTATAAGGCTTGGGAAGTACTTTGGGTCCAAAATTTGACAAGAATACAGTATTTCCAGGTGAGCACAACGTTGTATACAACACAGCGTTTAGGAACAGATTTAAGATTTCTTTGGAAAACTTAAAATGCACTTGAAGTGGGGAAAATAAGGTTAAAACATGTCAAAAAGATCTTTTCAGCACATATATATATTGAATTGACAAGAAATCCACACCAGATGTTGGTAACAACCCAGGTAATCCACACACTTCATGAATAACAAAATAATCAGTGAATATATGAAGATACGTACAATAAAGTGGAATGATGGAGCAAGTGCTAAGCTTGCTTCCTGAAAGTATCCAAACATCCGTAAGAAGGCTGTTTTATTAATGACAGCTTCAAGATGTCTCATACATGGAGGGACGATTCACAAGAAAAGCTCAGATGGGATTCTAAACTATTCTGCCAGACAAACTTCTTTGCCAAAAGAAAAAAAAAAAAAACATCCTTGCTTCAACATCAGATTATTATTATAAATTCTTGACTCTTCATTGATTCTTAGAGGTTTAAGTAAATTTCTCCATCCATGCTTTCAATTAAATAAGGTCTGCAGGCACCAAATGCCAAAAAAACAGCCCCATGATGTTTCTGCTTGCAAACTTCACTGCTGGTCTGTTGTTTTCAGGGGTCATGTGCAGTGACATTTGTCTTACAAACACGATATGTGCAGTGACATTCAAATAGTCCAATTTTGGTCTTGTCTGCACAAAATACATAAGTATTTCACCGGCTTGTCTAAATGGTCTGTAGAAAATTTTAAATCACCTTCAACAGGCTGTTTCTTCAGAGGTGGAGTCTTGTGCAATGAGTGTGCAGTGTATCACCTATTGTTTTCACCTATTGTTTGGAAAAACTGTTCCTCCTACTTCCAGGTGTAGTACTTAGATGTTGGACTCTTCTGATTATTGCTTTGAGTCTTCTGTCAGTAATCTTTCAAGAAGCACCTGGTTAAGGCCAGTTCATGGTGAAATCATCTTCTTCTCACTTACAAATGATGGCCTCAACGGTGCTTCATTGGAACATTCAGAAGTTCAGAAATAGATCTATAACCACTGTCTTCAGTATTATTAATTGCCTATAAAAAAACATGTTTTTATAGGCAATTAAGGCTAAACCAGTAGGATTAATCGCTTCCTAAATACTGACATATCTCAGCTTGTTCCTTGAGTTTCTACATTTTTGCACCGTCTTTTATTTACGTGTTTAGGACTTCTTACATGTGACATTTCCTTGTATTACACATAACTTGAATTATGGACATCTATGTTTGATTTATTTGTACATGTGGGTTGCGTGAGCTGTTACAGAGGTGATGTATATTCCATGGCCCGTTAGCAATTCATGTACTGAGAAAAACATTGGCATGTTCAACACTTGCCAACACTGACCATACCATTCCACGTTTTTTTCAGATTCCTATACAGTAGGGCCAGACGATAATTCGATAACAATATGTATCGATCAATAGACATGTGGCGCGAAAGAGGATCATGTAGGTTAACAATTTAGTCATTACATCCACCTAACCAATCACACGTGCAAACCCAGGAACGCTCTGTCAGCAAGCCTCGCCCCCTTCGAAGAGTTCAGAAAGCATGCGCTCTTTTCTCTTTTTTTTAAAAAAAAAACGTACAGTTTTGGTAAAAAGTTGGTTGAACAAAAGTTTGAGTTTGAATTCTGTTTGTTTGTTCTTTATCTAAAAATAGGTCATTAGGCAACAGACTAAAACGGCCAGGGCTGCTCTTAAAATACATGTTTTTAATATTTTGATAATTACCGATATCGATCAATATGATTTCTATTTTATCGATATGCTATTTTATATCATCCAAAGCCCTACTATACATTATATTAATATTTATAAAAACACACTAATCAAAACGTGTTACTTAAAGAAAAAAAAAAAAGATATACAATCGGTTATCGTGTTCCCTGGTAGTTTCCCTGCGACTGTGAAAAATTAGAGGAAAAAAAATCTGTCTCCTCCCAGTAGGACGTGCCTGGAAAACCCCCAAAGAGACGCGCCCAGAGGCCCTCCTGATCAGCTGTGCAAACAACCTCGACTGACGCCTTTCGATGCGGAAAAGCAGCGGCTCCACTTTGAGCTCCTCCCGTATAACTAAGCTGCTCAGCCCATCTCTAAGGCTGAGCTCAGCCACCCTCTGGAGGAAGGTAATTTTGGCCACTTGTTTCAGGATCTCGTTCTTTTTTACATGATCCATACCTCAGGTCGGAACGTACATGGACCAGTAAATTGAGAGCTTTGCTTTTTGGCTCAGCTCTTTGTTCGCCACAACAGACCGGAGCAGCGCCCGCATTACTGCAGAAGAAGGCCCAATATGTCTGTTCATTTCTCGATCCATCCTACCGTACCTCTAGAACAAGACACCGAGATACTTAAACTCCTCCGCTTGAGGCAGAGACTGACCTCCAACCCAGCGACAGTATAGTTGTGGGCTGTTTATTTTCTCAAAGCAAATAAGCTTTCTTTCAAAGTCCCATTTTATGGTTCAGAGAGCACATTCAATCGCACAGGTTGGACTCTAGTTGTGTTGCCGCCACAGCTCCCAAAGAAATCCATTAAGTTTCATTGGTTCTACTGAACGCAACTAGTGTAAAATATGAAGATAAATAGAACATGACTGAATATGTGCACCAATACATACTGCATTTCTTGATTCAATACAGATCAGGAAAAGGAAAAGGTCTGATTCTCCCTCTGAAGGTATGTTGGGTATGAGAGTTCACATAATTCTCATACCTAGACTCCTATACACAAAATAAACCTGTTTGTAAACAGAAGTGTTTTTTTTTTCCTCCTTGACATTTTATCTTGGCCAGACAAATGTTGCTGCAGTTGTTTGAAAGGGTTTTCTTCTCATCAACACAGTAATGTATTTACACCACTTTTTACCTGTTATGTACTGAAGCAGAAAAGCAAAACTCACCCAATTAAAAGGAGCACCACGCAGACAATGACAAATCCGACCGTGTACTTCAGAGCATTTTTCACTTGCTGTAATGTAAGAAAAAAAAAATGTAATTGGTCAATCGTGGTCGTAAAGTGAAATATTATTATTCACTGTGAGTCCGATAAGAGGTTCATACTGTATTTAGATAAGGACTATGGCAAGTGAGCGCAAGACAGAGTGGGTGTAGCTCCAGTTTGACTTTGCAGAGGTAACATTTCACATCCAGCGTCATTCAAGGTGCTTTTAAAAGTTCCAACACAAAAGACCTTCTTATCTGCGTGAAAAAGTGCCTTGCTCAGCTCAAAACTGACAAATGGCGAGGAGAGCGGTACATTGCTGTGGCTGATGGATCATACGCACTCATTACTGATTTCTACCGTCACTTGCCTATAAGAAAACTTCTAAACAGAGGAGTTTAAAACAAATGTCAACCACGAAATGAAAACAGAAGGACCTAAAATTAAAAGAAGGAATGAGGTGACAAAAAGGTTGGATGGCGTGTTTTGATCAACACTAATTTTAGTTAAACTATTAATTAGTTTTGATTCATCTGCCTCGGATTTTGTTTCCACGTGAATGGCAAAGTGAACGTAACTGAGGTATTGAAAAAATTGTGGACAGCCGTCAGAAAACGTTTACAAATTGTCACAATGTTCCCGTCTCTTTTTTTACAGTTTGGTTTTCTTTGTCATTAAGACGGCTCCCTCTGAAGTTACTTTTTCCCTAATTATGCTGCAAACGCAAATTTTAAGTGCCGAAGCCAATTTAGATGACATGTTTCATTTCCTGGAATTTGTTTTCGAGCAGATACTTGACAAGCGCACTCAAAAGAAACTCAAATTTAAACTGTATCAAGTGAAGGAAGCAAATCTCAGTAGGAGGCAGAGGCCATTCTGCTTCCTGCTTTATATATAAAAACATAAGGGGATATTATTTCTTAAACTTCAACCAAGCTATTAAGCAGTCAATTACTTTTAAACTACATCATAGATGATGGTGTCAAAAACGATTATGAAAACAATTCTTCACAAACTTGAAATGTCTCTTTCTGTCTATACATTAGGGATGGGCATTTATTTTTGAGTTACAAAAAAAGTTAAAAACGTCCACTAGTCTATACAATAACTGTTTTTAATAGCCATGCTTAAAAAAAATAACTAGAACAGGAATTTGCTTAATGTTATCACAAGATGTTAATAGAGCTTGATTTCTGCCAGCCACCAAGTGTATTAAAGAGAGCGGTGCTTAATTTCAGCATCAGACCTACCAAAAAACGTTGGTTAATGTTTTGACATAGTTGACTTTATCTGAATCGGATTAAAACACAGAAACTACGGTCAAAAGGTAAAATACTAGTATTTGCAGGAAACATGCTTACCCCTTCATCTTCATCTATTGCATGAACAAATTGATGAAGAACCCACAAATGTATATCTAACTGCCACCTCTGCATGGGTTTGGGGTAAAAAAAAAAAGCCATGTGCAGTTGCAAGGTAACGGTTGCATGTTGCCGCACATTTGGGGGTTTTCACAAGTGATGCACTGATTAGATTTGACAGAAACGCAAGAAAAAAGTGATTCCACAACACTTCATTTAGTGAGCTGCAGGGCTGCATACAGGGAAACAAAGGTATAACCTTACCGAACATTTGTTTGCATTGTTATCGTCCTTTTCTTCATAGTAGAAGTAGACAAATGGGATCCAGAGGAAGACGCAGAATAGTATGATGGAGTAGAGAGCTGCAGGAATACAAAGAAAGGCCAAGATTTAATCACAATACATTTTGCAAATTTTTTTTACTAAATATAAATTCCTTTTTCCATTGCATTACACACAAGCTTGCTGGGTAAAGGACATACCTAAATGATTTCATTAAATTCTATGCGTTCTGGGGGATATTTAATGTGAACTTAAGCTTAACTTTATGGGTGAAAGACATGAAACCACACCATAGCTTGTCTTGAGCAAAGCCCATTTAGAAAGCAAATTTCCTATTTTGTTAAAAACTAAGAAGACAATAAGGCATGTGGAGGTTTGAAGTTAAACTGAAAGGCTTTCAGTTTGAGCTCAACTGAAAATATGCTGTACCTATGGTGCTTAAAATAATTTAAATAAAATAACCATTTACATTTAAATTATAATTTGTTCATGGGTTCTAATAGCAGCATATGCATGAAAAGCCCATACTTTAGAGATCGGGATATATATATATATATATATATATATATATATATATATATATATATATATATATATATATATATATATATATATATATATATATATATATATATATATATATATATATATATATATATAACAAAAGAAAAATAAGTCAGATGCTTGCATTTAGTTGGCATCTTGGCTAGTTCAAATCTCCATCTCATCACCACATGTAGTCATTTCATCACTTTTTGCCTACATTTTTTTCACATAAACAATTTTATAGCCACTGAAACCACAGCATATAAGTTTTTTTTTTTTGTTTTTTTTTTCCCAAAATAGTAGTTTTGATGACACATGGGGATAAATTGCCACAAAAAAAGATAAAATCTCACATAATTTTCAGATTTTTTCTGAAGATTTTGCATTGGACCCCAACTTTATTGATTGTGTTAATGTCCATTTTGGCTTTTGAGTTGCGGAGATCTGAGTCACTTCCTGTTGGTAGACAATATTTAGTTAAATTGCATAACATAACCTTGATCATAGAGAATAACCTTAAATTTTCAGTGGGCAAAGCCAGTAAAAAACGTCCTCCTTGCAGTTAAGAATTGATGCGTAATGGGTACAAAACATTCCTTAGAAAGTTATCAAAATGCTTGGTAGTCTAAAACAAGGAAAAGAAATACAGCATGAAACATTTAAAAGCCATAATGCATAAGGACAGTGCCACATCAAAACATGACTAAAATAAAGTCATTGGAGATTAAGGGTGTACTGATACATCCACCACAGAAAACATAATTATACACAATATTGGTTTCAAGGTAACCACATGAGATTATATTTTAGTTGTATTTCTGGGGAAAACAACAAAAAATAAATTCACCCTTTTTTGCTCACATTATTAAAAATAAAGGCTTCATCAATCACAAACTGTGTTTTAATGAATCTGTAACTAATGTACAATAACTCCAGTTTGTATTGTGTCTAGTCTATGTACTGTAGCTGGTATGCTTAATGCCAGAAGATGGAATAAAAGATAATGTCTGTTAACTTAAATACATTGGAGGAATGTATTACAGACTGCCTAAACGTCTGCAGGGACACCGTCATCCCAGCTAGGACGGTCCACTACTTTCCAAACAATGAGCTCTGGATCAACAGTGACATCAAAGAGCCTCTGAACAGAAAGAAAGATGCATTCATGGAAGGGGACAGGGTCAGGGTCAGACTCCCTCAGAAAGAACTGAATAACTGTCTGCAACCAGCAAAGGAGGACTATAGATGAAAATGTGGAGCGCAAACCGAGGAACAGCAACATCAAAGAGCTGTGGAGGGAGATGAGAACAACTACAGGCTATGGCAGGAAGAACACCCAGGTGATGGAGGGAGACCAACCAGCTCAACCTGTTTTGTAATAAGCTTGAAACCTCCACTTCAGCTGGGCCAGTCATCCCTTGTGTCCCTCCTCCTCCTCCTCCTCCTCTGCCTTCATCTTCACTTTTACCCCCATATTCTCCTCCAATCCCAACCTTTATCTGCTCCACCAGTAGCTGCTGGTGCACCTCCTCTTCTGGGTCAACCAACTTGTCACTCAGTGGAACATCTGGGGTCAGCATCCCCACTCACCAGCAGTGGCAACAGTCAGCCTTCCCCTGGCACTCACGGTGGGAATGAGGCGAGGAAGGAACTTAGGAGGCTAAAACTTAGGAGGTTATGACTCTTCTGCTCAACTGGCTGTGAACCCCAAATATATCTTTAACATTAGCTTCCAGCTGGGGAAGGCACTGGTTCTGTGGAAGACATCCTCTCTCGTCCCTGGTCCCTCGGGTTAGGAAGCCTGCTAAGCTGAATGACTACACATGGTGGCCCTCACATCCCATCTGATAAAAACCCTGGAGAGGCTTATTCTTTGTCACCTGAGACCACAGGAGGAGCATGCCCAGGACCCCGTTTAGTTTGCCTATGAGGAGCACATTGGAGTTAAACGCAGAACTCTACATGCTCCACAGTGTTCCTCCTCAACTGGATGAGCGCAAACTGATTTTTGTTTTTTACTTCACTAGTGCCTTTAATAATATTAGACCTGATATCCTGGAAGAGAAACTTGAGGGGATGGGTGTAGATTTTTCCTTAACTTCTGGATATTGGACTTTCTGTAGGAACGGCCGCAGAATGGGAGGTTGCAAAATTGGGTTTCTGAGACACTTATTACAGCCACACGAGAAACAGCGACAAAATCAGACAAAATCATCTCAACAAGGGTGTCAAAGTAATCTTAAATCTTAAATTTTGATTTGAAAATGTTTTATTTATATAAACCAGTGGTTATATAAATTAATCACTGCTCCGTGTGGAATTATCCACCTAAGTTTTTAGCCCTCCAAATATTTTATATTTTTAAAATAATTGCTTAAATTTTGTTAAAGAAAATGCAGGTATGTTTGATAAAAAAAAGTATTAAAACAGTTATGAAAGGAACAAAAGGCCTGTTTCTTAGATGGTTTGAAGTATATTTCATTGGCCACCCCCAAACCAGGGGGGGGGGCATGCCACCCCCCCCCCCCCCCCGTAATTGGGGGGGGGGGGGGGCGTGGCCAAAGTGGTTAGAGCAGCGCGCTTGCACTCAGAGAGGGATGCAAGTACCCCGTTTGATCCCCAGTGCCTGCACTCTGGGTCCCTGAGAAAGACCCTTAACCTCCAATTGCTCCCCAGGCGCCGGACAGTGGCAGCCCACTGCTCCCCAAGGGGATGGGTTAAGATGCAGAAGTGAATTTCTCCATTGTGAGATCAATAAAGTTAAATTATTTATTATTATTATTTATTTTAAAGGCCCCATTCCACTTATTTAAAGAAGTCATCAGAAAGCACTCCAAAAGCAGAATTAACCCACCAGCATCCCTAACTGACTGCTGCTTTTACCCTGGCAAAGGGCATGTGTACAACATAAGGAAACCAAGGAAAGTCAGTGGTGAACTGGGATTCCTAAAACCCAGCAAAATTCAACCACAACAGATCCGTTAAAGAGAAAGTCAAAGACCTTGCTGTGATTGTTGACTGGGTACGAGTAAAAATACAATATTCTGAAACTCTTCAGAAAAAAATATTTGAAGAAGAACAGCAAATATTTGGATTAATTTGTTAATCCCAAAACTTTTCCAAACATTTGTGAGAAACAAAACTCACTCTGCCTTAACCATTTACAAAAAAGGGAAACAAACTGAGAACTATACTGAAATTAGTTGTAAGCTCAAGAAAAACTCCCTTCTCCCATTTTCAGATCATATGTTGTTGCTAACAGTGAGTGTCTTCTGACACAGAAAACAAGATGGTATGGTGTGGAAAATGCTTTAGTCCTAAATAGTATGTGGTAAAGCACTCAAATCCCCTACTATTACTTGGATTATTATCACTTAAACCTATTTGATGATGCAGATAGCATCTATCTTTATTTCAGAGATGACCACTGCAACAGGAAAGAAAAAGTTATCTGCAGCAGGGAAAAACATGCTCCCCTCAACTAAAACTGGTCACCTATATTAAGTAGATGTAATAAACCGAGAGAAAACATACATAAAAGGGTGCCGTTTTAAGATGGGGGCGTTTTCGTCTTGCGGCAAACTGATGTCAAGGAAGACAGTCCAGACAATCCAAAAATAACTCTCTGAAAAGCATGTCACAAAGACGTAATCAGCCACTTGGCATGGCTTGCTCAACACCCTGAGGTGATAATGTGAATCATTAGCACGAGAAGCAACAAAAACAAATGCAAATTAATGCAAACAGGTTCCCACATCGGTTTCTCTTTTCTTTAAACTTAAACAGCTTTTATAAGGAGAGATGTTTTGTTTTTTTGTTTTTTTCCAGATCTTGCCAAGATTTTAGTCTTACCATGTGGTCATAAAAAATTAAAGGGCAAAACAACAGTTCAATTATTTTGTAAGAAATATAGCTAAGGAAAACTATATACCAATAAGAATTAGATTTCCTTTAATATCCCGCAGTGGGGAAAATTGGGTTTGACAGTGGCAAACACTCACAATTATTGGTGATTCAGAAACGGACACAAAAAAGTATACAAGAAAAGTAAACTGTCTAATCTAGTTAGCTCTAAATTTACTGTATATGCTTTCAGCTGAATTATAGCCTGATCAATCTCAGAGCTGATAGGAAAGAATAAATACAAATAAAATCCTTCTAAAAACCACTTAATCCATGAGATGGGCCGCAAATTTCAACAAAGCAACCGTGTGGTCTCAGGCAGGAAAAAAAAAAAGAAAAAAACAGCATGTGCTCCAGGCATGTAGAAACATCTCTCTCCAAAATGAACCCTTTTCAGAAAAGGTTCCCTCTGCTGCAGGGAAATGAATGTTGCTGTTACAGAAGGTTTGCCTTCTGCCAGCTGTGATCGTGACAGAGCATTGCTTTCAATATGCACATGCTCATTGCTTCACCAATGTATCCATTAGCACTCATTTTCAGCTAGACAAACCGAGTTTAGGATGATGCCAAGAGCCAATAAATGCAAACCATGCTCAGTATGCAGCTGCTGGTGTATGCCTGCAGGTTATGGTAGGTTATTATGAATCGGTCATTACTCTATATGCAGAACATCTACTGGGATAAATGCATTATCGCTATTAAAAGTTTAGCCCATTTATCCCTTTGACAGAGTAGGAGTGCTGAATAATTGAATGTCCTTAACCTTTCATTTAGCGCTTGTGTTTGCGTGATATATAAATTGATTTTTGTCAAATAGCAAGCAAATGTCATTCACTTACTTATGGTTGAATAATTATTTATGAAACCTAAGCAATAATGTCAATTACTTCAGATAACTGGAGTCTTGATGACAAATGTCAGATCCAAGTTCTGTCTATAGATTTACTCATTCATGAAAAAACATTTCTAATTTTTTTAATACAATTTTAAAATACGAAAGGTAGACAAGATGTTTTACCCAATACATTTTTTGCCCTTACTATTGAATATTAATTTTGCCCCTTCGTGCCTTTGCAGTTTTGGTCTTTTCGTACCATTTTCCCAAGCAGGAAACGGTGACGTCCACCGGGGGATGTTTTGTTACGCCTCTGACATCTAAACAATTGAAAATGATTTTCTATATCCTACTCTTTGTCAGCATCAAGGAAGTTTGATTATATTATCAAATGTAATAATGTCTAAGTGCGGGAGGTCAGTTAAGCAATACTGGGGTTTGATCAGGGGTCATAATGTGGAGTTTTATAGAAGTCACTGAGCCCAAACAGGGATCGGAACATACTAGGAAAAAAAGTTAGAGTCACAGAAAGGTTTTAAATACTAATATGCAGTTAAATTAAGTTAGATGTGAAAATACATTTACATTGACATGTACAATTTATATAAATTAAATTGTTACAATTTATCACCATAAATTGTCATGTAATTTATGCTGCTGAATTACACTCACAAACCCAGTCACTGCTCATAAATGACAATTTATCACTATAACTCATGAAAAGGTGTTTCATACCAACCATGCACCAGTTTAGACCCACCAAGTGGATGTTTCACATCAGCTTTGATAATCAGTGATTTAAAGTTTGAAACTGTTATCTGATTCCAATAAGTAGCAAGCAACAAAAGCATAATAGGATTCAAATAAATTTTCTGACTAATTATTTTTAATTATGTGAATAATTATGATATAAATATGATATAATAATTAAATATTTTAATTAATTATGAGGGGGCTAGAAAGCATCTCCCTCACTAAAGGTTAAGCGCAAATGTTGACTTGGTGACATGAAGTTTGCGTTTATTGTATTATGCTTTAATCTGAAGACTGCTAACCTGCCTCTCTTTGAGCTCAACCTTCTCCAGATTCATGGGGTGCACACATGAAAATGACATAATGGCTTCAACTGGAGGAAAATCCCTAATTGTCTACGTCACTGGGGAAGACCTGAAGATGATGGTAGAAGTGGATCAAAGCTTAAGTTTGATCTGTATAAGTTTGTTTGTTGTGTAAGTAATTAACTTCAGTAGCAAATTGCAAATCTTTATCAGTAAGTGCACTGTTCATGCGACCCTTCCCCCCGCTCCCTCCAAGTGTTCTTGCCAGCGCATTTCAGCGTAACGGCCAGTTATGCTATGTGCTCAGTGCCAAGCTAACAGTACGACGCGGATGTTCGAGAGCAACATAGAAAGGTCAGTAAAGCTGTTGAAGGTGCATCAGCGAAGCTGTAAACCTCCAAGGCAACATAAGCTAATGCTAGCTGTTATGAGCTTGACACAGCCCAATGACAGGGTTCAGTTGGGCTGGGCTCCCACTTCGAGCTGCAACCCTCAACGCTCCCCTCTGTGAATGCATACTGAAGCAACGGAAAAACATAGCAGCTGCAGAATGAACTAAACTACACTAAAATACAGAATTGTTTGCACACAGCTAGGAATTTGAAGTAGGACGAGTATGTATGAAATGGGAGTAACAATTAGTGATGGGGAACCTGAACCTTTTAGAAGCTAGTTTTAGTTAATTACAGATGAAACTGTGTTGATGTTTCAATAAAGCAATAAGTTATATTAAATTACAGATTAAATATTACAATCTTTATATCATAAAGAGCCAAGGCACCAATAACTCTTTATATTAGTGAGAAACACTAAATCTACATAGACCTGAAAGTATAACATGTTCAGAGACAAAGTACTGGAAATAAAACTTGCAGCTTTATCAGAAATATTTTAGCATATTTAGACTAAATTGAAACCCAGCAGTTGCCTCTTCTCAGTACATCTGTACTGGCATTGTATTTAACTATGACTCTTCAAAAAGGGGGACATTGCTTGAGCGACTTCTCCTTCTATAGATGATACATTTGACCCCGTCATTTTACATTTACCCCTGTCCTAGACAAAGCCATTGGCTGAGCTACTGCTGCGACTAACTGTGTGTGCTCCGTTTCATCCAACAGACTTAAAAACTGGCTCAGAGCCTTTTTGTTTAGCTGTGTTTCTCTCCTAGATGAAGCCACTAAAGGAGTCAATGCCCCCATTAATTCTGAACATTTCCTTTAACATAGAAAGTTGCTTCTGTGTTGCTTTTGTTCAGTGCATGTGTGTTTGTGTGTGTATGCTATATCTCCTCAAACCCCAGTCAGTTGTGTCAGATCTGTTGAAAATAAATCGAATTGAACTGAATAGAATTGTACGAATGAAAAACATTTCTTTCTTGTTTTGCTTGACTATGTTATTTTCGATAATGGCCTCTCTGAATCACCCAAAGCTGCTCTTCAAAGTAAAACAGAAATTTCTCAACAGTTTTAGAAACTCTTTGAAGCACAAGGCTATCCGGCTTTCAGTAAAACTCTTTGCACATATGTCAGTAGGCACATTCTTAAAGACAAAAACAAAGTTATTGTAGTGAGCACAAGGACTGCCTCCTGTCTCGCTCCTTCTTCACAAATGGCTTTAAGACGAGGCAGGGAGAAAGCAAATGATTTATTCAGGAGGCCCAGGGTATTTTACCCTGTTGCTGAAGGGTCTTAGCGCCACTGCTTTGAAGTCAGAGGAAGATGTAAAAGTGGACAAACCTCAAGCTTGAAAGCTAACCTTTTAAGCTGGATGACAAACGTGTGTTGTAGATAAGGATGAGGGCATCTCTGTTGCAGACATCACTTTGTCAAGTCACATTTAGATACACTGTATCCATAACAATTTGTAAATAATGTATTGTTTAATAATGTCCCGCTGACATTAATTTAGTACGTTTGATTAATAATGTATAGATTTGTGTGCATACAAAAAATAAGCATTATTAAATGAAAAGAAATAACTGAAAGACAATTGTCTGAAACAATATGCGACTCCAAAGATCAAGTGAATTATGCCAAAAGCACTTCAAATCACTGAGCATGCACATGCTTATTAACTGTGATTGTCGCTGAATACAAATCAGTCTACTCTGGGGAGAAACGTGATTCACCAGAGGATGTATAAAACTGCATGTCAACCCTGTAATACTGTTTGTGAAATACAAATGGACACAGCTGTGTCCTGGAGGAAAATTTAACCTTAAAGGCTTGATTAGAAACAAAGCTGTGAATAGCTTAACATGGAAGTTGGTCTCCACCTACTGGCTAATATCAAAGTGATGCTTCTAAAGAAAACCCATGGATGTCAAGATGTCAGGTTTTACCCAAAATTTTAAAAGCAGGGAGAGGGGGGTGGGGGGGGGGGGGGGCCTAACTGAATACTTATTTTACCTTTTTCCATTTAGGTGTCACAAATTATTGCCATGACATTTTCTAAATAAAAAAAATAAAAAATAAATCATACAATTGTAAAGAGGTTCTGGTACCTGATTAGAAAGCCGATTTCTAATACAATAAGTCAAACTACTAAGTGAGTATATTTTAAGGTGTGTGTGTGTGTGTGGGGGGGGGGGGGGTTGCTTAGAAAGTAATAGATTAAAAACATTGACAACACTCCCACCAAATTTTTATTTTTTTTTATTTTTTGGGTTTCTTGCCCCCAAACCAGCTCCGTTACACTGATGCTAATGCTGCCTCAAAGTACCATTGAAAAAGAACTCTGCACATTTGCGGAGTCACATGTTAGAACCCATGACTCAGAATCCTTTGCGCCCCCATCTGGGAGAAGTTGTACAAGTTGTACAAATAATGCTACACTATAAGCCATCACTTTAAAGTAATAAGTAAAATTAAAAGGAACACTTTGAAAGCACATCAGAGCTCAGTTGAAACAAAAATCCTGCTGGATATCCGTAATGACATTGAATGGGTAATGTGTTGGGAACCAAAGGATGTCACATTATTTGAAGGAAATGAAAACTATCAAATCCACAGAGGGCTTATTCCAAAGTCAAAGAGAAAGTGAATGTAGTGGAAAACTGATACAGCAGACTAGTCCAATCAACCTGTCAGCCTAAAATAAAACAATATGCAATGATAAGGTAGTATAAAGAACACAAGCACTTTAATCACTAGAACCAATAAGAGTGGCCCTTGAAAGTTGGGGAAATGTCTTAATTTCTGCAAGAAATGTAACCTTGAAACAACATATTACCACAAAATTAATAAAAGTCGATCAAAAGAACAAATTAAGCAAATAATGAAGTCCTCTGGAGGAATACTTTTCAACAGCATTAGAAGTGTAAGATAATTTTGGTGTAAGGAGGTTCCCCTTTTTTAATTAACTACAAAGTTATGAAGGTGTGTTGAGGGTGTGACACTTTTTTGAGCAATCATAGAGTTCTCCAAGGACCTTGAACACAATCACCAATAATTACTGGATTTAGGAACATTAAAGAAAAACTTCTAAAAGAGTTTGGACTCCACCAGCCCACACTCAGGCAAATTGTGTACAAATAGAAGAAAGTCCGGTTTAGTGTTCACTTTAGAATCAAGGCTTGTACTCAGTAGGATTTTCTCCTCTGGATGCTTCATCGGGTGTTTGTTTCTTCTTGGCTTTTGTCATTTAACCAATTCCCTTCCTCCCACAGGGATTATATTTGTATGTGCATTGTTTTTGGAGGGAGGTATTTCGCTTCAGAAAAAAATCACCCAAGGTAAACCGCTTGTTTACAGGTGTCCAAAACGTTGCAGTAGTCATCTCAGTCATCTCACTTTTAATACTTAGGCACGTATTTCTAAAATGCATTCATTCTAGGTTGTATCCCGAGGTTAGCCAAAAAAGTAAAACATTTTCCGCACATTATTTCAACTCAGTCGCCCATGCCCACTTTAAATGAGATGGGGAAGGACAGCTGGCACCTCAACGTTGTGATGATCATGCAAGCTAAGAAATTAATGAGGAAAAAGAACTCAAATCATGGCAGGAGTGAAACTGAAATTAATTCCCAACGGCTTTGTTTTAAGCCCCCTCCCCCAAATAAAAATTGCAGAAAATAGATAATTGCAAGCATAGCCAAAGTCCACATCATCACTTAAAAACTGACTGCTGTGAAGGAGGAAGTTTAATCTTTTGCTTCACACCATAGAGCAAAAATATAAGTGCAATACTGTGGACATTTGACAAGGAAATGGTGTGAAAACTGCAGATATTAATTTAGTGTAGCCGGAGCATTTGTTTATTTGTTTGATTGCTCTGTAAAATGCTCTGTGACCAACTAACCAGACAGATGACTAACACTTCAGCAAAAGTCATCTAAATTGCAATTTACCTTAAACATCAGGAGACGTAATGAAACCATGGGCGAAATGGGCGTTCAAGTTAGTTTTTTTAAGGTTAGGTGGTGTTAATGTGGTAGTCACAGAAAAACTGCAACCAAGTTGTTTATTCAGATGAATCCCAGAAGCAACTTGTTCAATTAAATGTTGATGCTGAGATGGAAACGAGAATAACTTCAAAAACTGCTTATTATCTGGAATATGTTATGTACCCAAAGCAAAAAAGAGAAACAGTTCTTCATAATTGTTATCTATCGCAGGTCGTATCGTTGTTGCATCATTCAATAATTTTAATCGGACATTGCATGTTTTCCAAATGTTGTAATGCTATGTTTCAGATCTATGCAAAAAAGGTTTACAATCGAGAAACTAAAAAACAATAGTGTTCATTGCATGAACACCCATCTCTGAAAGCAATTTTTACCAGGTGTAGTTTTATGAAAAGCACACATAAGAACATGAAAATATAATTGTTGGGGGTCACAACAAGAATACATTTTTGTTCAGAACGACTCCATTTTGACATAGGATAACAGTAGTTTGCAAAACAGGAACACCATCTGTGAATCATGGTGGTAAAATCTGGGACTTTCTTTTTTTGCACTACCGTTGGAAACACTGAATTATTTACCAGGAAAAAAATACCATGATAACACTTGGTTTCCTTTTATTAGATCTATTTTGTTTTAACTGAGAAGCTTTTAGGTTTTAAGTAAAAAAAACAAACAAAAAAAAACAAAAAAAAAAAAAAAAACAAAGCTTATCTTTTGTTTTATTGGGATTGTGGTTTAGAATTCAGAACCAGAGTCACCAGAAAATTCAATTTGCAAGAAGGTGAACTCAATAATAATTTGTGCCCAATGAAACATTTATCATAGAAATATTGTGCCCGGTAATTCAATCAAGCATTGTTGGGGAAGTGATGGGCAACATATTTTTAGTCACACAGTTTTAAAGTTCCTTCTACAAGAATATCAACTTAACTAATCACAAACCCAGTCACTGCTGATTGGACAAATTTCTTGAGTCTTACTGGCTGCACCATGAACATGGTCTCCAGGCGGTTTGTTCATTAATCTAATCAAATTATAGCATGGAAACAGCCCTCCACTGAAGACTAACCCAATATGTGTTTTCTAAATGCTATGGGGGCAGCATTTCAACTTAGTTATATGTCAAATTCAAATGAATTTATATTATTTATATATGTGCGACATGCTATGGCCCCCTGACTGCTTGAGTCACAAACACTACCCATGGTGAGCAAAGACCAAATTTCTGTTTTCAGTTTAATTTGAGAAGGCCTTCTTCCTTTCCTTTTTTTAAAAAGGGAGTGTCTGATAGAGACAGCTTGTTGTTATCAAATTCAGTAGTTTTAAACAGATTGTATAGAAATGTAGCTGTCAGGTACTTTTAGCCAGCATCCATCAATTATTACGATTATCCTTCCAGTTATTCTGCATTATTAAATTTGCACTTCATTTATTAAGTGAAAATTGTATTATACAAAAATATTGTTAAAAAAAAAGACTACAAGACCAAATTAAGGCACCTTTTTCAATTTTTAACCAGAAAAGTAGGAAGATGAGATAATTATTTAGTTTGAAAGCTTTTAATCAGCCAACAACAATATCGCTACATTAAGTTCTTCCACCATTAGTGTTCTGAACAGAATTGTACGAGGAAACTTTTTTGCGTACTGCCAGTCAATGAAGTACCACACCTCCTGTGGTCCCCTAATGCTGTCTTCAAAAAAAGTTCAGCTGTTGGTTGATAGTAAAAGTAAAAACACAACACACACACACAAATGCGCTCCCAGTGATCAAAGGAGAGAAATTAGTGTCTCATGATGATAAAAACTAGCTAATGTTATTGACTGTCACACAGCATCAAAATGTTTTGAATCACCTTAATGAGATCCTCATCTTGATTTGCTTATTGTCATGTTTACTCGCCAGTCAATTTCCTACCTTTGTCTACTTGATGATAATGTGCACTCACCTGGCAGCATTTTACCACAATTGCCTGCATGTATAAAGCGGTCGCATTTGGCAAAATGACCGACATGAAATGGAGAAAAAAAAACAAGAAAAGGAATAAAAAAAAAAAAATTAAAAAAAAAAAAAAAAAAAAACAGCTGCACATCTGTCCGGTCCTCTCTGGGAGGAGGAGGAGTGTTAAAAGTGAAATTGGTCCCTGGATTGCGGCGCAAATAGGCGGACTTTGAATCGTATTGCCGCAGATCAATGTGCCTTTTTATCTGTGCGTATCGGTGCTTTACGCGCCAGCCTGCAAAGTGAAGCTCTGTGTACAGCGACCAAAAGCGAGGAGATGACATCACACAAGCGAACTTCTAGATTACCATTTAGGCTGCTGACATTATCATGCAACACAGAAAATACATTCGCAATCAAAAGACTTACTGCTGCCATTAGCTTTGTTAACCACGGTTTTTCAGTACATAAATTGTACTATTGGTTCAGAGCTTCTGTTTTAACGTACTTCTAGTAGGATCCCAAGCAAGATGGGATATATAGTCCCTCCAACCATCCAGCTTAGATGCTCGCACCAACTCAAATGACTCTTTCTGATGCAGATCTACTTTGAGTTCCCCCTTGGTGACTGAGCTCCTTGGACTTAGAGGAGCTGACGCTCATCCCAAAGACTTCCTATTCAGCAGCCTAGAGGTCATGGGCTGAAAGAGACAACTGAACCAAATCATCCGCAAAAAGCCAGGATAAGGTCTGGAGGTTCCCGAACCAGACATCATCTTCTCCACAACTATGCCTTAAGATCCTGTCCATGAACAGCCCACTGCATGTTGGACACAGCCAAGGCGATGTGGAGGCATCGCCTTGGCTGTGTCCAACATGCAGTGGGAACAGGCTTGTTCACAGCTTTCGCTTTGGGCATAGAAGGATTGGATCGCCCTTAAAAGTCACCCAGATGTCCCATACTCCAGCAGCACAACCCACGAAATACAGATTTAAGGCTTCTCCAGAGCCACAAAACACATGTAGACCAGAGAACTACTGTCCCATAGCCAGGACAAAAGCCACATTGCTCCTCCTGGATTCAAGGTCAACTCTCGTTCAGAGCCTCCTCTCCAGAACCCCAGACTAAGCTATCCCAGAGAGGCTGAGATGTGTGATCACTCGATAACTGGAACACACTTTTCAGTTCCCTTTTTGTGGCACTTTGTCTCTAAATAATTACAACCGAACTGAAATGAAACCACTCAATTGCAGTATCATGATATACAAATCAAGAATGCAGATAGCAAAAAATCACATTTAGCAAAGATGTCAAGACTAATAATAGTTTTAGAAACAATGCAGATGGATTTTTTGCAGGTAGATCTAGATTAACAGATTTATGTGTTTTTTTTATTATATCGGTTGTAGACCAAAAACCAAAAATATTCTTCTCCGCATTGCATAAAGTTAAACAAACGATGCAACACGATGCAAGCAAACTTCATGACAAGATGTTAAAAGTTGGATGATGCTAAAGCTTACCACAAATTAGCAGACCGTTACGGACTGTACATAAAGCAATCAGAAGACGTGTATAGAACAATCAAGTTAACGCAATGATTTTTTTATACAGCACATTTAAAAACTGCAACGTTAACCGAAACAGTGCACACAATGCTAAGTAGCAACAATGGCAAATCAAAAAGAATGGCGAAAACAATAACAGCTGCAATTAAAGGGACAAAAGACAGTGATAGAAAGTTAAACCCAAGACAGAGTCCAAATAAACAAAAACATCTTATTTTAATAACCCATCTTTTAACAGGGATTTAGAACTGTTTCGATGTGAAAAGGTGGAAAATTCAGTAAAGAAGCCATGGAGAAAAAGTACATCTAAACAGGGGAGCGACATGCCAACGCTTCAGAGCACTAGCCTGCATTAAAGATAAATCCCCTGTATTAACTGACTTTCACCTAGTTTTAATATGAAAGGCAATATGTACCTTGGGAGTACAGAGCCTGGAAAAAAAAAATAACACCATGCATGTTGGAAACGTAAGAGGCAGTTACATTTCTATGTGAGCTAAAAATTGTTTTTTTTGGCCACTTCTAATTGTTATTTTATCATCCAGAAGTAAAAATTCCAACAGGCAGCATCTAATTTCATGTTTTCCATTGTAGGTAATTAAACGAGGAGAAAAGCAACAAGTGTGCACTTCGGGAGCTCTTTAATCACACTTGACCTCTCAAATGTATTGCAAAAACAGACCCTTTCTAAACCACGTAATCCCAATCAACACATTTTCACAACCACCTGGTGAGTTCAGCATTTGTTTTTTTCTCATGCTGACTTTGTGCACATAAAGGTAAAAGAGTTTCTAAAACAATCGCAATTGATGCCAATGAAGCCCAAGAATCATTTAACACATGCCAGGCCATTTATTAATTTTTTCTTACACTTAACGTTCCATTAATATCAAAGAATGCAGCTTTATACAGTCAGTCATCTTCTGTCTCTCTTTTTATGTTTGTCTGTACCGTGTTCATTTATACATGGTTAGATTTTGAAGGCTACCTGCCTTTCTTCCTTCCTACTTTTTGATTGAATGAAAATCTCTTTAAAAATATAGATCTGCCAGAGTTTAGGATATTTTTGAGCGTAACTTTATTCCATTTTAATTTTATTACATTTGAAATCTGCTTCTGACCCATTCTTGGGGTCTTTCAAGCAACAAAATTGCGTTTTCCCAAATATAAAGCAGCCATCTTATTCCATTGATGGATTTAGGAAGTGGATTTTTGTTTCCAAAAGACAGACTTTTGGTGATTTGTGACAATCAAAGCAAATTGTATTTTTGTAGGAGATGTGAAAATTACCATACAGCCATTTACTTGTTGCAATGAACGTTAATGGTTATAATAACAGAGTTTAAACATATGTGATCACCTTCATATTTGGATTAGGCAAATGTTCTCAGTAAATTATAGTAATCAAAGTAGAGGATCAATGCTCCCAACTCCATTGGAGTTTTTAGTGCAGCTGTCTTCAGAAACTGGGCCCATTTAAGAAATGCAGAAACATTTACCAAGGAAGGTAAAAATTATGCCGCGACTCTGAGCGCTCTCTCACCTGGCGGGAGTGTGAGTTTACCTGCTTGCAAACGCAGGTGACTCTGAACTTAAAGTAAAGTAGCGACGACTAGCTTAGGAGAAACATTAAAGGCGGCTGCACACTTGGATGTACCATGCGCCGCGCTGCATTTTAAGCTTCATAGTTGAGCGCACATATTGGCTACATTTCTGGTAACAATTTTCTACATTTCCCACAGCAGACACCCATTGCACACTTGTCAGTCAGTGGTGCAGAGAGGCTGCAGGAGCTTGCGAGTCGCAGCACCCTTGGAGAGGTCTTCCCGCCGAGCAGTTTATAGTGATGTCTCGTACGCGCTTGTAAAATTGAGCTCTGCACATATCTGTCCACGGACTCATGTCTGCCTTATTATGTGGGAGACTAGAGCTAGAGCTCAGGATGTGATCTGACGCTATTTAGAAAGGGTCATTTTAATAAAATTCACCATTCAACAGGGGGGGGGGTAGTTGAATGGTAGGGAAAACACTGTCATATATATATATATATATATATATATATATATATATATATATATATATATATATAGATATATATATATATATATATATATATATATATATATATATATATATATATATATATATATATATATATATATATATATATATATATATATATATATATAGAATAACTAGGTATGCCACGGAAGATATAGTAAGTGTGTACACAAAATATTGTGAATACATGGATTAAAATAGCTGCTCATCTGTAGAGAACAGCAGCAAATGTACTGAACTTTTTCCCACTTAGGTTGGAGGAAGTTAATGTCTGTTTTATCAGATTTTATTGAAAATAAAAATTATTGAAATTCATTTACTTCTAAACAAAACTTTGCAAAATATTCTGTCAATGTAAAATTTAGGCAAAAAGGCCTTAATGGATCCCTGAATTATGAGTTCCTTTCAACAGATCAAAAAACGTTTTAGTTAGATGTCGGTTTACGAAAACTGAAAAATGGCAAATTGCGGAAGTTATTGTACAAATTTACATACATTGCAAAAACCACAACTTGTAACACAAAATATGAAAGGTGCAACAGCTACAAACAAGCAGTGGATGCATTAAGCAAACATTTTCTAACCTTAACCAGCTTGTTTTTCTTTCCCATTCTAATCCTAATTAAAAACCTGCTAGTTGTGCATCAATGCGGCTGCTTAAGATAAGAGATTCCTTTATTGTCCCACAATGGGTAAATTCGGCTGTGCCAGTGGCAAAGACACAGACAGAGTTACACACAGTTTATAGAAGTGAAAAAACAAGCTAATCTAATCTAAAGTTAGTTCTACAGCAACAGAGGATGTGCTTTATCACAAACGCCAAAAGTAAGAATATAAAACATAGGAATGGGGTTCTGTAGTGCAACAATGGTAATGTGCCCCTTCACCAGCTGTCCAGTTGGGTAGCATCTGCATTACTAATTTCTGATCTCATCTTTAAATGCACTGAGGTTTTTCAAAATAATGGCATCACAATCACACAGGCAGGCATTCTGGGGAGCTGGGACTGGGTATAGTTATAAATGGGTATAATCTCCATGTCCACATAAACCCTGCCCAACCCACCAGTGCCTGTCCGAGACAGAGAAGCGTAACAAAATCACGAATCCTTCTTAAGAAGTTTTCTTTAAAGCTTCTTAAGTACTAAGGCAGCTCTCACTTTGAGTCCACATGGATTCAAGAGGCAGGTTCTAATTCAATTTTAGCTACAGCGGGCCGACTTGTAAGGTTACCATCAGATATTTACTCCAAATAGTTTGTTCATGTTTCCGTCAAAATCTAAAGGCATAGTTTAAAAAGAGAAAAAGTTATCTACTACTTTAATTATAAACAGTGTTTCTGCTCAAATTCTTTCTTATAGCATATGGAGGACCAAGTCTTCCATAATTAAAAATAAATACAGAAATAAATAAATGCTCAATAAATAAATATGCATACAATTATGTGCCACCAAAAATATAATAAACAAATAAATGTAGGTAGAAAATAAATTATACAGTGAGACAAAATGTATATATCTCCTTTAATTAGCCAGTTTATTTATTAATTACTTATTTTTTTTAAGTATTTATTTATGTGCATGTTATAATATTTTTGTCTGTTTTATTCTTTCTTTGTATTTTTTGCCCTATTTATTTCTCCGATGCTATTTATTTCTGCCTGTCCTTTTTACATTTCTGTTTCTCGTTTTTACATTTCTGTCTGTCCTTTTTACATTTCTGTTTCTCGTTTTTACATTTCTGTCTGTCCTTTTTACATTTCTGTTTCTCGTTTTTACATTTCTGTCTCTCGTTTTTACATTTCTGCCTGTCCTTTTTACATTTCTGTATGCATTTCTGCCTCATTATGCAAATGAGGAGGGGCTGTGTCTTAAGGGCTCAACTTCTTCCCATTGGTTGGTTAGCATTTTACTGCATCGGTCAAATCTACATGGCTTTCCCCCGCACTAAAGAATTGTTTAGTAATGTCAAACTCAGCAGGCAGACGTTCAGTGGCCGACCTCTTAAGGGAAGCTGCTAATAGACTGGAAGAATTAGAACGCTGTACATTTGGGATCTGAAATGTTTTTCGGTGGTTTCAGATTCGGCTTTCCAGATCAATAACTCATCGGCGGATGATTTATTCTACAAAACAGACACCTCTCCGCAACCACCGCATGGCAGACACTGAGCTACAACCGTAGTTTCCTCAAAACGAGTCTTAGTCCGTGGGCCAGAATCTGTGGGACGTCTCCTTAAAAAGTTTCGTATGAACTGTCAGACGGCAACTTTCTTCCACCGGGAAAAGTTGCTACACATAGCAGTGATCTCAAAACACCAATGTTCCCACGTTTCACTTGCACATTAAGTTATTGCTGATAAAAAATCTAAACGGTTGCGCTCCCGTCCGAGAGGTCACGTGATTCGATTTTTGCTGCTCAGCCAATCAGATCGCTGTATTGTCAGCTGAGTGCGTTCAATCTGTAAGATGTTGTGAAAATTTGTTTCCAGACGAAGAAAGCCCAATAATAGTATTTTCTGGCGCCAGTTGGCAAAGATCTTGATGGCAAGGAAAAAGAAATAGCCCAGACCATCCATCATCCATTTTCTAACACGCTTATCCCTGCTGGGTTCGGACCGGTGCCGATCTCCAGCTGTCAATGGGCGAGAGGCGGGGTATAAACTGGACAGGTCGGCAGTCCATCACAGGGCAGAAATAGCCCAGACTTTTGCTCATTTTGCTGTGATATCACCAAGACCTGCTGCGCTAGGATAGCACAGCCAAACGACCTATCCCCGGCAGAATTTGGATCCCCTGCGTCGGGAGAATGTTTGAAATCAATAAAAGTTTTAACCTTCAGCTTTGTGAAGTCTAAATATTTTTAAACATCACATTCTAATAAAATGAAATTGATTTTTTAAAATCCTAATACATTGTTCTGTTTTTAAAATCGGCATATCTCGTTTTCTTAATATAGTTAATATCTCTATATGGTTCTTGGTTGAATTAAAATCTTATTAAATCTGATAATTTTGGCTGTACCTTTATTCAGTGTTTATTTGATCACACGTGAAATCCGCTTTATATGATCTATTCATGCGGGTCTAGCTACCAAAAAAGAAAAAGAAAAAAGATGAACAAGTAGACAGCTGTGATGGACTCATGAAGGTGGATTTTTGGTTTAAGCAGACAGACATGCGACAATCTAATAACATAAAGCTAATATTTTTGTGACACATGTGGAAATGACAGAGCTGTTTTCCTTCTTATATATAAACCCAATTGTATTTTATGGTATTTTCATTAACATTTATTAGAATGCACTTACTGTAATAACCATACAGCACAGTGGCTTCAATTTGTCCTCTTGTCTCATTGTTTGCAGCCCATTCCTGAAAAACATTAGAACAAAGTTTATTAAGCTTGTTAGAAAGGTAACAGGCAAGAAGGATCACTTAGTTTTAACATCATCACACAGAGTGAGAGCAAAGAAAAGCAAGAACCCACAATTTACTTACTAAAACAGTGTGGAAATAGGTAATTTATGCCACAACAAAAGTATATAGTTTAAATTGAAGTCAGATTATATGTCACTGATCTGCATGTTCCTCAGAAACCCAGACTGGAACCAGGTATTTACATGCATACATTTCCTTAGTATTTGGTACAATTTTCTTTTCAACTGTATGACTAGGGTACAATATTTTGGGTATTCCTGGACAAGCATCTCACAACAATGCTCACTGGAATTATGACCCACTCTGCTGTAAAGAAGTCAGGCTTGTAGACTGTTGTGCTCGCACCAACTTTTTCAGCTCTGCCCACATATTTTATATGCAACTGAGATTAGGGTCTTGTGATGGCCACTCCAAAAAAAAAAAATTGCTTTCTTGCCCTTAATCGATTTTGCAACTATTTCAGCGGTATGCTTAAGGTCATTGTCCATTTGCAAGGCTCATTTGTGCCCACACTTAAACTTTCTGGGGGATATCATGAGACCTTGCCTCTGTATTTCCACATGATGCTCTTTCTCGTTCTTTAGTACAGCGCACCAGTTCCTCCGGCAGGAAAACACTGACAACACTCGTGCCCATTTTCACAAAGATTCTCAGAGTCCTCTCAGAGAGCTCCTATCTTAGCCTAAAAATTCCTACCTGTGAGTCTTAGCTTAAGAGTGATTCATATAGTTGCTGAGAGCAACTCTGAGGAAGGAGAAAGCAGAAATTAGTATCTTAGTGGGGAGGTGTGGTTGACCCCATTGCTAGGTGTGACGCTGTCTTTTAAGAGCTGGTTTAAATGATTGGTTGATACAAACACACAAATGTCCTTCCAGTGATCAAAGGAGAGAAATTATTGTCTCATGATGATAAAAACTAGCTATATTTATTGACTGTCACACAGCATCAAAATGTTTTGAATCACCTTAATGAGATCCTCATATTAATTTGCTAATTTTCATGTTTACCCACCAATTTTACTACTTTTGTCTTTTGATACTAATGTGCACGCCCCAGCATTTTACTGGGATTGCCTATCTTTTTATTCATGGCTATCCAACATTTTTCTTATTTATCATCCATAAAATGGCATAAGTAAGAGCTGTCTATAACCCGCCAGGCCGCTGAAACTAATTATTTTCCACCTATGGGGATGATAATGTTTATTTTATCTAAATATTATAATTTCTTGATTGTTATAGATGTTTATGTGCTTATTTCCGCCATTGTTTAGGTGGTGGATCAGCCAAACAGCTCTCTCTGTTTCCACAATTGTTCTGCTCAAGACACTCTTAGCCTCACTAAAAGTCCTCCTCACTACTCTTAAGATTTTTCTCACTTTAGGAGCTCTCTGCAGACCTGGGGTGCTAGAACGACGTCACTAAGAGCTCCTTTTAGTCTTTGTGAATACAGGCACTGATGCTGGCTGTCGACCCCTTACTTTATAATTGTCAAAGTGGTCTCAGGTTTTCAGGCGTTTCTCTTTTTCCTCCAGATATAGCAATGGTCATTACAGTCAAATACTTTAATTTCTTTCTAGTCTTCCAAAATAAGGGTCTTTGTCTTCTGGCTCTGCAGATTGCTTTTGAAGAAACATCTTCTTCTGCTTCGGTTGGTCCTTCAAACCCATGTCAATACAGCAGTTTTTCCGATGTGAATAGTGACACTTTTCTCAGCTTCAGCCATCATTTCAATACGGCCCTTTGTTTTCCTCTGGGGTTGATGGGCACATTTCCCACCAAAATGTAACTATCATCTGGACACAGAATCCTTCTCCTTCCTGAACAATATGAGGCCTGGACATTCCCATGGGGTTAATGCTTGTATAAAGTTAGATAAATGGTATCTTTCTGGAAATTGTGCCAAAGGATGGACCAGACTTGTGGACGTCCACGGTTTTCTTCCTGGTTTCCTGCCTGGTTTTCGCATAATGTCACACAAGGAAGCAGTTTGCTTTGTGTTTCTTTAAACTCAGATCCCGAACCCAACTACTATTACTTTCCTGGGGCTTTGGTCCCTCAAGCGACCCCGTAATTAGTTCTGCTTTCTCTGGGCTTGTTGAGGGGGCGGGGTTGCGTGCAGCTAGAAAAACTGTCCGCCACAAGGGCGGAGTAAGAAGCAATATGGATATGAGGAGTTTTCAAACCTATCCATCTTATAACCCAAACTTATCACAATTCAAACTGATTTTACAATGACTCTGAGCAGAACAGACACCAACCTTGTAGGTACCATTGGGATTTTTCATGTAGGAAACAAGGAATATGTCCACCGGTAGCAGAGCCGAGGTGATCAAAGCGATGGCCAGCGCACATATCGCTGTGATAGTTGAAACAACTTCACTGTCTTGCCGACTCTGAAATTTGCGAATGTAGATCCAGCAGAAAGCCAGGATCACCTGAACAAAAAAATGTGGCAGTTAAGATAAAAATATTTCAGACCAACTATGTGACATTTAGTGCAAAAGTAACAAAAAACAAGTACTTTAATGCTTCCGTTACTATGCATAGACATAAGAGCTAAAAGTCAAACAGGAAAAAAAAAAGACAATGTTAGATAAACTATGTGGATCGTAAGTGGCGGCCGAAAGGGGAAGAAAGTGTTTCAGTGTAGTGAAACTGTTCAATGTCTATGATTAAAAATGAACCAAAACCCAATTCTGTATTGCCATTTTTAAATTAAACTTAGATAATACAAAATATTCAGCACTTTAAGCTTGAAATCCAAGCGTTAGGAGTAAATAAAGTAACAAGTTATTACCAATGGCAGTGCTGCATCAACATTATATAACTGTAAACGTTCCTCATGTTTTACCCTTTAACTCTGTGGCGTGGTGCTGGACCAATGCAACAAACAACATTTTGTAAATAATCCCTTTTAGGTTTAAGGTTAAAAAGTGCATCGCAACTCGTTGTGACGTAAACACACCATCTAAGCCTGAGAAGCAGATAGGGGCTTTCACCCAGACAGCATTACCGGGTTACAGAAGTGCATGGAAATCAGTGCAAAATGTAGAAAGGAATGTTATCAAGGTGTCAAGACAAAGGAAGAGTCTACAGTTTAAACGCCTGTAGTCATTTACAGTGAGCTGTTCAGGTTGTACTACACATCTTTTACAGTATCTGCAGCAAAATCAGCTTGAAAAGATGTAGAAATCACACTGTATGGATATTTAGATGGGAAGGAAGTAACTTAAACAATCCAGGCCAGGCACACCTTGGTGTTTTAAAACGGCAAGGTCGTATTCCAGACACACAGACCGCTGGAAGTGAGGGCACTGCAAACAATGGCTGCTCAAGGTCTGCCATTCACAGACGAGATCAATCAATTAAAGGCCCGCAGCTTTAAGCCTCTGGCTGCCTGCATTGCCAGGAAAAGACACAGGCTTTGCATCCGTAAAGTGTCCCAGAGCGCCCTGGGAGGTGGGCAGAGAAACGAAGGGATCTGCTCACCACAACGCATTCCCTTTTTTTTATTTCCCTGTGACTGTGAATTACATCAGAGAAAGATCTGGACGCCTGTTTTGAAAATGTAAAATCAGAATGACATCAAACACGAATAGGCAGGGGCTTTTTGAAACTACGTTTTTTTCATAGCGTCGTTTTTGTTAACAGTTTAAAGACAGAACAAGTGGAAAATCCACGAAGGGAAGCGTTAAAGAGAGCAACAAGGCTGAAAGTGTGTCATGGCTAAACATGGCTAAAGACAATCCAAAGCCAGTAGTGACGTTAATACGCTGAAGCTACGTTGCGTTGGATAACGCAGCATAAAACCGAGTTAATCGCCTGGGAACGCGTCTAATCATGATGTTCTAACAGCGCAGTGCGAATATGAGGGAACTACGGCCACTATAAGCGCTTACCAGCAGAACAACAGTGAAAATTGACCATCCGATCACAGACTCTGAGAGTAGGGTCTGAGCCGCCATCTTTACTTCCTGTAATAACAAACCCACGTGTTCACGATGACGTCAGCGCGGCGCGTGCCCCAGCTCGCCTGAAGTCCCCGGAGAAAGTTCAGCTTGGTGCGCAGGCGTGTTTGTTCTGAGCGCCGCACGAGTGCCAGGTGTGGAAATAAATAAAAAAAAAAAAGCTCGGGGGGAAAAAAAACTCGGTTAGTAAACCGCGATATATGGAGGCGTTTGTAAAAGCATGTTATGTTAGCAGAGAACAAGTAATAAATTCTTCTTTGTTTTGAACAAGTTGAAAAGCTTCAAGAATGAAAGTCAGTCATTGTAAAACCACACAGATCTCCTTTTTTTATTCCTTTAAAGGCTGAAAATCGAGCAACGTTTGATGTTCTAATTGTGAACAAAGATCACAGGTGATCCAAAGCAACTGATTTATTTAAAATGATTAATGTTTCAATATTTTCTATAAAACTGTGACAGGTGTTTTGTGCTGTGCATTCAGTTCCCTTTTATATATATAAAAAAAATCCAGTCAAATAGTGTCCATCTGTAAGTAATTTAACCTCAGTATAAATACAGCTGTTCTATGAAGTCCTCAAAGGTTTGTTAGAGTGCATTAGTGAACAAAGAACACCATGATAATGCAGCACATCAGACAGATCAGAGTTGAACTTCTGAAGAGGTTTTAAGCAGTGTCAGGGTATGAAACAACATCCCGAACTTTGAACATATCCCAGAACACTTTTAAATCCCAGAACCCTTTAGCGATCCCCTGTATACGTGGGAGAATATGTTGACTGGACGGGGGGAAAAAAGTTATGCACTCCACAAATCTGCCTTTCACACAGAAGAGCCAAGAAGGAAGTCATTGTTGAAACAAAGGCGGAAGCTCCAAATTTGTAGTTTCCGTTATTTCATATAAGCGACACAACAAAAATAAAAAAAAAATAAAGTGCTCTGGTCACATAAGGCCAAATGTGAACTGTTTTTTAAACCTACATTCAAGAGGATGAATGTTATCATAATGCTGTAAATCATTCTGAACGCACGATAAACATGGAGAATCATGGTGGTGGCAGCATCATGCTGTGGGGATGCTTTTCCTCAGCTGGGACAGGGAAGCTGGTCTGAGATGATGGGAGGATGGAGGTAAATACTGTGCTACAATAGTATGGTTTAGATCAAAGAGTATTCATCTGTTATAGTATTCCAGTTAAAGATCAGTTTTAAACACAACTGGGAATCTAAGGCAAGATGAAAAAATTTATATTCTCAGTCTTTCCAACTTGACTAAATGGGTTTAAGACTTTAAACTCAAAAAAGGGAAAAAAAATGGAGACAAATAGCGGTCAAAACGTGCACAGCTTGTAGAAACTTGCCCGAAAGACTTGCAGCTGTTATTGCAGCAAAAGGTGGTTCTACAAAGTATCGTCAAATGGAAAGAGACACCACAAAATAATTAGAAGTTTTTAGTTGTAGTATGACAAAATCTGACAAGTTAGAGTGGTGTATATAATTTTGCAAGGCACAATTCATGGACCAGGGCAGTAAAATGTCTTACCCTTATCTTTTTTAACACGTGATCTCAGTTGACTTTACTACTGATCCACATCTTAAACACAGTGCAATATCCCACATCATTTGTGCAAACCCACAAAATAAAACTACGCATTAGCACAATAACACACAGACCACAGAATACAGGCGGTCTGTCAGTACAAAGTGTTCAGTAGGGCTGAGGTAATTTCAAAGCTAAAGTTAAATTAAAGACAAACTCAAAATAAACTAAAGCCGACCTAATATGAAATGTGTAATTGGAATTGAAAATGCTGTTCCTGTAGATGTATTCCATTTGTATTCGATTTGTGGTTGTAATTATTGGGTAATTCCTGGCATTCATCTGTTCCAGTGCCCCACTGTCTCGGATGTGCACGATTTTCAGGAAACTGAAATGTTATTGCATTTCTGGGGAGATTCATTATTTTAATAGGCCTACATCCAAACTGTGGGGTGTTAGTATTACTCTAGCAGCTTCCGGAGCAGCAATATATTACATTCACACAAAGTGTAAATGTAATATATTGTATGCTCTACTTCTGAAGAGTACAGCAAAATACCAGAAAGATTGCTAGAAAGACTTCAGCTCTTGTTGAGTTTACAGCAGCTTTTTTTCAGGTCTCATCAAAATACCTCTTTGTCTTTAGCACATTGATTTCTGTGTTATGCCTGTCTTCACTGTGGACATTTAAAGAAACAACATTTTTCCTTGTTATGGTATTCTTCAACTTGTAGTCATCTTATATAAAAAGTCATGCATAACCAGAAAAAAACAAAATAATTTTCTGAAAATGTGCTTTTATCTGGACAATGTAATATACTTAGAAAATTTAATTGCCATAATCCACAATATACAACACTGACTCTTTAACTTTGTGTTTAAATTTTACTTTATTCATGTTATTCCTTTTTCAAATGTGTCTCTGTCTGTTTTGCAAATCTAGAACCAGGCATTTTGTAGCCACTATTTGCAAAAAATCCACATGCTTAGTCAGACAGATGAACAATTATTTTAAATTTGATCCTAAAACCATTCCTTTGTGGCTCTTGATGGATGCTTAGGGTGTGTCAAGTCTTCTGCAGCCCCTCACAGTTTTCCTTCAAGGATTGGCCTTTATTTAGTTTCACTGAACATCCCATTAAGTCCATCCAGCATCTTTTTCCCAGCAGGATAAAAGCATCCCCGTGGCATGATGCTACCAAAATTATGTTTCGTGGTGGGAATGGTTCGCTCAGGGCGATGAATTCATTACTGTGTTGTTGTTTTTTGCTAAAGATCACTGTTAGGCCTTTGAAATGAGCACCTTCTTCTGTGGTTATGCTACATCTACTCATGGTTCATTGCAAACTGTAAATTAGGCTTTCTGCCACGATTTGGCTTTATAGAAGACTTCTCCAGATTCTCCAAACCTGAGCTGTGGATCTCTGCAGTGCATCGTTGGCGGTTCTCTGACTGATACTCTCCTTCCTGGACGTGCCAGCTGACAGGTTTGCAGCCATTCATTGCATTTGTGGATGATGGCTTAAACAGTGCTCCATGGCATGTTCAAACTTTTGGATGTTCTTCTACAGTCTAAACCTGCTTTGAACCTCCCTACAACTTTATACACGGCCTGTCTGATGTGTTTCGTTGGTCCTTATGATGTTCCTTGTTCATCAATGTTTTCTAACAAACCTCTGAGGCATTCACAGATTTAATTTCAGGTGTTAAATAGAGTTTATTTACAAGAACAGTGACTTCTAAAAGCAATTTGTTTGCACTGGATATGTTCAGGGATAACAAAGTAAATGGATCTGAATTCATTAACATCGACATCAACATTAGGCATACAGATCAGATTTCGTTTGGGAAAAAAGGAACTGTAAATCCTGTTTTCAGTTTAGTATGGGTAACAAATTGTTTAGAAGTTAGTATAACATGCAAACTGTAATATTTTAAGTTCTGTTATGGTTTGTTAGTTTTAGTTTTCCTTCTCTTTCCTGTCTTTATTATCTGGCTGTTTTGAGTTCTGTCTAGTCTGGATTCTGGTTTAGGTTCGTGCTTACTGTTTTAGTTATGTCTTCAGATGCTTCTTAGTTTAGGTTGAATTTGTGATCTGTTCTTGTTTTGAGCCTCAGCACTGATGTCTGGTCTAATTACTTACACTGCACACCTGCCTAACTCCACCCCTGCTGCAATCACCTCTCACCAGTTTCACCTGATTCCACCTCCATATAAACTGCCGAGACCAGACATCAGTGCCAGGTTGTCCTGTTGAGTTATGGGTGAGTCTCCTTCTGCAAGATTCTGTTTTTGATTTGCTTTTGGATTTTTGACCCCCTTTGTCTCCAGTTACCTGAGCCATCCTGTTCTGTCTGTTCCTGCCCTGCCCTGCCTGCACAACTGGACTGTTTGTTTTTCTGCCATTTTTGTTACAACAGGTTTTTTTTTGGATTTTGTCTCTGTTTTTGATTTCTGTTATTAAAATCCTTCGTTTTAAAGAAACCTCCGCTGGTCTGGCTGAATTCTGGGTCCCCTGCCTCTGATCATTACACAAACTCAACTTTTTTTTAGCTTTTAGCTATGTTATGATGCTATCCCTACTTTAAAAAGTTTTTCTTGCTTCATGCATGTCTGAGTAATCCTTGTAAATTCTGCTCTCGGATCAGCAGCCCTTCCCTGTCCTAGAAAACCAGTGGCCATGACCGGTCTACATAGAGCAGTCATTACTTGCCCCCTCCAGGAAGTACCTTGCCCACGCTGCTCCTGCTGAGTAAATAACACGGCGAACGATCATCATCAGATCATCATCACAATAAGTGGTTCTTTCAGGACATAATGTGCCTAGCGACAGCAACTGGTCATTTTTGATACGACGCTTCAGCAGCAATAGGGCAACGCCATAAAATGGGCAGCACCCAAATGGGGAGAGACGACACCGCAAGTGTCTTTGTTCCGGGTTTCCCTGAGAGTCTTTCCTGAGAGTCTAAGGCCCCATCCATACAGACATGCAATCAGGTGTATCCACAAAGGTATTTCGTCGTTTAAGCTGTTCATCCACATGGATGTGACGTTTTAGAAGACTGTGTAAATAATCTTTCTCAGGACTTCGCCCGCATTGTTCTGTTTTAAGAGCCTCAGCAGTGAAACTTGTGAACATTTATCTTCCGTATTTAAAGTGTTAAAGTCTAACTCTGAATTTGATTAATCCTTAGAGGGTGTTTACTTTAATGAACCCGATTATAGGAAATAATCAAAATGGAGGGGAAACTAATGTGTCTGCACATGGTCTGAGTAGGTGCATGAACTAAACCTGTAGAGGCAAGTGGAGTAAATAGAGGAAAACTCATTTTACATGTTAGGCAATTGTAAGGGTATGTATGGGAAAGAAGAAAATATATTTGAACTTTAAACTTGTGCAATGCTCCTTTAGAAAATCATGATATAGAACCTTTAGAAAATAAAATGTGGAAAAAAGAAATGTACAGGTTAGAATAGTGTGTTGCTGTTAGTGTGATACATTGATAATTCTATATTTACAGTTTGTAGAAAAAAGTGAGACTAGTTATGTTTTTTTTATTATTATTTGGCATTATATATGTGGCTTTCTGGCTTCAATTCACCTTTGCAACCTTTCCCCAACCTTGTCTTTGGGAGTGTCTAATTTGCACACTGTGTGAATAGGTAAATTGATATGAAACACAGTGTAAGCTAGTGGTCATCACTGCACAACCAGGTCGAAACGTCAGATTACACTACATGGTTATGTTGTGATAACATTCTGAATCTAATAAAACTGCTTAAAAAGTATCACTCTTTACCCTTCTTTGTGTGTGATAAAATACATTTCTGCCGAATACGACATCTCAGAGTAGATAAGTTAAAGTAGTCTTGCTTGGGATTTAATGAAACCTAAGCTTCAAACCAATAAATGTTTGTGGATTTAAAAAAAGAGCCACACTTCATCCAGCCTAATGAGGTTACCATTAACTGATATTCCTTTTATTAACCAGGAGGAAAGGGCAAATCACCCCACGGGGCTGTTGCTGTAGCCCCAACCAATATTTCACTGTGTCTCTTTATTCTATTAAACATTTTCTTCACATACTATCAGCTTTCATGTACAGGTCAGCTCTCTGAGTTAATAAACAGACTTATTAGTGGTTCTTTTACTTTTTATGAACACATGAAAGGTACACATCAGGTTTTTTTTCATGTTGGCATACAGATAAAGTGAAATCTTTTTGCAATATGTCAACATAGCAAATCGTGAGGAGAAAGAGACAGGTGTTTTGTCTCAGAACCTTTTCAGCAATAATGGAAGGACTCATGGATACAAAGAATGGAGCACACATGCAAAAGCAAACCATGGCTCGCCACAATGTTTGCTGAGCTTATGTGCATGCGTAGCCAGTGAAAATGTAATGTTACACGTGCTGAAACAGATACCATACTCAGCAAGAGGTATCCTGCGTTTGTGCTGTGGTTCTACTTTCAGTGCACGCCATTAAGGTTAGCATGACAAGGTTAGGCGCTGTTTTTGTTGTTTTAGTGCAAAAAGCACTGCACTCCTATTTGCTGGTATTGGATCAGTTTACCTGTAGAGTTCTGTCATTGTTGAACATTTCCAAACATCTCATTATGGTCCTTTGATCATACAGAATGCCAATGATAGAGAATTGAAGGTTGGATGGACAACCTGATGGACAAACTAAAATTGATTTGTTAGTAGAGAATGTATGTTATCACTCTAATAGCAATTTTTTGTACTTACTAGATTTAAATTAAAGTCATGGCCATTGTCAAACACAAACTCTACAATTTAATTCAACATATGATCCATTCAACCTGCTGTCAGGTTCCATTATTAGCTTTGGCGCTGACAAACTCATTGCTTCTTGTTGACATAGCTCTTTGTGAAGATTGTATTAATGAGTGGGTAATCACATTAAAAAGATTAATGACGAAGTCTTTACGGTCTAGCGTTTATGGCCGTAAAAGATTAAATTGCAGAGCTTCTTTTTCCTCCTGACGGATGATTATACCCAAGTAAGTTATTGCAGTCATGGTAAAAGGAAAGCACACTGTCAGTTCTTGGCATTTTAATGTATAACTAATCTGCCCCTCAAGGTTAAAAAATTAGTTAAATCCAACCTCAAGGGCTCCCAGGCAACACATTACTTTAGAGTATTGTTTATTAAACAAAGATAAAGCCAAATTTGAATAGAATAAAACATACAAATCCTTGATATGTCAAAAAAGTAAAATCCTGCACACAGCATGTAATGTAAAAGCAAAATAAAAACAAGTTTAAAGCACTATCATTAGGCATCTTTCATTAATGTTCCAGGTATCTACACCATAATAATGTCAATTTTTGATTTGGGGTTTTAGATGGACTATAGTACTGGCAAAAGTCCAGGGATTCACATGTTGAATTTATTTAATGACTAAATAACACAATTGACAAACTGGCAGGATAATTGGAAACAGGAACACGAGACCAAATCAGGGGTTGCATAGCAGATGACCTAACATTGAATGAGACTAAACCGGTAGAGTACACAGGTGAGAAGATGGAAGGAAGGAAGAGGAGGTGGCAATTAACACAGGTGAGGAGAGTGAAGTTAATTGACTGAAGGAGAGAGAGGGTGATTATCTGACAGAGGCTGGCGGAGAACAGAATCTAAAAGGAATGCCTGAAGAATGACCAGATAAAGCAGAATGACTTAAGTAAACTGAGAGTGGGCCTGCTGGAAAATAGGAATAAAACAGAAATATGAATAAACTACTACCATAAATAAGGAAGAAAACTAAACTTATGACAGAAGCAAGATTTTACTGGTAATAAGAAATACAAAGAGGTGCAAACCTAAACATAACTGCAGGATCACTGAGAGCCTAAAACCAAATGATAATTTACAAAAACAGTAACATTAATTGAAAGTAACAGAATTGATAATGAAGGTGGGGGAAAAACAGAACTTCAGGATCCCCCCTGAATATTCAAAGTCCTGGGGATCTTGACAAATAATGTTTGCTTTAGGAAGATATTACTTCATACTACAAACTTTACAACCACAGTACCTTTAAAATATTTATACCCAATGACATTTTTCACATTTTGTTCCATTACATTTGGTATTTGACATTGTGGTTTAACAGAAAGTGATACACAATTGTGAAGCTGAAGGAAAAACATGTGTGGTCTGCACATTTTTTCACAAGTAAAATGTTATGATCTGGTCAAGGGAAAAATTATGTTTAAAGAAAAGAAAACATACACAAACATTCTTAACCAAAAGATCCGGCAGGAATGTATCAGCCGCAAAGGAATCGGGATGGCAGGGAGCATTCATTTGCATAAAAGGCAAAATAACCAGCAGAGAGCAAAAAACGAAACAAAGAGACTTGAAGAGCAAGCAGGCAGAAGAAGAGCTAATCAAGAGGGATGAGGAACAGCTGGGACTGAGTGAAGGGAGAGCAATCAGGTGAACGAGAAACAGCTGAAACTAATGAGAACCAAGGAGTTGAGGCGAGGAATAAACAAATAAGCAAGTAAGTAAAGCTGTGTTTCAACAATTAAATACCTTCTTAACAATGACCAGTCACTTTCTGTGCTCACCACAGTACAGGAACCACCCTTGTCAAGGTGTTTAATAACATCCATATAAATGCAGATTGTGGAAGAACAACAGTGCTGGCATTATTGGACCTCAGTGCAGCATTTGACACTGTCAATCACTCCATTCTGTTAGAGCGCCTAGAAAACTTGGTGGGCCTTTCTGGTACAGCACTCCACTGGTTTAAATCCTATTTAAAATACAGGGACTTTTCTGTGTCAGGAGGTAACTTTACATCAGAGATGACAAAAATCTCATAAGGGGTATCCCAAGGGTCCATCCTGGGTCCCCTCCTATTCAATATTTACATGCTACCTCTAGTTCAGATCATAAAAAAAAGCATCAGTTACCATAACTATGCAGATGACACACAGCTATACATCACCATGTCACCAGGTGACTATGAACCAGTTCAGGCACTGAGTAAATGCTTAGAAGGAATCAATGCCTGGATGTGCCAAAACTTTTCTACAGTTCAATAAAAACAAAAATAAAGTAATCATCTTTGGACCGATAGACGAGCAATCAAAAGTTAGCACACAGCTTCAGTTTCTTCAGCTAGGAACCATCTTTCAGGCCCAAGATCTAGGTGTAGTGATGGACTCAGATCTGAACCTCCAAAAGCATCTAAACACAATTAAAAAGTTGGCCTTCTATCACCTGAAGAACATTTCCAGGATTAAAGGACTAATGTCTCTGCAGGATCTGGAAAAGTTAATCCATGTTTATGTTTAGTCAAATTGATTACTGAAACAATATTTTTACAGGTCTGCCAAAAAAGTGGATCAGACAGCTGCAGCTGATCTAGAACGCTGCTGCCTGTGTCCTCACTAAGAGAAAGTAGATCACCCCAGTTCTAAAGTCCTTACACTGGCTCCCTGTATCTTGAAGAATAGACTTTAAAATACTACTGGTAGTCTATAAATCACTTAATAGATTAGCACCTAAATATATCACAGACTTGTTATCAGTGTATCAACCATCCAGACCACTCAAGTCTTCTGGCTCCTACGCCTACTCAGCATACCTAGAACCAGAACCAAACATGAAGAATCAGCATTTAGTTTTTATGCTCCACTTATCTGGAACAAGCTTCCAGAAAACTGTAAATGTGCTGAAAGTCTGAGTTCTTTTAAATCAAGATTAAAAACCCATCTGTTTAGGATTGCCTTTGACTGTTCTAGTTAAAATGTTCAATTTAAAATCATTAATATTTGCTTTTAGTTTCCATTTCCCCATGTTTTATTTTATTTAAGAAAAATTCTACATTTTATTCCAACTTGCTTTTATTCTGTTTTTATTTTCCTGTTTTAATCATATAAAGCACTTTGCGTTTTCCTTGTACTGAAATGTGCCATACAAATTAATCAGCCAAAGGGTAAACACGACAATAAGGAATCAATCAGAGAATATAGCAAAATGTACATATAATGAACGGACGGACGGATAATCAAACCTAAGGATAAACAGCATAAGGGAACAACTAAAGGAAGCTCATTCAAGAAAACTTAACCAGTCAAAATACATATCAAAGCACAAACACCTGGAGATTGTGACATAAATATCTGAAAAGTGTGGCATGAATTTGTATTCAGCCACACCTTTCATTGCAGTTCTTTGGTGTATGCCTCTAGGTTTTTTGCACATGTAAATTCTGAAATCCTAGCACATTTGGGCTTAAATTCCAGCCATGTATATTTTGTGCTTGTAAATCAGAATGTGTAATTGTAAATAATTTTTTCAACATAAGCCAAAATGTCTGAGAAGTGTATCTTTGTGCATTGATTGATAAGAATTTATTAGAATTTGTGTGTAAAAAAAAAAGTGTAATTTAAAAAAAAAAAAAAAAAATACACAAGTTACAACCTTTTTACACAATTTATAAATATCTTACAAAAGTTACAACTATTAAGGTCTGCTTACAGATTCCAAGCCCACCCGGGCTGCACAGTGGAGCAGTGAGTAGTGCTGTTGCCATGCAGCAATAAGGTCCTGGGTTCAAGTTCTCCCTTTGCCCTGGGTCTTTCTGCATGGAATTTGGATGTTTTCCCTGCATGCGTGGGTTCACTCAATTGGCCTCTCTAAATTCTTCTTAGGTGTGAGTGTGTTGTTTGTCCTGTTTGTCTCTGTGTTGCCCTGCAATAGACTGGTGACCTGTCCAGGCTGTACCCCGCCTTTCGCCCATTGACAGCTGGAGATAGACACCAGCACCCCTCGCGACCCCACAAGGGATAGGCATGTTAGATAATGGATGGATGTTCTTCCTCTCAGCTGATTTTTCAATGTGATGTCAATCACAAATTTAACAATCCAAACAGAAAACAAATGGTTTCAGCTGTCAGGGTTGCGCTCTACTGAGCTGCAAGTCCTGGAAGAGTAGGGCATGTTAAACATGGATGACAGAACTCTGATTGAAAACGTGATCTTCAAAAAATATATAATTGGACAATGATTCTTATTTTGTTCCACTAAATGAAAAAGTTATGCCTTCTTGAGCAGCAGAAGTGCTTGCGCTGTCCTCCATTATTAACTTTGACTACACTCCATGTAAACCAGGAGGTTTCAATACGAAGGAGTGTGTGGAGAAAAGTGAGGCAGGAACAGGTGAAGGCAATAAGGAGGAAGTGAGGAACAGCTGAGACCAATGGAAATAGATGAGCTGAGTAGAGGAGTGCAATGAATGCAGACTGAAGGGAAACACGAGGGAGGAATCTAACTGGAAAAATACAAAATGCACATAGAATAAATTAAGAAGACAATCTACAAAAGTATGAACTAAAATGTGAAGGAAAAAAACTAGAAACATAAAGAAACATGAAAACTGAAACACCTAAGAATAATGAGCATAATGGAGACACAACTTAGGAAATACAACAGTAAAGAATAGTCAATATACAAATACAAAACAAAATCAAAACCCAGACACCTGGAGACTGTGACAGTATCAGAGTAAAGAGGGTAAATACCAGCATATGTCACACTTTCCCCCCTTTTTTTTCTTTTGTTAAAAAAAATTGTTTCTAATGTATGTAATTTTGTATGTATCCTTTTCTATCCATTTAGATATTTTGAGCTACATTGTGTTTGTGTATCGTTTAAAATTGCACTACGACTTGTGGCAGTGTGTGGTTGTGTTTTCGCAAAAGTCCATGGTGTATAAAGGACTTTTGCAAGATTCTATATTTTTCTACTTTAAAACAAAAAAAAAAATGGGAAAAGCTGCTGGCCTTCCCAAAATCTCACATCCAAATTTACAAAACAGACTGCAGATAAGTGGAGAGAGATCCCAGGGGTATTAGATATCTCTGAAAGGGCATTTTCTGTCACATCTTTGGGTGGATTTTGTGCCAAGAGGATGCCAAAGATGTAAATGGAATGGCTTAGGGTCATGGTCTGCTTTACTATCTGACAGTAAGAATGTCATGAAAACTATGTTTCAAATGGCACTGCTAGGGATTTAACATTTTTCAATTTACTTAGCATATTTTCATGTTTTTTTTTTCTGTTTCCTTTACTGTTATTCCGATTGTTCAAATCTGCTTTATGAACTAGTAACGTTTGAACCACAGACCTTGACTTGTTTTTCCAATACCCAAGCAGCATGTACTGTCCTTGTAGCACTGTCAGAATGCATTGTTAGATTTTTAGATATATATCCTGACAGTCATATCGACAGTATCATGTGAACAATATAGAAGTCGCCAAGATTACAAAGCGTGCAGAAAAGTTTTAAAACTCCAAGGTATTCAATTTTTAATGTTGATGTTATGAGCGAGAGAGAGAGACATTCATGAAAGCTGCTGAGATTTCTGCGTGTACCTCAGCAATGTAAAAATGAGGTGAGAGAGATTCAATTTCAGCTTCTCACACATAGGAAAAAAACAACAGCAATTTGTCTCCTTGGAACAATGTGCTGATGACTCAGGATGATCCGCCGGACTACACTGCGAGCACATTTTTAATGGAACTGCCAAAGAAATACTTGTGACAGCTCTTGACAGCTTTTGATTATGTGAAGATTTTAAGGTTAAGTCCACACTGAACCCCTGCTGCACATCATAATCTGCCTCACCCATAACTGAGCAACCCCGTATTTTCATTTGCAACTGGGCAAAAGGTCTATTAGGTCCAAGTGAAAGGGGTGTAAAAACAATGATCCCCAGAATATGTTTCATGCCTTATGAAAAAGGTAAATAAGATTGTAAATAAGAAACAGTAAATTAAGATTCCCAAATCTTGGAATAAATCTACTCACGGAGCTCCTTCGTATGGACAGAGTAGTCTATTCAATATTGCAAACCCTTAAGTGCAGGAATATCAAAGTTGTTTTAATGTTGCTCCACAACTTGCATTTTCCAATTTAAAACTTCAATTAACAAGTTTTCAATTATAAACTTGACTATAGAAGCCAAACTATTTTTCAGGTTTATTTTTTATCATGCATAAAGTTTGAAACTAGAAGGGAAAAAAGTTAAGTAAATGCAGGAAATTATGCTTTGAGTCAAAATAAATACATAATATTTCTGGATTACAAGTTTAACCACACTGCAAAACATAAACATGTGAAACAAACACAGGGCCACACACTTTGATGCTGCTAATGTGTTCAAAAAACAATCATGTTCACTAATAAAATTAATGAATTAAATATTGGTCAACTGCACTTGTGAAATTCAGCTGATCTTGTATATCATGTCTTTGGGGCCATTTTTTTACAGCTGATTTCAGGGGCAGTGAGATAACTTACTCCTTCCTCTAAGCTAAAATAGGAAATCTATAACTTTTTTAATTGATATAGATTTTGAGTTCAAACAAAACTAAACAGACTGTAAATGCAGATTGATTAGAAAAATAAAAAAGCTCAAAGAAGATAAAGGATATATTTTCTTTGCCCAATGAGCTCCAGAAGAGATGCAGTATTGCCTTGTCAATGACTGAATGACTCCATGTCGGAGATCCAAATCAAGAGAGGGCTCAAATTGTGTGCATTCACAACATTTCTTGTATTTGTAGTAACTTAAGATCCCTAAATAAATGCTTTAAGAAAAAAAAAAGAAAGATTTTTCACAATCTCTGACTTCCCATGAAATGTATGGTTTAACAGTGAGAAAGCCAAGGAGACCTGCTGCCATTCAAGTCTAACTGAGATAAAAACAAATACAGCATAAGACAGAAGATTTAATGAAATTGAGATAATACAGAACATTTTCCTTGCATTTGTTCCATTCCAGTCCTGGAAACAGTGTGTTATTCTAAAGGTAATGGAGGGCAGAGAGGGCAAGTTAATGCCATCTGTCTAAGCATTAGCATGTGTGCAGCCTGAACACCTGTTTCTCTGGATTGGAAACTTTGAATTATTGGAGCTCACATTGGGTAAGCTCAGATGTCCGAACCTTTAGTTTTATTTCTTTATTCATTTGGGATTTTTTGAGAGCCCAGTCAAGCAGCTTAATTACTGAAAGTACTCACAAGACCTGCAACCACGTTAAAGTTCAGTTTAATGGCGAATATTAAAGCTGTTAACTTCCCCATATAAAGATAATATTGCTGCATAGTATTTCCCTCTTCTTACTAAAATAGCAGGCTGTGTTGATTTTGTGACAAATGTAGAAGCAGGCGAGGCAAGGTACAATCAAAACTTTATGAGTGCTGGGCATGGTGGTGGTGCAAGGGCAGATCACGTGACCCCTTTTCAGAGGCTTCATTCCTCAACGTGGCTGTCCTGGGTTTGAGTCCTGGCCCCTGGACCTCTGCTGCATGTCTCCTACTCTCTATCAACCCCATTTTCTATCAGTTTACTGTCAAATAAAAGCCACAAGTGTCAAAAAAACAAAACACAAAAACTTCATGACTGCATAGGCCCTGAGTAGCCTTTGTGCCCCATGAAACATAGAATTCCCCAGGATATGTTGACTAAAGGGCAACACACATATGATGTACAATAAAAAAATACACCCTAATCAAGTCGTCAACACGTCAAGGTGGAGCGTCTGAGGATCCTTTTCCAACCTGTTCTGTTCAGAAGCATCAATGATTTGATTTAACAATGCACTGCTGAGGTCCAGTTGTCTGTTTTGTCTCTGGACACTTCAGCAAGATGCCACCATTGTGTGTACAAGGTACAAGGTAATAAAAAAAAAAGGTGCCCCTTAAGTAAATCTACAGCAAATCTTTAAAAAGTTAACGTTAAGTGAGTGACTATTAAAAGATAATTTGATAACATCTACTACTTGTCTTCACTGAGAAACATTTTATACAAAGATTGACTGTGCACACATAGTATAAGTTGATTAGCGCTCCCTTGACCTTGCCGTGAAAGAATCCACAATAAATAAATAAATGAAAAACAAGGTTTACTGTGAAATAGAGAATTATGGGCCCTAAATTTAATGTTCCTCAGGTCATCGTTAACCCCTAGGCCAGCCAAGGGAGCAGGGCTGCCTGATAAGCCAAATGATTTCACTCAGTGGCAATTCATGCTTTGTGGCTCACCACCCAGGGCACCGAAGACTGGGAGAGGGGGAAGAGGGGTTCCACGTGCACTTAAATTAAATATGTTTCTTATTTCTTAACAGGCTATCTAATCAATGAGGAATGGATGTTGATATCTGATTTGCAGTATGAGATAAAAGGGCTGTTTTACCCTTTTTAATTAAATCTTAAATACATTTGAGTTTCTCTGGTTCAAAATCTAAAATACTTTGATTAACCAAACCTAAACTGGATAATGGCATACTACACATATTCTTTAAAACACAATTAAAAATGTTTGATAAATGTTTGAAAAATGGTTGATAAATGTATCCTACAAAGAACACAGAAAGAATTGCATTGTTAGTCGTCTTTGGCATCAGGACCACCTCCAATTGAGATAAGTGCAAACAAATATATATATATATATATATATATATATATATATATATATATATATATATATATATATATATATGTATTTTTTTCTTTATATATATATATTTTTTTTAATTCCAACAAAGCACTTTTATGTGAGTTCTTAATACTTCTTATACTTTACAGTGGACAGTGACACAGTTTGTTTTGCAGTGCTTGCATTTTCAGATGTGTATCTTTTTTTGTGTGCCGGTGTTAGGAAGGAGAAAAGAGAGGCTTGCCCGGGCAGCATTTCTGCATGAACCGCCACTGCTGTCAATGGATTATGTGCCAGGTAATCAGTGTGGGGCAACAATTCGCGGTCTAATTGTCCTTGCTGGCAGGCATTTTAGTCTGCACGATGAAAAGGAAGATAAGACCTGGATCAAGATAAAAAAAATAAAAATAAAAACGCTGGTGTGAACACCTTTTGTATTGTCACATTCACTTTTAATCTTCGAAGCACTTACTGCACATAAAACCCCCAAAAGCCACATAAAGGGCGAGCAAATCCATACGATTCAGGCCTTTCTTCATACAAATTTGAATAAATCACAATACATCAAACGGTGGTTAATTCCCGCACCTGCTCTTGTTAATAAGAGCTTGTTTGAACTGCCTCCGGGCATTAATTTCCCCCTAATAAGAAGGCTTTCAGAGTGTTTGCAGAAGTCTCTGTCAGTGTATTTCAGTAATAATGACAGAGTGGGAGGGCCACTCGGCGCAACTAAAAAGGACCGCGATCGGAGCGGGCGATCCCACTGTGACTTTTATTTCCAAGTCCCGGAATCCGGAGCCGGACTGATCGTTATCACGCATGGATTATGGTTTTATCGCTGCTTTTGATTTGTTTTTGCTTTAAGGGAAACTTTATCAGCACCTGTAAGTAGCTTCTTGCTCATTAAAAAATGTAAACAATAACTTACATAAAAAAAAAAAACATTTTAATATTTGGCATAATTAAGTCATCAAACCTCGTTTTATAACGATGTTGTTTTGCGTATCCGGTCGTATGGAATTATAAGTTATTTTTGTGTCATCTGTCCTGATCGCTCTAACTTCAACGCACATGTCTTGCGGGCTGCTTCTTTCTGCTGTAGAGACGCGCTGCCGCGGTGAGATCAACATGTAATCCGACGTATTGCATCACTTGCTGGCGGAAAAAGTGCAAGAATGTGTCGGATACGGAAAGCCTCTCTAGATTATTACGATTATTAAAGAACATAAGCATGCAGCCAATCAGCGTTCGGGCAGAGAAACACGCTCCTTTGCATAGCTACCGCTCAGTGTCAGACTTCACTGCATTGACAGAGGAGGGGGGGTTGGAAGTGTCTGAGGGGATGATGGAGAGAAAGTTAAATGCCCCAGTCTTGTGCGGGCTCTTTTTTCAAGCTGTGACACAATGTCCAGGCTGCTACGGTGTCGATTTGGGATTTAAATCGACGCAGGCTGACAGCAGATGTTCCATCAACCCTGCTGTCCATAACTAAACGAATGACCTGCAGTTTTTTTTTTTTTAAAGAAGCAAATTAACCTTTTTTCTTGAAAAAAAAAAAAAAAACAGTTTTATTTGAAAGGTGTAGAATAGCAATAAACGAATGAAGCCCTGTGTTTTGCGGTGCAGAACTGGGCTACACAGGAATAACATAACGCCTTCTCACAGACAGACATGTGATACCTGTGCTGAGCTGCTTGTCTACTACCCATGCATGCTTGAAGTTTTAAGTGGCACGGTCGTCTCATCTCCAAATGCCACGGCAGCCCTTCTGCGGGCCTGCATGCAAAACTTTGTGATCCAGTGGGAGATGGACATGTGCATGCATGGAAATTGGACATTTTATTGGAGAAGACAGGGAAAGTCTAATAGGGAGGTCCGGTGAAGTGGTTGGACAAGTTGGATTGTGCATATCGATCAGGTTAAATGTTATGCTTTTGTTTAGTTCTGTGGAGGTTGTGTCCCCATTAGAGGTATATGAGTGCACCTAGAAAGGATCAACCACACACCTGCATCACAGTTGCATTGTTACTGAAGTTAGACCGTTCAATAGTTCTTTCCATCCAATTTTATAGTATGATTGTAAACATTTATTGACTAATATAGTGTGTCTTAAATGTTAAATAATAAACAATTATTTGGTGTAGATGTTTTTTTTTTTTTTTTTTTTTTTTTTTGGAATTTGAAGCCATAAAAAGTTGCTGGAAAAGCTTATTTTCCCTTTCACTTGTTGCCATCATGTTTATTGCTTCTGTTCAAAAATGACCCAGAAGTGATTCTGCTTCACTTTCAAGACCCTTACCGTCCTCATTTATTTCATCCACAGTGATGGCTTTACTCTGGTATGCGTGCAATGCTGAAGAGTTTGTTTGGCAGCTTAGGCAAATGTCTTTCAAAGTGGAGGTTCCCAAGTTTGACCCTTACAAGTTACATCCTTGACCAAGACCCTTCCAGAAACTTTCCGGATCAAAACACACCAGAGTGCCAAGAAACAAAGATCAAGGCTTCGGCACTATAAAGCCACACACAGGGAGGAGTGGAGCCACTTTTCAACTTCCTGTTTAGGTGGAGATATTATGATCCAGTGATTTTATTTTCAGGTCAATAGATAGTAAACACAGGTGTGACGTTTAGAGACAGGATGTGCTTTAACCATAAGGTGCGGTTGAAAAGACTAAAATCGATTTTCAATTAAATTCTGTGAATAAATAGATGGACTGCCATATACAACGTGAGCATTTTTGGGCTTTTTTTTTATTTATTGTAAGCCAGCTAAAACACAGAACCCAAATCTACACTGGACAACAAATACAATAATGACAAAACTGAAAGGATGTCAACAGTTATTACAAAAGTCAATTGTGGGCCTGTATGAGATTTTCAGGGTACAATATTCTTTAAGTAAAAATACTTTAGGTTCACAGTATCAACATGAAAATAATGTGATCTTATTGCCTTTACTTTAAACAGAAAAGTCATAATTATTTCTACCGCTAATAAAATGAAATAAGCTTTTGATTATATATGCTGAAGCAAAAATATAGACTAAACATCTGGTAAACAGCTGAATATGTCCTTCCTGTAAGCAAGGGGAAAGAGCAGCAGACTTTTTGAAGCCTTCAGTAGCAGATTGGGGTGGGCGAGCACTGCATTACTCTGAGCTGCATAAAGGTTTGTTCACTTTCGTTATGCTGGCCTATTCTTTAACATCTCATTTAAAGGATTTTAAATCACAGGAAAGTTGTACAAATGTTAGTGGTTTGATGCCATGCCTTTTTAAAACTTGTTGTAACTCAGTTCTGGCCATCCTTATTGTACAAGTTAATACATTTCAAAAGTGTACATGCCCCTGCTGTGCCAGTTTTTTTGAGACTCAATAAGTGAGACCATGATACAAAATGTCCACCTTATGTCTGACCCATATCCAATCTAACGGAAAATCTCTGCCTTCAAAAACTTCTCCAAATCTATTAGTTGTGGGAACTTTTTCTTGTCTGTAGCTCTCCCCATATAACCCCACAGATTTTCTGTCAGATTTTGTTCCTAACTCTTGCATGGTTGTTTCAAAACTCCTATTTTCATTCTGTGAAGCCATTATTTTGTTAATGAACATGTTTAGACTCACATTGACGCTGAAACATTAGTCTCACTTCGTATTTAGCTTTCTTGCTGACATCTGGAGGTTTTAGGTCAAACTGAATGGTAACTTGCACACAGTTCAAACTACCTTTACAGAGACCTCAGTTCCATCTGAGAGAAAGTAACCCCTGATAATGATGCTGCCACCGCCGTGTTTAACTGTAGGTATGGTGTTCTTTTTGGTCATGGGCAGTGTTCTGTTGTGCCAAAGATAGCTTTCGGAACTGATGCCCATACGCTTATGTTTGGTTTCATCAGACTTTAACACCATCTGCAACAAGGTCTGTGGAGATGAGTGTGTTTTTTTAGCAAGGCCTGGAGACATGGATAGTAACAGAAAGCATTGCCACATGCCAAACACAACCAGTACTTGTTGAAAGTTGTAGCAGCGCTTCTTCAGTGTTATTTTATTAGCACAAATGTAGTCAAAAACCCTTTTTATAATTGTTGAATAGTCTCCTGGCGGATATCTTCGTACAATGAGGTTATTCTCACCTTCCTGTAAATTCCTTGTAAACTATGGCTTTAGCTAAAGGATGGAAATGAGCAAATGCCAGGAAAACCAAAATAGGGTAGCTGATCTTTATTTCAAGTCAATCAGGTTCACCGCAGTCTTTTACTGATGTCCATTTAAGATGACAGAAACTAGTATAGATTAAACAAAACAATGTTTTCACAAATTATTTGTTTTAGGGTGAGCACCTTTTTGCAGCTAGGTTGGATTCTAACAGGGTATGTACACTTTTCAGAGCTATTCTGAATATTTTTTTGTATTGCGTAAGGTCACCTTGGCTAACAAGCTACAACTCAACATTTAGCACAAACAAAGCTCAGGCTAATGATATTGCTGCTGTACACTGTTGACATCTACATTAATCTCAGATGCTAATGAGAATGAAAGGCTCAAAGGTGCAGACTCCTTGTTGAGGGGCAACAAGGAACCTTTGATTGCACATGTGAGTTGGGCGTAAATGACGTGTGAAGCATCACTTACTGGTAGGGTAGAATGTTTATTCCCACAAAAGTGCAACTTTCATGAAAATGTAAAAAAGGTAAGAATCTCTGTCCAAAAAAACAATATAACAGACATTTTCCCATTCCTATGTGTAAGCAATATTTAGAAGTTTCTGCCATAACCTTTTTAAGCCATCACAATGTTGTCCAGTAGGTTCAGCCCCCGGCCAGCTGAATGAAACTAATTAAAGTCGGTTACTACTGCAACCAGGATAATAGGCCCATATTAAAAGTCTTTTTAGCACATTGTTTGCCTCTCCCTGCTATTAATTAGTGTGATAGCCAAAAGCAATCACTGTTATCTTCTCTTTATATTGTTACAGTACATTTTATCCTGTATGTGCTTGGTTTGCCCTACACACTTTAGAAAACAAACTTTGTTCCAAAGCTATTTTTAATCCTATTATTTGAATGTCTATTTGGCCTATAAAGATAGTATTTATCAAAATCTTATTAACTATAAATACCGTAAGACAACTTCGCAAATACAGTAAAAAAATAAGTTAAGTTTTGTCCATGAATACATCACGCTTTGCTTTATCACCTGTTGTTTTGAATTCTTAGCCATTTAGGTCATTTTGGAGACAGTGACGACCATGTTTGGACAAGAGGCTAGATAATAATCTTTGAGAACTGATGCAAACTTTGCTTGCTTCATTGAGGAATTGTAGGAATTGCATAATAATAAGGCCATTTCAGAAATGAGACTGCTTTCAGTCTTGCATGGTACTTCAGTACTCCATCGTCTATGCCTGCTTATGTTGTTGTAAGGTAGGTGGGAGGTTTAAAACCTGTCACCTGGCATCAGTTGGCAACAGGTTGGGTACAATTTTGACCAGCCTTAACTAGGAACTCACAGAATGAATCCATTGATTTGGAAATACATAAAACATGCCATTGCTTTCGGAGTTTTATTGGAGGCACATCATTTTTTTGTGCCTGGAGCACATTCATTTGAGTTTTATTTAATTTCTTGTGGTATTGTATTTTTTGTTGTTATCAAGCTTTACTAACAGACTCAGGGCAATGTTAGTTAGGTAGTTAATTATTTAGTTAGTTGGTACAAATACATATTCCACTTCAAGTCTACTACAAAATCTAGTCAAATTCAGGTCATAATGCAGGTATTGGTTAAATTAGTAAGTTGGTAAAAAAAATAAAAATAACAAAGCACAGATATGTAGACGGAGCTATTGATCTAGCAGCAATATTCCTTCTTGAGGAGGGATATGACACAGCTGAAAATAATTAATCTCTTTTAAACAAGAAGAATATCACCAAAAGAGCCAGCTAAGGACCGTGGTCATCTGTTGGTGGAGAGAAGGACGCAGGCACATTTGGAAGCACTGGTTTAGAAGTACTTTCTCTGGAAAAAAGTAAAAAGCTGATTAACAGAGTAAATTACACCCAAAACTCTTAGTGGCTTTCCTTGGGGAGAAGCAGAGCTAAACAGATATGTGCTGAGAGAATAGTATGATGTATGCAATGAAAAAGAGTGCATTTATAGATATTAGCAGCAGTAGCTCCTTCACTGGCTTTGTCTAAGCAATGAGGCATAATTAAGTACTGAATGAGATTATGTCTTCAACAAAAAGAGAAATTATAGGTATCAGTGATTTAGCTTATGACCATTTCCTGGAAAGGAAAAACTAAAACTTTAAAGGAGCATAGTGTTAGTTACAGGACTTTTGGAGATGTCTGCCCCCTCTGGTGACAAATTGAAATTACGCCATTGTTGTGTACTTGCGTGGGAGAAGAGAAAAAGCATCTGTCGCTGTGGCAGATGCTTTGGAAATACTGCACAGGTCTTTTGTTTAGAGGCATAATGTCTTCTGAGGTAAGAAAGCTATAAATGTTGAACTTAGCCTGTGTTCTCTCGCTAAAGCATCAATTATGGCTCAACAAAGTGAACAAGGTGGACGAGAGCGCACAGCGCATCACACCTACGCGCACGCCCAAAGGATTTGGCCCGAATTACTCTCATGAACTGACTAATGGAGGTAAATGTAGGATAACTAATTTTACATGTCAGGCAATTGTAAGGACATGCATGGGAAAGAAAACAAATAATACTTAACTTAAAAAGTGTCTACTATGCACCTTTAACACAAAGTATCATAATACTGTGTAAATTTTGTGAAGAATTAAAACATATGTCAGCAATAACTGCAGACAATGCATAATATGAGAGTAGTATGAGAAATGATTACCCAATAAATCAGATCTGTAGCATATGCTACAGATTTCTTCTCCCTAAGTAAGGAATAAAAATAACCATTTGCATCAGGTAGAACTTGAAAAGTGTTGCTTGTTTTTTTTTTGTAAATAGGGAAATGTCCTTTTTTGCTGACATGTTTGCCTATAGACAAAAATGGAAGGCTTTATGGGATGCGTGGGTGAAGTTGTTGAAGTAGGACTCCCTGTTAAACAGAAAGCTGTCTCTGGTTTGTTGCTGTCATTAGCTGCTCATTAGCCTGCTTGATTACAACCAAATGTATTTCACCTATGCGAGATAGGATCCTTATTAAGACCGACGCTTTGTTCTATTTGTATCGGAAATTGGAACGCGTAACTAGAGATAACATTAAATCCAAGATGAGCGCACCCTAAATGTAGTTGCAAATCTGAAAACCCATGGCCTTTCTTAATTATTTTAGAGCCAACAACTGTATAAGCACACACTATTGTATATCTCTTAATCTTATTAGTTCAAACATCTCAGTTAGAGGTTGGCCAGTGGTTTGATACAATTCAAACCACCTGAACTACTAATAACTTAGTTTACATCTGTGGCTTTCACTGTCTTATACATTTGCAGCAGGGTTATTGGATGACTAAATAACAGCTGCTTAGATTTAAACTGGGGACACGTTGCATGATTTTCTCCCCAATTTTACCTCAGAATCCCAGTTGGGGAGAGTCTGCGTCAGTCTGCAGTAGTTGTGGTCAGTCAGCAGGGTGAGTCGGCTCAAAAATCTGTTAGTGTGAGTGAAACAGGGTGAAAACAAACTTGTTTGAATATTTTTCAGTGGATTAACGCATTTGGGTGGAGCAAACTTATCCCCGACTCAGCGACAAATGCATGCTGCCAACAGCCACTTGAAAAGTTTATTTTTAACAACATTATTAACATAAACGTACAACAGCTCATGGCATATTACAAACACCTTACTTAATACAAGCATGTAGTGATTATGAGGGGAAGGGACATTTGGGATAACATCTATCTAATGTTTCCAGTGTCTAAAGATTCAAATATAGTCACACTTCTAAAATACCACATTTAAGCATATTGCAATCACTTTTCAATGTTTCTTTTAGGTTTCAGTCATCTTTGCTTTTTCTAACTTGCAAGCACGTTTGAATATATATTTTTCTTCTCATTGGAAATTTTATTTTTAGACAATGGTGAATAATGCCCAGCTAGTTTTGTGGATATCATGAAAATTCAGTTTAAACAAGTTTCTAGGACCTGCTTGGAGGAGCTGCTTGTTTTGGAAGCTTCTCAAAGCTTTTCATTAAAAAACAAATAAACACACAAAAGTTTCTCCTAGATTACAATGTCTTGGTTCTAGAACCATGCACTTTTTAAGATCACCTATACACACAATTTATTATTTCAGTGTTTCTTAAATGGATTTTGGAATAAATGCTGTTTTCAATTTTTTTCAGCTTTGCAGGTGTGCTGCTTTCCAGCATCAGAGCCATGACTTATTACTTGATAAGATGGGCTGCTTTATTTTGGATTGTGAGCTCTGTTCCTCGTGGTTTTGGCATGGTCGTGAGTGAACAAACAGGTAGGTCAGCTTGTTATCCATTCTTTCTTTGTCTGAAGTTTGAAAAGAGTTAAAATCAGGTCAATCAGATTCACCGTAGTCTTTTACTGATGTCAATTTAAAATGACGGAAACTAGTATAGATTAAACAAAACAATGTTTTCACAATCAGTTAAGTTCAATGCCTTCACAAATACAGATTTTTGTGACTTTTTGAGTTTTAAAGGATTAAACAAAAAGATTTAGAACAATTCTCTGCCTCTATAGTTCTGCAATAAGAAAAAAATATAAATGCACAATTTAAAAAATTTTCTGGAAAAAAAAAACTATTTCTTGGCTGTTTTTCCATAGATGGTGTGTGTCCCACTTTAAGCGTAGAGGATTACAGGTTTTCTGATGTTTTAGATCGCCCTTTACAGATCACAGGTAAATGCAGATGTAAAAGGGCCTTATTTAATTAGAAATCTGTCATACATTTATAATATGACACATCTTGGCTCTCTTCACAGGATTTGATCTCACAGAAAAATTTCTTCTCCGAAGGGGAACAGTTACAGAAGACCTGCCATCATTTCGACTGGGAACATCCCCTCTTATAAAGTCAACAAAGTAAGTAGACAATTTAAAATTGAAAGTCCTCGTACAGATTTGTGCTTTCTTCATGTAATGTTAATTTAAAAAGAGGACCAGAGAGAATGTCCCAGCTGTCAAGGAATCACATTTCGGAGCCTCTTTGGGAAAGCCCACTTTAGGGAGTTGGAAAAGAAGCTCTCAGACCTTGTTTTCAGAAGGAGCAGTGTGGCTTTCTTCCATGACCAATGTGCCAAACTTTTGCCTCAATTAATTCCTGGGAGGGCTAAATTGGTTAATTCTGGCAGTAGTTGTAGAAATGGGGAGGGAGTTGCACTAATTCGGGAGGTGTGGGGTTGGGGTTGTGGTGTCGCACTGCGCAGCTCAAGGGGGGAGCTCAGACTAACAGCACATGGTCACTGGGTAGTCCTGTATGTCCAGCTCATAACAGCTAGCGTTAGCTTATGTTGTCCGGGAGGTTTACTGCTATACTGTCGCAGATACAGGAGCTTTAATGACCTTTTTATGTTGCTCTTAAACATCAAGGCATCATTTCTTTGTCAATCCTACTATTTACCATCTTTGGTATCACCATAGCTCTCAACTCTCACGCATTGACCGTGTGACACACGCATTTCATCAATTGCACACGCTCACACGCATTACTTTGAAAATCTCAATCTTACTACGAAAATCTCACTCTTGAAACGCACGGTTCGCGTCATGGCGGAACCAATTTGCGGTAAAATGGTTTCCGCACGTCCAGTAGTAGAGGTAACACAGCTGCCAGGACCGCCGCCGCGTAAACTAGTTTCCCTCATCCAAAGTGAAATACTTGGACGGTCCGTGTTGTGTGCGAAGTAAATGGTAAGTCGTCATGTGTTGTTACAAATTGTGAATTGTAAGCAAAGACCGTGTAAAATAGGGACCGTCTTCAATCGACCGACAGCACCCCCCCCCCCCCCCCCCCCCGTTGGACACAGTTGAATCGAACAACAGCACCCCCCCCCCCGTCAACAATCTCACTCTCAACAGTCGTCAAAAGTTGAGAGGTATGGGTATCACTGATATTGGTGTATCAAAAAAACAAAACAAACAACGCTTAACCTGGCAAGTAAGGGCAAGTAAAGCCTGGCAGACCCTGGGGGGTCATGGGAGTTTGGCTGTCCTATCCACATGTATTTTCTAGATGATGAGGTACTTGGCTTTGTTTTTTAATACTTGTTGAACCATATCAAGAGGCTTTTTACCTCTCAAAAATGAACTGTACCAGTGCTGTCCCTTGTTAGCCACTTTGTTTGTGGTGTTCATGAACAGGAATTAAAGGTGTAGAGACTAATTGTGGTTCTTTTGGTATCTTCAATTCTTGACCTTTAGCATGCACTGCAGTCTAAATTAGAGCTTCTGTTCCTCTCCATGGAAAGGAGTCAGTAGAGGTGGTTTTTGACATCTTACCTAGATGCGTTGTGGGCACATTTTTTTTGGAGGTTTTCTTGGCATGTCCCACTCAGAAAACTCAGTACTTGCTGGAGGTTCCACATTACCCTTCTGGTCTGGAAATGCCTTGGGTTCCCCCCTGGGGATGAGCTGGAGAGTGTCACTGGTGAGAAGGATGCCTGGATCTCCCTTCTGGACATCCGCTACCTGATCTTGGTTATTCAGAACACAATAAAGGGTTTTATTGTATTCAGAACTGGTGATTTTTAAGGAGAAATTATGTTGTTATAAAATTCATGAAAAGGTTGAACTGAGGCAACCCAAATGTATCATGTTCAGACCAAAAGTCCCATTTACCTCATTTAGTAGGGGCAAGCAGTGAGGTGAGCTCACCGACAGAGAATAATTTAGATTAATATATATTGCATTTATTCAAGAAATCTCCTTGAGGCTGAATGTGGGACGTAAAGGGACATAAAAATCCAGATTATGTATAATAAGGCAGGAATATTAAAATAACTTCATAAATGACAAACTAAGACGTCGTTTTTCATTCTCCAGCTAACTGGGTGGTTAGTGAGATTTCTCTGTGCTGATGAGAATGTGTTAAAGTGGCCATTTTATTCAATAAATTATGAAGGCCTCGGTCCTTCAGTATGGGTTGTGTCGCAAAAAACCCTGCGTCATTTATCACTTGGCTTACTCTGAAGTTCTAGAAGTTCTGAAGACGGTCATTGCTTCCCGTCCTTAGCTCATAATGCTGAAAGAGAAAGCTGTCATTCTTCATGAAGGGCTGGGTATTTTTAGCATTTTTACATGCACTTGTAAACATTTACTGCCACCCTCCTGCTGGCTGGGTTAATGTATCTTGGAGCTTGATGATTTGCGATCCGCTTCCCTGTTCTGTCAGCCAGCTGAAAATACATTTATATTTAAGTCCTCTCACTCAGTCTGGGCCCATGATGCAAGGAGATGTTGGTTTGTGACGCTGCTGACAGCGTCGTTTGTTATAGTGGCGAGGCTGTGATCCCTCTCATATCCAATTATCTAAGTACTTTGACAGGTGATACTGCGCGTCGGCTCAGGAGGGAAGGTGAGGGCAGTTGCATGTACAGAAGGAGGCCCCCTCAACCACTGCCCCTGCCACAGAAAAAAAAACCATTGCTCACCGTACTCTGGGGATATGCAGCCCTGTGCTTTATTCTCCAGATCCAGCAGATGATCTGCCAGCTCCTCGACACAATGCACATTATGGCACATAGATCACAGCTGACACACTCTTAAAGCAGTTATGTGAAGTGACAAATTGCCTGCCATAATGCGCCGTGCACTCATCCATACAGTGGTAAAGTTTAGTAACATTTGCTCGCGTACCTTTAGAAACATCTGTGTTTCGTCTACCTCTGTTTACAGCTCAACTTGTGTGCATAGTCATATATGATTTATGTAATAAGTTGCATCTGAATGTGTCTTTGCCATCTACACTGCAGATTTTCCTGTGCAGTAAGGATAATGAGTGTTTATAATAGCATGGTTCCCTTTGCTTAAAGGTTTTGCAAATGAGTGTCTATTTTGCTCTGTGTTAGATAGCAGGCAGCCACACTTGAGTGGAGCTTTTTGGCTGTTTCCCTGTGTAGCATAATGAGTTGTAAAGGCAGAATGCATCCTCATTATTGTATCTTTATTCAAATTTAGGCTTTCATATGCTTTGGGGGTGGGCTTTTGAAATTGCCATCCTTGTTAGCACTTTTGTGAGACAATCAGAACCTTTAAGTGAAACTGGCGGCATTTTCCCTCTAACAGAACATAGTTTTTCTTCTTGAAATAGGAAATGAACTGTCATTTCTTTTGCGAGCAACCACATATTTTCATAATTTGGTGCGTGGCATGCTGAGACGGAAATAAATGGTATTGAATCACAGTTTTTTTTTCCCTTCAGTTTGTGGTTACAGTGATTAGGGACTGTTTTGTCAGCTCTCTATCATGCTGGCAAAAACTGATCGACTAATTTTCTATAAAACACGTGGTGATCCTGAAGAGAATGCCTGCTTTTAATTCATGATGCATTTTACATGTTCAAGAACTTTTCTTAGAGGACTGAGTGTCCATGAGAGGATGTCAGGCAACCTGGTTGGTATTTGAAGCTTGATTGTTTGAGGCGCAGCAATCTGACTCCTCCAACTCCTTTAAAAGAATCCTGCAGGATTGGATTTCTTTTAAGCTGGTGACTTCTGTGAAACTGGTAGCAATACTCTGACACTCATTCAAACCTTTGCTTCTGATTACACCATGGGCTTTGTAAACCAGGCATGAAGCATGACTAAGGCATGTACCAAGAATTGGTGATGGCCACCAGCACAAAGATGCTGTAATTGCTTTTTTTGAAAAAGGGTTTTCTATTATGATTATTTTGCTTAGGTTGGTAGTTGTGTATTTCTAAAATTGCAAAACTTTTCATGTTTTTTTTTTAACAGATGGTCATGCTAGAACTTCACTCTTTAGTGTCTTTCATGTGCATTTACATTATGCCTAAATAAAATGAAGTGTAAGAATAGGATCTCTACCGTATGATGATGATATAATGCACAACATTACATTGTCCTTTTCAAAGGAAAGCTGCATGACACCAGGTTGTAGCAAAAATGCTATGTTCCACCTGTAGTCCCTGGACAGGTTTATTACTTAAATATCATTTAATAGAGCTTGTGAATTGATGCAGTTCCAGTGTAAAAATGAATTACATCTCTTTGCATGCCATGCCTATCCTATAAACAGTGATTCACATCCTACTACGCCATTACTAAAACCCGCTAAATGTTTTACCCTGGGGAAGGTGTGGTCAGGTTTGTGTCGTTGTGTCCTTGGGCAGGACACTTAACCCACCTATCCTGCTGTTGGTGGTCAGGGGACCCAGTGGCTGCAATTTTATTGCAGTCCTGCTTCTGTCAGTCTGACAAGGGGTATTGATACTTTTGCAAAGCACTGCCCATATTCAAGTAGCATTGATTTCAGGATTATCTTCATGTTCTGACTGTTTTAAGGGAAGCGGTGGTCTTCATCAAACTGTACTGTTGGATTTTACAGCCTAGAACCATCGCGACTTGACAAAAACTAAAAGTTTATTGGTGTACGTGATCCAAAAGTCAATTAACTGGATTCCACATTGTATTAGTCACTGCAAATTAGTAATATTTAAATGAGACTTGTAGGAGAGTGGAGTTGGCAGAATCACACAGTGTAAAAGCGTTTTTGGCAATATAACGCGGTGGAAGGGAGAATGAATGAACATCCCTCTTATTCACTCATTAACGCCTATTTAGGCATGCAGAGTGACGTCTCAGCAAAGAACCAAACACAAAGGATTCAAACTTAAGCAACATCAAACTTTAGATTTTTTTGCCACTTGAGCCGCTGAGAGCAGTCAGCACGACGTCAAGAACTTCAACCCATTGATCCCCACAGAGACCATGTTTATACACAGCATAGACATAAGTTTTGAAAAAGTAGGGCACTTAGGGAACACTTTTTATTGAAGATTGTGAACTCTTTGGCCCTTAATGAAAACCTTGCTTCACTCTGCTGAGTGTACATTTAACATGTGTCAGAAGCTGTGTAAAAAAATATGGTCTCATTGTTCAGTGTCTGTTTTTATGTCAATCCTTGACTGTTATAATGTAATTCTGCATGGTAAATTAAACAGCAACAGGTACTCTAGTCTTATGTTCTTTGCTGAATTCTTAAATTAAATGTAACATTTGTATACAGTGTGATGCCACGTTTGATATCCAGCTGCAGCTGAAATAGTCTCAGCCACGGGGCCACAAATGACCTTCGCAGTCCCAAGGCTCTTACAGAGGAATTAGATTCTTTTAGGTGCTTTAACCAGGTGCATTTCTTATTTGAGTCATGTACCGTTTACAATGAAATCTCTGCGAATACCACAGGAGAAGGTATGAGGCTATGAGAGAATAGTGGATGATATATTGGAGTGAAAACTAATTTTCAACCTGTCTGAAGAAGCTGTCTCCCTCTTCCTTCCACGCAACTGCGTGCTGCAATCTCAATGACCTTATCATTGCATTATTATTTCTGCTGATCTTGATTTATTATGTTTGTGCTCTTTCACTTTTAGTTGTTAATTTGACTGGAGTTAGGGCTTAAGGTAATAGTATTTTACAAAATGATTTGCACATTCTATTTGGTTTTTCTTTTTATTTGATGTAACGCAATGTGCGACAGTAAATTGAGAGATAATTTGTTTTTTTTTTATCATTATTTATTTATAGTGCCTTGCAAAACATATTCTTGACCATTTACCTATTTGGTTGCAATCCAACCTGCAATTTAAATGTTTTTGCCAGACAAACAGAGAACCTAATATTTTAGTTGAACAGTGTTTGCATTTTAAAGGTTTTATTAATAAAAATAAAACCCTTGTGCAGACAAGGCTGACAGATCCGTTAGAGATTAGCAAGGTTTGTGGTCGAACACAGTTCAGTTTGTGTCCAGAAAACAGAAGCTAATGAGGTTATGCAGCAAGGGCAAGACAAGACGAGACAAGGAGACCCAGAGGCGAGAAATGATCCAAAACAAAGCCGGCAGGAATGCTGGCCATCTACTCACACAATGGCTTGCAATAGTCTGGCACTGGCTGACAGTGAAAGGCCAGTATAAGAAGGCAGAGGACCAGGTGAACTGAATGAGGCTGATTTTGCAGTGGCAAAGGAAATCAGGTGCAACTGATAATCCTGGTCACTGGATACAAAGGCAGATACACAGACAGCCATGCCAGAACATGACAAAACAATTTTAAGCCTTACGTTTTTTGATGGATCTGGGTAAAGTTGGTAAAGTGAAATGAGAAACAAATACATAAAAAAAAATAGTAAGAAATTAATATAAACTGAAAATTTGCATGTCCATATACTTTCCCTTACCTGACTCCGCCAGATAGATTTGCTCCGCATATCCATCTGGAAACCTTCCGTTGAAGTAATTTTGGGAAGGGGCGAAAATACTGGTTAGCTGATTGGCCTATGTTGGTGATAGACGGGCCAAATGAACCAATCAGATTTGTCGTCGCTCTGTTACGAGCGACGACGAAAACACAACCACAAGCCAAGCTGCTCTTGCTGCTGCAGGTAAAGGCTCGTTAGCTCAGCAAAGAAATACTCTGTAATGCCGATAAAACTTGTTCGATAGCCACGCTAACGCTAGTTTCATCGGCTGAAGCCGCCATGTTCTTTAGACTGAACTGTCGCGCTTCTCGTTGCGTCACACCTCAACCCGCCTCAAAGCCAACGCTGATTGGACGTTCGTTTGGTGAACGGCTCCAAATTTTCTTTAACGGAGAGTAGCCAGACTGATCTGCGAGTGAAACCTTGAAAGCTCGCGAGATCAGGATGGTCTCACGAGGCTATACTTTCCCTGCCTTTGCTATGAAGCTGCTAAACGTAGCACGGAATTTCACCTTCCAGCTGGACAATGGCCTGGTTTAAGGGGAAACATTTAAATGTGTTGGAATGGCCTAGTCAAAGCCCAGATTTCAATCAAATTGAGAATCTGTGGTTTAGCTTGAAGATCGCTGTTCATACACGAAAACCATCCAACATGAACGAGGTGCCGCAGTTTTGTCTTTAGGAATGGGCTGAAATCCCAGTGGCAAGATGTGGCGAGCACATACAGACTGATCCAAAGAGACCCGAAGCTGTAATTGCATCAAAAGGTGGCTCCAGAAAGTAGCAACTTTAGGGAGGTGAACAGTTATGCACCCTGAAGTTTTCTGTTTATTTTCTCCTATTTGTTATTAGCGTCACAATAAAAAAGAGATTGTGAGGCAACAAAACATGAAAAATTTCCAAGAGGAGTGAAAACTTGCCAGACAAACAGATATGAAGATTCACTGTATATAACTGAATGCACCTTCCCTACTCTGCACCTTCTTGTATGAGCTGATGTGACGAGTGAATTTCTCCATTGTGAGATCAATAAAGACTATCTTATCTTATCTTATCTTATCTTAAAACATTAGCAAGGCACCATATTTTCCTCCTCCAGCTGGACACCACTTCACTAAACAGTACATGCCATAGCGATAAACCTTGGACTGCATCTCATTATCCGTGTGTAACTGTAGCACATGATGTTCTGGTGCACTAAAAGATTAGGCTTTGGATCAATGTCTATATGCTTTCATTATCTGAATGACATGAGAACCTGGAAAAAAAAAGTTCACGCTAAATGGAATTAAGTTTTTCATTTTTATTCATGGAAATGTCTCTGCATCAAGAGGATGCTAAAATATTTTATTGATCACAAACGTTGATTGGCTCATTTGTGGTGCAGCTCCTGAAAGCTTTTAACTGGTTTGTTTCCAGTTCTGAAAACTGGCTCAATCAACTGAAATTGTTTGGACACTATAAAGATAAAGGTATAATGGTTAATATAAAGATGCATTCATTTCAGATTGATATTTCCAGACGGACTTTCAAGCGAGTATTCCCTGGCCTCCATCTTCCGTGTGAGACGAACTACAAAAAAAGACCGCTGGTACCTTTGGCAAATATTCGACCAATCAGGAAGCAGCCAGGTAGGCACATTGTAACGTCATGCAGTGCAGGTTAGAGGTCTCATCATTGGCTTGAATGTCATTTTAATTTTAGACAATGAAGTATTTCAGGGTCTGATGATAGCACAAAAAAAAATTTAAAGAGTTTTGAAATCAAGAATTAAGGGCACTGTGTTGAATCTTTTGTGGATTGCATCTAATCCAAACAGGATCAAAAATATAACTACAGGTTTAGGTATATACTTGTCTACAAATAATTGGATAAATGTGCCTTAGCAAGTGGCAGTTCCAACACATGCCTGTTGTAGCCAATAACAAGCTTCTGGGATCATTTTGGCTGCATATTTGATCACGCTTATTTTCAATAACGCAGTTCATTTAAATTAGTTTGTTTCCTGCTACACAGTCTGCTTTTCCACTTAGTCCAAACATTTTTATCAAGGTTCAAAAGTCTAATGTTACTCTGCTGTCATTCAAAAAACAGTCTTTGATTTGTGGTGAAGTCAAAAGAACTTAGAGATCCTTCTCCCTTCCCATCACTTTGTGCGGCACACCCATACCACTGGTAGCAAAACAGACCTTCTGCACATCACGACCACCATCATGCTTCACAGTTGGTACGCTGCTCTCAGCTTTGAAAGCCTCACCTGGATTCCTCCAAACATTGTTCTTCTCCTCCTGGTCAAAAAGCCCAATCTGTCTTGTCAGGACAGATTGGTCCTTTACTCCAGAAACTATTTGGATTCTCTGTCATTCTGTGTTGCTGTTAAAGTGGCTTTATTGTGGCCAGTTTATTTTATGTTTAGGCCTTAATGCTTCCTGGATTGTTCCTTAAAACCTCGATCCGTTTGCTTTAATCAGGACTGACGGTTCGGGTCACATAGTTTAAAGCTTGACACAGCTGGATGTTCCACAAAGACAGTGATCTTTAACAAAACAGGCTAACGTTAAGCTTTGGGAATAATTACTTTCCTCAATCCTCTTTATGAACTATGCTTCGAAGCAGGATTCAGACCAAGAAACCCGTCTTTTAAAAAGAACTCTGATCAGTAGTCGGGTCAAATGTCCTGCCAGAATTGTGTCAGGATATTTTGATGGCTTCAAAAGAGTTTTTGTGTTTGCATATAATTTGTATATTTTTATTGTATGTGCTGTACTAGAAAGACATGTACTAGAAAAACAATCACAAAAATCTCAAACTTTATTGAAGCTGGTTATTGTATCATCTTTACCCTCTGTGAAAAGCATTGTTGAATACAGTATTAAAGGTCCATAGTTCATTTGATATTCATGCCAATGATGAGTGTATGTAAACTTCTGACAAGCACTGTAGGTCAGTATAATATATTTAATGAGCAAAATAGTATTATCATTGTCTGATTAGTAAACTGGTATTAAACTGTTCTTCACCCCTCAGGTGTCTGTGGTGGTTGATGGTGATAAGAAGGCAGTGGAGTTTTCTTCCCAGGGCGTGCTGAAAAACTCCCTGCGCTACACGTTTAAAAGTCGTGACCTGCATGCCCTCTTTGATCGCCAATGGCACAAGCTCGGCATTTCTGTTCAGAGCAACAGCGTTTCCATTTATGTGGACTGCAAGCTGGCTGAAAAGAAAATGACTGATGAGAGGGACAACATCGATCTCAACGGGCGCACACTCATCAGTACGCGGGTGGAAGATGGAAGGCCTGTGGATGTATGTTCGCATGATAGATTTTATTTAAAACAAGTACTTTTTGCTTTGGAATAAATTCACATGTATCGCCTTCCATATATATATTGGCACAGCTGAAAAAGTTGTGTAAAGTACCCTGAATTTTTTTTATTTTTATTTTTTTTATTGCTGTAACATAATCTTATTGAGTGGATAAAAGTGCCACAAACTTATAGAGCCATATTCGATAAATTAGAATATTACTGAAAAGTTTCAGGAACTCAATTCACTAAGGGAAATACATTATACAGATTAACACAGACTGGTGATGTTTTAAAGCCTTTATTTCTGTTATTTCTATGATTTTTCCTCCAGCAAATATAAACACAAAATTTAAAATTAAAATATTGCACCAGATCAATAAAAAAGTAACAAACATTCATGCAGAAATAGGGGCTACTGAAAAGTATGTTTAATACTGGCTTAAAGGTTGTTTTTAATTTTTAATTTTCTTTCCAAAGGGTACTTTTAAGCTGACAAACAAACCTCTTAGAAATGCATACTTTAATTTACTAAATATGACTGTACATAAACAACCTGTTAAAACAATATTTACCTAAGTGATGATAAAAAAAACATAAACTTATTAGATAAATAAATGTCTTTGTGTTTATTTATGTTTCACAAATTTAACACATTCATATTAAAATACTAAATGTAAAAAATAAGGCATTCTATTTCAAAACCAGATATATTTATTTAAGTGTTTCTTCCTCAACGAAGCAATTTGCCGGGTAAAAATTGCTGTAGACAAATTACTTGGAATGCATTTGAGTTGCTGTGCTAATCAACCATTTTAGGCTGTATTTGACAAGCCACAATGACAACTTGAATTATTTCTCGATTGTCTGTTTCATGGCCAAATATGAAATATTTAAAATCTGAAACGATTTTTACCACATAACAAATTTAACCCTAAATAATGATGTCATCATGTAATTATTTGTGTACGTAATACATTCTTTTTATTATTAATATATTTTGTTTATAGTAGTATGTTTTAACATATTTGTTTCAAAATCTTTTTAAAGTGTTGCATTTTAGGCAATTTTTTTTTATTGGCCTGTGGAACATTTGCCGTTTAAAATAATCAAACAAAAACAGATTTAAATTAAAAGTTTCGTCTGATTGAAGTTATTCTGTTAAGATAAATTGTAGACAAATTCTAGAGGATTTCAAAATGCTACAATTAGTGCCACTCCTATAGAAACCCCTGTGAATTAAAAGTAAGTTAAGCATTTGACTTATGGATTTTTAAATATTTACCGTTTTTAAGCAGACCAGAGTGTCAAGGAGCTTTTAATTAGTGCTCCTTGACTTCATGTTTCCCTCATGAATAGTTATGAAGGGATGCTGAGGCCTCTTTCTTAGCCACTCTTTAAAAAGCGAGAAACAAATAAAAACATGATTTAAGCAGGTTGGATGTGTGTTGATCTGCATAAGTCTGGACAAAGCAGCTACTCAGCTAAGCTTACCTTTATCTGCTGCAGTCAGAGGCATAATTAAAAAGTGTCAGCCTGTGGCAAACAAAACTGGATGAGAATCAGTGTCCCATCCATGAGGTAAAAGAAATGAAAAACGACCACTTCAAACTCACTCTGGTGGGGAGCTGCATCAAATTTCCCAACGTGAGAAGATGGTGCTGCAATAAAAGCTTAATTTATCTTAAGGCTATTTACACATCTTTTATCAGGGATGCCAATAATTATGAGGCGTGCTGTAAAAATTTTACAATGTTTTGAGCTGAAAGTTTTGGTGCATTTTCCGGATTTGATCAACCATGCAAAACCAATTAAAATGAACAAAAATGCTTTAAATCATCCTTCACGGACATGCTTCCTTGGTGTAAATCATCTATTGATTCACAGCTGTAAGCCTCCTTTAGCGGCCAGACCGAAGGTCTAAAAAAAAACTAAGGTCAGCTTTGCCATTTGATCATGCATGCCTTTGAATAGACTTTGGCTTAAGTGGGATTAACAGCTGACATTTTACTCCATGTAATTCATAAATTACATAAATCAGTAAGCACCTGGAAGCCTTGCAGAAGGTAAGGCATGTAAACAAGTGTTGCTATTTAGATTTCAGACTTTTGAATTGTTTGCGGGGAAGGAAGGCTCCACTTAATACATATGAAGCTAGGAGAGCCAAACAGTGACACATTTTAATACTGTATCTAAAAAAACAACAACAAAAAAACATTGTGAGTGTGATAATAATAATGATACTGGCGTACGATGCTTAAACATTTTTGCTCTTCTTGACAGATTGAGTTGAGACAAATTCTGATCTACTGCGACCCTTACATGGCAGAGATGGAAAATTGCTGTGAGCTGCTTGAGCCACAGGTAAAATGTCTTTTATTGTTCAGCACTTGGTGGGTTATTACCAAAATGTGGGGTTTATGTTGTGAGTACAGAATTTGGATAGATATTTGCCCCATTTGTTGTAATAGGAAACAATACAATATTTAAACTATGCCATCTACAAATAGTAATGCCCAAGGATTATGTTTGTGGTTTTGTTCACACTAAAGAGGAAGTGTTTTGTTGTTTATTATTTAAACTTTAGTTTGAAGTTAAGTCAGCAAATTTTCCAAATTGGATTATTTTTACCTATATTTATTTCAGAGTGTACCTTGGAAAAACCATAACAAATGATATCAACTATTGGTTAATTTTTTTGTATTTCAAAATTTATGATGTCCCTTGAAGGTTATGGGACAGAACCCTTTTACTTGCTGCTCATTAGTTTAGATCAAAGTTTTGATTCGCAAATTTTTCTTTTTGTACTTGAATCAGACAATGCAAGTATAAGAAGAATAAAAACAATTCTTGGAAAATTATACGCTGCCCAGGAACCTAATAAGAGGGCTCTTCCATCACCATTAAATCAATGAGATCTAATGTTATAGTTGTTTCAAAAAAAGAAATGACCTTTTAACCTCAAACCATTAGATTTGCCCATGAGGTTACATGCCAGTGTAAAGTTACTCTTAGGGAGTTGTGACAGTCCCAATATGGACTTATCACAGAGGGCAGAATTATTTATTAGTTGTGCAATTGTACAGAGAAAGAAAGAAAGAAAGAAAGAAAGAAAGAAAGAAAGAAAGAAAGAAAGAAAGAAAGAAAGAAAGAAAGAAAGAAAGAAAGAAAGAAAGAAAGAAAGAAAGAACTATAAACAAAGTGTCTGATTGGTGACATTTTTGTATCGATCCAGTGTGGAGCCAAGAAGACCTTTATTGGGACCTCCCCTCCCCCGGTTACAGCCCAGAGTCCCCTGATGCTGTCTCAGCCGACCTCACAGTCAATTGACAGATGTCACTGTCCAGATGAAAAGGTACAATCAATTCCTCCTATCAAGGGCCTCTAATGGACTCCAGGGTAATAGCCATAATAAGTGAGCTAGCTAAGATTTGACATCACATGTACTCATTCCTTTATGAGGAGCTAAACAGCCAGTTAAAAGGCAGTTTTCATTTCCTAAATGTATTTTCTTCAACCAAAACCAGCTGTGATCTATAAACAAACCCTTCTAAGCATACAGTGTGCAATGCTTTGTCAAAATGTGAAAAGAAACTTTTTTCTTCTGCAAACATTAACCTACTTATTATTAAACCTACAGATGTTGAAAGTATGAAACATAACTCAACTGCAATTAGCCTTGCCATTTGTTTTCAAAGCCCATTAAAAAATAATTTTATGAAACAAAAAGAGCCTTTTGTGTCTCATCCTCAACCTAGATAGGCACTTGCAAATATGGAGAATGTTGTAACTTAACCAAAAAGCAGCACCTGTAAACGTCTCACGATTTTCACAGAACGGATTGTTTACCACACAAAAAAATATAACAATATTAACAACAATTATGTCAAACGACAGTTTGGTTACACGGGAACAAAAAGGTATAGCGAGCTGAAGACAAGGTTTCCTCCTTATTCATCAAAACGGCGTCTCCGTTGGAAACCGTTTTGCGCCAAGACTATTGAACAATCAGTATCTTGGATTCAGGGGAAGGAGCAACACAGTTCGTGCCACTTCCAGGACATACATACATACATACATACATACATACATCTATCTATCTATCTATCTATCTATCTATCTATCTATCTATCTATCTATCTATCTATCTATCTATCTATCTATCTATCTATCTATCTATCTATCTATCTATCTATCTATCTATCTATCTATCTATCTATCTATCTATCTATCTATCTATCTATCTATCTATCTATCTATCTATCTATCTATCTATCTATCTATCTATCTATCTATCTATCTATCTATCTATCTATCTATCTATCTATCTATCTATCTATCTATCTATCTATCTATCTATCTATCTATCTATCTATCTATCTATCTATCTATCTATCTATCTATCTATCTATCTATCTATCTATTCCAATTGTACATACAAAATAACAAGTAACCAAACAACAACCCCAACATAAACAAGAATAAAACGACCAAAGAGGGGAAAAAAAAGTAAGTAAGTAAAGTAGAATTAAAAATCAGATAACATATAAAAATAAGAAACTTGTGAGAGGAGAAAAACAAAAATTATAATAATAGAAATGATTAAATAAATTAATATCGACATGTTACAGTAGAGTTACAGAGCCTATGACTCAATTATGTCCCAGTGTTTCCAGCAGGGAATCGTAAGTGAAAATAATTCAGAAACGGCTGCCAAACCTTATAGAACCTCTGGGTTGATCCCCAGATTGTGTGATTCATTTTCTCGAGTTTTAAGTGTGCCATTACATCCTTAACCCAGCGCTGTGTGTGGGAGGCCTCTCTGACTTCCCATTAGGCAAAATAAGACGTCTGGTCAATGGAGATGAAAACGCAATGGCATCTGATTGTGCACCCGATATCACCATCTCTGCAGGGGCCACACCAAATATAGCAATCTTGGGGGCAGGGCTTATCTCTCTGTCACAGATGTAAGAAAATGTGTAAAACATTAAAGACCACCACTTGCAGGACATTTTAGCGTGAGCAGGGAGTCCAGAGCCGTACCACAAAGGTGACCATGAGTTTCGTTTGTGTGCACAAAGTTTACCAGGCAAGAAAACACTTTCTCTTACATATATTTAATGCCGGCTCTGTGTCCGGTTTTATTTTTATACGTGTCTGAACCGAATGAAGGCGTGAACATCTGACTGCAGAGTCAGTATTAGAACTTCCCTTCTATCCACAATATATGTAGCATTAAGTTGTAAGTAACGTCTTGGAGCTAAACAACGCTCTGTTTTAGGAAAAACTAACTGCAGGCTGACTTACAAATTTTGAGCAGCCAGACAATATAACATCCTTAACATAAAGTGTTGACAGCTACATTACTTTAGAGCAGCTTTACCCTAAGGAGTGGAACATGAACTGATTACGTGGAGAAAAGTGAGATTTGCACTTGTTCAAATCTTGGCTCGCTTTCATAAAAGACAAAAAAAAATTTCTGACAATTATTTAGAGAAATGCGAGAAACAGTGCTCGTTAGAACCACGGCAGAAATCTCGACATCCACTGTTTTTCTCTCAAGGAGTACCAGTGTGTTGAATTACAGGCAGACTCTGCTCACCACGGAGCTCTTTTAAGTCCCTGGGCAGGATGGTGCTCGCTTCAGTTTCTGAGCAATTGTTCTCCGACAACATTTCTTCTGACTTTCTTTTCCTTATTGGATAAATCAACATATAAATTTTCACTTTATGAGTTCAAACTCAAGCTGGAGACTTTAATATTAATACTTCCCTCTCAGATGATCATTGCTCTATGCATTAAAGCCCAAGTTTGCTGTTTCAAAGGCAACATCGACACTTCTTAACAGTTATTGGCTGCAGCTTATGCTTGGCTTTTTTTTCTTTTACACTTTTTTTTTTACATTGTTCCTCAATTACCGAAATGGCAATAAATATAACCACTGTGAGCCACAAGACAGAAGACAATTAAAAAGTGAAATATGTGAGTCAGAAATGTACCTTTAAACCAATTTAAGGCCATAACTTTTACAGATAGTTGCTCATTTCTATAAAACTTTGTTCGGAGATATAAGAACAATTACTTTACTTTCCATTTTAACTGCAATATGAAGCTATAGTATCACAGCGACTAGCTATAAGTTTGGAAATAACATGAAATTGAGAATCAATTATAGTTCTTTTCAATTTAAGTCATTCATTCTGAGTAACTTTTGTAATAAATCACTTAGAGACAGAGAACATTTTTTGGTTAAATGTTAGTAATACAAATGCTTTTTATGTATAAACATTGTATTAATTGTGCTCACAGGACGATGCTGGTCTTCCAGGCATGCTTGGGCTGTTTCAACAACCTGGGGAGAAGGGAGACAAGGTAAGGATATTATTTTAACCAGTGCGCAATAATTGTTGGAGATTAAAGTGTTTTTTCTTCCGTTTCAGTATTGTGAGATGCTGGGTTTCACAAACAGCTTTGGCTCTGCATGTTGCCATAGATGGCCTTGCTTTTGTTTCTTCAGTGCATACTCATCTGTTCTGTTCTGCAGTATGTTTTCACAAATTCATTTATTTAGCAAGTGGTGCTACTGTTCCAGGAACTCGACGCGGTCTGAATGTCAGTGAAGACGGCAATTTTCTGTAGGACAAATTTTTACTCGAGTGTTAGAGGGGAAAAAAAGGATCCATCTCTCCCACAGTGAGCAAATGTCAATGTTGTAGTGTCTGGCAAAGTCTCATGTTCCTCTGTCAAGGTCCTTCAGTGGGGCTACTATACAATTACCTGCGCAAGGTGAGATTTCTCCCAACTCACCCGAGGAGTGTGAATTGGGAAATCATAGATTTGTACAATCAGTAGAAAACAGGTATAGTTTGAAAAGAGAATGCCCCTTTTTCATGACAGCTCAATAGACATGTTGAATTGTAAATTATAAATGCCCACTTACTGAAAATTGTTGGTGTTATGTCAGCTGGAGGACATGAAGAAAGAAAAAAAAGACCAAACAATTGAATCCCCAGACAAACAGTGTTATTTTCCCCCAGATGAATCCCATTGTTTGGGTGATTAAATCCCCTTTTGCCTGTTTGTACAAGGTTAAAGTAGCCTGGAAAAGGAGAATGCATTCAACTATGAATGGATTTCATAGCAGAACAGGTGGCAGTACCGTGTGCCCGATAAGACCAGATGGCTTTTAGGGTCACTCTTATAGTTGCCATCATGTAGCTGTGGGATTAAGATATGTAGGATTATTACCAAAACGCTTTTTTTTGGAAAACAAAAGTTTCCTTTTTCCTAGAAGATTTAACCACCTCAAGCAAAAATTACCCCATTTATAGCCGGTGTATATTGTTACTATGTTGTGGTTGGCACTTTAATGTAAAATCTTAATAGCATTGAGTTTCCTTTGCCTGGAAAAGAACCTCTTTTAAAAGAGGGGAAACTTGTGCATTCTGAGACAAATTTAGATTTTACAGTAACATAACTGCCTTGCCAAGTCACTAAACCTAGAAATACAAAACCATATTTCAGTGTCCATTCAGTCATGTTATGGATAATTTAAATAAACACATGATTTTTTTTTTTTTTTAGGTATAAATGGTTTACTCCATTGTTTTGCAGTTTTACGAATGTCCATTCCAAAATTGCCTTATAGCCCATTTTAAAATAATTTTAGATATTGTATGAAAAGTATCTATTCAATATCAAAATATGCTAATTAAATTTGCACAGAAGTTATAACTGGTGGCTCATTCTCCTTAATTGAAGTGGCAAAGATAAGCTGCCGATTAATTACTAGCTGTTATTCGATAGCCAGGACCGAGGGCCAGACTTTATCAGGCAGGAGGTTTTCCTGTCAGGCAGGCAAATAACTCATCCACACATCTGATAACAAAATGTGATCACTGCCGAAAACTCTAAATGGTGGAATGGTTAGAAACAATCATTAGAAACGTGCTGATAGTGTATGAAAATAGATTTATTGCTTAATGGATTAGATGTAATTTTCATGTAGAACAATAAAGTTAGCAGCAGCATTTAATATATATATATATATATATATATATATATATATATATATATATATATATTATATATATATCTATATATATATATATCTATATATATATATATATATATAGATATAGATAGATATAGATATATATAGATATATAGATATTTGGGTTGCTGCATTTACCTAATCAAATCACAAGTAATACAACAAGCCTAAATATTGTTACATGCAATTAAGATAAAACTTTAGAAAGATGGATTAGCGTACACGACCTGTGATGCCAGTAAGAAGTGCCACATAGGTTCTTATGGATTCCATCAGAACCCTCGGTCCACATAATGTACCAAGGTTTTGTCCAGTCGCCTTCTGAGTTTAATTTCCATCTTCTAGTCCAGAGTATGGCCGTGTCTCTCTCCAATAAATCTGAGACCGCTATGGATGAATGCCAAACTACAGGCTTTTGCGATGGGTGATTGCTGCACCAGTCGCAAGACAGACTTCAATAAAAGTTATTTTAGAGCTTTATTCTATAAGCTGAAGCAAATAAAAAGGTGTACAATATACTTTCCTAAGTAGTGACTCAATGATGTATTGTCTGTCTCTTCTGATATGGTGAGGTATTATGTTGTAATTTTGGTCAGTTTCTGTGTCCTTTCACTGATACAGCCTAACATTGTTAAGTTTCGGTGGAAGCCACAGTGTGCAGTGGACAAACCAGTGCTAGAAAATTATAGTGGCACAATTGCTGTTTTTGAAACTGTAAAACAAACTTATTGAAAATGTGTAGATACTTTTAATGTATTCGATACACTTTACTATACAAATATAGCAGAAATGTATCAAACTTCAGTGTCAGTGGGAATTCCTTTAGACAAAGTGAAGATTTAAGTATTATCTTACTGCAGGATATAAGGAGGAATATGTATGTATTATGAAATCTAAAGGAAAACAATGCTGTGACCATTTGAAACAGGAAGTTCAGAACAAGGTTATGGTTAGTTATTGTTTTTAACATGGTTATGAAACAGTATATTCATTAATGAAGGTCATTCCACTTGGTATTAATATTATCATTGATTCTGTGTGCGCATTGGCTACAAGACAGTATATATATATATATATATATATATATATATATATATATATATATATATATATATATATATATATATATATATATATATATGTATATGTATGTATGTATGTATGTATGTATGTATGTATGTATGTATGTATGTATGTAAAACACTTGAACTCAAGTTTCATATTTTGATTTACGGTCGACACTTTGCTCTGTCACAGCAAATCATTAAAGGCTTGAACACTGAATTGATCAAGTTCAGGAAAAATATGCTCAGGGACAAAGGATTTGGCAGCTCTTACACATTTCCAATTTTTTATTATTATTTTTAATAATAATAATAATAATAATGATATTATAACAAATAAAAATGAAAATTTACTAAGATTGCTGATTAATTAATTAATTGCTGAGGATTTTTTTTCCTGTTCCCACACCAGTTTCATGCTTAGTTAAATATCATATATTTACAAGTGGGTAATTTCTAAAAGTGTGCTGAATTTTACAAACAGTTAAAGTTATGCAATGTTTGATCTATGCTTGTATAATTTCACATTTCTTACTCACTATAAGTTGTTAACTTTACTATAGACCTATTTGCATTAATATAGCAGTACAATCTGATACATTTGGAGACTGTTGTTTCTACAGCATAATCTTCCGCTTAATTATGATGTCTGTTTTCCCTTTTCCTTTCGCTTCCGCGTGTGCGTTCAACTCCTGCGAGGTTAATTCTCTCCAATTTACAGTTTGTTTGCAATAAATCCACTTATTTCCCTTCATTATTTTATCCACGCAGATTGAAGCGATTACTTTTCAAAACTGCCCACGAGAGGCACTTTTAAAATGTGGAAAAAGACCATGATTTAAGGTTAACGCTGACATAATGACGGTTTGGAAGGGACATATTTAAATTACAATTCAAATCAACACTTTAAAAGGCACAGCAGCCAGAGTGGCTCTCAAGCCATTAGCGCAGAGAGGTGCTTTGAGATAATTTCATGCACCTGATTTGAAGTTTTAATGAGTCTAAACAAACCGAGTCTGATGGGTTTAATAAATTGTTGGGAAATAGTTTCGCCGGTGCTTTCGAAGTAACACAATGAAAGGGACGCTTGATTTAATTGACTAGGCCGGGATTTTATCTGATATGATGTGAATACATTATACTGTATAGTGCATTAGAAGTGATTAGCGCAGCTGGAGCTTGATCGGCATTCTGGGCGAGCAGACTACAAAATGTCACTGATCATGCGGTAAAAATGTTTCTTACATCTTGTTGGACTTGCAATTTGTTTTTTGTTGCGGCTACTGTCATTTAAAATGAACCATCTGCACAGGAGGGTGTTTCTTTTAAACCTGTTGAATATCGTGTGCTGTCACAAAATATCATACTTTTGACTGAGCTGCATGCTGTAGCCTTTTTATCTTCATTTTACTCACTCTGACCTTTTTTTGTCGTTATTCCACAACTAAATTAGGACAGCTGCTCACTTCTCTTAAGTCATATTAAGCCCAGAGTCTCTGGCCGTGATTATTAAATGGATCTTCACTCTTTTGAAAAATAATAAAGGGGGTTAACAAAGTCAGAGCAAAATACTGTTAATAAGGTGAGCTCAAAAGACTTTCAATTAGCAACAGGAGCACCTCATTTGGTGGGAGAGTTTAAAATAGCGTGAGTATACTCTGTAACAATTTAACTTGACTTTGTGGAGATTAATCAAAGGCATCTGGACAATTTAAGGCATTTAAAAGGCCCATAATGAGAGCTGCAGGCCAATCAGCATGACCTATACGAAGAGAGTTTCTTGGGAAAGTGTGCAGGGATTACTTTGGCTGTGCTGCTCCAATGGAAAGCACTATCCCGCATTACAGTAAGTTTGATGGAGGATTCTTATGCAGTGCAAAGGGATTAAAGTGCTATGATTAATCCAGAATCCCCCAGGAAATTAAACAGATAAGTAGTGGGTTATAAGAATGCAGCTTACTTGAAAGGAAATCCATTTTCTGTGGCCTTGCACATAAACCCTGTTGTTGCTAGGTTTACATCTCCTGCGTGTACATGCAACGGAAAACTGTTTTTCCACTTTTACAATACACTTCATTTATTTTGCGCTGTTCAAACGCCCTGATGCTCTTATGATTTCCATATTCATTTGTGCAGTTGGATTCAATGTACACGCCTTGCACCTGTAAAGTGAATTATCGCAGGAGTTTTAGTCGAAAGCAGGTTATTATGCCGCTGACGGTGAATTTTGATAAGCTGTCAAAACATTTAATTATTCCTATTATGTTCGTCTGTGTTAAAATGTTATTAGGTTTCCCCGAGAACACGTTTTGTGTCAGAGGCTAAAAAGGAAATTTGAATGACTGAAGGAACAATGTGGAATCTGCTTTCCCTCACATGGGGTTCATCTCTTATCAGTGGCTGACATTAGCAGATGGGAATTTCTATTATTCCTTTTTAAAAGACAACTATGTGATTGTTCATGTTGTCCCAAACCTTGTGAGTAACCTTCGTAAAAGTTACATGGACTGTGCTCTTTTGAATAAAAATAACAATAATGGGCTCACAAACTATTATACAAAGATGACATCTCAGCAGCTAATGTGGGCTACATCTCAAGCCTGCATGGCTGTCTTCACATTTCTGTCCTAGATGGCAAACAAACGTTCCCAACGGCTTCCTTCTACAATTTACAGTGGCTTGCAAAAGCATTCAAAGGTCTGGAAGGAGGTTGGCGGAAATTACTTATTGTTTTCAAATGGGTTTTTTTTAGAGAAAAATCTGATGCACCAAAATAAAATAGTGCTCCAAATTACCTTCAGAAAATTCACGTGTGTAATATAATCCAAGTGTTCAACAGCTGTTCTGTGAAGGTCCCGGAGGTTTGTCAGAGAACTGTAGTAAACAAATAGCATTGTGAAGACCAAGGAACACACCAGACATGTCAGAGATAAATACGTACTAGACAGACGAAGAAGTTTTAAGCAGCGTTGGGTAATGAAACAGTATCCCTAAAAAATGTCATAGAGCGCCGCTCAGTCTATCACTCGAAGATTGAAGGAGTAAAGGAACTTTGGAAAGAGGAAAGTTCATGTTGAAAGACGTTCCTTTGTAGATTTGCCACAAGTTATGTAGAGATCTTAACATAAAAGTGGAAGAAGGTGCTCTAATCAGATAAGCGGGATAAGCGTGTAGGAAAATGGATGGATGGATGGATGAATGGATGTTCGAACAGCTAAGCGTGGTGAAAAATACGCAGAGCATGTCACCCAGAACCTGCTGTCCCCATGTTGAAACATGGTGGTGGCAGCATTATGCTGTGGGGATGCATTTCTTCAGGAGGAACAGGGAAGCCGCTCAGTTGATGGGAGGGTAAATGGAACTAAATACAATCTGGTTGTGGCTGCAAGAAACAAGACTTGGCAGAGATTTGCCTTGATACTATTTCATGCCCTCTTTTTTAAATTGTATTTGTAAAAACAGGTATTACTTTCATTGCATTTTACAATAATGCACTGCTTTGAGTTTATATATCACATATCATGCATTAAAATGTGATAAATAAATACATAAGTAGAGGTTTCTTGTGAGGCATGAACACATTTGCAAGGCACCGTATGTTCTGTTTGTGTCCCCGGTTCCTAATCCCTTCTCCTCCACTGCCTATGACGGTGGATCACGGCTTTACCATGAAATGCCTGTCTCTCTGTTTTAAGATTAAAACGGTTATCAGCACAGTTGTTGGGACAACAAAGTGACTCTAAGAGGAGTTGGGATTAGTGTTTTCCAGTTGTTGAGAAACAGTATCCCAACCTGCAGCTGCCGAGCCATGGTGTCAGCAAGAACTTGTGGGACAGCTGTAGTAGGAAGACCACTGACGAAATGACAAGCCTTCATAATGCTATTCACTAATGTGTGAATGAGAGACCTTTCACTAACCCTTGTCCGTATTGTTTTCATCACGGCAGGACACACAAGGAGGCCAGGCTTCCAGGAAGAATTACTTTTTTGTCTTTGACTATGTGGAATTAGAAACTGTTGCTCTTCACTGAAGCAGCTTTTTAACACTTCTGGAATAAACTGAAGCAATGCAGGAGCCAGTGACGTTATAAACTCGTTAACCCAGAACACGGGTGCCTGGTTGGCAGAAGGCGGACTGCATAGTGCTGCAGAGATGCATGTTTCAATTCCTAGCACTGGCATTTCTGGCTTGGCGGTGTGCCCTGTTGGACATACTTGGCATTCGTCCTGGGCGGGGGCCAGTAAGGAATCATGTCCTTGTCACTGCAGTAGCAACGTCTACTAGATGTTTGAGCTGTTTGTGCAGAGGGGGTTAGGATCTGAGTGTGAACAGCTCTAAGCACACTCAGTTGATAAAGCCCTCTGCTGCTGTGTGAACAACAAACGACTTGCATATACAGCACCCCCCATGATTACTGGCACCCCGGCTAAAGATGTGTAAAAATAAATTCATCTCCTTGCCTCCATGTACCTTTATTGAGTGCCAAAGATTTCTTACTTTAATAACTGACTTTAAAAGAGCAATAAGTGGAATTTCATTATTTGAGATAGAAAGAACTAAAAATTAGGTGTGTGAAGAACTAAAGGTAATATTTCAGATGGAACATGGTATGACGTCACACATGTAAACCTTGTTTACATAGCCGGGCCGACCATGTGTGCATGTACGTGCATGTGAACAGCTGCCATTCAGGGCTTGCTTAGCCCCTCCCTGCCCTCAAATGCCACTGTCAGAGCACTGCAGCATTGGAGCAACATGGCGGAGATCACCCTCAGCAGATCAAAATGTTCTCTTGCTAACAGCATTATAAAGTCATGAGTTACTCTAAACATGTTCCCCCAAAAGGTGATGCTGTTTTGCTGTGGATTTATCCTTTGCAAATATGCGCACAGGAGGCGGCACGCGAGAAGGGAAAGGAGGGGCCGGGTGGCAGCTATATAGTGGAGTTAGAGAGGCGCGGCTGTCACACATCTTGTTTTGGTCTACAGACAGTGCTCAAGCACCACCTAGTGGTGAAATATTGCTTATTGCTCCTTTAAGTCACTAGTGCTACAATTATTGCCACCCTCACCTGCATGACCTACAGTCCTGTCATGCGAGTAGCACGGCACTTAGTCTTCTGTAACATTTCCAAAGGTTGGATCACACGGACGAGGGATGTGTTGTCATTCCATCTTAGATCAGTAAAGGTTGTGTCATCTCTCGTTCTCTCTTCCGCCACCCCCCTACATTTCTGTAAGATTCATATCTTGACATTGAGATGGTGGTAGAAGAAGATTGAGTTTAAATCCTCCACCATACTTTAAGAATGAGCATAAAGTGGTTTTCCGTATATCCTACGTTTGTGTTACGCCAGACCCACCTGGAGCGTTTGCTGTCAAAAGCTATTATTTTTGTCTCTTCTGACCAAACAACACAGATCCAAGTTAAACTCCCAGTAGGGTTTAGCCAACCTGACACGTGTGTGTTAAGAATACACCCCCCCCCCCCCCCCATACCTCTCAAACAACTGGTGTGCATGTAGATAGTATCTAATGGTTGCTATGGAGATTTGGTGAACTCAAGATGACAGTCTTCGCTGCAGTTCTCAGTGAGCTTTGAAGATTTTCTTACATATCTGGCATCCTCTTCCCTGTGGTGGTGGGGAGCCAAGATAAACTCACTTGCGAGTGCCTTAGAGAAATGTTCCCATGTGTCACTTCATATTTACAGCAAAATGAAGCAAGAGGTCACTGAAAAACTCTTTTAATGTCCCTTGCAGCTCTAATCAATCTAAAATAGTGAAATATTTATTACAATATGTAAACATTTTATATCATATGGTATATTCTATTATTATTAGGGTTGCCAATTATATATAAAAACTGTTATTATTTTTTACTAGATTTTTATTGGGTCCACTGACTGAATAACCTCAAATTAGAGGCTGGGTTCCTTGAAATGTGTTCAGCTGCAATAAAATGAAATCCCTCCATCTTTTTACACATCTTTACCAGACAGACATGTTCATCTGTTAATTCTCTTCCAGTAATCTGCTGTTTTATCAAATGTAACGTCTGAGATTGCAGTTATAATCCACTATATAAAAGGGGCTGCACTCATGGTCAGGAGCAATCACATGCTGCAGTGACAACACGTCTGCTGTACATATCATAATGACTGAGGCTGTCCTGTAGCCTGTTTCATAATGCAAAACTAGATGGTATAAGATTGTGCTTCTGTTTTAAAAGAAATAGACCAATTACATTTTTAAAATACATATAGAAGATAGATGTTTTGGATAGATACTAGATATCACTTTCTGCATGCATAGCAGGGCTTGAGATCTTTTAGAAAGCGGCTTTTGCACTGGCAGCAAATGGGATTATTCCTGAGTGTGGGAGATGCTTTAATCCAGGATCTTTTTGCGCTGAAGCCATTGAGTTTATACCATGGTGACTTATTTTCTTACACAGCTTAATGCATGGATATAAAAAAGCCGAAAACAAAGTTACACATAGTTTATTCTGGAAGTGTGACTCTTTAGTGCTGCTGGGAAACATGTTTGGCTGAGACAAACACATTCACACTCTTTTGGTAGCACATATTTTGAGAGCAAAGTTTCCCTCCAGCTGTTAATACAATAAAAGCAATGATATTGTTGGCCTGGACGCCGCGGCACAGCAGCGTTCTTGGGCTTTGGGCTGGCCGAGGTCATTGCAGTGTACGTATGACTACTAATAAAGAGCCGACAAGTTCCAGAACATCTCACACATTTCTGGCAGAGTGTGAAAGGCAGCAGGGAAGTAAAGCTCAAAAGCTCATTCACAAGCTACGTATAATCTCACATATGTTAGAAACTTCCTAAAGGTGGAGTTTTGCAGTTATCTGTCAGCTAAACCGTACTGCATGGAAATTGATATCTAGAAACGTGTCTTTTATATTTTCAATCTTGCCATTGCAGGGGGAACTTGGATCAGAAGGGCAAGAGGCAATCGATGGAGAGAAGGTGAGTGCTTCTCTCTCCAGCAGACATATAGTCCATACACAGGACATCAACAAGCACCACTTTTTTTGTCAGGCAATCAATTCTTTTAGACTTTTCATTTTTTTGTGTGTGTGTACCATGTCCTGGAGGTATGAACAAAGCTGAATTTTCCGTGTGGCTGTTCTACCATATATCAAGTAGATGTAAGAGTGTTCTGGACTGTGCTGTCCTGCTTCCTGTGGAATTAATTGATATGTGCCGTATGCAGCCATAGACTGGCATACCAATGGCCCTAAACTAATTTTTCAAATTACCATGAGATCATTCTGAGCCATTTTAAGGTCATTCTTTATTGCAGGCACTCAAATCTGGCTGCTCTGATTAAACTAGTGTACAGTAGCACTATACATTTGTGGATCTTCTCATAATGTTCAATGTTTCTCCAGAAACATATCATATTTATTAACAAAACTGCAATTATTCTGAAATTACAACAGTTTGATTAATCTAAATAAATTAGGGACAAGGGTTCTGGGTCATTATACATTGAGGAAAAAAATTTAGATCTTTCTGGCAAAAGCATGCGAGTCTCCATGACCAGTGACTAATGCAGGCACAGCATAATTATGTGTTTTTAGGATGAACATTTTTTTTTTTTGTTGTTATTCAAAATCCCTTTTGAAATCAATATGTCACAAAGTGAAAGTGAAATTGTCACACAAAGGATGAGCCTAAGGAATGGTTCAATCTCTGCCAGATGTCAGTGTTACCCTGGGGAAGTTGCCTACCAGTGGATGTGTGTGCGTTTGTGAGTTGCTGCTGATAAATGTGAATCTGTTGGGAGAGGGAGGGGGGGTCAGAGGCTGCAAGGGTCCTGGTTCAACTCACACAGACTGCCACTTTCTGGTCCCTGAGAAAGACCCTTAGCGCCTGAATGCTCCCCAGGCGCCGCACAGTGAAATCCCACTGCTCCCTGAGGGATGGGTTAAATGCAGAGGGTAAAGTTCACCAGATTGTATTTTGCAGTGACAATGAAGATGATAATGGTGGTTGTGATTATTATAGTGTAAAAGTGCTGTGAAGGATTTGTATGACTTGGAAAAACCAATATAGGTTCACCATGTTTACCATTTACCTACATGGACCAATCACCTGTAAAACATGGTGGAATAAAGATTAGGTTGCTGTGCTATCAGAGATGTGAAAATCTGTAACAGTTCTACATTTTCAAGGGTGTGTTTTTGTTGTCTTTAAAAATCCAAGAGATGACGTACCATTGTGGCGTTGTTTGGTCAACGATTTGACCTTAGTTTGCTACAGAAGTGCTTAAAAAAGTGAAATGATGTGTAAAAAATCTGTGATAAAGGGTAACAATGTTCTTTACTCATAAATGTCTCAAAAGTCTTATTATCTGATCTACAGTATTACTGCACAGATGTGAAATTGGATTATTTTTTTAAACAATGAAGGTCTAATATCTTGGTTGAGTAAGTATGTAATGTGTTATGGAACCGCTGTGTGAATGGCACACCGTCTTGTTTTTAAATGTCTGATTAATCAAGTTAAAATAAATCAAGTGTATTTAAATAAAAGTTGAATTGTGTTATAAATAAGAAATGATCATATAATAAAAGTAATTCATATTAATTTAGTTATGAAATATGTTCCCATGTTGTATTAGTTAATTGCTTTATGCTGAGGAAAAAAAACATTAGTCTTCCCATTGAATAAAACGGAAGCAATAGAGATTCTCACTGTTGTCCCGTAAAGCAACGTTTGTCAAAACCACGCTCTCTGTTAGTTAGCGAAAAGCCACACTGGAAAACCGCAGTAGAGCTATAGTCTATTACAGAGGAAAAAGGAGAGAAAGAAAATAAAAACTGAACTGAACGTACATCCATCAACCACAGCTCTAAAACACCTGCCCAGTATTGTGTAGATTATTTTTGTGCAACATAAACCTTTCTGACCCAGTGGAGCATAGGCAGCAGAATGTTGGCAAAAAACCCAGGTTATGTGTGTAGGGGAATGGCAGGGGTCAGAGCTCTTTGTCCTGCTGGGGAGGCTGCTGCAGTCAGGGAATTGTGTTGTCATGGGGATGTGTATTTTCTCTGCAATATTGTTTTGGCTGGTGGTGCAAGTCAGCATGATAGGGCCTAAAAGACTTTACACGTTTATCCACACTTTTAAAAGCCTTTGGAAGCCATACAGACACAAATATGCTCGTATTAAGGTTGTCACAATACAAACATTTTCA